>NC_090925.1:809432378-810065889 GCF_040938575.1 Ambystoma mexicanum | reverse complement strand
CTTTAAGATCCTGAAAGAGCTTGAAACGCCAGCCACCCACCCTGACACCTGCATTAAAGATAGTAAATGGTGTGCCAACATCCAGTCAGACTTACTGAATACAATCTCTATGCTACAATCCAAAATTAAAGACAAACAAGATAGTCTGAAACTGGATAATCGCTCTATCATCCCTGCATGGGCCCTCTCTCCTGACTCGCCTAATCCTAAACCTTGTGCCTTCTCACCGCTCACTATTATTGAGGTGGAAAACATCATCTTGAGGATCAAACCTTCCAACTGCCAAGGTGATCCCTGCCCCGCTCCCATTGTTAAGGAATCTGCCCACGACTTGGCCCCATTCATTACGTCCTCCTTTAAAACAGGTATTGTCCCTGACAACCTTAAGGATTCATGGGTGATCCCATTGCTTAAAAAACCTTCTTTAGACCCAAGCATACCCACTAACTTCAGACCCACAACCACCGTCCCGTTCCTGCTCAAAATCTTAGACCGTGCAGCATACCTGCAGATCCAAGATTACTTGGAATCCAATCATCTTCTAGGTCTTAGACAATCTGGATTCCGTCCCAGACACGGGACTGAGACGGCTATAATAGATCTCAAAACACAAATAGAAGTCCTGAAGGACAAGGGCAAACTAGCCATGTTACTTCTCCTCGACCTTTCTGCGGCATTCGATTTGGACAATCACCAAATCTTATGCAGGCATCTCCAATCTGCGGCCCACTTCTCTCCGTCTGCCACAGCCTGGATCAAATCCTTTCTGAGTAATAGATCTATGCGGGTCTTTTCTCAATCCGCAGCTGCAGATCCCTCTCCAATTCACTGTGGCGTCCCTCAGGGTTCTTGCGTGTCACCTACACTCTATAATGTCTTTACTAAACCTCTCTTTGATGTACTTGACTATCTGGGTGTCTCCTACATAAACTACGCCAATGACACCCAGATACTCATTCCCATTACTGGAGACTACTTAGTTGACACCAAGGCCCTGAATGACATCTCCCTGGTCATCCAAGCCTGGGTGGCCCAACACCAGCTATGCCTCAATGACGACAAGACAGAGCTCCTCATCCTGGGCATTATGCAACGCCTTAGCAAACTTGAGCCATCCTACCAGTCGTTTATCATTGATAGCAATACCATCCAAGTTTTGAAAGACACTAAAAATAAACTACAAATCACCCAGAACAACGCTATCAGAGCTGCCTTAAACATCCCTCGAAACCGCCACATCTCTGAATCCAGAACCAATCTACAGTGGCTACCTGTCAAACAGAGAATTACTCTGAAATCACTGGCCCTCACGCACAAATGCTTGGCTAACAAGGCCCCCCGTACCTCTGCAGTCGGCTATCCCGCCATGCGCCTATCCGACTTCAAAGAACCGCCCAGACCTACTGTTTATCGATCCCTAGGTTCAAACTTCAAAAAGCTGGTGGCACAAGCTTCCCTGTCCTTGCCTCCAAGCTATGGAATGCCCTCCCTTTAACGCATTCAAGTCCAAAGCGAAATCATGGCTCTTCAATCAGCACTGAAACATGCTCTGCACACCTCAGCCCTACCAGCATCAGCCCACTTATCTTGCCTGCTGTACATTTTTGTCTCTATGTCTCTTGCAAAATATTTTGCTCTGTAAATTATGTATATTGATATACTCGTTGATTATTATGTATGTACATTCGCCCCGTGCTTAAAATTCTGTATTTTTATATGCTCTGTATGTAACTCACAAGTTGCGCCCTGCTGCCTCCGGGCCTGATGGTACACGTTACAAATAAAACAAATACAAATACAAATACAAAACTATATACACAGGCAGCGTGCTAGTCCTCTCGAATCTCTGACAATGCCTCGACCAGGGCTGAGTCACAGGTACCATCCTCCTCCCAGAGGTGGGTCCCAGTTGTTACCTGGAGGGCTTGCAGGTTGGCCAGTATCTGCTGCTCGGCCTCCTCTGCCGACCTGCAAGTCTCCTCCAGGATGGCAATCTGCCTCCAAGCTCGCCTTAGCACCGCCTCAGCCCAGGCCACCTTCACAGCTGCTTCCCCTGCCCGCTGCCTGTCTGCCACCAGCTGCCTCTGGTACTACCGAAACAGGGACGACAAAGCCTGCATGGCCCCCTTTGGTCCTCCTGCCTCACTTGTGCCAAATGCCTCCACAAGGTAGAAACTCCTGTTAATGACTGCCTCCTCATGGTTGCCACCTGCTGCTGCCATCCAGAGTGCAAGCTACGGAGGTACGCCCTCCAACTTGATGACTGTTGTGAGGGGCATACAGCACTTGCACTGTCCTGAGGTGCCTGCTGACCTTCCTGTACCTGTGTTGCTGTCTGTGTAGGCACAGTGACCACCCCATCTGCCTTCTGTGTGACTCCCACCTCGGGCAGGAATGAAAGCTCAACCAGACCGGGTGGCAGTAGAGGGACTGGTGCACAGGGGGACGTCCTGGAATGCAGCCCAGAAAGCACCCTGGAGGATGATTGGTATACAGGGGAGGAAGTGGAGGAGGGGGCAAATACATGGAACAGCCCACAGAGCCCACCCGAGACCAATGCTGTTTCCAGCATGGCAAAGAGGCGGCACAGCTCATTGTGATGACATATATGCCTGTACATCATCACAAATGACTGTGGTCTGCCTCGTGAGACCAGCCAGCAGGGGCAGCACATGATCCAGGATGGACTCATCAGCTGGCATCGGGATGCTGGTCTGGGTGGAGGCATCTTTAAATGTGGGCACTGCTGCAGCAAATGGCCCAGGGACAGGATGTTGTGCAGGAACCTCCATGGTGTCCTGCACATCTTCATGCCCCTGGGACAAGGTTGCAGCATGAACACCTTCCTCGATGCCCCCCCATGACCTCATGGGCTGGGCGGCAATGGCCTCCTCCTCCACCTCCACCACCATCAACCTGTCTTCCCCCCTTGATGGCCCCTGTGAGGCATCACCCTGTCCCACCACTGCAGAGGTGTCCCCCACCATAATCACCCCTTGGGACTCACCCTCAGCAGCCACGCCCAATGGCCCAGGCGCTACCTCAGCCACATCACTCCCCAAAGAGTAGGTATCATGGAGGCATGGCTGGGGTCTGCGCCGTGGTCTGGAGGCCCAGTCCCTGTATCACAGGGTGAAAGGGACCAGGAAATTTAAAAAAAATGAAGCACCCACCGGCCGCTCTTTGGGGGCACTCAAAGTGAAATGAACCTGCTTTGCAAGTGATTTACACCAAATTGGTTACCCAAATCAGGGGGCAGGATACAATACCACCAACATTCCTCCAGGTCCTGATTGCTGTGATACCTAAACCTGGTAAGGACCCGACAGACTGTGGTTCGTATAGGCCCATTTCCCTCCTGAATGTGGATGCAAAGATTTTCGCCAGGATCCTTGCGACGTGTCTGGACAGATAGCTCCCCCGGCTGGTTCATCCAGACCAGGCGGGATTTGTGCTGAACAGACAGGGGGCAGACAGCATGCAAAAGACCATCTATGTGCTAAACTCGAGGGCAGTGCGGCAGGAGGGGGGCTCTCCTGTTATCCTTGGATGCCGAAAAGGCCTTTGACAGGGTGAGCTGGGCTTTCATGGAGGAAGTCTTTGCGTCTCTGTGGATGGGCTTGAGATGGTTGGGCGGGATGTTGGCCCTATATTCAGGTACCTCAGCAAGGGTAGTGGCAAATGGTAATGAATCTGGGTTGTTTCCGTTGGGGAGGGGCACGAGACAGGGCTGCCCCCTGTCCCCGCTCATATATGCATTGGTGATGGAGCCATGGGCTGCATCTACCCGGGGGGTGAGGGGATCAGTGGGGTAAGAGTGGGGGAAATGCACTGCAAGATCAGCCTGTTTGCGGATGACGTGTTACTCTATGTCACCAACCCATCCCAGTCAGTGCCACGTGTCCTGAGCCGTTTGGAACAGTATGGGAACCTGTCGGGTTATAAGGTTAATCTGGGAAAGTCAGTGGCGTTCATGGCAGGAAACTTATCAGATACTGAAGGGAAGTACGTGAAAGGGCTCCCATTTAAAATACGGAGAGACAGGTTTTGTTATCTTCGGGTTCAGGTGACACAGAACCCTGGAGACCTTTTTGCCAGTAATTTCCTCCTTCTATGGTCGGCTGTGAAGCGGGATATTGAGCGGTGGGCAGTGTCGGGACTATCGTGGATGGCACGTCTCAACTCAGTGAAAATGGTAATCCTCCCCAAGTTCCTTTTCTTGTTTCAAATGCTCCCAACACAGATACCCAAGCCTTTCCTGGTGGAGGTTAAACGGGCCCTGTTACACTACCTCTGGGTGGATAAAAAGCACAGAATCTCCTACGAGTTATTGACGAGGCCAAAGGAGGAAGGGGGAGCGGGATTCCAAGACCTAGAGATATGCTATAGGGCTTCTCAGTTAAAAATTTTAGTAGATCACTTTACTCCGGACACGGGGAAGCAATGAATGGCAATGGATAATGAGGTTTTATCCCCAGTCATGTTGGATGAATGGTTGTGGGTCCCCAAGACACGCATCCCAGGGAGGGCCCTGCGACATCCGGTGTTGGGTGTTTTATGGTCAGTATGGGCGGTGGGAGGTGACTATAGACTACTAACAATGTGTCCCTCGCATTTGGACTCCCCCACTTAAGAACGGGATAGAAGAACCACTTGCGTTCCAACAGTGGTATGAGGCTGGTCTCAGTAGGGCAGGACAATTGTGGGTGGGAGGAACTTTCATGTCCTTAAAAGAGCTGTAGGAGGTCCTAGGTATGGACAACCTCTCGCCCTTTTGTTATCTGCAACTAAAGGGGGCTCTCACCGAAGGCAGATGGGGGACACCCTCAGGAGGGAATTAACAGACTTTGAAAGATTCTTGATCTCGTACAAGGGATCCAAGGGGTGTAATATCCAGACTCTATAAACTCCTGCTCCTGGCGGCCCGAGGGATCCTCCACCCGCGCAGGTGCAATGGGGGAAAGATATAGGCGAGGACATTGATGATAGGAGATGGACCATCATGTGCAGACATGCCAATCGCTCGACTACCATCAGGCTTTCAAGCTCCTGCACAGATGGCACTATCCCCCACAGAGCATAGCCCGGATAAGGGAGGGATATGAACCGCACTGTTGGAAATGTGGCGGAAATGTCCGGTGGTGCAGAAGTACTGCGAAGAGGTCTTGTCCTGGATAAAGGAGGTGGATGGGATAGGGAGGACCTTATCCCCATGGCTTCCCCTTTTTGGGGTGGAAGTGGAGGAAGACAACAGTGAGACACATGACTATATGTTACAGGTCATGTTGGTGGTGGCCATGTGCTGCCGGGCCCAAAGTTGGAAAACTCCACGAATGCCTGGGGAGAAAGAGTGGACCTCCAAAGTTTGTGCAATTTATAGACAAATCCAGGTCGAACATTGAAAGACTGTGGCTCCCCTTTTTTGAAAAATACAGACGGACTGCTTGAAGTCCTTGGGGAACATTTGAGGAGCGAGCCTTGTGGAGTACAGGTTTGGGGGGGAAAACACAGCGTCTGTGGGATATGGGGCCAGTGATGAACTATGAGAAGTGGAAGTTGATGTGCCCAAGGTTCTAGCGTACACTGTAGAGCTATTGTGAATGGAAAGTGAAATGATGTTCTGGGGGGTCCGACCCATGGTGTAACAACAAATTAATGGTCCATGGCTAAAAAGAAAGGGGGGGCAATGTTATAATGGAAATTAAAGGATGTGTTATGATTGTTATTGTATGATGTTATAACCTGAGTGCCAATAAAATCTAATTAAAAAAAATGTATTACGCAAAAAATAGTTGTGCATGTATGGCCCTCACATGTGCACAACATCGTAATATGGCATCCTTACTGTCCGAGCACATCTTACCATCAACTGACATAGCTAGTGCACGAGTGGCCCAAGTCACCAACAAACACAGTGCATATACCAGTGCATGTCCAAGGGAGTAATTGCAATCATGCATGCACATGCTCAACACTCATACACTGTAGAGCAGTGCACCACATGGCTACTCACCAGCAGCATCCAGACGTTGTTGCCAAGTTTCTGTAATGGCTAGGAAGTCGTAGTCTTCAGTCGAGATGACTTCAGATATTTCTATGGCATGGGCGACTAAGGATCTAGCGTTTATTAAGGCTCCTTTGAGTTTAGGTGTGCGGTTTGGGTGTATAGCAGTATTTATTGCTGCATTAGGAGTGGCACTTGTTTCTTTGTTTTTTTGGTAATTGTTGTGCCTAATGTAATTATGGGTGAAAGGTTTGGGAGTAGGTTCCTTTTTGGCTCGAATTACAATTACGAATGACTCGAGTTCCTTGCTTAAATACACTGCGCATATCTTCGCACTTTTGAGATTTGAGCCCACTTTCTTTCCTTTGAGATTTAGGCCTGTTTTTGGTTCAATAGGCCTCATGTCTGACATCACCATTTATGTGCTGGCCATATACTTCAATGGGACTTGACAAATCACTCTGGCCTCTTTATTTCTGGCATTCAGGGGCTATATTTCATCCCACAATGGGTGCAGGTCTTGAGGGCCTCCCATCCCTTTTGCACAGACTTCGGCAATGGTCTGCCACCCCCTCCTCATTGATGGCATCCGTGATGGTCACCCTGATGTGTCTAGGTCCTTCAGCTCCCAGCTGCGTTGAATGGTTACAGATGGCATCATAGTTCTGCAGGAACCCATCCACCAGGATGCCAACTTCGGCACAGGTGAAGTTAGCAGCCCTCTGCCTCGCTGCCGTGGGGGTGCCGTTCGGTGATGAGGAGGATGGAGCAGACATGGCAACCCCCATGGCGGGTGTGGGTGGGCTAACAGGGTGCTGGAAATGTTCTGTCGAGCAATGGTGGTGGAATGGAGAGGCGGGAGTACAAGACAGCAAATGAGTTGGTCACATGGCTTGAAGGCCAGACACAGGAGCGGGGGTAATGGTGGGTCAGCATGCACTCCTGAACACATAAGAAAGGCCCAGAGCACATATGTTACGTGCTACACGCTGCATGCATCATGGCTACATGGCTCACGGCAATGACAGTGATAATAAAGGCAGGCAAGGCATTTTTCATTTTGGGGGTGGCCTCTGCGCATATGCGCATGTATTTATTTCCAATTTGAGGCCTCCGGTTTAGTTTATTTTTATTTGTACAGCGCGCCAAGCCCAAGGACAACTTGGCACTAATCTTACATAGTTACAGAATGTACATACAGTTTAGATACATAAATACAGAAGGTACAAATAAGAATCATATGGCAGTGAAGTGTCGATACAAGGAGGGTCATCAATACACTTAGTCATAGTTATATACAGATAATTCACAAACTGATCTAGAAAGTGCAATGGGTACAGTGGCTAAACAATGTAAAACAGTTGTATATAGAATATCCACAAGTAGACCTAGAGAATGCACTGGTTACAGTGGCTATACAGGCATGTTTACAGTAACAATGGGGGTTGTAAATCAGAATAATTAAAGTCGCATGGTATTGCAGGAGTTAACTTTAGTGGTGGTTCGGGCTGCTAAGCAAAAAGCCAACCTTTCACTTTGGATCTAAATGTCCAAAAGGAGGGTTCAGCTCTGATGGCGTTAGCAAGGGAGTTCCAACATTTAGCTGCTAATACAGGAAATTCAATCCACCAGCTGATTTTAGATTGAATTTGGGTATATTAAGGCAGAGTAGGTAGGGAGTTCTAGTAGGTCTTGTGGCTAGGTGTCTGGAGAATTTGTCTGTCAAGTATTGAGGAGCTATGTTGGCTAGGCATTTGTGCGTGATGACAAGTGTACGAAGTTTGATTCTGCTACGAACTGGGAGCCAGTGGGAATCCTGTCTGAGGGTTGAAATGTGGCTGGAGCGTGGTATGTTTAGCATGCAGCGCAGAGTGTTGTTCTGGAGAACTTGCAATCTGTTCAGGTTATGTTCAGAAGAGCCTAATAATAGAGTGTTGCAATAATCCAGTTTGGATAGGATCAAGGCCCTGGCTAGTGTAAGGCAGCTGTTAGCGGATAAAAAGGGTCTGCAAGCGTTAATTAGTTTGTTTGTGTAGGCTGTGCAAGAGGCTGTAGAATTAACTTGTTTTTTAAGGGAGAGAGCGGAATCTAGGTAAACACCAAGGGTTTTAACTTCTTTGGCGACTTTGATGATGTTGCCATCAATATTGAAGGAGTTATAACGGTGTTCAAGTTTGATCAGGCGCGCCTGTGTGCCTACAATCAGGAGCTCTGTTTTGACGTCATTTAAACATAGGCTATGTGTAGCCATCCATGCCTGAATTTCCTGATAGATTTCATTCCGTTTTTTTGGAATCTTTCTCATAGAAACCAGTGAGAGTGATGAGGACCTGGGTGTCATCTGCATAATTTGTTTAGGTGACACCCAGGATGTCAAGACGGCCAAATAGGAGCTTTGTAAAGATATTATAGAGCATGTGTGACACACACAAGCATTGGGGGACTCTGCAATGAATGGGTGCAGGGTCTGCAGCTGCAATGGGTGCAAAGACTCTTGTGGTTCTATTTGCAAGGAAGGATTGGATCCAGGAAGCCACCTTTGGAGTAAAGGCTGCCGCCGTGGAGACATGTTCAGTCAAGATTTGATGGTCAACAAGGTTAAACGCTGTTGACAGGTCCAGCAGGAGCAGGATGGCCAGGTTGCCTTTGTCTTTGGCCTCGTCCATTTGGATCTTTAGATCCAAAAGTGCAGTTTCAGTTCCGTGCCTGGGTCTGAAGCCGGATTGCCGTAGGCCGAGAAGGTTATTGTCTTCCAAATGTTTTTGTATTTGGAAGTAGGCTATTCTGTCTAAGAACTTTAAGAGGAAGGGGACTGTGGTGATGGGTCTGTAGTTTGTTGGTATGTTGGGGTCGAGATTAGGTTTTTTGAGGAGGGGCATAATCCAAGCCTCTTAGTTGTTAGGTACTTCACCGTTTTTTTACAGGACGAGTTGATAAGAGCAGTAATGAAGGGCGCCAATTCTGATGCGCCTTCCTTAATGATTGGGGGTGGGCATGAGTAGCTTTTGCAATTAAAGGGTTTAAGACACTTGATTATCTTTTGATTATGTTTACCACTTCATCTGTTGTTACTGGAAAGGTGGACAGGAAGGAATACTTGGTGGCGGCAATTTGCAAGGGTGAATGTTAGTCGCAAGGCTGTTCCTTTTTTGTCTCGATTTTGTTTTGAAGCAAGATATGTTTATCAGCTAATGCTTTTTGAATGTTGTCACACCATGTTTTGTCCTTCGTGCAGTCCTCTCAAGGAGGTGCTGGGGACTCCAATTCTCTCAGAATGGAAAGGAGCTCTTGGTGCCCGATTTTGCATTCAGGATTCTGGTGTTAAAGATTTCTCTTTTGGTGCTAGTGATGGCAGTTTTATAGGTGGCCGCTGCAGAGGCAAACCTTTCCCTGTTGGGACTAGATGGGGCTTATCTCCAGTTGGCTTCTGAGGATCTTTTGAGGTTGCGTAAAGCTTTGAGTTCAGCGGTAAACTATTTGTTTAGGTGGGCTACTGGTTTGGCCTTTTGCAGTTTCAGTGGTGCAATTTGGTTGAGGGCTTCTTCTATGGTGCCGTTATAAAGGTCGACCAAGGAGGAGGGGTCCAGATTGGGGTTGAGTGGCAAGGTAGTGATAGGATGTAATAGTGATAGGAGATTGTCTAATGTTATATTGCATCTATTCCTCAATAGGACTTGGGGTGCGATAGCAATTTGGGTGAATGAGAGGGTATTTTTCTGTATAGAGAAGGTAATGCAATTGTAATCAAACCAAGCACTGTGTTCGTTACTGAGGATGGTGGTAGAATAATTAAGTTTGGCCAGCCAGTCCAGTTTTCTACCTTTGAGGTGGGTGCGTTTGTTGATACATTGTTTAAATCCTAGTTGTGTTATGGTATTATCTAGAGTGGTGGCGTTCATGTCGTTATTGTCATACAGGCCTAAATTAAGGTCTCCAGGATTAAGATTTGTGAACCTGGTTTAGTGTTATGGGTAAGGAAATGGGTGATGTCCTCTTCAAAGGAGGAGATAGCACCTGGGGGTCTATATATGAGGTGAAGGAGAAGGGTACATGTGTCAGAAAGCAGGAGTTTTATGGACAGGAGTTCTGCTGAGAGTAAGCCAGTGTTGTGGAACTCTCTAAGGTTCAAGTGTGATTTGGCTGTAAAGGCTATTCCCCCGCCTTTGCCTAGGCTTCTATTTGCACGGATAATAGTATAGTTATCAGGGATAATTAGCGATAGAGAAGGGTCCGCTGCTGGGTGTAACCAAGTTTCTGTTACAAGCAGGAAGTCTAGGTCATTTGAGGTGATAAGATCTGCAATATCTAATGCATGGGCTCCAAGGGATTGTGCATCGATAAGGGCTCCTTTGAGGGTATGGCAGTTGGTGACGGTTGCTCCTGGAGTGACCCTGGGACGGGCGGAGGTTCTACATTGGTAGTTTTACACCTATTTATTAAAGTGCAACTGTTGCCGACAATTTCAGGTAGTGCAGAGGTTGTGGCATTTGATAAACTGGATTGCCTCATCAAATTATAAGTCACAATACCCAGAAGACTACTGAACTTATTGTAGTCTGGTCTAATGGAAGTTTTGCTAACTTGGGTCCCATTGGCACGTCTTAGAATCCTACAATTTGTTCAGAAAATTGCTTTGACAGAAAACATAAATCTATACCCACTACTTTAGAAAACAATATCTGGAAAGCCCCCTTTATATGATACAGGACTAGATAAACTAAGTAGGACTATTCTATATTTCAGCCTTCCTAAATAAGCTATAATAAGGAAGACAGTATTAATGGTAGTGGGAAAGAAAGGGGATTGACCTAAGGTTAGAAATGCATTAAACAGCAAGAAAAGCTTAGCAGAATATGTAAGGATCTACCTGCAGCGAACAAACTGGCAGGGATACATTCATTTATTTTCCTCTTGTGTTTATGTGAGTCAATTCCCTTTATTTCGACTAAATCAACTAAACACCCTGAAAAAGATAAGTACTCATACAAAAATAGCCTGTTGTTATTGAAAATGTCATTTCAGTAAGATGATTGAGTTAGTGACCGTAAAGCATTTATATATTGATAGTACACAATTAGATAAATAGTGACAGACCATATTTGCAAAGTTTATATAGAAAACAATATGGTGTTAAGCAACCGTTCCAAGGGCGGGAATGCGTGGTAACAGTCCAGCGGCCTGAGTTAAAGGCCCTAGCGAAGGAACCGGGTGGATGTTACCACCCGTTTCAGCCCTTGGAACGGGTGCTTAATGCCATGAGCTGGGACAGGGCTAATTTTAATTATTTACATTCCGTGAACAGGTCGCCTCGCAGCGTCCTGTTCACGGGCCGAAAAGACTGTTCAAAGATGGCCCCCATGGAATGAGAAGGCGGGGCTCCATATGGAGTCCCTCTTCCTTTTCCATGCCGGCAGAACTGAATCGGAGCAGAAGGCGCAGCAGCAGCAGCGGCTGCAACACTTGCCACTGCCGCAATCAGGTAAGTGGGAGGGGGACCATTTTTAAAAAAGAAAACAGAGGATGGGGGAAGATGGCGGGTGGGCAAACCAGCCATCCCATCAGTCGGCTTGGAAGGCTGGCTGAGATCGCCAGCTTCAGCCCACTTTCCTAGCCTGCTGATTGGTTGGGTCACCCCGAGGGGTGCTAATAAATGTGAAAACAGTAAAACTTTGGGAAATAGCAATGGCAGGTCAGAATAATGGATTCTGACTGCTTTGATATCTAAAGAGATGTTGGATATTTGAGGAATGTAGTTTTAATTGTTTTTAAGAGAATGATACAATTGTATTTTTTATCTGCAACCAAAATGCTACCAGCATGGATTGGGTCCTTTACATTATTCAATCTTCTGTCTTGGATGGATGAAAGGACAATGTTTATTTGACACATATGGAAAATGCATCAAGCCACAGCTGAATTCAATGCCAATATTACTTGTGTTGAATAAAGTAGAAGCCACAAATATCAAACTGAAGAGGATGTGAGTCGATTTCACACAAGAGGTGGGCCATTAGGACTGCATGGAGATCGTTCATTGTTAGTTTTAAACATTTTCCACCTTGTTGTTTAGGATGGTCTGGGATGATTATTTTTTCTGTAGCAACTGGTTGGGTGTTTTGCAATGTGGGTAAAGCACAAGAAAGCAGGTAATTCCGTTGAAGATAAATATGTACCAACGCAAAATATTGCAGCTGAAACGTGCTTGTTTGCAGATCTCTTGCTTTGGGTTCCTAGTTGCGCCCTAAGTTATAGCCACTGAATGCCTTCTACTGCCTAAAGCAGAGTTCTGAGATTTGTTCTTTGCAACTTTGCAAGAAACACGTTTTTGGTCTGGCTACAAAATGATGCCACGCTGATTTACAGCCACTTAATGCAATCTAATCTTCTGTCTTCCTCCAAACTAATAATGTGCGTGGTATCCGGTTAAATGTTCGAGACCATATTTTCGAAATGCCATTTTGTCGAAAACAAAATGGCGAATTTTTTTTTTAATGTTTTTTTTTTTCATTTTCTTTTTTATTTTTGTTTGGTTAGTAAAAAAAAACAATTCGGAAATTTTGTGTCGACAAAATTGCATTTCGAAAATATGGCGTTCGAAAATATCACTATAAACCAATGTGCGCTCACCTCACACTCACAAGAAATGTCACATGTGTTTATTTCATGTAAGATCATCCTTGGGATGAAGCAGTCACCAGTAATGGAAATGACTCACTCCTACTCCTTTTCTATCTCTCTCTCAACTGAAACCTATTCACTCAACTGCTATAGCAACCTCCTGCTTCTGTGTAATAAGTCTTATCCTGGAATTCAGCCATGCAATATTTTAGCTGAACCACTGGAAACACTGTGCCTGAACCACTTATAATGTTGGGAACAACTTGATTCATCCAAAACCCACAATATCCAGGCATTTCGGTTTATATCACAACAATTTCTCCCTGGAGGCCCCTGAAATGGAAAACTCTACGGAAAGGTTTATGTTATTCACAATGTGAATAAACTTGACATGCTGTAGTATTGGGGTTCATCGGGTGAGTCATGAAGCACGCTGGAGTCATATATATATATATATATATATATAAGAAGTCTCTTTATTGTTACATGGTTAGAGTAGGAAAGGGAGGTAAGGAACTAGTATAGCTACATCCTGTCATGTTCTTCTCCCATCCTGTGTGTGTCTCTAACTGCCACTGCTGGAACCTTGAGTGAACATAAGGTTCCAGCCCAGGTAACATTCTGTGGCTTGCATTGCTATCCCAATACAAGTCCATACTACACATGCATGCACTTACCCTGCAGTATAGAGCCATCCTAGCCACATATTCATGAAAACGGCTGGATGATGGGCCGGTCAAACCATCCCAAATACCCATGGAATAAACAGAGATGCATGTTGATGGCTAAAGATGGAGCCAGGCAGACCCTCCATAGCCCATGATAATCATGAAACAAATGAACAGAGATGCTTGGTTATAACTGTTCATTGTGTGAAGCATCTCTTGTTCACCCGGGTACTCTTTACCGAAACGCACTGACGTCTTCAAGTACAATTTTGCATTATAGTAGCACCAAGGCAAACAGTGTCCCAGTGAAATGCATATTTTTTCAAATCATGTTCACACCTATTTAATGTTTGCCTTAGTGGCATGCCCGTAGCCTACTAGCACCAAGGCAAACATTGTCCCAGTGAAATGCATATTTTTTCAAATCATGTTTACACCTATTTAATGTTTGCCCTAGTGCCATGTCCGTAGCCTACTAGCCCTGTGGCAAACATTGCTCTGGCGCAAACATGTGTTGAAAGTATTAGCACAAGGGAATTTCTTCCGTATAGATTATACCCTGAAAATGTCACTTGCACCGTTGCAGAATGTATGTGCTGAGTCTACTACAGGCTGGTGTATAGGGTGCAGCTCACATTCACAAAAGGATGCCCCAATTTCTGGCATTTACACTGAGTTGGATTATGGTACCTGTCCTTAATTATTGTTCTTTTTTTGTCTTTCTTTGTATTTAGCTACACCTAAGGTTCTTCGGAAAATGAAATGGTCTATTCTCCAACAATTCGAGGTAAAGTTAAGTTCTCAGTTTACACCTCCAGAGTTTTGACCATGTAAGTGCCAATCTCTCACAACTGTATTTCAGATTTGACAGATCTTTTTTCTGGCCTGATACATGACTAGAATTAGCCAATCCAGGACATGCTAGTTGATAAAGAAATGTCTTGAGGGTGTGTAGAACTCCTATCCCTAGGAAAGGGCTCTTGTTGCTAGTAACAGAGCTAGATTTAGCGATGCCTTGGGTGCCAAGGAACGGTCACAGACAGCACAGAAGATATAGTGCAAGTACACGATTCCAAAAGGAAGCACATACAATGGTCCTTTGAGCAGGAGTGCTCTCTCTCCCTTTCTCCGTGGTCTATGACACATTTATTTATTTATTTATTTACAGGGAGGATCCGTTTTCTTTTGATCACAAAAGATGTACAATAGATAAGAAATCAGATTTGATGGGTAGCAGTGAGCCTCTTACAATGGGGTGATTTTGAGTGAGATTCTGACCAGGCTTGTGGAGGGGAGTAAATGGAACAGTCAACAGGGGCAATGCATGGATGAGCATACACAGATTAAGGAACACCAACATTAGGCTGATAGGGATGATCATAACAACCATAATGTGCTGCATACCATTATTGTGCAAATTGATATTGGATTGGAAGCAATGGCTCAGGCGATCTGTATGCCATATGTTAATAATTTAGTTTATGACAGTTTATACACTGATCCAAAATCTGCCGCTTCTTTGGCCCTGGTGTATAGTAATACTGATATGGTTCACTCGGATCAAAACACCTCCTCTCACATTAGGTATCAATGGGATATTGACTCTGACGTTCATATCGTATCCTCTCAGTCCATCAATTTGTGACCCCACAGCATCTCTGTGTATTAAGACAGAACAGGGACTGACTAATTCCGTAAGGTGTGTATTATTAAACACACAGGGCCTCATTACACGGACGGCGGTAACCATGGCGCTATTAGCGCCATGGTTGCCACCGGTATTTTACCGATTCCGCCTTGGTGAATGGGGGAATTACCGCCCCATTCCAAGTTTGGCGGGGCGGTAATTCCCCATTCACCAAGGCCCTTCCCCATTCCCATTGAGCCCTATAGGGAAGGAGCAAATAACGGTACCGCTATTAGCGATACCGTTATTTGCCCTGAAGTCCCTCAGAGGGTCCCTTCCTTAACGTGTGGTCTGGCCACACGTTAAGGACGGGACCCGCTGAGGGACCTTGTAGTATGGCACTAAGGGATTACCGGCACCGGTGCCCTTACCGGTGCCGGTAATCCCTTAGCGCCATCCGTTTAATGAGTCGCACAGTCTCTGGTCAAACATGCCACAGAAATTGCAGACTATATTCTTGCTTATGACATCGACATCATGGGCATGTCTGGGATTTACGCGATCATATCATGGCGTAATTGAACGCGTCAGAATACAGTGTAGACAAAAGCTTGAGCCCCGCTCATTTCATTCAGAAGACTTATACACAAACGATTGCTCACATTGAATACATAAATGAGGGCTTTGACTATAAAAATACGAAATGCAATGATTATACACATCTATACTTACATTTAGTGTGACGTTCTATGTATTGGTTTCGTTTTACAAAATCTCGCTACAGATCGCGCAAGAACGGGACATCAGGAAGTAACATTAAATGTGATCGGACAACAAAAAAGGGACAAATGCATGCTAAAACTAAATGAACAGTCGCTGTAAAAAGAAACTGATTAAGTGGTACGTTTTAAATACAAAAAGGCAAGGGGCCTCAATATATCTTCATTTATTTTCACTTTTGTTTATTGCCATTTAGAAATAACATACATACAGATAAATGTTCCTATGAGCCATAGTTACCAACATGATTTAACTTGTGGGCAAGCCCACCGCCAACATATTAAAAAAAAAACAAGTTTAACAACAAACAACTGCACCAAGCATATGAACTTGGTTTTAAGCGTAAGTAACACTATGGTCATGGCTTGGGTGTAAGGACCATTGAGTGCCAATTATGATTACACAGGGCGGTACCTGTGTTCGTACGTGGCATAAGGACTTTGGAGCACTCAGGAGGTGGGGGAGGCTGCACGCTCAGTGAAACAGTGTAACACAGTGATCTGAGGTGGGGTACTCATGGCAGTTTGTCATCAGAGGGGTGAAACATGTCCCAGGTTAATGTTTTCCAAGCTTCGAATGCCCCCCTGGGGTTGCATCCGGGCTCTGTGTGGCTCTAAACCATACCCTGGTCTCCAGCTCAGCCCAGGTCTCAAAATCACTGTGCCATCTGGGATAGTGTGGTCCCCCAGTTGACTTCCAAGCCATGGCCATGCACCATTTAGCAAGGATGCACGCCATATTCATAAACTTGGTAACATGCTTATATTTGCTATTCCTTAGGTATGCCCCCAGTAAACACTGGGTTCCAGGTGTAATGCACAACCCCAGCTCTTCTACATGCCTGCTCAATTCGAGCCCATAATCCCTGTGTTTTTGTACAGCTCCAAAACACATGGATCAAATCAGCCCCATCACAACCACACTAAGGGCATGACGACTCTTTTTCTCTGTTGAACTTGGCCACTCTGCTGGGAGTCATGTAGGTGCGGTGCAATACATTCAGTTGAATTAGTTTGAAGTGTGCGTTCCTAGAGACCTCCCTGGGATAACAAGAGTATTGGTTCCCATTCCTGCTCCCCTATGTCCTCCCCAAGGTTAGCCTCCTAGTACGATTTCAATTTAGAGCTGGGGCAGTTGGGTCTATTAGCTAAATTACCATACAGTCTAGACACCCGGTGCCAGCAGCGGAGTCTCTTCCGGTTCCTCAGGCCACCCATGCCATTTTCACTTGGCCACCCCCGCTATTCTCAAATATCTCAAGAATTGCCCGCTAGGTAACCCGGTCTGCTCAGTTATAGCTACAAACTCTTTAATGTTGCAGTTGTCAAACATGCCCCCCCCAAGTGGAGACACCCCGCCCTCCCACCGTCGGGCCGCCACTAACTCCTCCCCATTCCTGCATACATCTGCCACTATCAGGACCTCAGGCGAGTAGGGGGAATCAATCTTCAGTATTTCAGCGTCCTGCACCACACCATGCTACCCAGGTGAACCAGTAGGGGTGTACAGCCCAGGCAGCCCTGCGGTAGCCACATAACCTCCTTGAGATGGTCAGGGGCCACCAACTGCTGTAGCAGTGGCGATTCAGACGTAGCATCATCCGATAGCCATTTTGCAGAAAAGCTAAGCTGCACCAACAGGTAGTAGCATTATAGATAAGGGAGTGGCACACCTCCTTCACTATAAGGATGGTAGAATGTTGTTAGGGCGATCCTGTGACGTGCTGTACCCCACAAAATTTCTCTGTCCAGTGAGTCCAGCAAGCGAAAGAAGGAGACAGGAATGTAGTGATGTATGTTGGTAAAGAAGTACAGGAATCTAGGTAAGACAATAATTTACATGACGGCTACCCTACCCATCAGAGACAGTGGGAGGGGAGACCAGAATACCATTGATTTCCTCAAGCCTTCTACCACCCCAACTGTATTACGGGTGTGCATTTCAGCTGATGATATGTACCCCCAAATATTTAAAGTAACCCAAATTCCATGTGAGCCCCAATTCTGGTAAAGCGTCGCCATCAGCCCCTCGGAACCCTGGTAGTGGGAACACGCAGGACTTCTCCCTGCTGAAGCAGATTCCAGAGAATTTAGCAAAGTTGTCCAATACCTCCATTATCAGCGGGAGATTGTCCTCTGCTTCCCCTACGTACAGGAGAAAGTCATCAGCGAATATGGATAATAAGTGTGCAATGCCCCAAACCCGAATACCCGCTGCTATGAACTCTTGACAGCGGTAGGCCGTTACAGGCTCCAGTGCCAATACATAGAGCATGGGCGATAGTTGGCATCCCTGGCACGTTCCCCTTTGAATGTCCCAGCTCGCTGACACTAGCCTCCCAGACTTAACTCTAGCAGTCAGGAATGCGTAAAGGATCCTGACCCATCGCAGGAACCACTCGCCGAACCCGAATTCCTGCAGTACTGCAAACAGCCATTCCCAATAGAGCGAATGAAAAGCTTTAATCGCATCAGGTGACACCACCACACATCGCTCAGTGGACTCACTGGTCTGTGCTATAACATGTTGCAGTCAACGCAGGTTCAGTGCGGTGCTCCGACCCGGAATAAAGCCGGTCTGATCACTATGTATCAGGCTTGTGATCACCTTGCGAGCTGCCCTGCTAATATAGTAGTTCGAATTTTCATATAGTTTAACATGGCCAGGGGCCGATAGGATTCACATCTCGCCGTGGGTTTCACCGGCTTAAGGATCGGGTCCATCAGAGTTTCTCGCATACTGGCCGGCAGCACGCCCTTAGAGTAGGCTTTATCAAAAACCTTAAGCATCCCCGGGCCACTGTCGAATTTTCAGAGGGAAATCCATCGCTGCAAGGCGTTTTGCTAGTGGCAAGGGAAGTTATTGCTGTGCTCACCTCCTCCACCGTGATGGGCTAGTCTAGCGCAGTCTGCTGTCCCACTGCGAGCTTGGGAAGCCTAATATAAGATAAGGCCTCCAGTACATCCCCAGGGGGGACCGGTTCTTCATGCCTGTAGAGTTGGGAGTAGTATTCAGCGAAGCTCTTGTTAATGCGAGCTGTGTTCTACATATGCTCCCATCATTACTCCTCAATATATCTTCATAGGCAACTGTAAATAAAAGAGGTTAATATGATTGCACTAGAAATTGAATGCGATAAAACGGCAAGTGTGCACTCGGAAATTAAAACATGAAAACTTAAAAAGTGCATGTGCGAGATCAGAAATGTACACAATACTACTTCAATTATGTAAACGAAAGCGGTTATCATGACTGAAAAGTAATTCGAATTAGCGTGCCAATAAAAGCGCTAGGGATTGATGCGATAAAACTGCAGTGTGCGATCGGAAATTAACACGATACTACTTAACTTACGGAAACGAAGATTGCAAATACGTTCGACATTTTTGGAAATACAGGATTTTAGTACAGGCATAAATCGAAAAAAACAGTCAATACAAGCTTTTTCTATTAGATAATTTTGGGGTGTTCCATTTCTGAGACATGGCCCCGCAGTGTTGCGGCCCATCTCTTGCTCTGTCGGTTCCTGTGCAGTTCAATGCCATTAGAGCAGATGGAAATGGGAGTGAAGGAGTGGGGGCCTGATTTTCAGATCTTCACTTGACATTCATGAGGTAGGTGTGCAGGGTCTGATGAGATGCAACATCTCTCATGTTAAAATACTGATGGATCCTAAAACAACCATCACTTCCCATGACTGACTTGCGTGATCAACTTCCAGCAATGTTGCTTCCACTGCTTAAGCTCACGCTAAATGTATCCTCTGATTTTAACTCCTGGGTGTCTAATACAGCATATCCTATAACATTATCAATTGAATCATCCCTAGCAGACCTGGGGTTTAACCAGCATCTATGAGAACATATGCCTGCAAGGGGAAATACACCTGATTGGCTAGCCAGTTGTAAGCCCTCTGTAGAAGGAGGATCCATCTTGCCATGTCCATGGTCTGACCACAGCTTCATTCACTTTGAGATCAATCCACCTGCGCAGCTAAAGAAGATCAGTCCACCAAAGGTCTCTGCTGTCTCCCGGAATGCTCGGGCACACACTGCCGAAGCCTTACCTGTAACCCAATCTGGATGCCTATGCTACTTCGGATGATCTGGCACTGGCATACCAGACCTCTTTGTAGGGAGGGAAGTGTAGATCAAATTGCCCCACTGAAACATGCAGCGTACCAGTTAAAAACAAATAATACTGAATACACAATCTGAAACTAATCAAGCATAAGGCACATGACGCTTGGTTCAAATTCAAAACATCTGAAAACAGAGAAGCCTAAACCCTGGCTGCAAAAAAGTATAACCATGCCATTATTGAAGAAAAGAAATCTGACTGTAATGTGTGAATTGTGAATGTTCGCTATGACAATAGCAAACTCTTTAAGATCTTAAAGGAACTAGAAAATTCGGTACCTCTTGAAGTAAAATTGATTAAAGACAGACATTGGTGTACGGCCATCCAAAAAACCATGGTTAATAAGGTGCAGAACATTAGAGAGAAAGTCAGGAAGAAACTTAAAGGGCCATAGATCAACACCCCATTGTTGGCTTACCGGAAGGGGCACATGGAACCATCATGACTTCTGCTGCCACGCCGGGTGGTATGCCAGAGGCTTTCGTGTTTAGATCGTTGACTGAAGCCGAGGTTGCAGACATCATTGTCCAGCTCACATCTACCACCTGCAAAGGCGATGATTAAAGCATGTGCCCAGTGTTTATTCCCCTCATTGCAAAGTTTATTAACAGCTCCTTCACAGAGGAACGTGTGCCAGATCTTATAAAGCAAGCCTGGGGTACCCCTTTACTGAAAAAAGCCTAACTTAGGTCCTAATATCGCAGCTAATTACAGACCTATTACGGATGCGCCTTTCTACTGAAAATCCTGGACTGAGCTGCATATCTTCAGGTTCAGAAACATTCTTATTGAACTGAGAATCTTTAGAAAACGTCAGTCGGGTTTCAGGCAGGCACATGGCACAGAGGCCGGCAGGCACATGGCACAGAGGCCGCCATGTTGGATTTGAAGGCTAACATTTTTTCAAGTCACAGATAAAGGTGGCATTGTCTTACTGGTGCTGTTAGAACACTAACTACTTTTGACCAAGTTGATCACACTATTTTGTTCGGCAGATTGTAAAACTTCACCAATTTTTCATTCTTATCGGCTTAATGGGTCAAATCCTTCTTGACTGATGTCCGGCTAGGGTGTTCAATTATGCAGACAACACTCAATGCCTCAACCCCATTTCTGGAGATCGTAAGAAGGACTCTGAAGTAATCAAGGAAGTTCACTCCTTTATCCAGCATTGGATGGCCCACAACGGACTAGCTATAAATTACTCTAAGACAGAGTTGATGTTAGCTGGCACAGCCAATAGAATTAGGAAATTAGGCTCTGAGTATAAAAACTTCATTATAGCAGGTTGTTCCATTGCCACTGCAGAGAGAGTAAAAACTTTAAATATTTTTTTCCTAGATTTGGAAATGTCCATGAAAGCTCACGTCAATTATTTCGTATTTATATCAGCATACTATCTTAAATTATTGAGTCAAATCAGACCGTTTCTTGCCAAAGATAACTGCGTTACATTAGCTAGGGCAATCATTGTAGCAAAACCTGACTTCTTTGGCAGCCTGCCATACGGAATAAGCACGGGCAGCCTAGTTAACTACAAGTATTACAGAAAAGTGTCATGCAAGTAGTCGAAGATTTAGGAAGAATAGATCACGTCTTTCAGGCCAGGCGTGCTCTTCATTGGTTGCCAGTGGATGCTTGGATATCTTTCCGACTTATAACCATCACACACAAATGCTTCTATGGCAATAGCCCTAGCTACTTGTCGAAAAGGATTTCATGGCTATCTATACTTAGAACATTAAGATCAAACTCTACCAACCTGTTGACAGTGGCGAGAAGAAATCTGGGATCAGGAGGACAGTCTGCTTTTGACTTTGTGGCTCCTAAGCACTGGAATACTCTTCCACCTGATCTGCTTGCTGTTCCCTAAATCTTTTTAAGCAAGCCTTAAAAACATACCTCTATGCCTGATTAGCCCCTGGTAGCTAATTCCATCCCGTCCGACCATCTTAACTATGTTAGGTGGTAGTGTTGTGCTTCTTCTCTATGTTGTGTCTACTGGTTTATGTTGTAAACGCCCTGATGCCTCTGGGCTTGTTATTTGATGCTGAACAAATAATAAATAAATAATAGGCATTCTAAGTGCAGGTAAGCAGTAGTTTTAGAATTTAGAAGAAGGCTTTCCATAGTATAGTTGTATTTTCTTCTTTAAGGAGTTGAATTTACAAAATTACCAATCACAAAGGGAAAAATGTGTTCCATATAAATCATGATCTTTCTGAAAAGAAATCTATCTAATCCTTATGGAACAGAGGCAAATTTGTTATTTGATCACCTTTTATAGTCGACTTACATTTTCGTTTTTATTACTTTTAGCACTCTTAAATACCACCATATGTATTGACCAATCACCTGCAATAGCCTCTATTGCTCAGTGTGTCAATCTCTAAATCTGGGCAAAATCGAATACTCTCTAATGGCATTGAACCCCCAATTGGGATAGTCCTTGCCAAGATGGTCTGAACTCAATTCTTTATCAAAATATTGAATAAAGATTGAATAAAGGCTCTTGGGGCTTTGCCCAAACACTATTTGTAGATTCAACCCATGTCTTTAGCAAATTATATAGGAATGTGGCTTCTCCAAGAGACAAATTGTGTGTGTGGGGAGGGGTGCATGGGTGAGTTGCAGATGTAGGAAGGGATTTGAGGTAGACTTTTTCTTGTTGTTTCACAGACCATAGACTTCAAGTGCATGGGTGTGACAAATTGGATTCTACCTTTCAGGAGCACAAGGATCAGTAAGGATAAAATAGCCCACTCAGCCCCCACACTTCTACAAAACAAAACACAACACAGTCATAAAAGAGGGACAGCTAATAGATATGTCTCTTTTTGTGGTAACGTGGACCGAGCGAAGGCTATACTCCCAAGAGGGATGTGAAGATGAACCAGTAGTGACCTAAACAACACAGTATCACAGTCCTAAATAAAGGGAATGTCCAATCAAGGGTCTATAAAAATAGATACTGCACGTAGAATGAAAAGAGAATACTACACAAAAACCCAACCCAAAGGAAGAACAGAGAAGCTGTGACAGACTGGATAAAGTAGCACGCTGAGTGTAGTTCCAATGGTGGTGGGTAAGATACTACCATAAAAAGGATATCTTCTAGAAAACAGGACCAATCGTGACCTAAACAGTCTCTAGGGTCCAAGTGGGCCGTAGGGGAAGTTTGTTTCAAAGTCAATGGTACCTGGATTTAGTTCTTGGTGGGATGATGCAGTCAGACCCCGGGTTCAAACGTCAGTGTAAGCTGATCAGGCTGAGTTCGGGCTGATAGGATCGTGGAGGCCCCAGCAGCAAGCGGGAATCGAGTAGGGGTGAATGCTGGTGCTCTTGTGTTAGAACAGCAGATCTTCAATGATGCAGGTCAGGGCGGTCCCAGGAACGCTTTGTAGTTGGCCAGGCTAAGTGGGGCTTTGGCCGCTGGGAGGGCTCGATGAGTGGCACACCAGCGGTTCGAGTCCACGGGCGATGGTCGTCGAAGTGGTGATATTGGGTGAATCGATGTGTGAGCAACAAGGTGGCAGTTCAAGGGCTAGCTGGTCCGAGCCATGATTGTAAACCTTGGTTAGAATTTGTGAGTGACTCTCTAGAGATTCAGTTCAGTCAGGTTGCGCAGTCGCTTCGGGCCTGGCAGGTGATGCGTTTCACTAGGACACAATGCAGTGTTGAGCTGCAGGCAATAGTTTGGATGGTTGGAGGAACGCAGACACCAGTGTCAGCACCTTCCCTCTTGTTCAAGATGTGGAGAACACGAGATGACCGGTTTGGTGCAGTAGAGCAGGGAGCTTCAGTTGGTCTGGCCGTCCGGTTGCTTTGAGGCCTTCGCAGAGGACTCAAGGACAGGATGTTTCTGTTCAGGGTCTGCTCCCCTAGTTTAGGAGATCTGTTGCAGAGTGGTTGGTCCTGGTCCACAGCACTGGTGATTCCTAATGTGTCCTGGGAGTGGTGAGGGAACAGATCTTCATTCAGTCTTGTACAATCCTTCTTCACCTCAGGATGAGGGCTTTGGAGAAGACAACTTCCCCAAAGGAAATCCAGCAAGTTCTTCCAAATGACCCTGCAGCATTAAAGGATCTGAGAGGAACTGAGAGGAATCTGCTGAAGGGGTGGAAGACCCTGTCTTTTAAGGGCACACATCCTCAGGTGATTCCTGCTCTGGGATGGAGTGGACTTTTCCCTGTTGATGTCACACCCAAGGTGCTTTGCTCCAGAGGAAGTTAAGGGGACAGACAAGAGAGAGAGAGAGAGAAATGTAAGCCTTTTTGCCTTGACCACAGCTCTCCTGCCTATTATAATCCCACCTCCTTCCCTTCTCACTGAGAACAAAGGCCTTTAGATATGCAGCACCCTGCTGTGAGGCTACTCGTTTAGAATGAGTGTGCTCCCTTGATGCCTGGGCCTGGGACTGCTGCCTGCTGTGTGGCTGTCTTCGGTGGAAGGTGTTATCTGCCCTCACCGAGAGATCAAAGAGGAGACCCAGTCTTCCATGTTCTCTTCCTGCTATTTGGCGAGCTACACCCAGCTGACAAGTATACTCATCACCTTCTATAGTTGAGCTGGTTCACAGGAGCAGACACAAGTGCGATATCAATTTGGATGTGGGGGCCATGATCATAAGTAGTGCCATGCACTATGTCTAAACTCAGACATGGCTTATGCTTAGAGATGAAGAGGAGGGTGGAAGGTGATTCATATGGCAGTTTGTCAATAGTTAAGGATTTTTGTGGTGCAGGGGAGGAAATGTAGCCCTGGCAAAGGGTTACTAAAGGTACAAAAAGGAGAGAAAAGATGATCCAAAATTGGAACCCTCCCGTCCCTTGCACACCTTAAGTTTGCCCCAATATGATGCCTTGAGATTGACTTTTGTCACAATAAATTAGATATATATTCCAGTGAATTTCAAAAGATAATACAATTTTTTTTAAAAAAAGTGTAGTAATGACATCCAATGTAAAAGAAGATTCTTTATTCCAAACGCGTGAAACAGGAAGGATTCAATTCATTTGATTGTGGCTGACGCGTTTCGAGAAGTTCATTCTCTTCATCAAGAGCCCAGAATAATGAATTAAACACTGAAAATAAAGAAATATGTACAATCAGCTATTTGTGAACTCCACATCACTGCTACATGTATTTAGCGTTCTGCGCTAAACATATAACGTGTTACCAGGAACCAGTAAATTGAACCAGACAACAGTAAAGGCTTCGTCATACATTGTTTAGGGAAGCAAGGGTAGAATACAAAAAATGGGTCAACATGACCAGCACCTGTAAATAGAATCCAGAGCCACAAGCTATCGGGACAAAAGAATGGCCATTTTGCTAATGGTAGATTGGAAATGCATTGTAAGTTACTTAGGAATAGAGCAACTTCCGAATAGATGTGGATGAATGGCTTACCAATTTTCTCTTTACACCTGTAATTCAGTGCATATGGAAACCGCTCGATATGGGCGGGAAAGAAATTATAAATTGAGTTCCAACACAGTTCACCCAGCAGAGAACAGCGGAGGATTGTGCACTAAAAGAAAAATAGTGCGTGTAACTATAGGTGTAAAATTCAAAAGGCAACAGTATCGGTAGATCAAACAATGAAAGGGCAACTACTCACCACTGAGGGGTGCCCAATGTGTTCTGGATAGGACCAGTTATTACATCAGTGCGGTACTTGTGTAGTACGCAGTCTAAGGGTTCTCAAATAGTCCACGCAGGGCTCGCTGGGTCTATAAAGAAAAACAGCGGCCCCTTTAGTGTCAAAGTGACATCTATATATGTGAGACTGAAGAGGCACAGCGAAAAGCGCCTCGTGTAGCTTAAAACTTACTTGAATTTGTGATAATTGTAGCATCGGCTGATGGAACGTGAGCTTCGGAATCGACGGAGCTCGTTTAAGCCCATCCAGCGGGGAGGATGTCCCCAGAGACTGTTGCTATGCGCGGGACTCTAGTGCAGCTCCACAAGTCCCTCGCTGCGGCGTAGGTCCGTGAAGCGAGGTGGGCATGCATAGTAATAAACAAAGGACTATAGGAATAAATTCAAATGAGGGTATTGGGCACTCGCTCGAGAGCGGCGGCCATCTTAGAAGGTGAAGAAATGAATAGATTCAAATAGAGTGTGCGAGCTGCTTGCAAAAGTTTGCATACAGAAAAGACTGTAATTAAGCAAAAAAGTAATTGGCCATCTAAGTTACGATATGGTGGCTCTGGATTTACATTGTGTGAGAAACAGACAATAGTTCTTAAGGTGGCACAAAAGTTCACTAATAGTAGCAGTTTTAAATTGGAGAGAGGTCAAAAAATGGCCCAAGAGGATATGGTCATATAATGATATATGAAAAAACATCTTTCTAAGGGTGACAATTATGTTATAAAAACACAATATACAGACATCTGTTGAGTACAGGCAGAGCTAGCGTATAGAGAGAGATATTAGGGCAACAAGTCAGATAAAACATTTTAAAGAAAATTCATCACTAAGCCCCTTCGGTAGTAGTGTGTTCAGTGTATGTATCCAATATTTTTCTCTACGTGAGAGCATCGATGCATAATCACCTCCCCTATAGGGTTTTTTGACAACTTCAAGGATTTGAAATTTTAATTGTGCGATTGTGTGATTATTCTCCATGAAATGTCTGGAGAGGGGGGATTTGATGTTTTTGCATCTAATATTGGATTTGTGCTCCGTCAGGCGTTCTTTGACCGGTCTTGTGGTTTGACCCACATACAGTTTGCCACAAGGGCATTTGATCGCATAAATAACCCCGGATGACATGCAGGTGGCATAGTGGCGTAGTTTAATGTTCTTCCCAGTGTATGGGTGAACAATTTTGTCACCTTTTATGACGTTGTTACATTGAGTACAACAGAGACACAGGAAAGTGACAATTTTTCTAGTTTGTAGGACCATCTGTTTGTCTTTAGGTGGTATTTCTTCTCTGACCAGAGTGTCCCTCAGATTCCTACCCCGTCTGAAGGCCATCATAGGTGCTTTAGGGAAGAGTTATTTTAGTGTCTGGTCGTTGTGGAGAATGCTCCAGTGTTTCCTAATGGATTTACTTATCTGGAAGCTCTGTCTTGAGTACTTTCTGATGTGAAGTAATGGTGTATCCTTTGATTTGTTTTTGGGTACCAGTAGTTGTTCTTTGCCGATGAGTACAGATCTTTCTTTGGCGTCTTCTAGGATGGTGTTAGGATAGCCTCTGGCTGAAAATTTTTCCAATAGGGTGTTGCTCTCTGTGTCCAGACCTGCTGGGTCCGAAATTATCCGTTTTAATCTCAAGACTTGGCTGCATGGTAGACTCTTAAGCATGGATTTGGGATGATGACTTGTAAAGTGTAATAAGTTATTCGCATCAGTGGGTTTATGGTAGACCGTGGTCCAAATTCGATGTTCTTTTATTTCCATGTCTACATCCAAAAAGTGTAGACGAGGTTCACCGATTTCCATGGTGAATTTTATGGTGTTGTGAATGGAGTTCATGTAGGTGAGGAAAGCGTCCAGTTCTTCACGTGTACCACACCAGATGCCAAATATGTCGTCTATATAACGTTTCCACATTAGTATCTTGTAAGACCATTCTGGGTGGTCCAGTACATGCTGATGTTCAAACCTGTACATAAATGTGTTTGCGTAGAGTGGGGCCATGGATGAGCCCATGGAGGTACCAGTAGTCTGAAGGTAGTATTTCCCTTTAAATCTGAAATAACTGTTAAAGAGTATGGTTTCAAGGAATTTCAGAACCAGATTGTTATTGGACATGCTGTTGTTGCCATTAGAGATGAGCCATTGAACTGCTTCGAGGCCTTCGGTGTGGGGGATGGAGGTATGTAAACTGCATACATCTATACTGAAGATAATGCACTCTGTGCTTAGAGCTGTAATATCGTTGATACAATTCAGGAAGTCTGTTGTGTCTCTAAGGTAGGTAGGGGTCTCCTGTACCAATTTCTGAAGGGATTTGTCCACATAGATAGCTAGAGGTTCAGAAATGCTGTCAGTGCCAGCTACTATCGGTCGCAGTGGAGGGTTGGTAGGGTTCTTATGAATTTTAGGAAGGCCGTAGAATACGGGAGTGATTGGATGTGCATTAAGTAAAAATTCACTTGTCTTAACATCGATCTTGATCTAATGCTTCTTCAATGATCTTTTTTGATGAGAATCTTAATTGTATTGATAGGGTCACCATCCAACTTGGAATAGGTGTTAGTATCATCTAGCAGTGTGAGGCATTTAGTCGTGTAATCTTTGGTGTCCATTATGACAATTGCACCACCTTTATCGGCGGGTTTGATAGTAAGTTCTTCGTCCTTGGCCAGTGTTTCAATATGTTCCAGTTGACACCGTTTCACATTGCTGGGTGTATTCTTTTGGTAGTTAATTCTTTCAAGATCCTTCAAAACCGTTTTTTCAAATAGATTAAGCATAGAATTTTGTGTGGACGGGTCAAAGTAACTCTTAGGACGGAATTCAAGGGTGTTGTTATCCGGTGGCGGTGTATCCTCATCCATGTCAGAGTTAAAAAACAATTTGAGCCTCAATTTACGCAATAACCTATGAAAGCATACTTTTTCTTCAAAGAGTGTAGTGTTGCTAGTAGGCACAAACGATAGTCCTCGGTTAAGCATGTCCAATTGTCCACTGGTGAGGTTTTTACAGGACAGATTCACAACTAGATTTTCGGTCATTTGTTTTTTCTTTTGTTTTAACCCTTTGCCTCTCCTCATTTTTCTTTTTGTTTGTCTCTTAGTCCTAAAAAAGCACCACTCAATGCTCCAGGGCTAGGAGGTGTTACTGGGGTTGTTGGATTAGTGGTTGGTCGTTCTGTAGGATCTGTGTCGGGAATAGCCGTTTCTTTACTAGAAGAGCGTCCTCCTTCTTCAAGTTGAATTGGGTCCCCAATGCTGCCGGTACTGCTGTCACTGCCAGAGTTTGCTTTATTCTAGAAACGAGATTTCCGTTGTTGATCACGGTGGTGGTAGAATTCTTGCCATGTGTAGACAATGTCGTTAAGATAGTCGAAGGTATCTCTTTTAAATTTCCTCAGTTTCCTTTGTTCAATGTCCTGTTTATAGCCTGTAGGTTTTGAATTGATATCAACAAGTAGGGTAGAAAATTCTTCAGCTGATTTGAATTCACTTAGCTGAGTTTTCAAGGTGGTGATTTCTGTGTCAATGGATGTGAGGGATTTAGACAGTTCTTCAATGGTCAATAGTATGAGGTCCAGCGAACATTTATTTAGGATTTGATCCCATTTTTCTACGAAGGATTCACTTTCGCTGCATAGGGTGGGGCGTAGATACACTCTTAGTCCTCGGGCTATTTTCTGCGATTTATAATACTCGACCAGTGTTGTTGCATGCAGTTTTTGAGCAATTTCTCGTCAAATTAATTTTTCCAACTGGAAGACTAGTCTCTCTGGGTTAGCTCTGCATTGTAATGATTTTTCTGTATCTTTAATGAGAGATAGGATACGTTTAGCTTCGGATGCATAAAAAGCTAATGTGGTGGCGCGTTTGTCAGTGATGTCATTAATTCGTAAAAAAGACATATTAGTCAAATAATTAGAGGGATGGGTGCTACCTTCGTTTGGTGCCACACTAAAGTATAGTGGAGAAAATAACGAAGAGGAGGGTGGAAGGTGCACACACTAAATTTCTAGAAATACTGATTCATATGGCAGTTTGTCAATAGTTAAGGATTTTTGGGGTGCAGGGGAGGAAATGTAGCCCTGGCACAGGGTTACTAAAGGTACAAAAAGGAGAGAAAAGAGGATCCAAAATTGGAACACTCCCGTCCCTTGCACACCTTAAGTTTGCCCCAATATGACGCCTTGAGATTGACTTTTGTCACAATAAATTAGATATATATTCCAGTGAATTTCAAAAGATAATACAATTTTTTAAAAAAAAAAGTGTAGTAATGACATCCAATGTAAAAGAAGATTCTTTATTCCAAACGCGTGAAACAGGAAGGATTCAATTCATTTGATTGTGGCTGACGCGTTTCGAGAAGTTCATTCTCTTCATCAAGAGCCCAGAATAATGAATTAAACACTGAAAATAAAGAAATATGTACAATCAGCTATTTGTGAACTCTCCACATCACTGCTACATGTATTTAGCGTTCTGCGTTAAACATATAACGTGTTACCAGGAACCAGTAAATTGAACCAGACAACAGTAAAGGCTTCGTCATAGATTGTTTAGGGAAGCAAGGGTAGAATACAAAAAATGGGTCAACATGACCAGCACCTGTAAATAGAATCCAGAGCCACAAGCTATCGGGACAAAAGAATGTCCATTTTGCTAATGGTAGATTGGAAATGCATTGTAAGTGTCACGGCTCGGGGAGCCTGGAAGCTCTGGAATAGGTGGAAGCGGCGTACGGGTGTTCCGATCACGCTTCCTCTACCCAGTGCAGCGGTCTAGTCTTTTCTGCAACGTATCCCGACACAGGATATAGCCCGCCCCTTCCTGTGTTCGGGTGCGTTGCAACGCTCCAGTTTTGGCTGCTGCTTGTTTTCTCCGTGCTAGTGTCCCTGCTACCGTATTGTTTGTTACAGTTACCTTCCGGAGCTCGCTCCGATTCTGGTTTCCTCCCTCTCCCCCTTTCCTCGCTCCCGTTCTCCATTCCCTTCCCGTCCTACCACCTTTACTACGTCCTCCTATTGCTTCTTTCCCGTGTTCCTTACCTCCCCTTCCGCCCGCCTTTGTTTACTATTATTGCCTTTTCCGCCTTGTCTACCCTTCCACCTTTCTTACTTACCTTCCTCCACTCGCCCTCTCTTGTTATCGGCTCCTTCTGTGTACAGCCCCCAGGAATACACTACGGGTTTGCCTTGCCTAGCCCGCTTACCTTGTTGCTGACACTTTGGACTTCCGAATTCCTACCGGTCTCAGCGTTTCCTCCTTGGAGACCTGTTTGTCAAATTTTGGAAAGGAGTGTGCCTTCTCCAGCAGTTTACTCAGCCCTGCAAGTGTCAAGTGCTTCCTACTACCGACGCATCTTCTACAGACCTCTGGGGTTTTTTCAGCCTCTGGCTTTTTCCCCTCACTCCGCGGCCGCGGAGGGTCACCACCGATCACCCTTGGGGTGTCACGGTGGCGGCCTCCTTCGGCCGTTCTCATCTACAAAAAAAAGGGAAGGCCAAGCCTAAGGAGAACCGGACCCTGAATCTACGCCGGGGAATACGAGGTGAGGAGGAAAGGGAAGTAAGGGAGGCCGAGATCCTACAGGATCAAGAGGAGATTCACGATATCCTTGACAGTTTGCAACGCCCCGATACCGCCATGGCCTCTCCTCAACAGATCCAAGAACTGATAGCAGCAGTTCAAAACCTCAACCTAGAGGTGCAAAATCTAAAAGGGGCCAATGCTACTCTACAACAACGGATCGCAGAACGGGATCTTCCGTCCACCGACCTGCCTCCCTTACCTCTTGTGTCGGGAAAGTTTGATGGAACCCCCAAGAAACTCCAGGAATTTTTGGATGCATGTCATCTGCATTTTACATTCCGTACACATACTTTCGCCTCTGGCCATGCTAAGGTGGGGTTCATGATTACCCATATGTGCAGTAACGCCTTGGCCTGGGCCACTCCTCTAGTGAACAGATCTGATCCCGTCCTCCTAGATTACGAGGCCTTCAAGACTTTGATGAAACAGACGTTTCTACGTACCGAGAGTACCTACTTGGCATCCGAAGATCTGCTAGACATCAGACAAGGAAACAATGATGTTATGTCATATATCACCTCCTTTAGGCAAATCGCTGCAGAAGCAGGATGGCAAGAACAAGCACAGTATGCCATCTTTAGAAGGGGACTGCGTGAGGAGTTGAAGGATGAACTAGCCAGGATAGAACGTCCCCTTACCTTTGCTGACCTGATCTCGGCTACTCTCCGGATAGATTTCCGACTGGCAGAACGTCGAGCAGAACGCCGCAAGACTAAGAGCAGTACATCAATACCCCCTGGCCCTTCTCTTTCCTTCCCCCCTACCGCCACTCGTCTCACAAGAGAAGAGCCTATGCAGATCGGAAGCACACGTTCCCCTCTCACCGCAGAGGAACGTAGAAGAAGACGAGAAGGGAACCTGTGCATGTATTGCGGATCGCCGCTTCACCTACTCAGAGATTGCCCCGACGTTCCACCCAGGCGTTCGGGAAACGAACACCCTCGGTAAAGCTGGGGACGCACTACCGAGGGAGCGAAGCTAGTCCCTTTGTCACCCTTTCTGTTACTTCTCCAGAGTGCACCGAAGACCACCGTCTTATGGTTATGGTGGTCACCTTGATCATCAACAAGACTACCATTCAGACACAAGCCCTGTTGGACTGCGGAGCCGCAGGCAACTTCATGGACATTCTCTGGGCCGAAAGGCAAGGCATTTCCCGTATTGCCAAGGCCGAAGATCAAAAGGTAGAAGGTGTTGACGGAAGGCCTTTGAGCTCTGGTCTCATTACGCACACTACCGAAGCCCTTGTCTTACACATCATGCAACACTCTGAACGTTTGTCTTTCGACTTGATCAGGGCTGCGCACTTCCCATTAATCCTCGGGATTGGGTGGTTAAGAAGACACAATCCTACCATTCTCTGGTCCGAGAACGTTCTGAGTTTCCAATCCTCCTTTTGCAAGACCAATTGTCTACCCCAAACAGAATTCTCTACAGTACACACCTTTTGTGGTGAAGATCCCAAAACAATCCATTGTTTGCCTGCTTATCTCGCTGAGTACACCGATGTAGTTACCGAGAAGATCCCCCTGGATCTTCCTCCGCATAGGCCAGAAGACTGTGCCATTGACCTTCATCCAGGGTCCTTGGTTCCGTTCGGTCGCCTGTACCCGCTAACCCTCCAGGAAAGACATCATTTGAAGGAATACCTGGACAAGAACTTAGCCAACGAACTCATTAGACCTTCTAAATCCCCTGCCGGTGCATCATTGTTTTTCATCCCCAAGAAGGACACCAAAGAACTACGTCCTTGTATTGACTACAGGGGTCTTAACAAGGTCACCATCAAAGATCGCTATCCTATGCCCCTCATTTCCGAGATCATTCAGGCCGTACATTCTGCCACCGTCTTTACTAAACTGGACCTGCGCAATGCGTATCACTTGCTCAGGGTACAAACAGGAGACGAGTGGAAAACGGCTTTTCGGACACCTTTTGGGTTGTACGAGTACCAGGTGATGCCGTTTGGGTTAGTCAACGCTCCATCTATCTTCCAGCGCTTTATGGATAGACTCTTCTCGGATCTCCTAGGCAACTCGGTCATCGTCTATCTCGATGATATATTGGTTTACTCTCGCACCCAAGAAGAACACTGTCTACACGTAGTGGAAGTTTTTCACAGACTACAGGACCATCAACTCTCAGTTAAGCTGGAGAAATGTGTTTTCTCAGCATCAACTATACCCTATTTGGGTTACATTCTTTCTTCGGCAGGGATAGCCGTTGATCCTCGCAAAGTCAGTTCTATTTTGGAGTGGCCATCTCCTGCTTCTGTGAAGGACATTCAGAGATTCTTAGGACTCTCGAACTTTTATCGGAAGTTCGTTCCGAACTTCTCCCAATTGGTGCTTCCGATGACCTCTCTCCTCAAAAAGACCTCTTCGCCATTCCGGTGGACTACCGAAGCAGAAAAGAACTTCCAGCTGCTAAAACGATCCTTCTGTGTGACTCCTATATTACGTCAACCCAATCAAAACCTTCCCTTTGTGGTGGAAACTGATGCCTCTTCAGCCGCTGTAGGAGCCGTCCTACTTCAGGAGTACCAAGGAAAGGAACACCCGGTATCATACTATTCCAAGACTTTGAATCCCAGTCAACGTAACTACTCTGTTATTGAGAAAGAACTGCTGGCAATGAAACTGGCCTGTGTAGAGTGGCGTCATCTACTCCAAGGGGGAATGCATCCGTTCACACTCCGAACGGACCATAAGAATCTCCAGGTGTTACGCCAGTTTGAATGCTACAACACCAGACAAGCAAGATGGGCGCACTTCTTCGCGCAGTTTGACTTTAACATCACATACATTCCGGGCAACCAGAATGTAGTAGCCGATGCCCTATCACGACGGAGTGATTATTTTATGGAACTGGAGACCAAGCCTGAGCTAATGTTTCCTGAGTCCCGTACCATAGGAACGTTGTCCGCGTTCCTACAACAAGTCAAGGAAGACTCTACCGGAAGGTTTGAGGCCGAGACCGGTCTAAAGAAGAAAATGGATTATGTTATCCAAGACGGTCTATACATTGTGGACAAGAGATTGTATCTACCAACCCCTTCTCTCCGGGAAAAGGCTCTATCCTGGTGCCACGACGCCAAGGTGGCAGGTCATCGTGGCATCTATAACACTCAGGAACTCCTATTACGCTATTTCTTCTGGCCTCGAATAAGGGAAGAAGCCAGGTTATACGTCCAGTCATGTATTACCTGCCTCCGCAATAAAGCCTCCACTCAAAGACCTTTAGGTCTGCTTGAACCGGATTCTATCCCTACCGGTCCATGGACCACTGTCTCTACCGATTTCATCGTAGAGTTACCTGAATCCAGTGGTTGTACCTGTATCATGGTTGTCGTTGACTCATTCACCAAAATGGCCCATTTTTCCCCCTTACCAGGCATACCAACCGCGTCAAGTATGGCCGAGGTGTTCCTAAGAGACATCTTCAAACTGCACGGGATTCCTACTAAGATCATCTCTGATCGTGGCAGCCAGTATACTTCCCGATTTTGGTCCTCTCTCTGCGAAAGACTAGGCATCGAGAGGGCTTTAACATCCGGGTACCATCCCCAATCGAACGGCCAGACTGAACGTCTAAATGGTACACTTGAGCAATACCTAAGGTGTTTCGTCAATCAACGCCAAGATAACTGGGTTCAACTGTTGCCGACGGCCGAATTCTCGTACAACAACTCTTGTCATTCAGCCCTCGGTATGAGTCCCTTTTACTGCACCTACGGTTACCATCCCCGTGCCTTATATCCTTTGACCGGCATTGAATCCACAGTCCCTTCTGTAGAATCTATTGCGGAAAGCCTCCAAGAAGCTCATCGTAAGGCCAAACTAGGGCTCCAAGAAGCTCAAAACAGACACCGTTACCAGGCGAACAAACATCGGAGATCAGTTCCTGAATGGAACGTGGATTCCAAGGTCCTGCTATCGACCAAGTATTTACCAAGGTGGGTGCGCCCTTCCAAGTTGTCTCCCAGATACATAGGGCCCTATAAGATAACCCAGAAAATTAATCCAGTGGCCTTCCGCTTGCAATTACCCTCTCAATTACAACGTATACATCCCGTTTTTCACTCTTCTCAGCTTAAAGACTTTCATGAGGACAAATGGTCTCGTAGGAAGACTGCCGCTCCTGTGCCAAAAGGTCCAAAGACCGACATCTTCGAAGTCTCTCAGATATGCGATTCACGTTACCATAAGGGTCGTCTAGAGTATCTGGTCCACTGGAAAGGATACCCACGATCAGAAGACTCCTGGGAACCTAAAGGACATCTGGACTCGCCCCTCTTGCTACGCAAATACCATCGTAGTCACCCTGGCAAGCCAGGAGGGGTGGACCTTAGGAGGGGGCATACTGTCACGGCTCGGGGAGCCTGGAAGCTCTGGAATAGGTGGAAGCGGCGTACGGGTGTTCCGATCACGCTTCCTCTACCCAGTGCAGCGGTCTAGTCTTTTCTGCAACGTATCCCGACACAGGATATAGCCCGCCCCTTCCTGTGTTCGGGTGCGTTGCAACGCTCCAGTTTTGGCTGCTGCTTGTTTTCTCCGTGCTAGTGTCCCTGCTACCGTATTGTTTGTTACAGTTACCTTCCGGAGCTCGCTCCGATTCTGGTTTCCTCCCTCTCCCCCTTTCCTCGCTCCCGTTCTCCATTCCCTTCCCGTCCTACCACCTTTACTACGTCCTCCTATTGCTTCTTTCCCGTGTTCCTTACCTCCCCTTCCGCCCGCCTTTGTTTACTATTATTGCCTTTTCCGCCTTGTCTACCCTTCCACCTTTCTTACTTACCTTCCTCCACTCGCCCTCTCTTGTTATCGGCTCCTTCTGTGTACAGCCCCCAGGAATACACTACGGGTTTGCCTTGCCTAGCCCGCTTACCTTGTTGCTGACACTTTGGACTTCCGAATTCCTACCGGTCTCAGCGTTTCCTCCTTGGAGACCTGTTTGTCAAATTTTGGAAAGGAGTGTGCCTTCTCCAGCAGTTTACTCAGCCCTGCAAGTGTCAAGTGCTTCCTACTACCGACGCATCTTCTACAGACCTCTGGGGTTTTTTCAGCCTCTGGCTTTTTCCCCTCACTCCGCGGCCGCGGAGGGTCACCACCGATCACCCTTGGGGTGTCACGGTGGCGGCCTCCTTCGGCCGTTCTCATCTACAAAAAAAAGGGAAGGCCAAGCCTAAGGAGAACCGGACCCTGAATCTACGCCGGGGAATACGAGGTGAGGAGGAAAGGGAAGTAAGGGAGGCCGAGATCCTACAGGATCAAGAGGAGATTCACGATATCCTTGACAGTAAGTTACTTAGGAATAGAGCAACTTCCGAATAGATGTGGATGAATGGCTTACCAATTTTCTCTTTACACTTGTAATTCAGTGCATATTCTTAGAGATGACCCTGCCACAAGCATGGAGGAATCATAATCATCATAGTTGTGGTACTGGGGGCATATCTTAAATGCCTCCCCTGTGCTGCAGTGACTTGGCTGCCACTTCGGTGGTCAAGTGGGCATCTTGTAACCTTTGAAACCTGCTCTGCACCATGATCAGAGCTGGTGCTGTGAATCAGGCTGTTGATGTAGCAGGGCACAGGTACACTATATTTTTGGCATGGAGTTGGCGACAAAAGGGGATCTGGTTAGCAGATTACCTTTTGGAGAAGAAATAACCTGCATCATTTTATGTATTAATAAAAAAGCCAGGGCTTTACACTGTTTTCAGACAGCAATTCCTCACAAAGGGATGTAAATTATACTAGAAATTCATATACAATGCCGCTAGAACAGGCAATCATACCCTTCGACAGCTTTTCAAAGGTCAATATCTGATAATGATGAGGAGACTGGACTCAACATACCAATTACAGGGGCTCCTCTAAGACATCAAATGTACCTCGCCAGGTATCTATGGTGCATTACCCTTGAGCCGTCTACCCACCTGTCTCCAAACACACAGGTGACCCAGCTCAGTTTTACACGACAGTACAAAGAAACCTTCTCACTGTCCACAGATTAGCGCAACTGTGTAGATGGGAATTAGCTGAGCATTGGAAACCCCATAACGACAAACGAGAAATAATGTATCAATCAAGCAAGCATTGGAAAAGCCAGAAGGTCTGGCTTTTGTTAAGTATCTATTGTTTAACATATTCATGGTTGTGCTGGCACAGTGGTTGAATGCATGGGCTTGAGTGTCCACGTTCAGGAGAGGGGATGCAGTGCTCTAACCTGTTACTGCAGCATGCCTTCTTTTTAGATGACTTGTACAGTCTCCACCAAAAGGACTTCCTTGGTCTCTGTGTGATCGATAGGGATATTACACTACTTCTCTACGCTATTCGCAGAGGCAAGAAGTCAGCCTCTGTAAGGCATTGAACAGAAACAGGGCAAAGCGCACGAGGAGCGGGAGAGTCGAGGGACAGCCAGTGCTCTTATCGTCTAAGATAGCTGCACGGAGGTTGAGAGACTAGTCTCCCAATGTAACTGCATTGATTGGGCTCAATGTTATGCATTCTTATTGCGTGACATGGTTTGTCATTGGGCTTCACACCATGCACCACTATGTGTTACTACTGACTTCTGGAATTGTATTTGCTCTCCCCTCTTGCTTCTCCACTCTTATTGACTGCTCACTCTCTGTTCTCTCCTCCTTTCCCTTTATCCCTTTTCCAATATCCTCCCCTTACTTTCCTCTGTGCACTTACTCTATCAGAATTATCCCTGGACCTAGTATGATAGCAACCTTCTTCTGTCTCCTCCCCCAAACCCCTTACTTGTTCCCCCCGCCCCCTCCAGCACTATCTGAAATGTTGTCAGGCCTAGTACGATAGTCACTTGTTTTGTTCCTCCCCTCCCTTTCTGCACTCCTCTCCCTCACCTTTTGTTTTCTCTGGCTCTACCAGAAATGTCGTCAGGCCCAGTACGGTAGTCGCCTGTCTGTTTCCATTTCCTTCCCATTCTCCCCCTCCCTTCCTTATCTGTCTCTTAGCTCTTGCACTATCTGAAATGTCGTCATGCCGAGTATGATAGTTAATTTCACATGCTTACTGTTCATGGCCTGTAAGAATGTCATTGTATTTTCCCTTGTTCCCTTCCTTGCTTTGAAGTGTTTTCAAACACATTGTGTATAGGTGCTCTATAAATAAACTATCATAGCAAACAATCATATTTGCATGGTCTATTGTATGCTGGGGGGCCTGCAAGAGTTGTGGGGTGGCGGCAGTGGATACTAGGGAAAGAATGAGAATGCAGGATAACTTCACTGTTGTATTGATGCATACAGGTCGGAAGCATCTGGGTTTTGCGTGTGGGTTTGTTTTTTTAGTTGATTTCTGTCAAGGACACTTGAGGATCTGGATCTTGAAGAGCGCCTTGTGTGCTCGGACTGTAAGAGTGCATTGCTGACAAGCTGATAGGGGAGATGTACGCTTGTGATGATTTTAGTGAGTATTGGGAGAGGGCCTCAATTTCTCCTCAGAGATTGCCTTATTTTAAATGAAAGTAGGAGGCTCAATCTATTCTGTTTCTCTCTCTCTCTCATCAGGCCGCAAAGATAGTGGCTTTCACGCAAGTTGAACGACCCTGCAAGGACATGGATTGCTGGATCCTCTCTTCTCCTGACCTTCAGACAAGAGATCATCTTCATTTTCAGCTGCCAATAAACATTTGATAGTGTGGCATCTGGTCTTGACCCTGATATCCATCGGGTCACTTCTCCAATAAAGTAGAACGAGCATCACAATTCCTGGTCTACCTCCAATATTTATTCGTTGCTGTGGTGGGTGCAAAGCAGAATGAGATCAGTCTTTTGACTTTTACCAATTATTTTGCTAAAATACCAATGTCTCCTAAAGTGTAAACTTTGATGATAATCAACAACCACCAATATATCTGGTGGTTGTTGATTATCATCAAAGTTTACACTTTAACATTGGGGTGTGAATATCTTGTAGGTGTAAACATGTTCATGATATTTTGATGTTGTATAATATTTTTTATACAGATGAATCAAGAAAAATGTATTATGTCACAGCCATGAAGAAGCTCATTGGCCTCCACTGAACTACGAGCAGTGAGTTAGTAGTGTATACTTTATAAAGAGACCATCACAATAGAATTAGCACAGGGAGGATTAGTCATTAGGAACCTGTATCTTTTGTGTGGTTTAGTATTTTGCTAAAATACTCCTGCAGATAGTAAAAGCCTATACGGTAAACTGTAAAACTACCCCCAATTTGCCATTCCTTGTTTCCCGTTATAGATACGCAGACATACCCACGTACACACAGGGACTATTGAGCAGACCACAGATATTGCCTGCCCCATATTCTGGTGCTGATGGGAGTTTGTATCAATCAAAGGCTGATTATCATCAAAGTCTACACTTTAACATTGGGGTGTGAATATCTTGTACGTGTAAACATGTTCATAATAAGTTCTCATGTGGGTGATTATTTTGATGTTGTATAATATTTTTTATACAGATGAATCAAGAAAAATGTATTATGTCACAGCCATGAAGAAGCTCATTGGCCTCCACTGAACTACGAGCAGTGAGTTAGTAGTGTATACTTTATAAAGAGACCATCACAATAGAATTAGCACAGGGAGGATTAGTCATTAGGAACCTGTATCTTTTGTGTGGTTTAGTATTTTGCTAAAATACTCCTGCAGATAGTAAAAGCCTATACGGTAAACTGTAAAACTACCCACAATTTGCCATTCCTTGTTTCCCGTTATAGATACGCAGACATACCCACGTACACACAGAGACTATTGAGCAGACCACAGATATTGCCTGCCCCATATTCTGGTGCTGATGGGAGTGTGTGTCAATCAAAGGCTTGGAAGGCTGAACAACAATTGCAACATATACAGGTTTAGAAATGTATTCAGGGCATGCTTATTGTATCATACGATTGACTGCATGCATAACAATTGTTTGTGACTAATTCAATCACCACAGGTGTACTGTATGCATAGTGGTGATCAGGTCTTGGTCTATCTAATTACAGAACTACTTAGCTGACAATACACTTTTTCAGATGCTTGAAAATTCACTAGTTTGCAGAACCTTTATGAAAGATCTAGCCACATACAGTGTAAATACACACACAGACACACATACACACATCTGTTAGCTGTCACTGATTTATTAGACAATGCTATATCTCCAAAGATTGATTGGTTGATTTATTTTAGAAGATTCGTTCTGCACACTCCTGGTGAATTTATCAACTCTGACCGCCTATCATTACAACTATCAAGAGACTACACAACACAAGATGGGCAGTGGAGTGCATTCAAAGAGCCTACAAAAAAATAACAAGCTTTCAGATGTTTTCTGAGTGAGAATATATTTGCGCCCAGCCTCCAGGTAATCAAAATGGAAGTTGGCCCGGGCATTCACCACGGATTCCTTATCAGCTACTGGAATACAGAATACCGTGACTCAATGGTGCGCACAGTTAAAGTGCAATAATATCCACATGCACTTAATTTACAAACAAAAATAATCGTGAACAAAATTATTTTACATTCAGCTGAGAGAGCTTTTCACCCTGAACATTTAAAAAAAATGTAGTCTCTATCACATTTCATGCAGGAGTTACAAGCGAAAATATGATTCCCAATTCACAATTCAAAAGGCATTTCTTTCTTACTTTACACAATAAATAATGGCTTCTCCAGTCCCTCTGCATGGTAACAGACCATCTGGCATATATTGTCATGTCCTTTGAGCTCAGGGATGGAACGTTTATGACTTCATGAGAATGCTGGTTGCTATGGTGCAAGTTCTTTGAAGTACAGAGCTTGCAGGGCCATTTTTGATCCAGTCCCACCCACTTGAATGATTCCAAAATCTGGCTGCCCCTTGTGTGGGACATCCAGCCTCCAAAGGTGCAATGTTTCCATCTCCCTATAGGATGGGGATTTGAATAGTTGAGACCACTTCCCAGAGCAAATTATTGGATTTTTAAGGGGATTTAGTCTAATCTTAAAGACAGATGGGAATTGTAAATGGTGAGCATTTCTTTTTATTGCCCATGCCGAATACCCAGAACCAACTCCAGGCAAGTTAATATTCATAAACAATTGAACATCTCTAACCATGCGAAGGGTCTCATGACACCTTTTAACATTAGGCATATCTCTTTTTTAAAAAAATACTATAGCTATCTTTAAAAGTATTTTCTTTGAACTCTATTTTTTAAAGTTGGTAAACAAAAACGATCTAGCTAAACAATAGTTGACTCATTTAGTTTCTTTTTATTTTGTATTTGTATTAAAAAAGATAGGCAGAAAGTGTTGTGACTTAGGAAACAGTGCATGTTCCTTTAATGGGTTCAGGCTGCATACATCCCACTAATGTACTGGAATCGGGTTGTACTTGTGTATTTCTCTGCTTTCTGGTTCAAGGATAGTGCGCACTAGGCACTGCTGTTTCAACATTTTTTCACTGCTATAGAAGATTTCGCAAGAACTATTTTGTTTTTGGCCTCACTCAATGTCTTTCGTCATCTTCATCCAGCTAAGGCTTTTTTTTGGCAGGTCCTTCATAAGATATGGTATGCTTTCACATCACTCTTCTCTCAATCATCATGCCGACTCTTCTTTGACAAGTGTCACTGCTTTAGTGAGAAAAAAGCTTACATTCACTAAGGTTTTCCTGGTACAGGTCTAATGTAAACTGGAAAGAAGGGTGTACATTTTTCTGATGGAAGATAAACCTAGTCATCAACAGGAGTATACCTGATTCATTAAAATGCATATGTGCATCCACCAAGGCAAAATGCCCACCAATTGGCAGATCTAATATCTAACACCAAAAAACAGGGAAGAAGTGGAAATGTAATGGACATTGTGGACAAAATTGAATGTATTACCTTGTAGTTGTGTCTACAGAGGTCAAAAAGGTTGATTAGATAGTAAGACGGAGACACAATGAAGCTATACGTTGATTCTAATTTATTTGGGTATCTGTTGACTTCACAGATCAAATAGTGTTGATCACAATACAAAATATTATAGATTTCACAATATATGTTTTATATTATTGTTAACTTCACACTTCAGAATATTGTTTCCTTCACAATAGAGGTCTGATTGTGCTTTCCTTTTTCCTGAGAGTCCTTTGTTTGTTTCCTCATATTGTTTGATCCCTTGTTAGTCATTCCTTTGTATATTTCCTCAAAATTATTTGTTCCGAAAATTATTGCCTTCACAATAGACGTCTGATTATGGTGCCCATTTTTCCCTTTTTTTCTCTGAGAGTCCTTTGTTTGTTTCCTCGTAATAATTGATCCTTTGGTTTTGTGGGAGTCCTTTGTTTGTTTCTCAAATTTCACAGTAGAGACTATATCATATCTGTTTATTCCCTATGTTTGTTCCTTCCGTATTGTTCATAACTTATATTTGTGTCCTCATAGTATTTGTTCCCTCAACACGTGTTTCCCCAGTATTTATAAACTGGTTCCTCAGGAGGGTTTGGGGAGGTGGACCACTGTTTTGTTAAACGAGCCAATTAGACATTCTCACATAGTGTGGGGCATTCTTCTTTTTTGTAGTGCATGGTCACTGTAAAGGCTCTGGTGTTTACAGATTGAAAATTCACAAGGTTTTCCTATTTATCAGTGGTTGTTGGAAATACATGCATCACATTCACTCTCAACTCGGCTATCATACCGAATGCTACTTTCTCAATATTTTGAACTGTATCACTAAGGCAAACGCCATCAGCGGTATTTCCAACAACCACTGACCGTATATGCAAGTCGTGGCCGGAATGCCCAGACACGCCCCCACACAAAGCAGATACAGCCACTAATACCTACCTCTGCATGGTCCTCGGGCGCAAACTCATGCACCCTTGTAATTCTGCGTGGGGTCCCCCGCAACCACCGCAGCACCCCAGTGACACTGCGTAATGTCCCTCAGAACGATTTCCAGCACCCCATCAACACGCTTAACATGTATCATAAAAATTGAAATTTCCCGGTAAAGATTTGTGCAAACCTTGTAAACCATCCCTGCATCCCGCTTCACTGCTAACGCGCACTCCTAACTTCTGTCAGAACCATGACTGCATGAAGCACCCTTAAATCCACCATGCGATCTTACCTCTGTGCAGTGATTCCCATGAGCAAGGGTCTGCACGCCTGCCTTCGGGTGGCAGCAACATCGAGAGCTTTGCATGGTCATTTCGTTGACGTGATGTTGCGCAGTTAGACACATGAATACGATTTTACCTTCATAGTTGTGGGCATGCATTGGACTGCCTGCGGCCCATCCCTCATAACGCCCTCATTTTACCATGTTCAGCCCCCTAGTCTGGCCTCTGCCGAGGCCACGCCCATGCTCTGCGAGGTGTCTCGCGCAGGGCAATCGACTGCACACAGAGTGATGCAGAGCCTGTGAGAAGTCCCTACAAAGTACAAAAAGGTCCAGCACAGTCGATTAAACGAGGGCCTTACTAAAGCACAAGGTAGCTTCTGAAAAGCTACCTTTGTGAATTTGCTTTGGTTCTCTTTGCAGATGATGAGGTGGAAGAAGCTGCGGTGGGAGCAGTGGGGTCACTCTCTTTAGCATGTCAGACCACAAGGTCTTTGGGAAGTATCTCTTCACTCCCTATCTCATCCTAGTAATGAGGCAGGAGTGGGACTGTGACCTTGAGTCCACCTCTCCCTGCTTACATATCAGCAGGGCACATGTGAATCTACTGGCTGGCTTGTACTTTGAAGAAAGTGGGCCTTTCCAGAGAACCAATGAGATCTGAGCTGGCATATCACCGGACAGCTAGTCATTCTTTCTGCCACCAGTTGATGAGACGTTCAATATGGGCTATTTTTCTGTTGGCTGTGCCTTGAATCCACATTTGGTTTAGCCTTTTCCCATAGGGTTATCTACTTTGGACTGATCATGGGAAGCTACTATGGAAGAAGACTTGAACTAATGCTGCTCTGTGACTGGTAATATCTGGGGGAGACATTGGGGAGACTAGGGATTTCCACTGGGACTGGGAGTTTGGCAAAGCCTATTGCAGATTGTAATCTTCTCAGCCTGTTCCAGGTTGACAGAATGGCTGAACTGGGCACCCAATGATGCTACATAGGCCATCACGCTGGCATTATTTCAGGACATCCTGTAGTATGAGAGAGTCATGAAGTGCACCACAACACAGGGTGAACGACAATAGGTCCCATCTTCCTTTGCAAGCACAATGTTACTACCATCATTGTTGAGAACAGCCAATCCTTTTGACTTAAGCCATCCAAGTGGGTTTGAATGCTGCCTGGATGTTTGCTGCTCTGTATGTATCCTCCATGGCACACATTGAATGCGTTGCTTGCCGGAAACGTTTTTGTGGCATGGCCTTTGAAGTAGTGGGGGATGAGCAGCTGTTGTGCAGTTCTTTAATGCCGCTCAATGTACTGTGATGCACAAATATTCTGTTTCCTGTCAACTGGTGCACATGAATTGTGTGCATGGGGCACCAGTCATGTGCATTCCAATTGCCACTAAAGTCAGTCTGTGAAAATCAGGCACTGAAACGTTTAAAAATGATAAACGGGTGTACATGATATGTGGTACAAACAGCTTTGATAAATTCCAAGAATGCTTCATTGCCCACCAAAGAATACGCCAAGAGATGAACTGCCAACACTAGAGCCCATTATAAAATTACAACAAAGGAAGCTTTCTGGTCTTCTTTGTACACTTAGTGAAGTCAGTCTTGATGCTGGTGTGTAAGGCAAGTCCCTTCAAGTAGTAAAAATCAATCCAAAAGAGAAAAAAATGAATGCACGAGATATGAGAAAAACAAAAAGGTGTTATAACAGCCTAGGCAGGGAATTATCTAAAAAGACATTCAACTACAGAACAGAAGATGGCCGGTTATATAGAAAATTACAGAAGAGAAAAGACACATGTTACGACTTATTCACATGTTCCGGGCGTCTGATTCGACAGCGTCACTTGCACTATAGGTTTATTCTAACCTTCTGACTAAATTAAAATATCAAGCTATTGGTTAATTTACATTGAGAACATTTCCTTTCACATGTTACTGATTGGTTGACACTCTTTTAAACGGTATCCGGTCATTGCATCGACAACCAAATCATCGACAGCCATACCATGTAAAAAAAACATCTAAAAAAAAGCATCTAATGCATTTATTTAAATGGTAAAGGGTTTAGTTTAATAAAAATGGGTTTTAAAGGTTAAAAAAAAGGTGGGTTGGGGGAACCCCCATTAAAAAAATTGAAAAAATGCAGAAGATGCTTTTTTTAGATGCTTTTTTTTTAGATGGTATGGCATTAGATGCTTTGGCTGTCGATGTCGTGACTATAAACCTTTTAAACCTTTATAATTCGACCTTGACTTGCAATTGGTTGTTCAAGGAGGAGTATGTGTGGAGTGAATGGTTAATTACATTTCGACCAATTCCTATTAGATGTGTGACAGTGTGTCATTGAAATTATATTTTTACATCCTTTCCAGTTGAACTAAGTGGTTGACACTTATGTAATGGCATCTTTGATATCATGGGTGTTAGTCCTTGCAGTGCACACTGGTGGCAAGAGTTATGGTTGCTTAGCTTACCATAACTTGCGAATTTCGGGGGGTTTTCGGTTTTACCTGTAACTATAACGTCCCTGAAACAACGTTTGCCCATTGAATTGCATAGGTTTTTGCTAGTGCAACCTAACCATAACGTTCCTTTAACAACGTTTTTTGCCAGTGAATTTCATTGGTTTTTAGCAGGATATCCTTAGTTTGTAAAGAAGAACTCTCCAACATAGTGAAAGTACTGGCAGCATGGTAACACAGTCAGCAGTCGCGGATTAATCGTCTGGTTGCGCACATTGGGTGGCATCTAACCTGCTTAGAAAAGGCACCTGCTCTCTTGCATAGTGGTGGCAATCACCAAACATTTATTTTTTTATTTTTTTATTTATATGTTGTTTTGGCTGAAATAAATTCCAACCTTTCAACATGAAATTACAAAATAAGCATACAAATACTTAAAAAATGTATACATCTTCTATTACTTCCTTTTACATGAATTTATAACTATATGAAAACTAAGGCATAAAACAGAACTATAATTAATTAATTAATATAAAAAGAATATAAGAAAGGGAGAAGGAAAAAAGATACAACTAACAGGGTAATTCATAGAAATTCGCACAAAAGTGGCGCACGCGGCTGGCGCACAGCGTGCCCGTGCGAATGTCTGCGCCAGCCGCGTGCGCTAAAATCGATTGCCGCGCACAGCGTATTCATGGATTTTCGCATCCAAAACCAGCCGTGGCGCAGCGTGGCGCAGCGACCCTGCAGCAGCGCCAGTTACACCCCAAGAATGCCCTTGCGCAAGGAAAAGCCTTCAAAATCCCCAAATAATCGCAAAGGGCTGCGCCAACCCTGGACCAGTTCACAGGGCTGGCAAACAGCAAACGCCAAGCGGGGAACGTGTATTTCAGTGGTTCGCGGGAAGTTCCACACGCGATTGTCCTGTGTACGTGTGCATCAGGGGTGCGTGGGAAGTAACACACGCAAAAGCAGCAGGGTACGTGTATTCCAGGGGTGCGCGGGAAGTATCACACACAAAAGCAGCAGGGTACGTGTATCTCAGGGGTGCGCGGGAAGTATCACACGCGATTCCATCAGCGTACGTGTATTCCAGGGGTGCGCGGGTAGTATCACACGCAAAAACAGCAGGGTACGTGTATTCCAGGGGTGCACGGGAAGTATCACACGCAAAAGCAGCAGGGTACGTGTATCTCAGGGGTGCGCGGTAAGTATCACACGCGATTCCATCAGCATACGTGTATTCCAGGGGTGCGCGGGAAGTATCACACGCAAAAACAGCAGGGTACGTGTATTCCAGGGGTGCACGGGAAGTATCACACGCAAAAGCAGCAGGGTACGTGTATCTCAGGGGTGCGCGGTAAGTATCACATGCGATTCCATCAGGGTACGTGTATTCCAGGGGTGCGCAGGAAGCATCACATGCAAAAACAGCAGGGTACGTGTATTTCAGGGGTGCGCGGGAAGTATCACACGCAAAAACAGCAGGGTACGTGTATTTCCGGGGTGTGCGGGAAGTATCACACGCGATCCCATCAGGGTACATGTATTCCAGGGGTGCACGGGAAGTATCACACGCAAAAACAGCAGGGTACGTGTATTCCAGGGGTGCACGGGAAGGATCACACGCAATTCCATCAGGGTACGTGTATTACAGGGGTGCGCGGGGAGCACCACACGTGAATTGCACGTGTGGCTCCTCCCAGGTGTTCCCTCTACACCCTCCACGGCCCCTGCAGGTGGCCCACACCACAGGGGCCTACCCTGCACATGTCCTGCAGGCACCCCATCCACCATGGCCATGCCCCCCAGCTAACCCACATGTCACCTTGCACTACTGCCCACCAACGCATGTCCCCCTGCACCCACAGCCACCAGGGGCAGCCTCCACCAGGCCCCCACCCATGTCTCCCATCACCCCCACCCCCCAGCAGTGCAGGGGCAGCCTCCACCAGGCCCCCACTCATGTCTCCCTAAACCCCCACCCCCCCGCAGTGCAGGGGCAGCCTCCACCAGGCCCCCACTCATGTCTCCCATCACCCCCACCCCCCAGCCACCAGGGGCAGCCTCCACCAGGCCTCCACTCATGTCCCCTATTACCCCCACGCCCCAGCAGTGCAGGGGCAGCCTCCACCAGGCCCCCAATCATGTCTCCCATCACCCCCACCCCCCAGCCACCAGGGGCAGCCTCCACCAGGCCCCCACTCATGTCCCCTATTACCTCCACCCCCCAGCCACCAGGGGCAGCCTCCACCAGGCCCCCACTCATGTCCCCTATCACCCCCACCCCCCAGCAGTGCAGGGGCAGCCTCCACCAGGCTCCCACTCATGTCTCCCATCACCCCCACCCCCCAGCCAACAGGGGCACCCTCCACCAGGCCCCCACTCATGTCCCCTATTACCCCCACCCCCCAGCAGTGCAGGGGCAGCCTCCACCAGGCCCCCACTCATGTCTCCCATCACCCCCACCCCCAGCAGTGCAGGGGCAGCCTCAACCAGGCCCCCACTCATGTCTCCCATCACCCCCACCCCCCAGCCACCAGGGGCAGCCTCCACCAGGCCCCCACTCATGTCCCCTATTACCCCCACCCCCCAGCAGTGCAGGGGCAGCCTCCACCAGGCCCCCACTCATGTCCAACTCATGTCTCCCTGCACCCCCACCCCCCAGCCACCAGGGGCAGCCTCCACCAGGCCCCCACCCATGTCTCCTATCACTCCCTCCCCCCAGCAGTGCAGGGGCAGCCTCCACCAGACCCCCACCCATGTCTCCCATCACCCCACCCCCCAGCAGTGCATGGGAAGCCTCCACCAGGCCCCCACTCATGTCTCCCATCACCCCCACCCCCCCCAGCAGTGCAGGGGCAGCCTCCACTAGGCCCCCACTCATGTCTCCCATCACCCCCACCCCCCAGCAGTGCAGGGGCAGCCTCCACCAGGCCCCCACTCATGTCTCCCATCACCCCCACCCTCCAGCCACCAGGGGCAGCCTCCACCAGCGCCCCACTCATGTCCCCTATTACCCCCACCCCCCAGCAGTGCAGGGGCAGCCTCCACCAGGCCCCCACTCATGTCTCCCATCACCCCCACCCCCCAGCCACCAGGGGCAGCCTCCACCAGGCCCCCACTCATGTCCCCTATTACCCCCACCCCCCAGCAGTGCAGGGGCAGCCTCCACCAGGCCCCCACCCATGTCTACCACCACCGCCACCCCCCAGCAGTGCAGGGGCAGCCTCCACCAGGCCCCCACTCATGTCCAACTCATTTCTCCCTGCACCTCCACCCCCCAGCCACCAGGGGCAGCCTCCACCAGGCCCCCACTCATGTCCCCTATCACCACCACCCCCCAGCAGTGCAGGGGCAGCCTCCACCAGGCCCCCACTCATGTCGCCCATCACCCCCACCCCCCAGCAGTGCAGGGGCAGCCTCCACCAGGCCCCCACTCATGTCTCCCATCACCCCCACACCCCAGCCACCAGGGGCACCCTCCACCAGGCCCCCAATCATGTCCCCTATTACCCCCACCCCCAGCAGTGCAGGGGCAGCCTCCACCAGGCCCCCACTCATGTCTCCCTGCACCCCCACCCCCCAGCCACCAGGGGCAGCCTCCACCAGGCCCCCTCCCATATCTCCCATCACCCACACCCCCCAGCAGTGCAGGGGCAGCCTCCACCAGGCCCCCACTCATGTCTCCCATCACCCCCACCCCCCAGCCACCAGGGGCAGCGTCCACCAGGCCCCCACCCATGTCTACCACCACCGCCACCCCCAGCAGTGCAGGGGCAGCCTCCACCAGGCCCCCACTCATGTCCAACTCATGTCTCCCTGCACCTCCACCCCCCAGCCACCAGGGGCAGCCTCCAACAGGCTCCCACTCATGTCCCCTATCACCCCCACCCCCCAGCAGTGCAGGACAGCCTCCACCAGGCCCCCACTCATGTCTCCCATCACCCCCACCCCCCAGCAGTGCAGGGGCAGCCTCCACCAGGCCCCCACTCATGTCTCCCATCACCCCCACCCCCCAGCCACCAGGGGCACCCTCCACCAGGCCCCCACTCATGTCCCCTATTACCCCCACCCCCCAGCAGTGCAGGGGCAGCCTCCACCAGGCCCCCACTCATGTCTCCCTGCACCCCACCCCCCAGCCACCAGGGGCAGCCTCCACCAGGCCCCCACCCATGTCTCCCATCACCCCACCCCCCAGCAGTGCAGGGGCAACCTCCACCAGGCCCCCACCCATGTCTCCCATCACCCCCACCCCCAGCCACCAGGGGCAGCCTCCACCAGGCCCCCACCCATGTCTCCCATCACCCCCACCCCCCAGCAGTGCAGGGGCAGCCTCCACCAGGCCCCCACCCATGTCTCCCATCACCCCCACCCCCCTGCCACCAGGGGCAGCCTCCACCAGGCCCCCACTCATGTCTCCCATCACCCCCACCCCCCAGCAGTGCAGGGGCAGCCTCCACCAGGCCCCCACTCATGTCTCCCATCACCCCCACCCCCCAGCAGTGCAGGGGTAGCCTCCACCAGGCCCCCACCCATGTCTACCACCACCGCCACCCCCAGCAGTGCAGGGGCAGCCTCCACCAGGCCCCCACTCATGTCTCCCATCACCACCACCCCCCAGCAGTGCAGGGGCAGCCTCCACCAGGCCCCCACCCATGTCTCCCATCACCCCCACCCCCCAGCAGTGCAGGGGTAGCCTCCACCAGGCCCCCACCCATGTCTACCACCACCGCCACCCCCAGCAGTGCAGGGGCAGCCTCCACCAGGCCCCCACTCATGTATCCCATCACCCCCATCCTCCAGCAGTGCCGGGGCAGCCTCCACCAGGCCCCCACTCATGTCTCCCATCACCCCCACCCCCAGCAGTGCAGGGGCAGCCTCCACCAGGCCCCCACCCATGTTTCCCATCACCCCCACCCCCTGCCACCAGGGGCAGCCTCCACCAGGCCCCCACTCATGTCTCCCATCACCCCCACCCCCCAGCAGGGCAGGGGTAGCCTCCACCAGGCCCCCACCCATGTCTACCACCACCGCCACCCCCAGCAGTGCAGGGGCAGCCTCCACCAGGCCCCCACTCATGTCTCCCATCACCCCCACCCCCCAGCCACCAGGGGCAGCCTCCACCAGGCCCCCACTCATGTCTCCCATCACCCCCACCCCCCAGCAGTGCAGGGGCAGCCTCCACCAGGCCCCCACTCATGTCTCCCATCACCCCCACCCCCCAGCCACCAGGGGCAGCCTCCACCAGGCCCCCACTCACGTCTCCCAGCCAACATGTCACCACAATGTAGATCCCTGGCCCTTATGGTCAGCCTCCAAATGGCAAACACCCACCCGAGTATTGCAACCACCCACTTAGAAATTGCAAAAACATGACAGAAGCCCAATTGCAAGTTTTGAAATGAACACATGTCCTTCACATACACCCAATGGGTGTCAGTGAATGTCAAGACCCATATAATGATATGCATGAAACCAATGAGATGATACTACACATTGAACTTTGAAGAAAAAATATGTATTAAAAGCAACATAAATTGATTCAAACAATAATAGAAATTTAACAACAAAAAAAAAAGCAGGCCCGTGAAAAAATGCTAAACCACAAATCATAGTGCAAAGGAAAGGTGTCCAAAGTCACAAATTTAAATCGAAAACCATTGCTCCATGGCGAAATCATAATAAAAATTGAAAATCCAAAAGTCAACTATGTACAGATAACTATCCAGGGTCCATGATCCCAACCGAAGAAATGAAACCTATCTAATAACACTACCTAAAAAAAAAAACTATATACAAAAATGTGGCCCATTGTCCAAAAGGTCCAAAAATAAAGCCAAACCAAAGGAAACCTAACACTAACTATATAACTATTTACAAGGGCAGCGGGCTAGTCCGACGGCTCACTTCGGGATGTTCCGGGCCAGGGCATCATCGAACTCCTGCTCAATGTCCCAGAGGCGCTCCTCCTCCATGGTCCCGAGGGTCCGCAGGGCCGTCCACATGTTCCCCCCAAACTCCCTGCGGATTGCCTCGAGGCACTCGGCACGCCTCAGGGCTCTCTGCATGGAGTTCTCCACCCTGACCATCGTGAGCTGTGCCTCTCCCGCCCGCTGCCGCTCCGCATCTATGGCGTGGTCCAACCACCGCCACACGGAAGACACTTCCCGTCCTGGGTCATCCTGCCCTCCGGCTGATGCCTGCCCCTCCGATGTGGAAGGCCCCGAGCAATCATGGCTCCCACCACGTTGCTGCTGCTGCGCCTCTGCCCGTGCACTGCCTCCGGCTGCCTGCACATCCTCCGCTGGCTGGGGTGCAGTTGTTGATGTGGCCACCCCTGCAGGACCTCCGACTCCCGACTGTGGCAGGGATGCCTCCTCCACCAGCCTGCCGTCAGAGGCAGCTCCACAGGGCACCCAGGTGACTGATGGGTGGGAAGATGGCACAGAGGACGACTGGCGCATATGGGGTTCAGTTGAGGAGGGGGTCGTAGCAAGCCCCATCAAACGGAGGAATCCGGCCTGGGGGACCTGTCCCAGTAGGCCAACGCGGTCAACGAGCCATTCGAGATGACGTGCAGTCTCCTCATGAAAAGACTGCAGGTCACCTCGCATGGCCCTTTGACGCAACGCCACACCAGTCAGGACAGGCTCAACCCGGACCCGGATAGCCACGTCCGCAGGCAGAGGAAGGCCAGTTGTCGTGAGCTCATCCCCTGCCTGAAAACGGGTCTAGACGTAGGCATCCCTGCTCGTGCAAGATGATGCAGTGACAGGATCAGGGACAGGATTGCACACAGGCACCTCCGCGGCGACCTGTGCTGCCTCCTGTCCCTGGTCCTGCACTGCACCACTAGCACCAGTGGAATCCCCACCTCCAGACCCCGTCTCTGTTGCTTGCACGGCCTCCTCCTCCACCAAACCCCCCACCAACCTGGATGACTCCGTGCCATCTTCCCCGTTGGGCCCTGTGGGGTCCCAACTGCCCCTTCTGCTGCCGAGGAGTCCAATTCCGACCTCCGCCTCTTGGACCTCCCCCCGGCAGCTGCGGCCTGGGACGTGGCACCGGACTCCTCACTCCCCGACGAGATCACAACCTGGGAGGGGAGCGGGGCCTTGCGTCTCCGGCTGGCGGTGCAAACCCCGCCGCTGTGCTCCACAGCACCTTCTCCGCCCTCTTCATCAGTTGACGCTGCAGACAGGGAGAAATGAAACACAGGCATCAGGGCACTGTACAATGGACACATACACACATGACAGTTGCACATGAGTGGCATTGGCAAACCTCAGACATGGCATCACAATCGGCAACACACATGTAATTTCAACTTGCACACATGAGCCATGCCACAGCCACATTGCAACTGCCAGCACCATCCATACACATACAACAGCATGAGCAGGCAAAGGTGAGCCAGACATCACATGCAACACAGGGAGTGCACTACACATGCACGCACACCACCACACTTGCATGCATGTGTACACCTCAGCCAACTGTCGCAGTGTTCCGATGGGCATCCATGTCACATCTGCCAATCAGGCTTCCACATCCCGCTGTCACATGCATCCATGTTGCATCACTGTTGCACCCTTGTCAAATACACACACATGCACATGTACACAGTGCTGATACATGCAGCTGAAAACAACATACATGCGTGACATCACGAACATGCCCACTTACATACACATTCATCCAAACATGTGTGCCCACACAACTGCATTTGGCATGCAAGCCTACACACACAAGCACCATCCATGTCTCACACATGACAGCCCTCGCATGTGTTAGCCTCGCAGCCCTGTACACCCCCACCCATACTCGGCCCCATACAAACAGATGTGCAACCGGCACACTACTGGCACATCACCACACGCACAGCTTACAATCATGATGCATGTACACTTACCGCTTGACTCCAGACGGGTCTGCCTCTCAAGGACCTGGCCATGGAGCGCTAGGGATATGCGTTTCAGGACCCTCATCTGATCTTCCGACAAGTGGCCCCGGCGCCCCTTAGCATCCACTGCCTTCAAGAGGCACCGGGCCTTGTTCAGGGTCCTGGACCTGAAGTCCTCCCAGCGCTTCTTGACATGTTGGAAGTCGCGGACTGCCACCCCCTCCGCGTTGATGGCAGTCACGATGTCCGTCCAGATCCGAGTCCGTCCTTCCTTGTCGGCGCGCACACTTCCGTAGAGGGCATCATACTGCCCCAGGACTTGCTCCACCAGGACACCAACTTCCCTGGCACTGAAGCTGGTGCCCCTCTGCTCTGGCCGGGGGTTGTCAGTGGTGCCATATGTTGCAGTGCCCGACATGACAACCCCAGAGGCAGGAGTGGGTGGGCAACTGGGTCCTGGGACTGGGCTGTGGAGTGATGGAATCCCAGTCGGGAGTCTTCGGTTCCAGCAGGGGTGGTCACAGCAACAGCACCCCTGGCTGATGTGCAGGCAGCAAATGGCAGGGGACGTGGGCAGCAGGCAGTCAGGCAGCAGCAGATGGCAGGTGGGAGCGTGCTCGGGCTCTGGGGGGCAGTAATTCGGCCTTCTGGGCAGGAGCGTGGTCTTCCGTGTGCTTACGCGTGGCCAGCTTGATACGGAGTGATTTGGCACGTGAAAATCCTGCACGTCTGCGTGTGAATCGAGGAAAGGCCCTTAGCGCGTATGCACGTCAGCACGCATATGTGATTTCATTGGACCAAAGGCCCTTAGCGCGTAAGCGCGTCTGTGACGTGACGCGCGCGGGTGTTTCCCTCATTACACGTGATGGCAGAGCACACATGGATTTCCACCAATCGCGTGTGGAACTTCCTGCGCACCCCAGAAATACACTTACCAAGGCCAATCGCGTGTACGCTCACTTCCCTCCGATTACACGCGATGACACTCGGACGTGCAGTTTTACCACGTTTGCTCGCATATGCGATTTCATTGGCCCAAAGGCCACCATGCGCAGCTGTGACATCACGCGCATGGCCGTAGAGAATGGCGCGTGTAAAAATGAAGAGATACACGTCCGAGTGTCAAAGCGCGTAATTGGTGGAAATGTCCTCATCGCATATGCGCGTCTGTGACGTGGGTATAAAAGGTACGTGTAGAACGCCATTTCCTTGTACGTGCTTTTCGTGGAGAGCGAGTGGGTGAATTCTGTACTTCTTGTCGGTTCACACGCGATTTACTTCACAGCGTTTCCAGTTCGTACTCCCTGTTACCTCTGACAGCTTTTTCTTGTTTCCTCTTTTTCCTGGGCCTGTTTCCTCAAACAGCGTTCCCTTCTACTGTTGTCCTGTCGCCTCAGCGTACAATTCTTCTTTTGGCGGGGGTGTTGCCAACGCGCACACGCGCATATTTTTCACGCTTTTGTTCCTGGCAGACGGTGAGTCGCGCACGTATTTAACATCTGTGCTTGCCCCGTGTGTCGCGTACCCCCTAAGAGGTCATTCTAGGCTGCGTGTGACACTCATACGTTCATTCTTGTGTTTCTGGGTGCCACAGCATAGTGCATACGTTCATTCTTGTGTTTCTGGGTGCCACAGCGTAGTGCAGGTTTATTTTTCCACGCACGTGGTCTAGGGGGGGTTGCGTGCACCTTACTTCGCTTTATTGGGGTGCCTGTGCGTTGCGTGACCCGTTATCTTTCCCCAGGGGTGACATACAGCCTTGCTAGAGCACTAGGGTACGATTACCATCTGGTACCCAACCCCTTTGACCCCCAATTGCCCAGGACAATAGTTCACATCAACTCCCATACGCACAATAACATCAGTGCCATGGCTGGGAGGCGACCAAGCCGTAAGGGTGGCAAAGGTGGCCGAGCCCCAAGTGGTGGCCGTGGTGGATCCAGTAGGGGATGTGGCCGTGACTTGCAGGGTGCCCCTAGCCCCCCCATGTGTGGAGGAGCAGTCAGGGACACCCATGCCCCTTGAGGTTACCGTGGCTGAAACCATCCATGCTCAGCCCTTGTTGGACCAGCCCACTGTGGAACCAGACCTGGCACAGGGTGACTCCATGGCTGACTTCCAGGTCAGTAGGTCTAGGCCACGTGCGCCGGTGAACGTTAGTGTCATCAGGCCACGTGGATCAGGGGCAGCTAGGTCATCTGCTGCCCCACGTAGGCAGGCTGGGGAGGCTTCAGGGGCAGCTGTGGCTCCATCCACCCCACCTCTCACACACCCATCCAGGACAGTGTCGGTCCAAGTCCATCATGCTGACATTCCCCCTGACACCAGCTAATGCCTGCACCAACTCCCATGCTGAGTGTGCAATCCCACGCTCCTGCCCCTAGTGTCCAGAGCAGCGTAGGACACTCAGGATCCCCACCCCCTTCCAAGCGGAAGAGGAAGAGTGCTCGTCCAGTAGAGGCTGATGCCCCAGACACGGCTACACAGTCCGACCCATCAAGGAAGCCCAGCTTCAATGAGGCCGAACTGAATGCACTTGTAGGGTATGTGTCCGCACATGACCGTGAAATGGTGATTGTTGCAGGATCCAAGACCACACCTGCACAACGTCAGGCACACTGGCAGACCATTGCGGGCATCATAAGTGCCCTTGGAATCGTGAGGCGCACAGCTAATGAATGCTACAAGCGCTGGAATGACCTGAAGCGCAGGGCAAAGAATGAGCTGGCCTCAAGTCATGCTGCAACTCTAGTGACTGGAGGTGGGTCTCCAGCAGACGACATAGAACTCACTCCACATGAGCAGGTTGCTGGGACCTACGTCATGGAGGAACAGATCCAAGGCGTGGGAGAACTGGCAGATTACGAGGCATTGTCCGGTGAGTGCACATGCATGTGTGTGTCATCCATGTGCATGGTGTGTGTGGGAGGGCTTCTGTTTGGGTGCCAGGGGAGGGTGTGTGTGCCTGAGTGGTTTGGGTCACCCATGTGCCTCTTCCTATACATTCTTGGCACCAGCATTTGGGTATAGCAGCATCCCTTCGGCCAACATTAGACATCCAGCCCAACACCACGTCAGTTGCCCTTGGAGTGTCATCTTGCCACAACACTGTTGCTTATTTACCTCTGTTTATTCAGGCAGATTGTTTGCATACCACCACTTTTACTCGGGAGTTCTCAGTCCTATTGTCACATGTCTGACATGGCTATAGTACAGTGGACTGGCTCAGTTTCCTGGACATGATTAGTTTAGACATGTCCCTGTGCTATAGGACCATTTTTGACTGGCAGCTGAAGGTTAAACTTTTGAACCATTACAATGAAAATAATCAATTATATGAGCAAACTGGACTGAATGAACAATTGGTGACCTCCTCTCCCTCTTCACTTCATGGCTAGGGTACATGCCATCTGTGTGATGGCATGTGTATTTGACTTGCCAATCACTGGCCAATGTGTGATGCCACTGCTAGGCAGCATGCAGCAAATGTGTTCATCTTCCATCTTGGTGTCATCAATGTGTGCCATCTGCCTCCCCATCACACGCAGTGATGGTGCATGCATGGGAGTGTTTTAGTCATGTGGGACATGTGTCAATCAAGTACTGTTTCTGTAGCCTCTCAGCTCTAATTGTGTGCCATAGTGCTAATGCCTGTTTCCATTTGTTTTCTTTTATGTCTTTGCAGGGGAAGACGCACTTGATACTGCTGGGGTTGTGGAGATGGTGCAGACTCAGGAGGGGTCTGACGGCCGACCGACCACCAGTGAGGGACGTGGTGTGTTGGTGGGTGAGAACCCACAACTGCTGCAGGTCGTGCTGTCAAGGGGTGTCTCTGGCTGCACCTCCCCCGAGCTGTATTCAGGTGTCGATTCGGATGATGAGACCTACGTGCCGTCGTAGGTGAGTGTTCCTGGGAGGGATTCTGTTCTGTCCGACCCACCTGCACCAGGGTTAGAACCCTCAATGGGGATGTCAGTGTTGGCAGGTACGCCTTTGGTGGTTACGGATGCAGGGTCACATTCCGCGACATCTGATCCTGTTCCTGGGCCAGCAGATCAGAGGGGGAATGCAGTCCTGCAGCTTCAGGCAGTGCCGGCACAGCAAGGCGCAGTTCGCCTTGCCCCAGACAGGTGTGGTGCCCGCCGACGTGGTGGCCGTACGCAACCTGGCAATACCGCATGGGAGCAATCCATTTACGGTATGGCAACCCAACAGGCAGCATCTGTCACGTCATGGGACTCGAGACGGGTTTCAAAAAATCCGCGATTCACCAAGAGTCCCGCTAAACCTAATGTAAGACGGAAATGCAGCAAAAGAATCCTGCATTTCTGACCTGATTCATGCAGAAGGGCTTGGAAGTTACCTTGGCAACGGTGGAAGTCGTTGTCAAGGGGAGGGAGTCGGCGTTCAGGAAGCAAACACTAGTCACATGACTTCCTCTTCTTAAACTCCGCCCTGTCCTAAATTCAGTGCTTCTGATTGAGCTCTTTTTGGTTTACTGCTTCGATCTGTGCCTTGTTGTGATTCTGCTTACGTTTTCTCGGACCTGCATTTTGGATTTCCCTAGTCTGTCTTGGTACCTGGAACTTCTGGTTTTTTCGACTTACGGCACTCGTCCCTGGACTCGCTACTTGTCTGCTCCCTGGTTCTGTCGCCGCCCGCTTGTGTTTTTGATTCGGACTGGATTTTGGCTTGCTGTTCTTGACCCCCTTGGTTTTGATGCCTTTACGGATTTTGGATTTTCCGTGTTTGAGTTCCTTTCTGTACACTCACTTTTGTGACTTCCACATACTCTTTGTAACAATAACTTTCTCAACCTCGCTTCCTTGCGGGTTTGGAGTGGTTCAGCCGCTGCTGCACCGCGGAATAGTATCAGCCTCCGCTGCATCGTGGGATTAGGAGTTCTCAGCCTCAGCTGCACCATGGGATCCTGACAGCCTCCGCTGCTACGTGGGAGTGTTGTGTTTCCCATTCTAGCCACCCCGTAGGATTCATTGAAGACCTAGACCCGGACTCAGCCTCAGCTGCACCGTGGGAGAGATCTAGTGGAACTATTGTGGTACGGTAACTTGTGCTTCATTCTTATTTCCTTTTTGTTCAGGGAAGTGGGTCACCCCAATCCATACGGGTTAGATAGGAACTTTTCTCTCACGTTTTGGCTATCCAAGGGATATTCTTACCTACTCATACTGCTTATTTAACATAGGGGTTAGGCTATTGGTTGTATCATTGATCCCTCAGTTTATTCTGTTCTCACGCAGTGGTTTCTGTTACAGGAAATTTCCACGACTCCTGACTAGAGTTCTTATAGTTCTGGGTCTTGCCACTAACCTCAAAGGTTAGTGTAATAGATATCTTGCTCGTAATTTTTGCTATAGAATTCACGTTATTAATTAATGTATCTTTCTTCACAGCCACGAGGTCTCCAAGGATTTCAGTCTTTCGATTAATCAATCTTTCTGGATGTTCCTTTGTACATTCAGAGAGGTATATTGATAGAAAGAATTCTTCCTCTACACTACGGGGTCAAGTTTGTGAGGAAGAATTCTGACAGCATCATCAGAGATGATGGCTCAGGCCATGGATAGGGTGGCCACTTCCATTGTCCCCCCTGAAAGGCTGATGGAGCGACTACAGCAGGCAACCGACTCCTTCTGCCAGTCACACAGGGAGGACATGTTGGCGTCCAACAGGGACAGGCGGGCGGAACTGGCGACTCTGCAGGAAGCCATCTCCATAGAGTCCCAGGGCCACAGGGAAGCCCTGAGGCTGGAACTCCTTCACCTCAGGACGACACTTGTTGAGCTTGAGGCTTCAACAAACCGAAGGACAGAACAGCAGCTGGAGCGTCTCACCCGTACGCTCTCAGCTGAGATGCAGGCAACTAGGGCGCAGGTCCGGGCATCCCGTGAGTTGTTGCATGGGGACCTCCGCACACTTATCCTCCAGAACGAGACCTACCACACCCGCATGCTTGCAGCCATGGAGGAACAGACTAGGGCTTTGCGTGGGCTGCCTCCCATAGTGCCATCACCTCGTGATGCAGCTGCAGAGGGTGAGGATAGCGACAGCAGTGATACTCCCACAATAGGGTAGCCGTGTAGGCCATGAGCCCATGGAGGTGTTTTTTTTCCGCAAGATCCACACAGGTGGGTTTTGGTGTGCACCCTGTCCTCGGACCTCCTGGGTGGCCTCCCCCACCCCCCGGGCCCATTAATGGCCATTTTTGATTTTTTTTTTTTTTTTGGGACAGTGTGTTGCCTTATGTGGCTCCCGTGGGCATTCGCTGCATTGTGGCTGGGCACATGCAGGCTTGTCATGGATTTGGTTCAGATGCTTGGGTTTTGTCACACACACCCCTCCTGCTTCCCGTTTCCATGGGCTTGCAAAGGGTGTGCCCAAGTGACATTGACGTACATGGTGACATTGGACTCCCATGAGATGTGTGGGCAGTCTGTAGTCAATACTGTGTATACATTCATAGTGCATATTGTTGTTGTATTGTACACTGCATGGTGTATTGATATGTGCCTCTGCATCCATCTCATCCTCCATATTTGCAGGTCCATTCCTCATGTCTTCACAATGCGGTCCACCTTGGAACTGGAGTCCATGTTGTAAGCAGTGCACCTACTCTCTTGCGTGGCGCTAACACTGTATACTTGGAAGTGTTCAGAGGGCTGTCATCATCAGGTGGTGAGGCAAGCTAATATTTTGGTCTGTAATGTCATGTTTGAGGTAGGTTGGAGGTTGTGTAGGTGATTGGTATTCTTGGTAAGTATTTGGTAATGTGGGTTGTAGGTCCTGCATTACTGTGAGCATTTCATGTGTGGACATGTTTCCATTAGGGACACTGTAGCTGGTGACACTTGGGGCATGTTGTGGGGATTAATTTCTTTACTCTCACATTGCATGACATGCCATGGTGTGTTGTGTGGCCGTGCCGGGGAGGGGGTGGGTGATATGGCACTGTTTTCATGTACTATTTTGCGAGTGGGTATTCATTTCTGCAGCATGGAAGTGTCTTTTCATGACACTGCATTGGTGGTGTTTGTGTAGGTAGGGATGCACACATTGTGACACTTCCACATGAACAATCTCAGGCTGCTATGGTTCTGACAGTTGACAGTCTCTTTGTTCGTCTTAATTGTCAGGTCGAGTCATCATTGCTTATCAGATGGTATGTGCCAGGCCTGTGTGCACTCCACCGGGGTGTGATTTCTATGTGAAGTAATTAGCCACCAGCTGCGTACGGGCTGCCTCACCCCGTGCCCTCTCCCCTCCCATGCGCAGCGGCCGTGCATGTGGTTGGGGATGTGGGGGCACCACCATGTCCACATCCAGGCCACGGTGTGTTGCAACATTGTGCAGGCCACATGCTGCCACTATGATCCTGCACACTACAGGGGGCGCATATAACAGCTGCCTGCCAGAACGGTCAAGGGAGCGAAAGCGTGACTTGAGCACTCCGAATGTGCGCTCCACTATGCCCCGGGTTGCAATATGGGCTGTGTTGTATCTTACCTCTGGAGGCGTGATGGGGTTCCGAATTGGCGTCATCATTGGGGTGCTCAGAGGGTAGGCACTGTCCCCTGGTGAGGAGGTGATGGGTATCATTAGTGGGGTAGTGACATAACTCTGCCACTGCACATGCATGCATGTCAGATGCATTCATACTCACCAAGCAGCCATGTATCGCCATGCCGCCCAGCTTCTAGGTCCCGGCTTAGGGTAGACATTCCGTAAATGAAGCTGTCGTGGGTGGACCCTGGATAGTTGGCATATACTGAGGTGGTGATTCCCTTAGCATTACATACTACCTGCACGTTTATGGAATGCCAGTGCTTGCGGTTCCTATAGATGTGCTCAGATGCCCTGGGGGGAAGTAGTGCCACATGGGTGCAGTCAATGGCACCTAGCACTTTTGGGAATTGTGCCACACCGTAGAAATCGAGGGTGGCAGCCTGCCATTCTGCAGGTGTCCTGGGCAGGTACATGTGCCTATGGACTGATGGGCGTGCAGTGATGATGTTCAAGACCTGGTGTAGGCAGCGTGACTGCGTGGCCTGTGACAACCCACCCACTATGGCACATGTCCGCTGAAATGATCCTGTGGCCAAGAAGTGCAGTACATTGAGGACCTTCTCCAGGGGGCTGAGTGCTTGGGAGCACAGGGTGGGTGATGTGAGGTCATCCTCCCACTCACTGACCAGGTCCAGTATTATGTGTGGGGGAAACCTGTACCTCCCATACACCTGGTCATCAGGCATCCCAAAAAGGCTGGTTCTGGGAGTGAAAATTCGGGCCCTCACTATCCTCCTCCTCCTCCTTTGGTAACCCACGGCCACTGCTACTAGGAATGGTATATTCATCCTGGCGTATGAGCTTGTTTGTTGTTTGCGCTCACTTTTATGCTGTGCGGGTCGACATACGCCTGCTTCAGGCTGGCGTATGTGTCTCAGGATTGGACCATTTATTGTTCGGCACGTCGTAGGCAAACCTGTGAATCTTCCCGCCCACCCCAGGAATACACGTAGCACGCTCTCCCAGGCCCAGTCGCGTGTGGAAGTTCATGCCCACCCCGTATTACACGTACCCAGGCCAATCGCGTGTGGGACTTCCCGTGCACCCCGAAGTACACATAGCCAGGCCAATCGCGTGTGGAAGTTCATGCGCACCCCGTAGTACACGTACCCAGGCCAATCGCGTGTGGGACTTCCCGCGCACCCCGAAGTACACGTACCCAGGCCAATCGCGTGTGGAAGTTCACGCGCACCCCGAAGTACACATACCCAGGCCAATCGCGTGTGGAAGTTCACGCGCACCCCGTAGTACACGTACCCAGGCCAATCGCGTGTGGGACTTCCCGCGCACCCCAAAGTACACGTACCCAGGCCAATTCGCGTGTGGAAGTTCACGCGCACCCCGAAGTACACGTACCCAGGCCAATCGCGTGTAGAAGTTCACGCGCACCCCGTATTACACGTACCCAGGCCAATCGCGTGTGGGACTTCCCGCGCACCCCGAAGTACACGTACCCAGGCCAATCACGTGTGGGACTTCCCGTGCACCCCGAAGTACTCGTACCCAGGCCAAACGCGTGTGGAAGTTCACGCGCACCCCGAAGTACACGTACCCAGGCCAATCGCGTGTGGAAGTTCACGCGCACCCCGTAGTACACGTACCCAGGCCAATCGCGTGTGGGACTTCCCGCGCACCCCGTAGTACACGTACCCAGGCCAATCGCGTGTGGAACTTCCCGCGCACCCCGAAGTACACATACCCAGGCCAATCGCACGGCTGGGGGGTGGGGGTGGTGGTAGACATGAGTGGGGGCCTGGTGGAGGCTGCCCCTACACTGCTGGGGAGTGGGGGTGGTGGTAGACATGAGTGGGGGCCTGGTGGAGGCTGCCCCTGGTGGCTGGGGGGTGGGGGTGCAGGGGGACATTAGTGGGGGCTGCCCCTGCACTGCTGGGGGGTGGGGGTGATGGGAGACATGAGTGGGGGCCTGGTGGAGGCTGCCCCTGGTGGCTGGGGGGTGGGGGTGCAGGGGGACATGTGTGGGAGCCTGGTGGAGGCTGCCCCTGGTCCCTGGGTGTGGGGGTGGTGGTAGACATGGGTGGGGGCCTGGTGGAGGCTGCCCCTGCACTGCTGGGGGGTGGGGTGATGGGAGACATGAGTGGGGGCCTGGTGGAGGCTGCCCCTAGTGGCTGGGGGGTGGGGGTGCAGGGGGACATGGGTGGGGGCCTGGTGGAGGCTGCCCCTGGTGGCAGGGGGGGTGGGGGTTATAGGAGACATGGGTGGGGGCCTTGTGGAGGCTGCCCCTGCACTGCTGGGGGGTGGGGGGTGGGGGTGATGGGAGACATGAGTGGGGGCCTGGTGGAGGCTGCCCCTGCACTGCTGGGGGGTGGGAGTGATAGGGGACATGAGTGGGGGCCTGGTGGAGGCTGCCCCTGGTGGCTGGGGGGTGGGGGTGGTGGGAGACATGAGTGGGGGCCTGGTGGAGGCTGCCCCTGGTGGCTGGGGGCTGGGGGTGGTGGTAGACATGAGTGGGGGACTGGTGGAGGCTGCCCCTGCACTGCTGGGGGTGGGGGTGGTGGTAGACATGAGTGGGGCCTGGTGTAGGCTGCCACTGGTGGCTGGGGGGTGGGGGTGCAGGGGGACATGTGTGGGAGCCTGGTGGAGGCTGCCCCTGGTGGCTGGGGGGGTGGGGTGGTGGTAGACATGGGTGGGGGCCTGGTGGAGGCTGCCCCTGCACTGCTGGGGGGTGGGGGTGCAGGGGGACATGTGTGGGAGCCTGGTGGAGGCTGCCTCTGGTGGCTGGGGGGTGGGGGTGGTGGTAGACATGGGTGGGGACCTGGTGGAGGCTGCCCCTGCACTGCTGGGGGGTGGGGGTGGTGGTAGACATGAGTGGGGGCCTGGTGGAGGCTGCCCCTGCACTGCTGGGGGGTGGGGGTGGTGGTAGACATGAGTGGGGGCCTGGTGGAGGCTGCCCCTGCACTGCTGGGGGGTGGGGGTGGTGGTAGACATGGGTGGGGGCCTGGTGGAGGCTGCCCCTGCACTGCTGGGGGGTGGGGGTGATGGGAGACATGAATGGGGGCCTGGTGGAGGCTGCCCCTGGTGGGTGGGGGGTGGGGGTGCAGTGGGACATGTGTGGGAGCCTGGTGGAGGCTGCCCCTGGTGGCTGGGGGGTGGGGGTGGTGGTAGACATGGGTGGGGGCCTGGTGGAGGCTGCCCCTGCACTGCTGGGGGGTGGGGGTGATGGGAGACATGAATGGGGGCCTGGCGGAGGCTGCCCCTGGTGGCTGGGGGTGGGGGTGCAGGGGAACATGTGTGGGGGCCTCGTGGGGGCTGCCCCTGCACTGCTGGGGGGTGGGGGTGCAGGGGGACATGTTTTGGAGCCTGGTGGAGGCTGCCCCTGCACTGCTGGGGGTGGAGGTGATAGGGGACATGAGTGGGGGCCTGGTGGAGGCTGCCCCTGGTGGCTGGGGGTGGGGGTGCAGGGGGACATGTGTGGGAGCCTGGTGGAGGCTGCCCCTGTACTGCTGGGGGGTGGGGGAGATAGGGGACATGAGTGGGGGCCTGCTGTAGGCTGCCCCTGGTGGCTGGGGGGTGGGGGTGCAGGGGGACATGTGTGGGAGCCTGGTGGAGGCTGCCCCTGGTGGCTGGGGGTGATAGGGGATATGAGTGGGGGCCTGGTGGAGGCTGCCCCTGGTGGCTGGGGGGTGGGGGTGGGGGTGGTTGTAGACATGGATGGGGGCCTGGTGGAGGCTGCCCCTGCACTGCTGGGGGGTGGGGGTGATAGGGGACATGAGTGGGGGCCTGGTGTAGGCTGTCCCTGGTGGCTGGGGGGTGGGGGTGCAGGGGGACATGTGTGGGAGCCTGGTGGAGGCTGCCCCTGGTGGCTGGGGGGTGGGGGTGATAGGGGACATGAGTGGGAGCCTGGTGGAGGCTGCCCCTGGTGGCTGGGGGGTGGGGGTGGTGGTAGACATGGGTGGGGGCCTGGTGGAGGTTGCCCCTGCACTGCTGGGGGTGGGGGTGATAGGGGACATGAGTGGTGGCCTGGTGGAGGCTGCCCCTGCACTTCTGGGGGGTGGGGGTGACAGGGGACATGAGTGGGGGCCTGGTGGAGGCTGCCCCTGGTGGCTGGGGTGTGGGGTGGTGGTAGACATGAGTGGGGGCCTGGTGGAGGCTGCCCCTGCACTGCTGGGGGGTGGGGGTGATAGGGGACATGAGTGGGGGCCTAGTGGAGGCTGCCCCTGGTGGCTGGGGGTGGTGGTAGACATGAGTGGGGGCCTGGTGGAGGCTGCCCCTGCACTGCTGGGGGGTGGGGGTGCAGGGGGACATGTGTGGGAGCCTGGTGGAGGCTGCCCCTGCACTGCTGGGGGGTGGGGGTGATAGGGGACATGAGTGGGGGCCTGGTGGAGGCTGCCCCTGGTGGCTGGGGGTTGGGGGTGCAGGGGGACATGTGTGGGAGCCTGGTGGAGGCTGCCCCTGCACTGCTGGGGGGTGGGGGTGCAGGGAGACATGAGTGGGGGCCTGGTGGAGGCTGCCCCTGCACTGCTGGGGGGTGGGGTGGTGGTAGACATGAGTGGGGGCCTGGTGGAGGCTGCCCCTGGTGGCTGGGGGGTGGGGGTGGTGGTAGACATGGGCGGGGGCCTGGTGGAGGCTGCCCCTGCACTGCTGGGGGGTGGGGGTGGTGGTAGACATGAGTGGGGGCCTGGTGGAGGCTGCCCCTGCACTGCTGGGGGGTGGGGGTGGTGGTAGACATGAGTGGGGGCCTGGTGGAGTCTGCCCCTGGTGGCTGGGGGGTGGGGGTGCAGGGGGACATGTGTGGGAGCCTGGTGGAGGCTGCCCCTGCACTGCTGGGGGTTGGGGGTGATGGGAGACATGTGTTGGTGATCAGTAGTGCAAGGTGACATGTGGGTTGGCTGGTGGGCATGGCCATGGTGGATAGGTTGCCTGTGGGACATGAGCAGGGGTGCAGGGTAGTATGCCCTGTGGTGTGGGCTGCCTGCTGGAGCTGTGGAGGGTGTAGAGAGAACACCTGGGAGGACCCACATGGCCAAATGACATGTAGCATTCCCCAGCACCACCGAAATACACGTACCCTGCAGAAATCGCGTGTGAATCTTCCCACGCACCTCGGAATACACGTACCCAGGCCAATCGCGTGTGGAACTTCCCGCGCACCCCGAAGTACACGTACCGAGGCCAATCGCGTGTGGAACTTCCCGCGCACCCCCACCTACCCAGGCCAATCGCATGTGGAACTTCCCACGCACCCCGAAGTACACGTACCCGGGCCAATCGCATGTGGGACTTCCCGCACACCCCCACCTACCCAGGCCAATCGCGTGTGGAACTTCCCGCGCACCCCGTAGTACACGTACCCAGGCTAATCGCGTGTGGAACTTCCCGCGCACCCCGAAGTACACGTACCCAGGCCAATCGCGTGTGGAACTTCCCGCGCACCCAGGAACACGCGCACACGCTATTTTTCACTCAGCGGGTGTCCGGGTTTGTCGGTGCCCCTTTGCACCTCATTTGTCCTAGAGGGCCACTGTATGGCCCATTCATCATGGCTGTATATGGGTGCTTTTTGTTGGCGCACATTTTGGCACACATTTTTTTAAGTCGCAGGGGCGCTACCGCCTGCTTTCTTGTGGCGTACTTGTTTGGCCCTGTGCGCGTCTTTGACCGTGCGCTGGTTTGCCCTATTCGATTCCATGAATACGGGTTGTAGGCGAGCGTGTGGGCGTTCTGCGCACTTGCCTCCTGTACTTCCCCCGTGACGCCCATATTTTCACACGTTGTTCCCCATTCCGAGTGTTACGCCCCGTGTTCCGCCTACTTTTGTGATGTGCGCCACGCTATGTGCGATTTCGCAGTGGCCGTGGCGCACGCTGTTGGATGACCTGTGCGCCGGCGTGCGCGACGCACATTTTTAGCGCACATCCAATGTTTTTCTTGCGTACGGACTTCCATGAATCGCTGTGCGCTGGTTTCCCTGCGATTTTCGCACTTGCACTGCGATTTTCGCACTTTTGCTGTGATTCACACGTTTTGGCACCTCTGCGCGGGAATTTTCGGCGCACATTATTTCCATGAATCGACCCCTAAGTTACAGTTTCGCCCACATGATTGTGATAATGGCTACTAATGTGTGTCTTCCTTTAAATGTAATGTCTGAAGATAATTAATGATTGCATATTTAATGCATTTTCAATTTCTGTGAAATAAAGCATGCCACAGCTCATAATGGGTTACATTCACATATTCCACAAAGTGACATTTAAAGTGAATACATCTCTGTGTTAACAATTTCTCGAAATCTATCATCAAATGTATCAAAGTTTCAGTATCTTCATGACAAAAGCGACACATTGTTTCTTCCTGGGAGATAGTTTGGATATTGCATTTTCACAAAAATATAGGAAAACAGCAGCATGACAAAGAATGGCAAGAGAAAATGGAGTAGGTGTAGAAATTGTGTACGTACAAAGCAAACAGGAGAAAGTCATTGGGAAGACACCACAATCGAATGCATCAATGACACCATAAAGGAATGCATCAACAACAGAATTAACGTCTGCCATCACCAATCGTACTGCATTGCTGCTGTACATGGGAACAAAGAAGTAATGGGCAGAGTAACAACTGGCAAGAGCTTAGAGCAAATCGTCAGAACAGTCTCTTATGATTACACCTATGTTACAGTATGCAATGGTGTGCAGTGAAAAATCGAAATTTTTTCTCTCGAATGTTTTCTTTTTTTATTTACATGTTTTTTTTGGGTTCCGCAAGTAAAAAAAAAGGGGTAAAACAAAAAAAAATGGACAAAAAAGTGGGGTTGGTGGGGAATAGAGTCTTACCATGGGTATTAAACAAAAAACAAACAAAAATAGACATTCTAAAAAATGTTTTTTGACTTTTTTTTTCGACATTATGACTTTCGACAGTAATTCGAAATGATCACTATAAACCGTATGCAATAGTACATATGTATAATATTTTTTGTTATGCAGCAATGCTAAGCACCTTCTAGTTGTAGGAAAGAAATGTCCATCATAACAGAATGACTTTCTACAGTAATTGGTACACACTGTAGTGTGAAGAGTACATTATGTACTATATATTCCTGCATGTACAGCAAACCCATTCTGTTTTCCGTAAGAAAACATTTTAGAAAGGAAAGCAAGTCAATAGAAGCCACAACCCTAGCACAACACCATTTGCACATAGCAAAAGAAAGAAACTGTGCAAATATCAAAAACGAGAGGCTGGAAGGCAAAGTGAATAAAATGGGGAACAATTGTGCCCCCTCACAAGTTGCGTCCAAACAAATGTTTTGGACAAAATGAAATGGCTGTGGCACACCTACACATATACACCTTTCCCATGTCGCAGGTCGCCATCCCCTCAAAAACCATGTCATGGGAGATGTGATTGTGACATAGCAATCTCTACCTTCCCTGACAACCAAGTTATGCAAATCCGCATTTCCCCACAGTAAGTATGGAATTGTGCTACTCCTTCCCTTCCCTAATGGGTAGTAGGAATGTGCAAAAGTGAACATTAATAATGATAGTGTTGCTAAGTGTTTGGGTGGTATGCTTTTTTTCCTGAAGTGGCGTTCAGACTCAGCGGCACACAGTCCTCTTTGCAATGCTTGCAATTAAGCAAAAGAGAAGTGTCCTACGGAATACCCACGATCACAATGTACGCATCCGTACGACAGCAGCAGGCTCCGCATGGCCACGTGTTGTCCACCACCTAGCAATGAATGCCTGTTGGAACGGACATTTGTGCGTACTGCAAGTACAGGCATATGTATATGTGCCTCTGTGTCCTGGTAACATCAGCACTCTGCAGCATATGCAAAGCAACGTTAATGTGGTTGGGGCGTGCATCCACGTCCTACAGATATGTATGCAAATAAGCATCCCATCTGGTGCACCCAATAAGTAACCAGCAAATTCCCAAAATGATCGACGCACGTTTTGCGCACTATTAGTCCATAGAAAATTGGCAACAGTGTGCCTAGTACACCCACGCACATGCGCACAAAGCAGTGTGCCCAAAACGCATCCAGCGGACAGTCATCTAAAAGCATTGATGCCAACATTCTGTGCCCAAAAATGTGTTGGCATGTTAACATTTCAAAAATCGTACCTACCATACTGATGACATTACGGGAAATGATGCCACATCAACTTCACCCAATGAAATGACAGGACATAACATCACACAAAATTATTTCACATTAATTTTGACCTTATGATATCACAGGAAATGACCTCAGTTGGCATATGGCCTTCATGAGATCACAGGAGTGGAGTGCTTGGTGTGCTCCATCCGATATCCTCTCACCCATCGTGATAAAGAGAAGTATCAAATCAGTGACGTGTGCATAGTGTCACCAGTTTCTTCCTCAGCAGAACACAATTTCCTCTTGAAAAATATCAATAACAACAATGTAATTCACTGTGACAACCTGACAGAAGCTCCAGGCACGGAAAACCCAAAGGAGGGTTGGTGGGGACAAGAGACAGAAAATAAAACAGTGCTGGATCATGAAAACGAAACACACACATGCCCTGATATTCACGGCCGCGGCCGTACAAGTACAGACTTCATAAAAGCACCAGCTCAGGCATCCGCGGGAAAAGACATGACTCATGTAAATAGTTTACACATCAAAGGCAACACGTTCCCTCTGAAGTCAGCGCCGGCTCAGGCAGCCGGGGGAAAAACTTGTTTTCCGATTAAGGGCAGCAAGTTCCTTTCGAAGTCAAACCGCAGTTATAATGACCGGAACAGAAAACCATACAAGCGTGTTAATAAAGAAAAGAATGCACCACAGAAAACTGTACAAGACAGCATTATCGTATCACAAAACTTACCGTGTACTTTTACAATGAAAACCAGCGTTCTCCACGAGGCACCAGTGCGGGCTCCATTATGGCGACCAAGATCCTCCAAGGAAGGGGGCGGGGCTTGGAGGGGCTTTTCAAGCTTTCGGGTGGGGAAGCATCCTGATTGGGTGGAATTGTCCAAGCCCCTATATAAGGGAGGAGATAAGGAAAAACTGACGGATTTGTTTCCTTTCTGTTGCAGAGGTCAGCAGAGGGTGAGGAAGCAGCCGAGAGGTTCCAGTGGGCATACGAAGACTAAACTACGATTTTTTCCTTATACTCTAACCAAGCCTGCTGATAACGAATTTTGGACTCTAAACAGGGGTTCTTATCCAAATTAATTTTCTTTTGTTACCATTTTTGAAGTCAATAAAGACACATTTTTATTAACCTAACTCCTGCTCATAGTGATCCCTTATATCAGTGGTGGCAGCGGTGGGATCGAGAACGCTATGGAGGCCATAATCAAAGCACTTACAGATGGTCAGCAACAGCTGCAACAGGCAATGCAGGTGCAGTCGCATCAAGCGCAAACGGACCGGCAGGCATTACAGCAGGCTCTACAGATACAGGCAGCCACGCAAGATGCCATCAAGCACATCACAGAGACTATGACAGCTACAAGGGGTAACTCCATAGCCCCAATCAATGTACTACAAAAATATCAACAAGGTGAAGATCCAGGGTATTTTTTTACCAACTTCGAGAGAGTGGCAAGAAATCCGCAGTGGCTGGTGGAGAAATGGGGCCACTTCATTGCTCCATTATTGACTGTCTCCTACAAGGAGCATATCAGGCGGCTAATCCAACAGGAGATGTTACTTACGCGGAGATCAAGAAAACCATATTAGAACGAATGGGGGTCGACGACGAGGCCTACAGAGCCAGACTAAGGGATATCCACCTAAGAACCGGTGAGACACCCAGGGAACTGTATTACCGGATACACGATCTCTGTGACAAATGGTTAAAACCAGCCTCCGGATCAGTACAGGAAATAATGGAGAAGGTTAAACTCGAACAATTCATAGAGGCTTTACCCTCTGCGATGCAAAGATGGGTACGTCAACACCATAGGCCCACCCTAGCAGAGGCCATTGATATCGCAACAGCATTTCAAAAAGCAGGAGCTACCCGACCACCGTCGGTAGACCCCAACAAACTGGTGCCCAAAAGAACAGCCCTACCCGAGGTAAAGAGCAGTCAACCAGGCCAAGGAAATGGATGGAACACGACGACCAGACAACCACAATGTTTTGACTGTGGCGAAAGGGGACATACTGTCCGGTATTTCCCACGAAAACCAAAGCCAGAGCCAATGGAAATCAGATATGCTCAAAAACAAGAATACCAAAGAAGGAAGGATCCCTATCTGATGGAAGTACAACTGGATGGAAAACCGAGACAAGCCCTGCTGGATTCAGGAAGTGAGCAGACCGCCATAATACCGGAAGTAAGTGGGTTGGCGGGGAAGGGTAGAGGAACTATTCCTATTACCTGTGTGCATGGGGACACTGAGGCATATCCCTCCCAGGAAGTAGATCTTGAGGTAAAGGGGGTTAGTACGAGGATGAAGGTCGCCATAATGCCCCATTTACCGGCACAAGTGCTAGTAGGTAAAGACCTACCTTTATTTGAGGAATGTCTACGCGATCAAGAGTGGCTGCATACCGCGCCCTATGCTCAAACTGAGATCGAAGATAAGTCACATCCTAGACCTAAGAAGACAAAAGACAAGTCAGAGAAAAACAAAAATTGTGGCATGAAAGTCGTAGATATGTAGGAATAATCGACTGGTTACCAGAATCAGGGACCAGGTCCTTCCGGAGTGAACTGTTGTTAGACCTGACTTTAAAACACGCTCGAGATCAAGCAACATCAGATAACAAGGAAGGAGTCTATCCGTGGTTCAAGTCAAAGAATGATCTGGTATATCGAGTAACTTTGAATCAAAAGAAGGACGAATTGGAACAGTTACTAGTACCCCTGGTCTTTAGAGAGACCGTACTACGGATAGCACATGATGATGCTGTAGGAGGACACTTGGGGAAGGACAAAACACAGGAGAAATGACTTATCCAACTTAATTTTCTTTTGTTACCATTTTGGAAGTCAATAAAGACAAATTTTTGTTAACCTAACTCCTGCTCATAGTGATCCCTCACATTCACCATTTACTTTGGATTTTTAGAATTGGAGGAAACCTAGTGAACAATGTATGAGATCACGATACATGTATTATTTCTGAAAGAATGAACCATTTTAATAGGGCTTGATAAAACAACCAACATGTCAGTAAGTAAAGACGCGCAAGTAAAGAAAGTGATAATAGTGTACTCAGTAGGTAAATGCCGTAACTTTTTAAATAGCAAAGAGTACGTTGACATCAAACATATTTTGTTTTGTAGAGGCCTAACAAAGCCTCCACTTTAAAAAAAAAAAAACAAGTGTACTTGATGTTACGAACCGTAATGTTACATTAAAATAAGTAAGCATTAGAAAAATGGGGCCAAAATATGAGCAAACATACAATACAGGGTTCCAAAATCAAGACAGCTGGGAGCAATGTAGATGCTACTTGTAGCATAGAAGGGCCTGCCTAGCTTAACACTCAACAGTTAGCAGGAGCTACATGTGACTCTCACAGCAAAAGCTACTAAACAAGCACAACTATGTCAATTTGAGACAATCTGTAATGGAACATTATGACACATCTACATCAAAATCATTCCAAAAAAGAATCCTTAGTTATTTAAGTAAATGTCCTCTATACGTGTTTCACCACAAAGTGTGGATCTTCAGGAGGTGAAAAGTACTCTTATGTTGGTTTATGTTACTTATAATTTGCCAGTTTGTTTTATAATTTCACCAGACAATTTGTCAATGCTTTTTGTACTGGTTGAATGAAATGGGTTTCATAATCCAATGTTTCTTTGATGGAGAGGAAGAAGGAGATACTTCTTTCCTTGGTGGCCGTGAGCAGGAGTTTCTTTGTTAGGACAGGTTATGCTTTAAATTTGCTTTTCTTTTGTACATTGATTGTATTCTTGTGTGTTCATATTGGTAAAGGCATTGGATTGTGTATAAGCTGCTAGTGGTCTTTACAAATCCAAATAAATAAATAAATAAAAAAGTAAACACAACATAATATATCACTCAGTTTCCTACACAGGCAATGTAATCTCTCAAAGAACAGATACAGTATTTGGGGTTTGCGACACATGCAAAGAGACTCAGAGAACACATCACTGACTTTCCTACACAGTCACACAGACCTCACAAGGTACACATACACTGGTTGGGGTCTGTGCAAAGTGCATTACTGACCTTCATAAGATATCACTCTGTTTTCTACACAATCAGTCAGACCGCACATGGTACACAAACACTGCGGGGGGCCTCTGAATGTTCTTGAGCAATATGTCACAAATGCAGGTGGCAGGCCTGGGTAGGCTGGGGTAAAAGAGTGTCTCTTGAAACCATTTCTAGGAGAAAATGGGGTGTATTTCACTTTTCGCAATGGTGGAATGGCTAAAAGTGGTGTCCTACAGTGCATCTGCAACTACCAGCAACCATTTCACTCTGACTGAATACGCACAGTAGTGGAGAGAGTTATGAATGTCCCTTCTTATCACCCACACCTGCATCAGCGACAATCCCATTGTCCCAATGTCATAGGCAGCTTGCAGAAAAAGGGAGTATATGCACGTGCGTTTACCCAAGTACGGCGACGGCCTTGTCCGGATGAAGCTGAAACTACTTCTTCCCTTTGCAGTGTCTTCTTTGCAGCACAGCGACATTGCGTATGGGTAAAACGGTGCACACGCTTCCACCAATGACATTGAAGAGCTCTCCATGTCACAGTATTTGTTGTTTACAACAGCCCTCTGCGTACACAACATGGCCACAAATGTAGTTGTGCAATCCCTGTGGCTGTACAGGCCCAATTCCATAGCCGCCATCCTCAATGTCCTCGGATGTGCCTTTCGAGCTACGTGACAATGGCATTGCCAACTTGACCAGCCGACCACACCGACGCTGCACGTGTTCCCTCAGTTCGTGGACATGAGGCAGACTCTCCGACAGTGGCACAGCATAGGGTTGAGCAATGTATGCAGTATTTTTTGGAAAGGGCAGGCTTACAAACACATCGCTATGTCCCATTGCACATGCATGCATGTTTGCAAACAATGTACGCTGCTTTCCAGGTGAAAAATGTCCACAACAATCCACCCAAAAGGCACACCATAGAAGTGCTGTGTAATGTGTTTGCACCTTTTCTGAGCAGCGGAGTACGGCACATAGGTTTGGCCTGCAAGTAATGGTGCATCACGTCTGCTCACCTACTGTGCATCTGCAACTAGTACCAGCCATGTCACTGTGCATAGGTACGCACACTAGTGATGAAAATTAGGAACGGACCTTGGTGGCACCCACACCCGCAGCAGCGATAGTCCCCATTGTTGCAATGTCATTTGTAACTTCCAGAAAAAGGGAGTGTTGCACGTGCGTGTACCCAAGGACGGCAACGGCCTTGTCCAAATGAAGCACAAACATTCCTTCTTCCATATCCAGTTTGTTCTTTGCAGCACGCCGTCATTGCGTACTGTTGAAAAGTTCCACACCCTTCCACCAATGACATTGAACAGCTCTCCATTTAACAGTATCAGTTCTGTACATCAGCCCTCAGCGTACACAGCCCGCCCAGAAATGTTATTGTGCAATCCCTGTGGTGCCATAGTCCCATTTCCATCGCTGCCATCCTGAAAATCCCCAGATGTGGCTTTCATGTTGTGTGCGAGCATGGGGGCATAATGTGCAACCAGGGTAGGGGAAGTTTGTTATAAGGGGCGGCTCTTAAAAGAGCTTTTTTATTTTTTGTATTTTAGATGCTTCTAGAGGAACACCTTCTTTTTAAAAAAAAAGTAATTTCCTTTTTCTTGTGTGGACATTGTTACAGTAAGCTCTTCACTGCATCTTGTAGATGGACAAACAAAACAGCATTACCAATGGGCAACAAAGAAATGGCATCTAGTTGCACAAATTCTGCATTTCCACAACTAATGAGGTAATTGTTGCAGAAGAACATCACAACAGCGGACAAAAAAGTATCTATACTTCTGTTGATGAGACACCTTCCTGCGTCTGGCTCGGAACAACATCCATGAGCCGTGGGCCACACTCTTTGTGGTATTATGGATGAGAACAGCACCTTGGCAGTGGGAAAAAGTCTCTTCAATAGCTTTAGCAACCTCTTTAGTCAACACAACAAGCCTAAACAAGACATGTAACCCATGTGCAAGCCGCCGTAGTGGATGACGATAACCTTGCTTCTACCAAAACTTGTCAGGTCTTTGCAAAATGTATCCATGTCAGCGAAACTGCTCCCGTAGACATCGTTCCACAATGCTACCAATCTTTCCAACCCGAAATTGCCATCAAAGTTTCTTTCCAGGGCATACTTGTGCAGATCTAGTAGAAAGGCATCACCTATAGGCAACACAATGGGTTTCACCATGTCAGGCAGCCTCACTATGCAGAGAATAATGTAAAGTAGTTTCAACGCCCCTTCCTCTGAACCACACACACAGTTCCTGATTGGATAATCCCGAAAGTCCCATGTTCATTGGGACAACCACGTCGAAAACACAGATTTTGGCACGTGCGGTTCACAAAGTACGGTGAGGGCCACACCCCAAGAAAGCAGTAGCAGTCCTTCTTCCCTTTCCACTACCATTTGTCCAGTACCACCTCATTGGGTATGAGTAAATGGGCACACACAATTCTACCAATGACATCCAAGACGTTACCATCTAACACTGTCTGTGCTACACAACATTTCATAGGTAGAAAATCAGCCTGCTACTTTACTGTCACTTGCCAGCACGTCCACTACAAATTTCGGTAATAGATTGCAAAATGTGTGCATCTACATTCATCCACTTGCGCACCCACTACCACAAAGTTAAGGTATGAGAAATGTTTCTGCAGTGTGTGTATTACTGTGCTATAAGTGCCTCTGCACAAGGTATCTGCCACTGAGTGGACATTACGGTCTTTAAAACCATACTGGTTTTTTCCCATCCGCTGCCATGAAGTGGGAGGTTAGTGATATGAGCTTGCAACATTCTCATTGACCCATATCATACAGTGTAATATTGCCACAGGAACTCCCTTCTTTGCTCCGACAATGCTATGAAATGTTTTCCCCACTAACCCACCTCCTACATAAATTGCACAAAAATGGCATCAATAGCAGCATTCAATGTATCGTACCCAGGGAAAGCAACTTTCCCAAAGATCATTGTCTGCACTTTTATAGCAGGCTCTATTTAAATCTGCCCCCTTCTACTCTCCGCCCTCTACAACGCATCCAGAAGAGGAGTGCACAACTTGGGATGGTTTCTCTCCTGCACTGGAATGTCGGCAATAGATCCCAGTGGCTGTGAGGAATGAAGTGAGAAGACTGTATTATGGAGAAGGCCCTGGCACCACCATACCTTCAAATGTAACTCCCTATATATCTGTGTGCGCAAGCTCTTCACTCATCCATCTCCAACTCCCTTAAGGGTCACGCGCTTCTGCAAAAAAACATTTGTTGCTAGATGTACTTTTTCATCTGTGGCCTCCCTCCGCAACATGCTCCCTGCCTCCTTGACACTTGAGGGGAACCATCGCCGGTTCCGGAAGCACCTCAAAGTCTTTCTCTTTCCGTCCACTGTTTCTGCTCCTCTCCCCGCTAACTGCATGTTGTAAGCTTAATCTGCACTACTTACCTGACGACTCTGTGATGTTGGACCCATGTCACCTCCCCCTGCCAGGAAAACCCCTACACTGGCTTTCTAGCAAACCCAGCAGTGGAGGACTGTTTCCTGTATGCCTAACAGTGCATCCACCACCTTTTATTGCCCTTAAAACTTGGCACAATTCGCCCGTATTTTTACTTATGATGATTTGTTCTTCTTCCCATGTACTGTACCTTCCCCTCCCTTCACCCATCCACTTGGGCGATCTATGTCACACCTGGCCTAGTAGGTTCACTGTCTTTGTCTTCCCTCTGTTTGCCTTTCATTGCCCCATTGTCCTTTGCTAAACGTGTGTATGCTACGGCATTCGTAATGCTCATACACAAACGCACATCACATGATATCAAACACACAATACATGCACACCAGTAGGATGCCTGCCACTTACTGAATACACCGAAAAGTTGTTTTTTGTTTTCCGCACTTCCCCACTTAATGCACACTTTTCACAAAATATTGGCCACAGGCAGCACACCTCGCATGTTACTAACTCCAAAGAAATACATACAGTTGATGCATACACCCAGGCTGCCTGCTCCTTACATTGCTCACTTCCAGCATAGCCTTCTGCACTTCTTTGTGCAAAGAAACCTTATGGTACACTGTTTGAGTACACACCTGACCTACCAACCTTATAAACAATGTCTTTCGCTCCACAGTTTCCTTTCCATGGCTCCCATCCAGAAATGGCTGGATGTGGCACGTGGAAGAGTAAAGTGCAGCGGAATCCGGGGACATTTCGTGGTAGGGAGGGAGGGGGCATGGGGGGGGTGGGGAGGGGGCTAAATTTAAAACAGGATAAGGAGTTGGGTCTGTAGGACTGTCTCGGAAAAGAAAAGGTTTTTTGGGGGTTTGTCCTGTTTTTGTTATGCACATGATTGTTTACATTTTTTTGTTTTTCATCTCTTTCAATGCGTTTTTGTTTCCTTCTCCTCCTCACACTTGTACATACTGAACGTCAATACTTCTCTTACAGTTCTACAGAATTGTATGCAATGCTGCGTGCAGAGTGGCAAACAAAACCGCATTGCCAATGGAGTACAAAACAATTAAATTTCCTTTACACTTACTGCAAATCTTGCTACTTAATGCTGTCATAGTTGGTGCTGAACATCCCAGCGCTGCACATACAAGCACACATGCTTCTGTTTATAAAACACCTCCCGACCTCTAGCTGTGGGCAAATTACAGCCTAATGTGCAACACATACAATTACCTATGCCATGTGCTTGCGAACGCATAGCACCTCACTTTCATTGTTCCACCAAGTGTAAAATGCTCTCAGCACCCATTAAAGAAAGGTCAACATCCTCAAACAGAAACATAGGCAAATCTACATGGCTGCAGTACGGTATGCTGGCTGTCGTCAATGGATAGGTTTGTGGGTGCATAACCAACGGCCTACGGCCCTTGGTCATGTACCCAATACCGTAGGCCTTACCTACACCAAGCACAACATAATGGCCTCCTGAAAGAGAACATTTCCCACATACCACAATCCAGAAACGTAACATATGATGGCTGGTGCAAAGGGCAACTCAAGTCAACCACAAGTAGCACCATGTGGCTGCCTAATGTCCAAAGTGTTGGCATAATGGGTACCATATAGTACCGGACGCATATCAGCTCACTTGTGCTGTTCAACCACGTCTACAAGGTCCTGCAGAACCATGTTTTCAATGTCACCTCCATCGTAGACCTGCATACTTAAAACTGCTTGTCTGCATTGTAGTGGCGTGCTATTGAGCAGGCCTAGCCTCTTCGGTGACTGGCCTACGCGCTGCAGGCTTTTTGCCATACATCCAACAGTGCAGCCCTTTCCCACACCCAGCTCTACATAACAAACTTATGCTGGTGAACAAGTGGCCAGGTACATGCAGGTCACCCCTAGCCACTTCTAAGCATCCACTGCTTCAGCTCTTCTCCCACAGGACACACTGGCGGAGTCGTCACTCCATCAGGTCCAGGCATATAGTACACAGTGTAAGAATTGCAAACAATCCCCACAAGCAACATTTCATGCAATAATCACGAACCGCACATCGAAGGCAACATTGTAAAACGTAGTGCACCCCACAGCACTTTTTTGCCAGTGCAAGGTGGGCACCCATTCATGGAAAAGCCTACAAACCTAGCACACGCAACACACCGTACTGTAGTGTACGTTGCTAGTTTCATGTGTTCTCCATTGTTCTCTGCTTCTGCCATTCCTCTACCATCACTGACATTTACTTCTCATGTCATGTGTAATGCAGGCCCCATCTGCAAATACGCCTTCCAACTTTCACCCAGGCCACATCTGTACATACATTGTTCAATTACATTGCGTTGCCTGTTCATACCAGTATGTGAGTGGCTGTGTACATTGTGCATATTACAACTTTCTGATGCTGATAACTTCCTTTCATGGTGCAATGTGGTAAAACACTTCCTCAAGCAAGGTTCCTATAAGGGCCTACCCATAGGAAACGCAGATGGTAACATGTGGCTCCCTATTGTGCAACAGGGGCAATGATGTACACAATATGGTAATGTACGCACAGCAGCTCACTTCTGCTGTTCCACCAAGTGCACACTGTCCTCCGCAACCATTGTGTGCTACTCACCAACTGCAAATGCATGCACAGTAACAACTACATTGCTGCATTATATTGTGGAGGCTGTGATGAAGTTCTAGGCTGTTGGGTGCTTGGCCATGCACCCAACAGTCCAGGCCTACGTCACACTCACCACAACATAACAGAGCCATGCAGGCGACCAGGTATGCATGTGCCAGAAATCACAAAGGCAACATACGCACCAGCACTTCCACCCAACCGCCACACCATAAAGCAGGGACGCAAGGACACGTGTTCCACTTACCGTATTGCAGAAACATACCACTGTGTTTGGGACCGCTACCCACTTCCAATCAGAAAGCATTATAAGTATGCCTACCAAGCAAGACAATCTTCGCAACATTCAACCTGCTCCCACCACTCTAGTATGTGCATAGAACCAATGTTTCATACTGCACAGCAACACATACTAATCTGTGCAATGGACACTATGTAAGCACATACACGAAACATTTGCACTGGGACCTCTTCCATATGTACACTATTCCGTTAATGCACCCAGTGGCCACACTGTACAGCTAGACACTGCACCACCTCCACCCATACCCCGATAACTGTTGGTTGTTCTACCAATCACCACACACATGCAACCAAGATTGTGTGCACTGAATCCAAATCGCACACGATACGCACCAATGTGGCAGCTACATTCAACCAGTGGACATACATTTCTGTGCTAGGGCTGCAGCCGTGCATGCAAGGGGCTACGGACTTACCTCACACAACACACCATAGTACACGCTATGTTGACATCCTCATGTGTCATGCAATGCACTCCCCTTCTGCAAATGTACCTGCCACCACTCATGAAAGAAAGACATTGTCGCTGTAGCTGTCATGCCATATCTAAGGCTGCCTACAATGGCCACAGAAGATAGTTGCCTGTTGAGGTGTCCGTGCATTGGCGGAGCATGCACGGATAGCGCTATCACACCACTGTCTTCTTGTACAATGATATATCACGTGAAGCTTTCCTCACTCCCATACCCTTTTGATCCCTTCTTCCCACCACCAGATGCCGTACACTATGTTTTTCAGATCCTTTTGGCGCTGCATTGTCCTCCGATGCAACATACTGCCTGCATGGAACACTTTTCGCACATCCCGTCACCACACATTGCAATGCAATCAAAGTTTTCACTGCGCTGCGAACAGGGAAATAGGATGGCAGAGCAGAGCCAGATATTACTATTTTTAGTACGCACACTGGTACATACAAAAGGCCCATTCATGTACACAGTAGAGTAGATCCTTGCCACACACACTGCAACACTGTCCTCCGATACACCAAGGAGCGTTTTCCGAAACCTTTCACGCAAAGCACGCTTCCCTCCAGCCAACCACCGGCCACGTCCACTGTTCGCCGACAGCACGGCATACCGCAGGCCAATGACAATTCGGTCCGCGGAGCAAACAGGGAAATGGGTCCGGACCCAGATATCACACATTTTCTTGGGACGTACATTTTAGTATTTTGCAACAAATGTACTGGTCTGATTTCCACCAAACACACAGAAGCATGCTTTCTGACCCAAGCCTCCGCTCCTGCCACAAATGTGGTGAAAATCCGTCCAGCTGTTTGGGCTTTAGCCGTGCATAAAGTTTTTCCCCATTCAGTCTATGGGAAAAAAAGATTTTTGGGACCCCCCTATAACATCCCCTCCCCTGCACGAAACCTCACCCAACTTGTCGTAAAGATTCAGAGCCCGCCATATACTTTCTTTGCAAAGTTTGGTGAGGATTCCTCCAAGGCAAGCGAAGTTATAAGCCGCCGAAAAAGTGCTCTTCCTATAAATTTAGCAACTTAACCATGACAACACGCCCGACCACGGGCCGTGTAACATATGGACTGAGAGCACTATGTACTTCATTTTTGTTGCTTTGGCATTATTGCTGCTTTGGCATATTTTGCACAATTTTGGTACTGCTGCTATGCGTATTTGCACTGCCCCCTCACAAACAATCCGTCATACTTGCCATTTTTTAGAGCTCTGATAGCTTGTTTATACGTATATTGGGCAGTTGACAGTGAATGTACCAAGACTGCCGCATATCACATTGAGGTATAGCATTATGTCTGTGATGGACTGCATTCTCACATGTGAAGTCTCCCTTTTTTGTGAGTATTGACATTGAGCTGCAGGAATTTAGATTGAGTTGATTCCTCTCATATTCATGGTTGTATCTGCCTAAATAGGCTTTATAGCCGCATAAGGTACTGACCAGGCTTTTTCGGCAGCTGACATACCATTAGTCATGTTTTAGAAGCTTTCGCAATGTGTTCGCGTTGTACGCCAGCACATTATAAACACTGGTGGCTAACCTCCAAAAGTGATTTGCTGCAGTCTATGTTGGAACTAATTTATGTTTCAAGATGAATAATGTCATCTACATGTATTTTATTTGTATTCAGAAACATAACAATGTTGAAATATGGCCGATTGTATAGATAAGTTAAAAGCTGTCTTAAGATGTGTGGACACGCTACACATTATCATAGAGTTGCTACAGCATAAAATGTCAATTTTCTGTGTTTCTTACACCTACGTGATCAAGCGGTTTGAATACCGCGAAACGCATCATTATTCTTTCCAGGTTTTTCTCTCTGAGGCACAGCCATTAATAAAATAATTTTGTTTGCCTGGATTGGACGTGCCTTTTTATTGCTGAGCGGACATTAGGATTGCTCAACTGCTCTCTGGAGTGCAACCCACTCGACGTGCTTTCAATGAAGGTTCTTTGAATATATATATATATATATATATATATATATAGATTGTATGTGAACAAGCAACATGGTCGTTGCGAAATGCGTAGGATTCCGCTTCAATTGTCTTCCTGTTCAGGGATCTGCTAATAAAGGACTGTGTGCCAATGTTCTGGATGCAGTAGCTCTTGTCATTGATTGAGAGGTGGAGGAGTGTATTTCCAACATGCTTCTGTACAGTTTGTTGGCTTTTGGATATATATATATATATGTATATATATATATATATATATATATTGCAAAAATGTTGTTACAACAACGTTATGGTTAAGTTGCACTAATAAAAACCTATGATATTCAGTGAAAAAACTTTGTTAAAGGGACTTTATGGTTACAAGTAAAACCGAAACCCCGCAGAAATTTACCAGTTATGCTAAGCTAAGAAAACATAGCTTGCAGCACCACCGTTGCAGCACCACCGTGCACTGCTAAGCCTAACACCCAGGACATCAAAGATAACATCACAAATGCCATTGATGACATCACTGATGACATCACATATCTGGGGCACTTGTTTTTGTTCACTGACATATCTACGCCAGACGGTTTTGTTCACTGACAGTCAGAATATGAACATTGAAAATGTGTTATATATCTAGAAGTTAACCATCTTGTATGTTCTTAAAGTACTTTCCTTAGGGTTTGGTCTCACCCCATGATGCACATATATTGTGCTATAAGCAAGCCTCAAACACACAATTCACTTGTATACATGATAATGAACTTTGATGTTATTGACATTTTCTGGTGATGTTTCTTTCTTCCTTCCTTTCTTTATTTTCCCTGTATTTGCCTCTGATTTGTATGCATTGTGGGTCTCCAAATGTATTGTTTGTACTAACACAAGTATGTAGTAAGTCTTGAATGTTTAGCTATTGGTTCCATGTTTTTCATTACTCAAAACTCTGATAACGTAACATTCATTATTTTTCTATCCAAAATTACCAGATTAAAATTGTTGTACTTCTATGGAACATGTGCAGCAATTGCCTATGTGTATGTATGATTAGGTTCCTGTATTAACAACAATCCAATATAATGTTTTGTTTAGATGACTACATTCTTTAATACATTAAGTAGTTCATGATAGGTCTCATGATCACCGTTGACATGTTGTTACCAACATTATAGACACAACCTCTTGAAAAAACTTTTCATCAAAATAAATTTCATGTGTGATGTCATCAGTGATGTTATCAATGACATTTGAGATGTCATTTTTGATGTCCTGGGTGTTAGTCTTAGCAGTACATGGTTGTGACGTGAACTATGTTTGTTTAGCTAAATATAACTTGCGAATTTCTGGAGTTTTTCGGTTTTACTTGTAACCATGACGTCCCTTTAACAACGTTTTTTCAGTGAATTTCATGGATTTTTACCAGTGCACCCTAATTTCCTTCAACTTACTAATATCATACTAATATCATACTTACCCCAATATAGCAACATTTGTGCCCAATTGAAAAAGTTTCCCCTTAAAACTCTGCCATTTCCCACCTTCTACCATAATTTTGAACATTTCTATACACTTTTTTCCACTGTTTTCGTGTTCATCAATGTTCGCGGACGTCTGACATCATTGCATACTTTCCAGGCAGTGTCACATGACCATGCGTGCAGCGCTGTTTGAACACCTCTGCACTTCGCGAATGGGTCCATGCTTCGTGAACAGTTCAGAACTGCATTTTCAGCTGATCTAGGAATGTTTACCCTTGCACAGCTCGCACACCGATTTTTACTCATTATCCATTAACGATCTAGCACACAGCACATACTTGGAAGAATATTAGCAAAACTGCTATTTAATTAAAAAAGGGCATCAGCAATTGCCATGCCTCCTCCCCAAGAGCCGCACCACCACCACCAGCAGCTGGAGGACCTACAAAACAAAAAAAGTGCAGTACTTCAAAAGACATTGAAGAGGACCAAGAAGATGAGGTAGAGGAAGTGCCTACCTCTAGCACCCAGAGAGAATCATGGGTGTGGCAGTTCTTTACCACTGTTGGGAATTTAACAAAGGCTAAAGCTACCAAAGTGAAATGCACTGAGTACAGCCGCACACTACCCGGACAGTACTCCTACGGGACCACCTCCATATGCCGCCACACCATATCCAACCATTGAAATGCTCTCAGAAATGTTGTTCCTTTCTTAACAAGTAGTAAGCTGTCTTCCTCTACCTCATCGTCCCCAACCAATACTGCAACCACACATCCTATTTCTGTGGGATGCAAAATCCCACCGGCTACCTTGCAAGTGATAAAAGAGGCTGTTGATCCATATCTTTCGAAGACAACAGTACTATGGATGTACTGACACACACCACTCTGCAGGAGAGAGACATTTTGAAGTGCCTTTGAAGCTGTAATCAAAGGAGCATGCTAAACACTGCCCCCAACCTTAGATGTAACACACAGGCAACATCTTCCCCTGTCCACCTGCCCCTCCATATTTGTGGTTGGTGCCTCTTCCCTCATTTCCCTACCGACCTTACTTTTAGACCTCTCCTGCAAAAACAAATATAAAAAACACCCCACAAATGGTTCTTTTAGGAACCACATTTCACAGTTAAAAAATAGAACTAAAAAAAATAATCTTATAGACGCCATCTACTTTACATTTCTCAGTAAAGTAGATAGACGCAATAAGATTCTCCAAAATTCCCCATTAGTATTTTGTGTAATGCTTATGGGAATAATGGACAACTGTATACTAGAGAAAAATATAGAATGACAGAAACAATTTTCTGTCCCAAATACTTTTCTCTAGCATACAATAAGGACCATAATCGATGGACCTTTATAACTATCCGCTGCCTCCACAGTCCCCTTTCCAGGCCATGGATCCTTAGAAGACCCGAATGGCCCGTGCACAACATCGCACAGGGCAGCCCATCTACCCTTTTTAATTTTATATTTGTAACATTCCCTCAATGCCTGCTTTCAAACAGTCACACATCCATCCACCAATCACTTCCAAAAACTGTACATGTAACCCTATCAACATATTAAGCTTCCACAGACCAACTGCCACTTAACAATCTTCTACAAATCTTTTGCATCTGCATTTCCTTTACTTATACAAAGAAATTGTACACAGTGCTCCTATAAATGCACATATGTATTGTGCAGTAGGAGAGGAGCATAAATGGAAGGGGCAGTATGGATGAGCAAGCGCTCATGAGAACCTAGGAGGAAAGTGCCAAGGGATGCCTAGGTGGGGCGCCACTGACTTACTACTGGAGCAGAGGAGTCGCAAGGGTGGGATGCATCTTAACCGTAACATCCCTTTAACGTTTTTTTCTGTCAATGTCATAGTTTGTATAAGAGAACAGGTTTCATGGTGTTACATCACTGTATATAAGTTATTAATAATTCCTCTTTTCATATATATGAAAGTACTATAAACCTCCTTTAAGAAACATATTTTTTGCAACACATACTTATGTCTGTCATTATCAGCAGCGCATGCTGGGGATGCAAATCATTGTTCAATTACCTACAACATAAGGCTCCACCATGACCCCAGCTGAACCAAACCACCCCTATTATTCACTGCACCTACCCTACATCCTAACTCAGTGTCCACTATACCCTAATAATCTAACCAATGGCCAGTGCTCATGGTTTGCAGCCATGGCTACTATCCAAATCCATGGGGCCTGGGCTTCGGCCATGTCGCATTCCCCAATAACCAAATCAAAGTACACATTTGCATTTGCCGAGGGCCAGGCCCACTACCCAGACACCAAATGTATATCACTGGTTGTTCTACTTACATTCTTACACTTTGGAAAAATAAAAACACAACACATATTTCCAAAAACATGCTTTCAGTTACTTCTAATGCTCATTGCACAAGTTTGTTGTGACTAGTCCACCACTAGACATCAATCACTGTGTTGTGTACTTACATTTTCACACTTTAAAAAAAATAAAACACAGGACATATTTGTAAAACCATGCTTTGAAGTAGTTGTTGACCCTCCTGGTGCATATTTGCTGCAATCCCATCCAGCACTTCAACCTGTACCCACAAGCAATTTTTTCTTCCCATTCACACCTATCTCAATTTCGAAAAAACTTTACAACATAGCTTGTCCCTGGTGGCCGTGCCCACTTTAACCCCATTGCTGGTCCCTCGTGGTCATGGCCAGTAGCCAGATTATCCGGTCATGCTCTTAGACAAAGGCCCGGACACTATGACCACTGCCCATGGCCAGAGGCTATACCTCAGTCACCAAAAGTATATTACTATCTTTTGTACCTACATTATGCCACCTTTCAAAAAAATAAAACACAGACATATTTGCAAAACCATGCTTTCAGGTCCTTGCCAATGCTCCTTAGATGAGTTTGCTGCAAATCCATCCATGTTTTATTATTTTTAAAGTTTCAAAATGCACATACATAAAATAGTCATATAACTTAGCCCCCATTTGACAACATCCATTCAGACTTTGCACAAACATTCAAGGTTGGGTCTATAATCTTTCTGAAAACATTTATCCACATTCATCAATTGGCAACAAAGTTCTAAGCCATCTAAACATGTTGAGCCCTCATCTAATTTAGCCCCTTCTTGACAAAATCCCACCAAACATTGCAAAATGATTAATGTCTAGGTCTAAAATCCTCTTGCAAATGTGCAAATTTGTCAAATGGCACCATATTTATAAGCCTTTAAAATATTTTGAGACCCCCATATAATTTGTTCCCTCTTAACAAATCAGCACCACACTTTGCAGAACCATTCAGAGGCAGGTGGTCTAGAATCAAATTAAAAAATGTCATGCAGTTCGTTGAGTGGAGCCAAAGTCATAAGCCATCCAAAAACTGTTTTTCAACAAACCTGTAATGCAGAAATAGGCATAGATCTCCCAAACATCATAGATGTTCACAAACATCACAGGATTGCCCCGGACATCTGGACTGTTCGTGGACATTGGAGTTGAAAAGGCACCTGTTTTTTGGGCTATATCCCATTCCATTCTCATCACCCCTCACGTCCCCAGACATTGTTTCATTAGTTTGACAAGTGCAATGTTGTGTTTTTTAACATGTTCGCGGACAACAGGCGCTGTCTGTGAATCCAACATGGCAGACATTTTCAAAAATCTGACACACCTCACGCTTTTCACCATCCAACCAGCGTGTGCGTCCGATGTCCGTGTACATCATGCCATCCCTTGGACCAATCGGAGGCCTGTCGCAGAATGAACAGGGAAGTGACTCCGTGGACCGAACCCAGATATCACAAATACATTTTTAGCTACTTATTGGTTGTTTCAAAAAAAATACTGGACAGATTTACACCAAATTTACAAAAGCATGTTTTCGGGACCAAGCCGCCATGCCTGTTGCAAATATGGTGAAAATCCATCCAGCGGTTTGGGCTGTAGACGTGAGCAAAACATAATTTCTATTGCATTAATGGGATCAACCACACATTTTTGGACCCCATATAATTTTTTCCCCCTTGCAGAAAACCTCACCAAATTACGGGGAATCAATCTGGCTGGGCCATACACTTTTTCTGCAAGGTTTTGTTAGGATTCGTCCGGGGGGGGGGTGAAGTTATAAACTGGCCAAAAAGTGCTCTTGCTTTTAGTTGAGGAACTTAACCATAACTACAGATCCTGTAATGTATATGTATGTGTGCTTATATAACTCATGGTTTCATAAAGTTGTCCTTAATTTTATTGTGTACATGCTGTGAGAGTATATGTGAATTTCCATACAAATCTGTGACTCCTAATTGATTCTACTTAATGTGTAATGGTGCTTTGCATGGCTTCTTTCTTAGCAATTGGAGCTCTGTTAGTGCAATTTATCCTACGGGGGCAGTGTTATATCATTTATCATTCTATCTGAACAAGCACACTCTCTTGTTATTCAGTTTCCGCCAACTTGTGATCTTCATTATGATAAGTTTGGATGCACTGCCTAGCAACATAAAATGTTAAATTTCTTTTTAACGCAGACTTGCGAACTCAGCTATGCTGATGTGTTTTGACCAATCAGTGTACAGTGTCCTGTCCTTTAGCTCTGGGGTCTGATATCTTTATTTGTTGCTCTGTCATGACCTCACTACCGCAACTCAAACCTGGGAAGATGTTCACCGCCCTTGCCTTAACCAATCACTGCACAGCGTTCAGTCTTTAACTTATGTTAAATGATGTTGTATCTATTTAAGGACATACGATTATGTTCATCTATGAGGTGTATTAATTATGGCTTACTGAAGCATGGCTACTAGTGCCTTATTGGGCCTATGTACGAAAGCCTTATTTGTCTGCTTCCTCTCATAAACACTCTTGTGCATCCATATTTTACATACATCTCTTAAATCTCCTTCACATATGTCATAATCCCATGGGGTGCAACTAGGGTAATAGGTTGGCCAATCTGAATGGGTATTTAACTAACTGTGACTGTTCGTGCTGTCGAACCACGTCTCTCCCCTGTACCTCCACACTCTCCTCACCTGAACTTCCCGAGTTGTCTGTGTCTTGTAGGTTCCGCCGATTCAGGTAGTCTCTTTCCTTTTTTAGGGGCACTTGCCTGTCACGGAGAGAAGCCACAGTGACCGCTGAATGGACAGCAGTTCCGGGGCTCCTCTTCCGGGAACAAGCCGGAAAAAAAAGGGAAAAACCCACACGGGGAAAAAACCCTTGAGGATAAAGAGTGATAGTTGCAGTCTGGAGGATCCAAGCAGGCAAGACCGGAGAAGATACAAGTCCAACTTGAAGGTACGGTGGAGTTCAGAGACGATCCAACGAGGATGAGAACGGTAGCTGAAGGGTCGAGAAGATCTCCGTTGGAAGGCGGGGCAGTCCTATGCAGTAGGAGCAGGCAGCAGTGAAAAGGTGGCTAGTAGGTGCTAAGTGGACCGAGGAACACGGCCCAGAGAAAGGAAGCAAAACAGTTCCCAGAGAAGGAGAAAGGCGGAGGGAAGAGAATGCAGGAGATCCTTACTGCTACGGAGAGAGAAGCGGCCAGGGGGAGAAGGGAAAACCGCACGTGGCCGGAACAGCGACCGCGAGGGAAGAAAGCGTAAAACAGAAAAAAGCGCCTGTAAGCAGCGAGAGAAGAGTAGGGAGAAAGTGTATCGCAAAGGGAGCGGCAGCGAAGGGAGAAAAGACAGGAAAATAGAATCGGTAGGAGAGCGACACCAGCAGGCACCAAGATCCGCTTCGGAGGCCGAGGCAAGTGGAGGGATCAAGAGGGGCCAAAGCAGAGCGAAGGAACCAGGAGCGCTGGAGCGAAATCAGCGTGGGTTGAAACGCAGTGACTTCCAGGTTGAGGGAGAAGATAACTCCCGGCAGCCCTGCGTCCGGCCAATGGGCCCGGACCAGAAACAAAGGAAGGACTGTGGTGGCGTATGACAGTATGCCCTCCTCTCCACCTAACCGCCCCAGGCTTCCCTGGGTGACGGCGGTGAAACAGGGCTACCAATCTCAGAGCATGAACCTGTGAAGCTGTTTCCCAGGAGTCCTCCGACTCAGGGCAGCCCTTCCAGGACAAAAGGTATTCCAGACGTCCGCGATAAAACCTGGAATCGCGGATACGAGATACCTCATACTCCTCTGACTCCGGGGAATGAGTTGGAGCAGACTTTGGGATGGGCCGAAGGTGCAAATCCGGATAGTAGGGTTTGAGAATAGAAGAACAAAAAATAGGGTGAATACGGCGAAGAGTGAAAGGGAGCCGGAGGCGATACGCAACCGGATTGACCTTGGAAAGTATGAGGAAAGGTCCTAGAAATCGAGGGGATAGTTTAGAAGGCCCTGTCCATCTGGGCAGAAACCGGGTGGATAGCCACACCTGATCACCAGGCTCCCAAGCCGGACAATCCCTTCGGTGTCGATCGGCGCTGGATTTGGACCGTTTTCTGCTAGCCTCCAGACTCCGGATAGCAGAAGCTTGTGCCTCCTTGATGTTTCCTAAGACTTCCTCCGCAGCCGGGGAATTGGTGTACCCGGGAACCTCTGGAAACACTGAACGGGGATGGACCCCATAAGTACAGAAAAAAGGAGAGAGTCCGGTGGCAGAGAGCCTGGTGTTGTTGTATGAGAACTCAGCAGTCGGAAGCAAAGAGACCCAGTTTTCTTGATGTTGGGTGATGTAGCACCGTAAGTATTGTTCTAGAGTAGCGTTGAGTCGTTCCGTCTGGCCATTGGATTCTGGGTGAAAACCCGAAGACAGAGCCCTCTCAATGCCCAACCGGTTGCACAAGGCAGTCCAAAACTTTGAGATATACTGGCTTCCCCGATCAGAAATTATCTTATCGGGTAGACCATGCAGCTTAAAGATGTCTCGAGAAAAAACTTCTGCCATTTTGGCAGCAGTAGGTAGACCTGGAAGAGGGGAGAAAAGAGCCAGTTTGGAGAAAGCATCCACCGTCACCATGATACAAGTGCAGGATTCAGAGACTGGCAGATCGACGATGAAATCGGTGGAGATTAGCCCCCAAGAACGAGCAGGAAGTTCGACTTGAGTCAACAGACCTAAAGGTTTACCCAGGCGATACTTGGCTCTGGCACAAATCGGGCAGGCTTTAACATAATCGTAGGTCTCCTTCTTCGCGTTGGGCCACAGAAAAGTTCTGGAAAGGAGTTCAAGAGTGTTATCGGCTCCTCAATGACCGGCCGAGCGAGAGTCATGGCTCCACTTCAGGATCTTAGTGCGTAGAGAACCCTCAGGGATGTACAATCTTCTCTTGTAGAAAAGTCAGTCCCCTTTTTGTTGAAAGGGGGAGGTGGAGCGTAAGGACAATCGAGGCCCTTCCTGAGCTAGGGCCGTCTTAACTTCTTGATGGAAAGATCCGATGCAAGCCAGAATCTGATTACGGTTAAACATGGACTCCGTCCTGATCGCTGTGTGCTCTTTAATGGAGTCTTTGCAGGACAAAGCATCTGCCAAACTATTCTGGGATCCAGGTATATACGTGACCTGGAATTCGAACTGTGCAAAAAGATGAGCCCACCTGGCCTGTCTGGAATTTGAACACTCCATTTCTTGAAGAACCTTGAGATTCTTGTGATCAGTTCTGATCAGGAATTGATGTCTGGCCCCCAATAGCAGATGACGCCACTCTTCACAGGCAAGTTGCATGGCCAGCAGTTCCTTTTCCAGCGCAGAATAATTGAGTTGGCTGGGAGAAAGCGTTTTTGACAGATAGGCCACCGGATGTTCCACACCCTGCATGGCCTGGAGAAGAATGGCTCCTACCGCGACTGCTGAAGCGTCCGTTTCCAGAATAAATGGTCGTGTCTGATCTGGATGTTGCAGAATGGGAGCAGAGCAGAAAAGGCTTTTGAGATAACTGAAACTCTTTCCGGCCTCGTCCGACCAGGAAAACGGGAACGCCTCTTTCTTGAACAGTCGCGTAATGGGATACACCACTTCAGAAAAGTTAGAGATGAACCTTCGGTAGTAGTTCGCTAGGCCCAGGAATCTTTGTACCTCCCGTACGGAGGTAGGCGCCGGCCAGTCGAGAATAGCTTCAACCTTGGTCTGATCCATGGCAACCCCTTCTTCGGAAAGGATGAAGCTGAGATAGTGCACCGAAGAAACCGTAAACCTGCATTTTTCAGCTTTGACAAGCAGCTGATTCTCCTGGAGACGAGACAATACCTGAGTAACGTGTTTCACGTGTTCCTTCATGGTAGGGGAGAATACAAGGATGTCGTCAAGGTAGATTATGACTGAGACTGAAAGCAGATCCGAGAACATCCTATCCATGAATCTCTGAAACGCCACTGGAGCATTCACCAATCCGAATGGCATTACTCTATACTCATAGAGATCGTAAGGGGTGCGAAAAGCTGTTTTCCACTCGTCCCCTTCAGCGATGCGGAGCAAATGATATGCGTTCCTGAGATCTAACTTGGTGAATATCCGAGCTCCTTGCACCGCCTCGATGATGTCGGTTATGAGCGGCATAGGATATCGATCCCTGCCGGTCACCTTATTTAGACCCCTGTAGTCTATGCAGAGTCTGAGGTCGGTGCTGTCCTTCTTTTTGATGAAGAATAAGGAGGCTCTGGCGGGAGACTTCGAAGGTTGGATCAGCCCATTCTCCATATTGGTGTCAAGATAGTTCCTTAGTACCCTCTTTTCTGACTGGGTAAGGGAGAACATTCACCCAAATGGAACCAGAGCATTGGGTTCAAGATCAATTGAGCTGTCCTCTGGCCGGTGAGGTGGTAGTCGGGCGTGAAGGCTCTCTTGGAATACTTGAGTAAATCCTGCACAAAAATTAGGAAGAGTGTGAATCTCCACATGATCGTTCGAGAGAATCCTAACAGACTGTGGATCTTCCTTAGCTTCTGACGGAAGACAGTTGGCAGCACAATATGGGGAACAGAAACTCAGTTGGTTCTCGGTCCAGTTGATGCGAGGATTGTGCCTGCGAAGCCACGGGATGCCTGAGATTATGGGAAAATGAGCGGCCCGGATGATGTCGAATTGAAGGACCTCCGTGTGTCTGTTGATGACCAAAGACAGTTGCTCGGTGGTATGATTAATGAGCCCGGAGGACAAAGGGGTACCGTCAACTCCTTCCACTTTCTGACCCTCCTTCCGGGCTATCCGGGTCAGTTTCATCTTATCTGCCCATAGAGTGTCCACGAAGTTTCCTGCCGCTTCGCAATCCAGTAAGTCCATGGTTTCCACAGGTTTACCCTTGAGGTTCAGGCTAACCGATATGACCATCAGTCTGGAATCATCTTGGGAATCTGATGCTGACACAGATAGAGTAACATAGGGACGATGAAAAAATTCTAAATTCCCCCGGACACTGGTCCCTATTGGCGCCGAGGGTAATCGTTTCCCGCCTTCTTCTCTGGTAATTCAGAGCAGTCTTTACGGACGTGTTGATCGGAACCGCAGTATGCACACAGTCCCTTCTCTCTTCTTCGTCTTCTTTCTGCAGATGACAGGGGTGCTCTTGTGGTGCCGATTTGCATCGGTTCGTTGGCAGGTTAGAAGAGGAGCGCCCAGAGGATGAGTGTGAAGGGGGGTCTACTGGAATTCCCGATCCTCTTTGTTTTCGGCGTTCAGTCCTTCTCTCTTGGAGACGGTACTCGATGTGGAGAGCAGCTGCCAGTAGATCTGAAAAAGTGGGGGAGCGGGGAGATCTGGCCAACTCATCCTTGATCTCTTCTCTCAAACCCCTCCTGAAAACAGCATACTGCGCCTTTTCGGGCCCCCCGGTACCTGCCGCCAGCGTCTTGAAGGAGGAGATGTAAGACAGTACATCTAGAGAGCCTTGTCTAACGTCAAGCAAATCTTCGCAAGCAGTGAAAGATAATTCGGGACGTTCAAAGGTCTGTTTCAGTAGGCTCTGAAACCCAGAGAAATCCTGCAGGATGGCATTTCCACTTGTCACCAAGGGAGTGGCCCAGGTTAATGTGTTCCCAGTCATATTGGAGATAAGAAACCCCACTTTGGCCTGATCCGTTGAAAACGTGTGGGGTCTGAAGGTGAAGTAGATGGCACAGGCCTCTAAGAACTCTCTTACTCTCTTGGGTGAACCATCAAACTTTCCAGACGAAAGAGCCATGGGGGGTAGTTCTGGAGGGTGGGATGTTTCCCTGACTGCTACCATCTGTTTAAGGAGGGTGTTCTCAGTCTTAACACCCTGTAACTCCAGAGACATTGCTTGGAAGGCCTTCCATAGCTCCTGGACTTGTTCTTCAGCTGACATTCTGATAACCTTTGGCGTTTCAATCTGTGACTGTTCGTGCTGTCGAACCACGTCTCTCCCCTGTACCTCCACACTCTCCTCACCTGAACTTCCCGAGTTGTCTGTGTCTTGTAGGTTCCGCCGACTCAGGTAGTCTCTTTCCTTTTTTAGGGGCACTTGCCTGTCACGGAGAGAAGCCACAGTGACCGCTGAATGGACAGCAGTTCCGGGGCTCCTCTTCCGGGAACAAGCCGGAAAAAAGGGAAAAACCCACACGGGGAAAAAACCCTTGAGGATACAGAGTGACCGTTGCAGTCTGGAGGATCCAAGCAGGCAAGACCGGAGAAGATACAAGTCCAACTTGAAGGTACGGTGGAGTTCAGAGAAGATCCAACGAGGATGAGAACGGTAGCTGAAGGGTCAAGAAGATCTCCGTTGGAAGGCGGGGCAGTCCTATGCAGTAGGAGCAGGCAGCAGTGAAAAGGTGGCTAGTAGGTGCTAAGTGGACCGAGGAACACAGCCCAGAGAAAGGAAGCAAAACAGTTCCCAGAGAAGGAGAAAGGTGGAGGGAAGAGAATGCAGGAGATCCTTACCGCTACGGAGAGAGAAGCGGCCAGGGGGAGAAGGGAAAACCGCACGCCGCCGGAACAGCGACCGCGAGGGAAGAAAGCGTAAAACAGAAAACAGCGCCGGCAAGCAGCGAGAGAAGAGGAGGGAGAAAGTGTACCGCAAAGGGAGCGGCAGCGAAGGGAGAAAAGACAGGAAAATAGAATCGCTAGGAGAGCGACACCAGCAGGCACCAAGATCCGCTTCGGAGGCCGAGGCAAGCGGAGGGATCAAGAGGGGCCAAAGCAGAGTGAAGGAACCAGGAGCGCTGGAGCGAAATCAGCGTGGGTTGAAACGCAGCGACTTCCGGGTTGAGGGAGAAGATAACTCCCGGCAGCCCTGCGTCCGGCCAATGGGCCCGGACCAGAAACAAAGGAAGGACTAAAAACCCTTTCGTCCGGGTTGCAGTCTCCAACGTGGAAGAAGCCGCCAATTGCGGCTGTGGTGGCGTATGACACTAACACTCTCCATACCTTTCTGGGTCAGGTGGTGGTGACCAAAGGGCATCTTCTGGGCAAGAGTGTCTATCTGTTGGGTATCTTTTTATTTCTCCTACCTGTGGTTGCACATTTTTTTGACAGCTTTAATCTTTCCAATGAGGACTGGCATCACCTGTCATAACTGCACGAAGATGACGTTTATTTTCATGAGACACACAAGTTGTTACCACTTGGTAAGTAGACCAGAGTATTATCAAGACAACAAGGATAGGAAACATAACTCGGAAGAAATTAATTAGCCATAGGGGCACCCATGAAGTAAGAACTGTCAGCCAGTCATCGTCTTTAACGATTCCTCATACTCTTTCCATGTATGTCGTCAACCTGGCCATTTGTTTTATGGCGAGGGTCAACATTCTGTTATCTGCATCATTGGAGGGACGTAAGTAAAGCACATGCTTCCTCTCTCTTCTTGAAGTCACTGCCCTCCATTGCTGTCAGTAGGTTGAGCACCATCCGATTCTGCAGTACCACCAGCCTGAGGCCACAGAGTTCCTCGCAAATTGCATTGAGACCATTCTCTGTGGTATTCGAAAGTTCCATCAGGTTCCGGCGTATAATCTGGATCCATTTTGAATTGGTGGCAATCTGTAACCCTGGAGCTAGCAGCTAGGTGAAGAATACCTCAGTCTTTGAAAATGACCTGTATTGTGCAGGTATCTTTTCCAAGGCCTCGTCTGCTTCCTTTGAGAGGTAGTTAGAACGCTTTGTTCTTTTTGTCCTTTGTGAGTTAATTTGTCCTTCAACGGTTAGGGGCTGTATAGGGGACTGGGGTTGTCAATTCTGGGATGGGAAATTCTACATGTTTCTCCGGAACCATCATCACAGGGGCATGCAAAGTTACCAGTGAACAGAGGCCGCTCCATGAGGGTGGCAGGTAGAAGTAGGCCTTGTTTGTGCATTGCCACAAGCTGTCCATACATTATGGCTGTGCCCTCGTTTAATGCTGGCATCATGTACGTCGTATTGCAGTTGCTGTTAGTGCCAACCAATACACTTCCTTTGCCTTTGAGTTTGTACTTTTACAGGTTGTTCATGTTGATGCAGACTTGTCAACATATTAACATGCAATGACCATACATGTCTACAGCTTTCATCTGTTTGCATTATTTCTTCTTCTGTAAATCCCAATAGTCCCTTCGGCATTGAACACTGCCTACCCCTTCACCCATTTCTTGTTCTAAAATGTAGCACCTTCTATAGTCATCTGTGGTTTTGCTGGACATGTTTGTTTCTTCATATCTACCCATCCGCTCACACTCCTCTTTGGATCTCTTTTCCATCTTTATTCGGACTGTGCATCCCTGGAACAGCCCTTGCATCCTGCTTCCTTCTTAAGATCATAGATCGAGTTGCCTATAAACACATAGCTCAACATCTTAATCAGTTTCCTATTTTTAACCCGCTTCAATACGGTTTTAGACAGGGATTCAAGACCAAAACCTCTCTATTGGATTTAAAATCTAAGCTATTAGGCAGAATTGATAAAGGATTTACCACCCTCCTAATCTCTCTAGATCAATCTGCCGCGTTCGACTTAGTCGACTATACTATCTTGGCAAATCGTCTGAAGGAAGAAGAATTTCTTTCTAATAGAGTAAGCATGGCATGTGTAGATGAAGCGATGGCCCTCGCCTATCCCAGTGTTGTATGGAGTTCCGCAGGGAGCTTGCACGTTGCCCCGTATCTACAACATTTTTATGGTTTCCTTTTTTCCTACCTTGAACAGGAAGGGGTCCTATTTTCTAACTATGCCGATGACACTCAGTGTGTCATCCCGCTCATAGGCTCTCACTCACAAGCCGAAATGGAATTTAATAGAATATTTACCATCATTGAGATCTGGATGATGAAAAATAACTTGGCACTTAACAGAGGAAAAACTGAACTTATGATTGTGGGTTCTCCACTGATACTGGCTAAACCGGACCCGGCCTATACGCTTTTTCATCTAGAAGATGTGAATATCTCTCCCCTACCCAAGGTCAAAATCCTTGGGGTTATTCTTGATCAGTCACTGAATATGAAAGGCTATATGGGGAGTACCGTCTCAATAGTGATTTATTACATAAAACTCATAGCCCACCTTAGACCTTACATCTCACAAGCTAGAGATGCGGAAGCTATAGGGCGTGCAATAAAAGGGGCCAAGATAGACTACTGTTGTAGTCTTCTTGCAGGAGTTAGTAAAGCTATCCTTAATAGGCTGCAAGTGGCTCAGAATGGCGCAGAGTTATTACAGGGCTGGCTTATCATGCCTACGTTACTGAGGCCAGACGCTCATTACATTGGCTCCCAGTGGAAGCACGTATCACCTTTAGGCTATTAGCCATCACATTTAAGTGCAGACTGTGGACCATGCCATCCTATCTTCAAGATCACATTAGGGATAAGCCTAGCCACAGAAGTCTTAGATCTAGTAATCAAAATTACCTCTTCTTACTGAAATGCACAACTAAGAAAGTCCAGTTAGGGGCCTTCTCCAGTGCTGCCCCTCTAATTTGGAACTCCCTGCCTTTAGTATTGAAAGGTCATTCATCCTTGCCTCCATTTAAGAGAGAGCTCAAGACCTTCCTGTTTCGGAAAATAGCATTTTCCTTCTTATTCCACCGTTACACTGATGCCCTGTCTATTTTATAATTTACCTGTCTTTTTTGTCTTGTACTTCTTGTTTGTGCCCTCAAGCCTACGGGTTTATGGAAGCGCATTACAAATAAAGTAAAGTAAAGTAAAGATTACTAAATGTGCTAAGCACTGTGCCTCTACAGTTGGCACTTCCTGAGATAAGAACAGTCTAGGGGTGCCAACGGCATGTGGGATAAGCCCACATATGTAACATGACTCATTTACTTGGGCCCTGCTAATGGCCTTCATGAGGTCATATCACACATTGGTACCGTCTGAATGGTGTTCATCTAACATACTATTCACTTATTCACTCACTTTTCGTTTATGTCTGGTCATGAGGTTATTTCTAAATGTGAGTATATTCTCTACCTTTGTATCATTATGCTTGGTACCCTCTAATACTTGGTTCTAGTAGTTCCATTAATGAAAAGGAACGAAGGAGAGAGAAAAATAGGCAACAAATTCCAATAAACCAATTTTTTTTCATGTCCACAATTATTTGCTTTGGCATCTTGGAGACTGACAACTGCACTTGCTCAATTGTGTCCAAAAGGCTTCATTCTCCTATTGCACTTTTCTAAAGTGTCTCAGTAATACTCAACTTCTGTTGTGGATACGTTGTGAGTCCCAATGTCTGTTGCTCAGAAGTGCTGTGGTGCTGTGCTTGTGTCTTTACACAGATCTGTTAGGTGAAGTCAAGCGTGATGATTTTTTTAGCTTGGCTGCTGTTGGTGCTGATTGCTCCACTTCAAATGGTCCAATGAATGTTGCTTTGTTCCACCGTCGCACATGGTGTGTGGCGTAGACTCTGTCGCTGGGTTGTAGCTGAAGAGGTTCTTCTGTTGCTGTGTTTTGTTGATCCGTTGGGACCCTGTTGTGCACTTTGATGTTTGTCTGTGAAGAAATGAACTTTGCACGTGTTGAAATATTCTTAAGATACACACTAAACTGTTCTCCCAACAAGTCTGCAATTTTATGTGCATCAGTCACTGTTCATGTGGGCACAGCCGGGGCATGTATTCAGGTGGTGGTCCTTGCTTGGCTGATTGCACAGACTGAACAGGGCCAAGGGCAGGCAGTACAGCCAGCTCCTTTTAAGAGTATCACATAGCTTGGCCAACTTCATTTTTAGTAAACAGTTCAACCTTTCCACCATTCCATTTGCCTGCAGGTGGTAGGTGGTACATAGTTTGTGTCATATTCCTAACAACTGGGTGACTTCTCCAAGGAACTCATTTACAAAGTGGGGTCCATTATCGAGCTCAGAATGTCATATGTACCCCATCTGGGCAACACCACCCTCACAAGAAACCATGCTGCAGATTTTTCATCTGCATTGACACAAGACCCTGCCTCTATCCATTGGGAGTATGGGCACACTACCATTAGTACATACCTGTATGTGCTGCATCTGTTCACCATGCTGATTTACTCGATAAGGAGCTCCTTGAATGGTCCTGTAGGATAGGGCAATGTTGCCTTGAGTGTATGTACAGGATGAAATGTGTGGCATGTGGTGCAATTTTCCACAAATTCGTTGACTAGTGAGGCCAAGTTTGGAACAAACCAATCCTCACTAATGTCAGCAGCAATATGCTGCTTAGGTGCATATGTAGGAAAATTGAGCTGTTCTAGGGCAATGTTTAAGAGCTCTGTGGGAATTACTACTTTACCTGTGCTGCTTTGTCTCCATAAGATATCTGTGGGTGTAATAGGATACATAGGGTGCATCCTCTTTTTACCCATAATGCTTTTTCTTCTGCTGGGGCTCTCTCCTGAAACGGAATTATGTGCTCCTTTGATAATACACTATAAGCTTCCAATAGTCTTCCTTGTTGAACTGCTGTAACAGGCATTTGGTTTTCCTCTGGAGAGGGCATATAAACTGCCTGTTTTGGAGCTACATCCACAACTGCATTTCTATGTGAAACTAAATCTTTCCCTTTGGAATGCTATGCACACTTCACTATGGCTATGTGTAAGGAACCTTTTAATGCTTCAATTACTCTGGCTTACAAGAGTGCATGCTGTACTGGTGGCCCATCTGCCCTTCTGTAGACTCTTCTCTTCCACCTTGATTGTCATTGGTGTACTGTAGATGTCATACAGGCTGAATCAGTATAGATGATGATATCCTCATATGCAGATATTTCTACAGACTCAATGAGTGCTACAGGTTCTGCTGTAGTGCTGAATAGTGTGAGGGTAATCTCTGTTACATTACTATTCATAATCAGGGGTTGCTAATACTAGTGCAATGCTGATAGCTATTTTGAGATCCTCAAAACATTCAGCCATTTCTTCTGTCCATACAAGTGTGCCTTTAATTTTCTGTGTTTCCTCAAAGTACCTGCAGTAGGGGTGTGGCATATGTTGAGTAATCAAATACCCATGTGTGGCAATAATTGCACAAGCCTAGGAATTGCTGTATTTCACTGACTGAATTGGGCTGTGGTGTGTTTCTCACTGCTGTGGCTCTGTCAGGGCTTATCTTTCTTCCTGGTGTGGATATAATCTGACCCAAGTACACCACTTCCTTGTGACGGATTGTAGTTTGTCTTTATCCACCTTGTACCCTTTGTCTGAAAGTGTTGTCAGGAGCTGTACTGTGTCTTTTCTGCACTATTCTTCTGTGGTGCTGCATACTTATACATCATCTACGTATTGTAGAACTGCACTAGCCATGCTAATGTTCCCTAAGTCCAACTGGAGAACCCTGTTGAAAACACTGGAGGATTCACAGTACTCTGGGGGCAATCGAGTGTGCTGGAATCTTTTTCCACGTGACAAACATGCGTTCAGGTATTGCGAGTCTAGATGCAGTGGAATTGTGAAAAATGTGTTTTTAAGATCTATCACAGAACAATAGACTGCATCAGCAGGTATGTTACACAATATTGATGCAGGATTTGGAACTACCATATATTCTGCTTCTACTATATCATTCAATGGCGGGGATCCTAAATGAATCTCCATGATGATCCCTTTGCTTTCTTCAGAGGATATATGGCTGTGTTGCATGGTGAGTCTGAGGGCACTATGATGCCTTGGTGAAGCAGTGCTTTGATTGTGGCATAAATTTGCTCATCTGCATCTTTGGCCAAAGGGTATTACTTCACACTATGGAATATGGCGCTTGTCCATAGACAACTAGGCACTTGTGTTAAGTCTTTGTATAGTTGTCTAGGTGTTGCTGCAGCTGTCAGTGTCGTCTGTGGCACCTCCCTGTCCTGTTATACCAAATAGCGGGGTATGCTGATCTCAAAGACTACTTCTCCATGTGTTTCCATGTTTGCAAATAGCTGTTTGTCTGTGATTTCCCTTAGTGGCAGTGTGGGATCTATGCATAGCACAGTCCTCCATTCCATCCCTTCCTCATCTTTGCCTCTTACAATGAGTGTGTCTTTTCTTATGATCACTGCATCAATGTGTAATGTGAAAATTGTTCCTGGGGCTTCCTCATGTGGCACTGCAGTCTGAATAAATGTTTTGCTAGCAGGTGAAATAGTACATTTTGTACACCTAGTAGCCACCCGATCAAAATGGTTACTGCACAGGCAAATAGAACCTCATGCAATGGTAATGGCCAAATTTTGTTAGTGCTGCAAAAGGCAGCAAGCAAAAGGCCCCCAGTATAAGGCTCTGTCCTGAGCCTGTCAGAGCCGGGAGGACCGAAGGACCGTCTTACTCTCTTTGGACATACCAACTGTCTTTGCGCTTGTTGCTCAGCTCACAAATCTGGTAAGCACTTGCCCTACCATCTACACTTTCACTAGCAACAGTGGTTCTACACTGCCTGCATGCACGAGGCTGAAACATACCTCAGATGCCACAACCTGGGGTAAGAGCACTCCTATTTCCCAAAAACGATATCACGCTCACATTGATCGAGTGCCCTTCCTTTTGTACCCTGTTGTGACACTCTAACTTATGCCGCCGTTGCACCTCTTCTAATTCTTATAACTATGGTCCGTCAGATTTCCTTGCTATCGGAAAACTTCCCAATTTGTACTCTTCCACTGCCGTATCTCACTACATCGGTCAACCTGACCTACTCCCAGCATATCCAACGTATTCTCGACCATTAGTTTGTCTACTCCCCTGCCTCTCGGATCGGCGCTCTTAATCATATGCTCTTGCATCACCTTTAAATTGATCCATTACGTTCATTTTACCCAACCGTATTGCCTCCCCTACAACGCGAATGCTATTCAATTACTGTATCTACCCCACAGCCTGTAGCCCCAGGTCACTCCACCCCTCAGATCTATATACATACTGGCCTTGAATCTACTGCATGTTGTTATTACGCTGTTTTCCCCATTAGACGAAAGTTACCATTTACAAGAATCTGCCACTATTGTGGTTCGAATTGCTATGTCACCTTATGTCACAAACTGCCACTAAGTTTGGCCTTACCTAACCCTGCAAATGTTAATATTGACAAATATTTAGTACCATTGTTATGTTACCTTATTTCACAAATTGCTAGCCAGTTTGGGCCTGCCTATCACCATTGTGTGACGTTACCACTATGCTCGCTGGGTTATGCGAATATTACTAAAACCTGTCACTAATGTGTATCCAACTGTTATGCTGCCCCACATCACAAATCAGTTTGTGCATTTAGCCTTGCCATTTGGCCTTCCAGTCCACCTACAGCCACCAGCACCCACCTGCATAGCTTCCAATCTTCAGGCTCTGGGCCCTGAGTTGTCTACTCCCCCCAGATCCCATGACTAACCTCCGGGTTGTTACTCTCACCATGGCCTCCCTTTTGCCCCTATTTAATACCATAGCACCTACTAAATTCCTTCCTTCTCTCTCTCCTAGTTGACTCCTGCCAACCCTCAACACTAAAGACTCCTCGAGCAATAACTGCCCCCTCTTGCCAATTCAATGGTTACTATGTTACGCCTCTCAGTCCACTCCCAACATACCTTGCCCTACTGACCTTCGAAATGCCAGGCTAGGTTCACGCATTAGTAACACCTGGCTAGCCAGCACTCACCGAAAGACCATCCCATGCAACAAGACATCACTCACCAAACCTACATCAGTGAACAATGATCACAATATCTCCAACAACACCTTGCCTCCTCAGACTTCCAAAAAACCACCTACAGGCTCTCCCCTAGTAGAGGCCCCTCACACCAAAGGAGCCCTCATTAACGCCAGGTCCTTGATTGCTCATGCGTTAGACATAGCAGACCTCATCTCATCCAATCACCTAGACTTTTTAGCAGTCACAGAAACTTGGCTACACTATCATTACCCGATAATTAAACCATCATCAAATCTGATAGAACATCCAGTTGAGTTGGTGGAGTCGCATCTATTGCCAAAAACCAACTTGGCCTGAGAGAATTTTCTAACAAACCATTCTCTTCGGGAGAACTTCTTTCTGTCAAACTCCCTCTATCAGCTGCACGTACACTACTCATCCACCATTTGTACAGAGCCCCAGGCCCTGTCTCCTCATTTGAGGAAGACATCACACACCTTCTCACCCAGAACACCAAGCCTGGCTCCTAAACCATGCTATTGGGTGATCTTAACCTAGGCTTACATGACACTCAAGATGCTAATGCCACAGCCTTAGAGAACACTTTCACAGAGCTTGGTTTCTCACACCGGATTTTCAAACAAATGCAGAGCAAAGGCAGAACCTTGGATTGTTTAGCAGACATAAACTGCAATACTAAGATCCTCTCTAAGTCTTCATGTGCCTGGTCTGACCACCACATCATATCCTTTGCGATCCAGGATACCAATCGCCCTTTAACTAGCAACATACAAGTACCTTCTGCCTTAACTCGAAACCATTGAATGATCACTCTGGAGATCCTTCTCCCCATACTTCAGCCTACCACTACCCTTATGAGAATTTAGATAAGGATCCGGCCAGCTTGGACATATATAACCAAAACCTACTCCAAGCCTTAGACATAATGGCTCCACTCAAATTGAGAAAAGCCAAGCCACCAGCAAACTTAAACAAATGGTTATCTCTAGACTTGAAAGCCTTCCCCAAATCCAAAAAGATGCTCTGAAGCTAACTGGAAGAAATAAAAACCTCAGTCCAGAGCAAGGAAAACTTCACCACGGCCTCCAATGCCTATAAAGCTGCCATCTTGAAAACCAAAAGTGACACCTTCTATGACAGAATTCAAAATGCCAAGTCTAGCTCCAAAGAGCTTTTCACCATCCTTAGAGAGTTGGAGTCACCAGTCTCTCCTCCTGAATCATGCATCAAAGATGTTTCTTGGTATTCCAACATCCAAAAGACCCTTCTAGACAAAATCGCCCTATTACAAGTGAAATTTGAACCAAAAAAACTGAGCCTCACATCAAGCTCCAAACCTAGCGAGCGCCAAATCACCCCCCTAAACCTTGCAGCTTATTCAAATTCACCCCAGTCACCACAAAAGAAGTAGAAGCTATCATTGCTAGCCTAAAACCTTCAAGATGCCAAGGTGACATCTGCCCAGTAACAATCAAAAAGGAGGGGTGAAGGAATTTGCTCCATGCATCACCTCCCTCATTAACGCCTCATTCGAATCGTGCACTGTCGCAAAAAATCTCAAAGATGCCTCGGTCATGCCTCTCCATAAAAAACCCAATCTCGACCCTAGCATTACAACGGATTTCAGACCTATAACTACTGTGCCTTTTCTTTTGAAAATACTGGACAAAGCAGCATACATTCAAATTCAAAACCATCTTGAAGTAAATAAACTTCTAGGCCTCAGCCAATCTGGGTTTAGACCAAGACATGGTACAGAGACAGCCCTGCTGGACTTAAAAATCCAGATGGACGAATTTAAAGACAGTGGAAATCTGCCCTACTCCTCTTGCTCGACCTATCGGCAGCTTTCGATTTAGTCAACCAAAATATCCTAACTAAACACCTGCCCACAGCAGCCTCCTTCTCTCCTAAAGCTGCTGCTTGGATTCAGTCCTTCCTTGCAGACAGAACTATGAAGGTCTTCGCTCCTATGGCTTCAGCAGAACCCGCATCGGTCACTTGCACAGACCCTCAGGGCTCTTGCCTCTCCCCGACCATCTACAACATCTTTACAAAGCTTTTGTTTGACCACTTAGATGACCTTGGTGTCTCCTACACAAATAATGAGGATGTCACGCAAATCCTCATCACTCTCTCAGGTTCATATGACAAAGACTCCAAACTATTGAACGAAACCTACCTCAGAATACAGGCATGGATGGCCAATCATGGTCTATGCCTCAATGATGATAAGACCGAGCTACTACTTATCGGCTCTAGGCCGTGACTTAATAATTTAGATTCCCAATATAACTTGTTCAACATTGATGGGAAGAAAATCAAAGTATTCAAGGATGTCAAAACTCTAGGAGTTTACTTGGATTCCACCTTCTCCCTCTCCAGACAAGTCAATGCAACAGCATCAGCAACAGTTTACACCTCCAAACTAATTAATGCGTGCAGGCCCTTCTTTCCACTAACAGCTCTATCACACTGGCTAGAGCACCTATACTCTCAAAATTGGACTACTATAACACTCTATACTTAGGCACCAGTATGCAAAACCTGAATAAGTTACAAGTGTTGGAAAACAATGCTCTTAAATCTGCTCTAAATATTCCTCGCTCCAACCACATCTCACAAGTAAGACGTAACACTAACTGGCACCCAGTACAAGACAGGATCACATTCAGAACCTTAGTGATCACCCACAAATGCCTCTCAAACTCGCCCCACAAATACCTGGTCGATAAATCTTCCAGAAAGCAATCCACCAGACCGACTAGATACAACTACTCACACTGCCTTAATATTCCCAAATACAAACTACAAAAAGCTGGTGGGTCCAGTTTCCCAGTGCTAGCAGCCAAGACCTGGAATTCCCTGCCCCCAGCACTAAGAGCCTAACCTTCTTTTTGGTCCTTCAGAAACAAGGTAAAAATGTGGCTCTTCTCCCAGCTTAATTAAGTACTACAAACTACCTCAGCACATCTCATGTGCTTACATGAGTGTCTGTACCTAGATATGTAACACTAGGCACCTGCCACTCTAGTTCTCGTTCTTGTAACCATATCTACTTCCATTTTTAACTCTCCGGTCAGACTGCACATTATCTTGATCTGTAATACAAGTCAACTGCCTACATTTTTTTCCCCTGTATTGGATTACCTTTATGTTAGTAATATTAGTATTGTACTACCTTGTAGTATGTATGAATAATGACGGCACAGATGAAAGTGGGGAGTAACAGGATTTATTAAGGAATATTTACACTACTAGGAAATGGAAAGGATTTGAATAAGTATGGGTGATTTGAGCCCCACTCGTCATCGCCCTCCTGCTTCCTCCGTCTCCAGCAACCGTTGTCTAACCTATGTGCCGTGCGTTCCAGCTGCGAGTTATCTTCTCGCTCTGGCGGCGCACGTGTTGCTGAACAATACTACACATCCTCTCTTCTTCACAGATGACGACGAGCTTCAGCGGTATCCTCACTGTTCACACACATACTCAGCCAGTGTCAGGTTTCCCTGCCTTCCTGGTACGGTAGTAGGGAAAGTGCGGGCAGTAGCGAAATACAAGTGTAGGCACACCCGTAATTGCATGTTTTTTCACAAGGATGTGGGGCCGCATGAATAACACTTTCTGCTTACCTGGAACGCAGCCTGGCGCCTGGAAGGTCGCTTGGCAACGCTGGCGTCCTCTACACCGCAGGTTGGCCCACCCTGCACTGACGGCAGCACGCAATGCAGTCACATGATTCATCCTTCTTAAGCCCTTCCCACTGAAGTTGCCGGCGCTTCTGACCAACCTTCGGTGGCGTTACGGACCTTGCTTTGTGTGTTTTTGTAAACTTTCCTTCTTGCCTTCCTCGCTATGACCACGGACTGCTAATAGTTTTGCATTTCTGGATTCTGATTCTGCTTTTGTCGCCTGCACCCTGCCTGACCACAGACCGCTGCTGTTTTGCCTTTGGATTTCGACTCAACTCTTCGTTGCCTGCCTCCTGCCTGATCACGGACCGACTTTGGGTTTATCTTTGGACACGTTTGAGTACCTTGCCGCCTGCAAGTTGCCTGACCTGGAAAACTCATAGGATTGTCTTTGGATTTCGTCTTCTTTACCTTGCTCACCTTGCTTCACAGAACTTTGCACAGCGCCTGGAAATAACTTTGTATTTGAGGACTAAGTACACGGACTAGAGACTTCTGGGTTACGTTTTTTGCCATCAAAGGAACTTGCCACGCATGTCAGTTGCTCCTTGAACTCCGTTTTTTCCGTCGGACAGGAGTCCAATACGGTAAGACTGTTATTCTGCTATTTGACTCTTTCATGTTTCTGCCTTAGCCAATTCTTAATTCCTGGTTTCCCTCTCTGTGAATTCACTTGGCTGCATATCATTTTATTGGGTACATTGTGTAGTGTTTTCCTGGTTACACGATATTGATTATTGCCTTGTCTTCAGCTGGGGGTGTGTACTTCAGCTCACCTTGTGTCCAGTTCTACGACGCCAGTGGTGTGTACTCCTGCCTACCTTGTGTCCAGTTCTACGACGCCAGTGTCATCGGTCTCCTGTCTTTCCATTAATAGACCATTCTAGTTGTGAATTCTAACAGTCAGACAGGTACATTATTTGGAAGACTTCTTCGTCTACACTACGAGGCAACTCGCTCCATCTCAAGTATTTAGTTGCTCTGACAGATTCAGAAGCCTATATACATTATGGAAGCGAACGAGACCTTAGCTGCTATTTTTCAATTAGTGGCCGATCTACGTAATGACATGACGGCTGCTCATTCCGCCACACAACGACAGATTGATGAGCTACAAGTGGGCCTTCAACCTCCTGGCGCACAGGTACCACCCTCCGACATGGCATCTGGGTCGGGCTTAGGACCGGCAGTATCCGGTACAGGACTGGTATACATGACTGTCCAGTTTCCCTTGGCCCCACCAGAACGATTCAACGGGGATCCTAAGACATATCGGACCTTTTTGAATCAATGTAGGCTACATTTTCTTTGTAGGCCTGCTTCCTTCCTGGACTCTACAACTAAGGCTGCCTTTTTACTGTCCCATTTAGGAGGTACGGCGGCCGCTTGGGCCAACCCCTTGTTAGAGGATGGCAGCCATTTGCTCTATAACTGCGACGCCTTAATAGAGGCGATGAGCCGGGTGTTTGATACACGTTATGCTACCCAGGCAACTGATTTGGAGTTGCTCGGACACAAACAAGGGGACCTATCCCTTCTTGCATACTTGGCCAAATTCAACCAGCTTGTGGCAGAGACCGGATGGCCTGAGGATAAAAAGGCTTCATTATTTTACAAAGGTCTATCTGAATCCTTGAAAGACACCTTGGCTACTGTTCCGATACTACCGAATACCTTTCCTGAACTCCTTGATATAGTCTTACAGATTGATTCCAGACATGCAGAAAGGAAAGGGGAAAGATGAACAATCCCTCCTACTGCCGTCACTTCTCCCATTCCAGCTTCAGGATCTTCTGAACCTATGCAGATAGGTGTTGTACGAGGTCCCCTGTCCGCTGAGACAAGAGAACACGAAAAAAGAATGGTGTGTGTTTCTATTGCGGGGCCTCAGACCATCTTTTGCGTGCTTGTACAACGAAACCGGCTAAGAAACAGGGAAACGCCAAAGCTCGGCAGTAGAAGGGGTCCAGCTGCCGGGCGTTTCCACTATGGGATCCAAGATGTCCGTTCCATATCGTTTGCCTGTTACCCTAGCCTCGGAAAAGATTGGTTTAAGAGAAGTGTCGGTCGTCCTAGACTCAGGAGCCACTGGGAACTACGTGGATGGAACCTATGCTCGAGAGTTAGGATTACCTATTGTACCCAAGTCTTGTCCAGAAACTGTTAATGCGGTTGATGGGTCCTCACTGGTTTCAGGTCCTGTAACAGAGTGCACTGCCACTTTGGTTATGACCACAGGTTGTGGACATAAGGAGGAGATTACCTTTGATCTCATTGCCGCTCCGCAGTTCAGGTGCATCCTGGGACTACCCTGGTTGCATTTACACAACCCTGTCATTGATTGGCAAACAAGGGAGGTGATGTTCCTTTCTGATCATTGTGAAACAAATTGCTTGGAGGCCAGCCTGGATTCATCGAATACCAGTTATGCCCCTCTTGACTCAGCTCCCATTGTGGGGGCAATTATCAATGTGGTTTTGCCACACGAATATCAAGGGTACAAGGATGTGTTTGATGTAGGGGGAGCCGATATACTGCCACCTCATAGAAGCTACGATTGCCCTATAGAATTAGTACCTGGGGCAAAAATACCATCGGGGCGTATCTACTCTTTAACCCCTAAAGAAGATTTAATACTAAAAGAGTACATTGATAAGTCATTAAAAACTGGCTTCATCCTCCCATCAAAGTCCCCCGCAGCATCCCCATTGTTCTTTGTTCCCAAGAGGGAGGGGGACCTACGCCCTTGCATTGACTATCGGGCATTGAACGCTGTTACCATCAGGAACCAATATCCACTGCCTCTGATCTCAGTCCTATTGGACCAACTTGGCGCCTCTGTCGTATTCACCAAGTTAGACTTGCGGGGTGCGTACAATTTGGTAAGAATACGCAAGGGAAACGAATGGAAGACCGCATTTAAAACAAAATATGCTCTCTTCGAATACTGTGTGATGCCCTTTGGGCTGTGCAATGCACCAGCAACTTTCCAGTACTTCATCAATGAGGTGTTCCACGACATGTTGGACCAGTTCCTAGTGGTCTATCTAGATGACATTCTTATCTACTCTCCTGATCTTGAAACCCATGTTACCCATGTAACGAGTGTATTACAACGCTTGAGGGAAAACCATTTGTTTGCCAAACTGGAAAAATGTACGTTTCATGTTCATGAGGTTGAATTCCTGGGCTACAAGATCACTGATCATGGGGTGCAAATGAGTCCTTCCAAAGTATCTGCAGTATTGCAATGGCCGATCCCTCTGAATTTGAAAGAACTACAATCCTTTTTAGGGTTCTCTAATTTCTACCGGCGTTTTATCAAGGACTTCTCAGCTATCGCATCCCCCCTTACTGCTTTGACCAGTTCTAAGAGGGCATTTCGGTGGAATGAGGACGCTCAGAACGCTTTTGAGACCCTCAAAATCGCTTTCACCTTGGCCCCGATACTTCAACACCCTGATCCGACACGGCCATACATTGTGGAGGCGGATGCATCTAATATTGCCCTTGGGGCCATATTATCCCAACAATGCCTGGAAATAACTTTGTATTTGGGGACTAAGTACACGGACTAGAGACTTCTGGGTGTACGTTTTTTGCCATCAAAGGAACTTGCCGCGCATGTCAGTTGCTCCTTGAACTCCGTTTTTTACGTCAGACAGGAGTCCAATACGGTAAGACTGTTATTCTGCTATTTGACTCTTTCATGTTTCTGCCTTAGCCAATTCCTAATTCCTGGTTTCCCTCTCTGTGAATTCACTTGGCTGCATATCATTTTATTGGGTACATTGTGTAGTGTTTTCCTGGTTACACGATAGTGATTATTGCCTTGTCTTCAGCTGGGGGTGTGTACTTCAACCCACCTTGTGTCCAGTTCTATGACGCCAGTGGTGTGTACTCCTGCCTACCTTGTGTCCAGTTCTACGACGCCAGTGTCATCGGTCTCCTGTCTTTCCATTAATAGACCATTCTGTTTGTGAATTCTAACAATCAGACAGGTACATTATTTGGAAGACTTCTTCGTCTACACTACGAGGCAACTCGCTCCATCTCAAGTATTTAGTTGCTCTGACAGCCAGCCGTAATGGTCTACGATAGGCCCGTCCACATCTCGACTGGCAAGGAACTTCTGACATAGTATTTGGCACAGAAAAACCAGAATATTGTCTTGCTACCTCGCTAGCATTAACTCCATTCTTTCTCTGCATCTCTTCACACTCAACTCTTTCTCCTGTGCATGTCCAGACCTTCAACTTCTTCTCTACTTTTCTCACAACACTCACTCTTTCCATGTTCCACACCCGGCCATCATCAACTCTCACAGCATGCTTAAACACTTCCAACACAGCCAAAGGTCTGGACCATGTACACGGCCCCTTTCTAAGAGTAACAGGCAACTTGATTCTGACAGTGTCACCTACTACGGGCATGTGATTACCAGACCACCTCACACCAAAACCATCACGTGCTAACTTGTTTCTACTCTGTATACTTTTGATGCGTTTCACTGCACCATCTGATTTCTCTCTGACCCAGCATCTGTATTTCTCCCTAATCATCGTGGTACCAATTTGGAATTGGCTTTGCGACCTCGACTTTGCTCAAAAGGCGAAATCCCTGTTGTGCAATGAGGAGAAAACCGATGAGCAACAATTACATCATTGACAGTTTTTTCCCATTGCAAGCCATTGCACCATGCCCAACGAACGGCTTCTTTGAGGATTTTATTAAAATGCTCCACTGCACAATTTGTTTGAGGGTGATAAATGGCACTGAACTTGTGCACAATCGAGTTTCTCTTACAATAATCACTCATCTCCTTAGAGCAAAATTGAGTGCCATTATCAGTAACACTAAACCTAGGGAGCCCTTCACATTCACTGATCTCTAAAAAATCAATAACTGTCTTGGCAGTGATGTATGGTTTGATCAAAACTTCCGCCCATCGAGTCAGTAAATCAATCACAACCAAACAAAAGGATTGTTTTCCATCACTCCACACTGGCCTTAATACATCTAAGCCTAGTTTATCCCATGGCCTCTCAAGAATATCGTTAGGTACTTAGTACTCTTGCATACTTTATCACTATTACAACAAAGGATACACCCTCTCGATCTGAAGCTCACATCCAGGCCACCAATGCTCTTTATGCGCTGCTTAGTCTTGACGATTCCTTGATGTCCCTCATGACCAAGGTCTATAAGCTTCTGTCGAACATTCACAGGTGGAATAATCTTGTCTCCCCTCATTAATAATTTACCATGGGTACTCAAATCACCAATTACATAGCTTAATAAATCATGTTCTTGTTTTCCTTAGGATCTTGTTATCTTGCAGAGACTGTCAGAGTTTGTTGAGCGTACTTTCGTGCTCCATTTCTTCCTTCCATTCCTCACGTGCAAATGGTGTGGAATTTATGTTGAATTCCACATCAGTATTGTTGTCTTCACTGTCTGGTTCCACCACACTTGTAAGTCTGGACAAACAATCTGCTGAAATGTTCTTTACAACAGGCACATACTTAACTCTGTAACTGAATTCCTGCAATGGGATCACCCACCTCCTAATGCGACCTGAACTTTGTCCAAACCCTTGCACATGAATATTTTGACCAACAGCTTGTGAGCCATTCTAAATTCAAAATCAGTGCCCCAAATAAAATTCCTGAACTTTTCTGCCGCCCACTTCATGGCTACGGCCTCTTTTTCGATGGTGACATGAGATTTTTCTGCATCTTTTAATTCTCTAGAAGCAAATGCTATAAGCACTTATTTGCCTTCATTCTCTTGGGTAACCACAGCACCGAAACCCACGTTACTGGCATCAGTGGTGATAATTGTCTTGCGTTCGGTTATAAAGTTCTTCAAAGCAGGAGCCTTGGCCAACACTGACTTGATTAGTGAAAACGCATCTGCACACTCCTCTGTCCATTCAAAATAGTTTCTACTCTTGACAAGTTCACGTAAAGGTACAGTGTATCTGGCAAAGTTTTGGATAAATCTTGAATAATATTCAGCCATGCCCAAAAAAGTGCCGACTTCTTCTCTTGAACTTGGATTGGGCTTATCTCTTATGCCATCAGCTAGTTGTTTCCTGGGACGTATCTAATCTGCCGAAATAATGTGCTCCAGATATTCAATTTATGATCTGTTGATTTTGCACTTTTCTTTGCTCAATGTCATCCCTGCAGCATTCAGTTTCCTGAGGACTTGTTCCAATCTCTCCTTGTGGAGCTCTAGACTGTCCGCAAATACGAGTATGTTGTCTTGAAAGCATACAATAACATCTTCTCCACCAAACATCCTATGCCTAATTTTTTGAAAAACTGAAGCAGCAGACACAAGGCCGTATGGCATCCTTTTGTATTGAAATAATCCCTCTGGGGTAATGAATGCAGTGAGGGTTCTAGATTCATGATGTCATTTGACTTGGTGGTAAGCCGCGGTCAGATCTACAGTGGAGAAGAATTTAGCCGGGCCAATTGTAGTCATTATCTCTTATATATTTGGCAGCAGATGCCTCTCCGGGATGACACATTTGTTTAATTCCCTCATATCCACACATATTCTCAGCTTTCCTATCTTCTTCCTCAGCACTACTAGAGGAGAACCCATTGACTGGCATCTGCCCTTTCTATGATGCCTTGCATTTCTAACACCTGGAGTTCACAATTCACTTCTTCTCTCATTGATACAGGAATACTACATGATTTTTGTACAACGGGTCAATGGTCTTTTTTCATTTCAATTTTGTGAACAAAACCGCACAAACACCCAATCTCACTGCGGAAAACTTCTCTCATGACTGTTTGCATGGAATTGATATTGCTGTTCATTTCTTGACCAACTATAGTGAAAACTGATTCGTCAGCATTGGGGTCTAATCTCACGTTCAATTTCTGTTGATGTGTCCCGCTCAGAAGCGGAGTCTTCCCTTTACATGTTATTTATATTTTTCCTCTAGCTGACCTTTCTTTGAATCCAAGGTTCTCCAGAACCAGCCTAACAGATCCATATCCACACCTCCATACGCTTTAGGATTGATGTCTGTCTCATTTAAAAATTCACTCTGTGGTAGAAGTATATACTACCAGAGAGTGATAGCCTGAATCTATCATCATTTCTATTTTCATGTCGTCTATGAATACAGGTGCCTTTGGACTATCAATTTCCTTCTCATCATCTTCATCAAAAATCATAGAGACGCATTCTTCATCTCCATCATCGCTGTGTTTATCTCCGATCCAGTTGGTAGGCGTCCTTCTTGCTCTACAGCATTTCGATAAATGTCCTCTACCCTTAAATGACTGACAGACGATTTTAGGGCACAACAGTCGGGATCATCTGCCCAGTGACCAAGGCCATCACATCGGAAACACCTGCTTGGGCTACTTCTTTTGGGGCTATTTGTCTTCGGTCCCCAAAATGGAACTTTGCTTCTCCTGTCATTTCTTCATCCCAACTTGCAAAACTTGTCAACATTTTTCTTCCTCGCAATAGTGTCCTCAATAGGTGCAATAGCTTTGCTGGTGTTGGGTGCATTCATCTTAATGTCTTCCGTCTTAATGCTCATGCTCACTGCTCTATTTTCTAACATCTTGACACAATTGTCTGTGTGTTTGACATCTTTCGCAATGCGCAGAACGGTGTCCACCGGTGGGTCATCCTCTGCCCAAAGTCTCTCCCTGAGCTTGGCATTGTTACATTCAAGCATGAACTGAACCCTCAGCCGCTCATCAAATTGCTCATTAAAATTGCACGTTCTTGCTAGTTTTCATAAACAAGTAATATATTGTTTGAACTTTTCTTGTCCTGCAGGACCTAGACAATGTAGTAGTAGAGATTACCTCCTCTCTACAGTGCAGTTGTGCCCGCAAAGTATGTTGGCATAATGCTCAAATGATTTAAACCACCGTTTCCAAGGTATGACAGGCTCCCCTACTTTGGGTAAGAAAAATGCAGGCAGTGGTACACTATTGAACACCATGGTGTGTCAGAAAAACTGGATTGTTGTATATATTGTGACTGGATGTGCCAAATGACCATGGGTGCGTACAAAGTTAATGAAGGCCCCAGATTATTAAATGTTGGTTTCTTGAAACGTGGTTCAACAGTGGCGTGCAATATTTCCTATGACATTTTGGGGCAGTTAAACATCCAGATTGTATCATCCAGATATCATCCAGATACAAAGGAGTTATTGTAGTCCATGGTGTTGCAGAATTGTAACTGTAATATGTTTATGTAACTGTGGTAATGCTGTTAAAATTAGTCTGGTAGTATGAACTGTGCTTCAAAAGTTCATACGTATAGCACTTCACATACTCTGGATCATGCGCCTCTATTCCATACTAGCGGTACATTCGTACGTGCAGTGCTTCTCTCTGCCTCTGACGAGTGCTCCTATAATAGATGTAGATGGTAAATGGACTTCCTCTTGTGCCTGACTAGGCATGCATGAATTTCAATGACACACCAAACGTAATGGTGTGTCATTGAAATCCATGCATAAATCATATAATCGCTGATTATATGATTTATGACTGCGCTGGGTGGAAGTGTAAATGTACGCCAGTAGCACAACGCTGCACCACTGCAGAGGCTATGCAGCACCGCAGAGACATTAACCAGCTCTCACCTTGATGTGTGGCGCATACGGCCAGGGTGCAGTGGGGCTCAGCTCGTCGCCACTTGTAGTATGTATGAATAATGATGGCACGGATGAAAGCGGGGAGTAACAGGATTTATTAAGGAATATTTACACTACTAGGAAAGGGAAAGGATATGAATAAGTATGGGTGATTTGAGCCCCACTGGTTGTCGCTCTCCTGCTTCCTCCATCCCCAGCAACCCTCGTCGAACCTCCGTGCCGTGCGTTCCAGCTGCAAGTCATGTTCTTGCTCTGGCGGCGCACGTGTTGCTGAACAATACTACACACTGCATGTAACAATTGTTGTATATATAAGCAAAAGCACCCAGATACCTTCAGGTTAGGTGCACTATATAAGCAAATAAAGTAAACTAAACTAAAGTGCCTGCATTACTGTGGCTATTCTAATGCAATGCATGCCTGGTGTTGAACACACAATTCCTTTGTAAGTGAATACAATGGTCATGTTTAGCTTCTGAAGGAGATTCCTCCATATTAAATTCACTGATGTCTCGGTACTGTACAGTAATGGAGCGGCTATCTCTTGAGTCCTTATAGTGAGGGGTACATCTTCTGTGAAAGGAACCCTTACAATTGCCCCAGAAAAACCCTGACTTTCCATACTGTTGTTTGTCAATGGAAACCGCCCTTCCCTTATGCAAGATCGGGTGGCTCCAGTATCTACCATGAAGGTAAACATTCTTTTCCCTATATTCACCCCCACTTTGGGTTCCTTATCTGCATCTGGAGTTATCAAGAGAACTGGGCACATCAGGGCTTGCTGTGGACTGTCCTAGTGAGTATATGTATTAGATCCTGGAAGTGTGAAAGCAATGCTACTTAAAACACTGGCTTCAGTGTAGTATGTAACTGGTCCACGTGGAAGGGCATTCTGCTCCCATGTTACTGTAATTCCCTGCCTTTTGAGTGTTATTCTGCACTGCATTTGATGTTGGGAACTGTATTGACGGTCCCTGGGTGGGTGCAATCATTTGTACTGGGCCAAAATCAAGGGCTTTGTGCAGTTCCTGGGGCATACATTGGTACCGGGGTGGCGTCTTGGTTTGGGAAATTAAATCCCTGTGCGGTCTACTTTGACAATCCTTAGACATGTGTCCCATTTTCCCACATGTCCAACATGCTCCTCCAAATCAAGGGTGTAATCCCCCAAATCCTCCCCCTCGTCCCTTTTGTGAGTTGGCCCTTGCTCCTTGGACTCCTCCCCTATCTCGTCAGTAGCTATCCAGAGTGTTTGCTCAGTCTTGTGATGGTCCCGACAGCTGTTGCATATCTGTAGGCTTGGTTACTACTGCTTCGTCCATGCTAACTTTCACTTCTGTACTGGTTTGGCTTATGTGCACTGAGCCATTTCTTCTGCTGCCTTCTCATTCTCATGCTGGGAAGACCTTTTTGTAATTAGTAGAAAAATTGTATGTTGTTTACCCACATTTCCCCTGTCTCTTCTCACCACATTTCCTGAATGGACTGAATTTACAATGCAGGGTCCTCATCGTGTTTCATTGTGCGTGCCATTATGGCACCTGCATAAGATCTGTCAGAGTACATCCTTTTCAATGCATCCCTTACATGGGTTCAACAGTTATTAAATAGTGCCAAATCATGTGCACCACTCTCTATTTAAACCTCTAAGTACCATGCTCGTTGCCAAATTGTGTTTGTCTGATCTCCGATTATGCTGGCTAATACGCTTTTCATATGTCCAATTGCTACGGTAGCTCCTGCTATATGCTTTTCAACTGTACTGATCCACTTAACTGCCCCGCAGTAAGAGGTGGTAGCATCTTAATCAATTTATTCGTATCCATATAAGGCCATGGCACATATTGCGATCTGCCCACTCCCTTTTGTATTAATGGGAACTGCCTCCCCTGCTTTGGGCTATGATGTGTTCTAGCCTTATTCCTCCCTCTAACCTCCCTCTAACCACTGCCATCTGGGGCGGGTTATCAATCGTCTGTCGAGTTCTTTCTTTGTGATCCTTTTCGGTTTCCCAATTCTCCTCATTTTCTTCATGCTCATCTTCACTTTCTATCGCCTCCAATTCATAGTCTTCATCCTGGTGCGTTGGTTATTCAGTTTCTACCTTTACATCTTTTATCACTGCATTATTCAATTCCTTTTATTTCTCCATCTGCTCACGTTTCTGCATCTACCATGGGGCAGAGCCCCTACCTCTTCCTTGTCGCTCTTCACAATTCTTCTTCTGTCTTGCATATCACTGCTTCTAAATACTTGCATGCTTTATTTCTAATTTTACTGTTGCCAGATGCCTGTGGCTGGTTTTAAGGGATAATGACCCACTATGAATGGGGCTGTCAGCTGTGCAGGTGCTGGAGCCCGTTCCGACTGAGTGCCTTTCTCTATACTCATCTGAGGTACTCACTGCACAGGCGTCAAAGCCTGGGTCATATTTGCACTGTCTGAAAGGGACGGGGTGCGGATACATTCACTACTCTCCTTCCCTTTTTGAATATAATAATAACAATTATAATATACTCTGCCTCTTCCTCAGCTTTTTACTCTTGTATGTGGACAGTAAATGAGTGTACATGTGTGCGATTATGTTCTTGTCATGTGTGCTCTCAGCTGTCCAAGCTTTAAACATTTTCCATTGAGTTCCCACCACCCACTCTTGATTATATTTCAATATTTTCTCCCTATATGTTGGTAACTCTTCACACATATGCTCTACTGGAGTATTGATATTGATATTTTATTTCTATCACGCTCGTACACAGGTGTTTCAGAGTGCGACAAGGCAAGGGAGGGGAACAGGGGAGAACAAAACAGCGATCTTACTAGGCCCAGTGACATTAAGAACGTTCAAGTGCATGGGAGTGGAGGAGGGGAAAATTGCAAGGAAGGGGGAGAAGTGGAAAGTGTGAAGCGGAGGAGAAACAGATAAATAACAATAAATAAATAATAAAAGCATCAAACAATGGTAGTGTAGCCAGCAATTTGCAGCATTTTTCTTCTACACAATAAAACACGAATACCACTGATCGGTATTGCTCTTTGCACAATGAACAAAATCAAACAATTGGCCTCATTATGAGTATGGTGGTAAGGCAACAACGGCGCCGGTATCGCTACCGGTACCGTTCATACCGTACCACCATACTATGAGTTCTGCTTGCGGGTGCCCTTGCAGCCACCAGGTTTTACCGGGTGGCCGTACCGGCACCCACGAGTAGAACTTGATGGTAGCAATGATACCGTCAATAACGGTACCGTTGCTAATGGGAATGGGGAATAATTTTTACCGGCGCCCAGAAAAGGGAAATTACCGGGTCCGGCAAGGCTATAATGACCCGGTAATTGCCCTTTTCTGGGTGCTGGATAAAAATCAATACTGATGGCAGCCATGCCTGTAGTACTGGCCTGGCTACCGCCAGCCTCGTGATGAGGCCCAATGTCTTCAATTTCACCTCGAAGGGTCGCCCCTCTTGGTACACCCCTAAAATTCCTCAAAGCAGCAAAACATGAACATCAATACAAAAGACAATCCTTAAACATAAAATCATAGTGCGCTGCCAAAACCACACCCCCTCCCAAATGCAATCTCCATCCCAATCTTTTCCCCACAGTCAAAATCTTACCACCATTTCCTTCATATCACTCATTACCATATATGTATGTGTGTATACGAATCCTTACAAAATATTGCAAAAACAGTATATGGCCCTGTCAAATTGATTCTGCAAAGTTTGGTGAAGTTTCATCAAGGGGGGAGGCAAAGTTATAGGGGCGGTCCCAAAATGTGTGGTTTTTCCCATAGATGCAATGGAAAGAAATTGTGCTCACGCCTACAGCCCAAACCGCTGGGTCTGACCATTTTTAGATAGCTTATAACATTGTTGCTGTAGTATGAATGTGGACAAAGGTTTTCAGAAAGATTATAGACCCAACCTTGAATGTTTGTGCAAAGTCTAGATTATGTCAAGTGGGGGCTAAGTTATATGACTATTGTATATACGTACATTTTGACACTTTTGAAAAAATAAAACATGGGCAGATTTGCAGCAAACTCGTGTAAGGAGCATTGGCAAGGACATGAAAGCATGGTTTTGCAAATGTGTTTGTGTTTTATTTTTTGAAAAGTATCATAATGTAGGTCCGTAAAATAGTGATATACCTTTGGTGACTCAGGTATAGACTGTGGCCATAGGCATTGGCCAGATTGTCCGGGGCATGGCCTAAGGCCTAAGGCCATGACCCGGACAATCTGGCTACTGGCCATGACCACGAGGAACCAGCAATGGAGTTAAAGTGGGCCTGGTCACCAAGGACCGGCTATGTGGTCAAGTTTTTTTTAAATTGGGATAGGTTTGAATGGGAAATAAAAAATTTGCTTGTGGGTACAGGTTGAAGTGCTGGATGGGATTGCAGCAATATGCCCGAGTAGGGTCAGCAAGAACTTGAAAGCATGCTTTTGCAAATATGTCCTGTGTTTTATTTTTTTCAAAAGTGCAAACAGTAAGTACAAAATACAGTGAAATAACATTGGTGTCTGGGCAAAGGGCCTGGCCGTTAGAAAGGAGGAATGTGAACTGTAATTTTGTTATTAGGGCATGCGGCATGGGCAAAGTGGTGGGTTTGAATGGGAAAAAATATTCTGCATCCGGTTACAGCCTGAAGTGGTGGACTAGATTACAACAATATTGCGCAACAAGAATTAGCAAGGACCTGAAAGCATGTTTTTGGAAATATGTCTCATGTTTTATTTTTCAAAAGTGTAAGAATGTAAGTAGAAAAACTAGTGATATACATTTGGTGTGTGGGTAGTGGGCCTGGCCCTTGGAAAACTCAAATGTGTACTCTGATTTGCTTATTGGGGAATGCGGCATGGCCGAAGTATTAGCCCCATAGATTTGGAGACTGCCCATGGCTGCAGGTCATGAGCACTGGCCATTGGTTGCATTATTAGGGTATAGTGGAAACTGAGCTAGAATGCTGGCTAGGTGCAGTGAATAATAGGGGTGGTTTGGTTTGTCTGGGGTCATGGTGGAGCCTTATGCTGTAGGCAATTGAACACTGATTTCTATCCTCAGCATGTACTGCTGATAACGACGGACATAAGTATGTGTTGGGAAAATATGTTTCTTAAAGGAGATTTATAGCACTATGAAAGATTTTGAGTTATAAAAACCTATTAAATTGACAGAAAAAAACGCTGTTAAAGGGATGTTACGGTTAAAATTCATCCCACTCTTGGGAATCCTCTGCTCCAGTAGTTAGCCAGTGGCGCCACTCCTCGGCATCCCTTGTCATTTTCCTCCTGGATCCTCATGAGCACTTGCCCATTCGTACTGCCTGTTCTATTGATGCACTTCTCTCACTGCGCAGTGCACTTCCCGTACCTCATCTTCTTGGTCCTCTTCATTGTGTTTGAAAGGTCTGCGCTTCTTTTGTTGTATAGGTCCTCCAGCTGGAGGTGGTGGTGGCTCTTGTGGAGGAGGGATGGTAATAGCTGATGCCATTTTTAAGAAAAATAGCAGTTTTGCTAATATTCTTCCAAGTATGTGTTCTGTGCTCGATTTGTAATAGATAATGGGCCTCATTATGGTTCCGGCGGTAACCCAGCTGGTGCTACCGGTGGATTGCCGCCGGACACGTAACAATTTACCGGCGTCTGACCTCCCGGTGCCACTGGCTCATTAAGAGTCCGGTAGCTGGGAAGTCAGGCGCCGGTATATTTGTTAATCCCCATTCCCATGGAGTCCTGTGGGACTCTATGGGAGTGGGGACAAGGGAGCAACAGCACCGTTAGCAATGGTGCCAGTGCTCCCATGTAGGGTCTGCCTACTGTAGCTGCTGCACCTGGCAGGGTCAGACCTGTCGGGCACAGCGGCCACGGCAGGCAGACTCCTAGTTTGCCCGTCTGGAAACAAGGGTGCCGGTGTACTTGCCTGCACCCTTTATTTCCGGACCGGCAAACTTATAAGGAGGCCCAATGAGTAAGAATAGGTGTAGGAGCTGTGCAAGGGTACATTTTGAGCTTGAAAGTTGCTAGATCAGCTGAAAATGCAGTTCTAAACTGTCCGCGAAGTACAGATCCGATCGCGAAGTGCAGATGTGTTCGCAGACAAGTCACCATTCTGTGACACTGCCAGAAAAGTCTGCGATGACGTCAGATTTTCATGGATGTCGACGAACACAGGAAAAGTTGAAAAAAGTGTATAAAAGTGTTAAGGTGAAACTTTGGAAATTTGACAAAAATGTTGCTATATTGGGGTAAGTATGATATTAGTAAGTTGTAGCAAATTAAGGGTAAACTGGTAAAAACCTATGAAAGTCACTGAACAAACTTTGTTAAAGTGATGTTATGATTAAGGTAAACAAATGAAAATGTATGACATTCACTGAAAAAATGTTGTTAAAGAGATGTTATTGTTAAGTTGCACTAATAAAAACATAGGAAATCCAATAAAAAAACGTTGTTAAAGGGACGTCATAGTTACAAGTTGAGCTTAGGTCTCTTTAGAAACGTGCATACAATGGATGGATTCACAGAATAAATCAGAGTGCAAATAACCGAACCAACTCAGGACAATGGCAAAGTACTGTTTTATTAAACATTATCTAAAACAGGAAGTTACAACGAACATCAATGGACGGACGCTCGATTTATCTCAACAATATTTTCATAAAAACAAGATTATATACTCAAAATACGTCAGAGGGGGTGTCATACAACGTGGCAAATAATAAAAAAATGACTAGGGATCGAGATAGGCTTAGGAGGCACATCTAAGTATACATTATATAGGAACTAGGATTGTGATTGGCTGCCCACTGTCAGGTGGACAATACATGCCTACCTCTAAAACATGTCATCTTAAAAACCATTAAGTACATGGTTTCTATTTGGTCTTCAAACTATAAGGTCCTCCATTATATGGACCTCTACAATTGCTTGTGCCATGTCTCGAACATTCGGTTCACTCAGCAGAACGTAAGCCCAGACCCAGGTGCAAGGAGGTGGGCCTGACTCTACCTCCCCACCCAATTAGCCCAGCATCTCTAATCACCCAAGCATTCTGCCATGAATATTATCTTTGAGCTTGGCCTTGAAAAGTATCCTTGTCTCTGGGAACACATGGGAGCGTGGGCACACACTATGCTTGTTCAGGGACTCCAACTTCGACTCTAGTTTCATCCTTGACTCACGTGATAGGAGTCCATGATTTGGTCCATTTTGCAGGTTTTAAATGTCTTAAATGAATGAAACTTGGCACTCTTGATGTCCTTTCTTTGCACCTTAACAAGAGATGATTCATCCTTTGCACGTTCACTCCTTTCCAGGATAGATAGCCAATCTTTGCTGCTTCAGTCTTGACTCCAGGCAAGACTACCTCACCATGCAGCTCCACAATTTCAGCTTATTCTTGCTGCGACACAATTCTCCCTTTCCTCTTCATCAGTCTTGTCTTACTAAATTCATCATACAGATGTCCAGCTTCTATACAGTGCTGGCTTACCCATCATTCTATTCACTAGATATAGCCAGCTTCTATAATGACTTGGTCTACCTTACGTTTCAGCGTCTGTACAATTATTGAACGGTTGATTCTCTGCAACACTTTGTGCACATGTAATCTTCTTTTTCATATTTAAGAGTTCACTCAATTCTTTACTTTATTATTAGTTTCTGTAAAATCCATACATCCTCTTCAGCCAAAATTCGGAGACGTCGTTCATACTCTTATGATGTTGCAGACTTCTATCCCTGCATTTTTTATATTCCTTCAGGGAGTTCCTCCCTTAGATTGTCGTCTCTTCTGGGAAACATTAGATGAGGTTGCCTCAATGGGTACTTTCTTTCGAATATACGCTGCGGTATTGGCACAAATTCTGGTGTCAAACATGGTATGATCTCAGACTTCCAACATATAGGAGGTAGGGGGCAGGATTTCCTGCAGAGGCATACAGCTGCTCACCTACATTTCCCCCCTCCGGTCCAGTCCTGGACCCCCGCCTCAATTATTTCCACATCCTGATATTTTCTCTTGAAGTAGTGTTTCTTTTGTGTCCATATCTTCATCACCCTTCTCAGGGCGCCGGCTGATTTGACAGGTTCATCTATACTCCAGGTCATGTAGTTACATTGTCCATTCGGGGTACAATAGACCCATCGTCCCACGTACTTCCTATGATTCTTTGCATATAGGAACTTCTTTCCCTCTGATGCTACAATTCTCGCCTCTATATATTTTCTGACCACTTCATCAGTCAGCTCCTTGGTGTTAGGTTCAGGTTCGATATCGATCATGATCTTCATTTCTACCACCTTCTTTGCTGTTTTCTTGCATTGGGCAATCACTATCCTGATTAAAAAGAATCCGAATATCACCAGCACTAATATTACTCCAAGGGTCTGGAATATATTTGCCAACCACTGCAGAATCCACGAGAACAGGGAGGCAAACCAACAGTCATCTTCAATGTCATCCGTCTCATCTTCCATCTAGGTATGCAGGCCTTTCAACAATGTTATGGCCTCAGTCAGGGTTCAATTTTTCTCATCGTGAGAAGGTATGAATGTGCAACATGATGGCACGATTTTGGCGCAAACTCCTCCTTCCATTGCTGAGATCATATCAAGGGCATATGTAGAGGGTCATCAGTCATATTGCCCTCAGCTCTTCCTTGATAGCGTTGAATCCCTTTATGGTAGCATTGATTGTCTGCAGAAGCTCCCATCTGGTGTTCTGTAGCCACTTGGCATTTGCTACTGTTTGGATCCCAGGCATGAATATAGTCGTAAGTTTTGCGGCAGTCTTGCTGAACAACCTGTGTTCCTCAGGCATGGAGTCATATGCTGTTATTGATTTGGATGAGAAATAATTCCCTCTTCTTGTCCGACAGAGAAGTTCAACTGATCTTCTTTTTCTCAAATGGGCATTCGCTTTTGGAAATTCACCAATGTTCAGGTTGCTTTGAAGCATCACTAAGGCTGGAACATGGATGAGCACCAAAGAACATACTCCGGCCCAATCCTTGGGCAACTTTATGTAAGCTCTAGATCCACAAGCCCAATATTGGTCCATAAGGACGGCTGTCTCTTCTCCCATCCTAGCAACATCAATTGTGGTTTTGCATTCTTTGTTATATCCCACGTGATTCTTTCCATGTCTTCGGAAGCACAATATACCATTAACCAATGGGTTTACAACTACTCAGCCTAATTCGCCTTCTACCCGTGTCAGTAGTTTGGAGTGTTTGGCCCAGGACTTTAAACACCTGTCATTCACTTCTGCACCTCTTGTGCATAATCTGTTTTCAGCAGGTGAGCTGCACAGGGCATCATACCTTCTTCCCATCGCTTCTTGGAATTCACTCGTCCATAGATCAATAGTTGAGTTTGTTCCCAACATCCAGGTGATCTGGCTATTTCTGTCACATCAGGGCAATTAATTCTCTTCATCTCTTCAATGATCACCTCATCCTGTCCTGCAGCAAGATAAACAAGCATCTTGCTCTTCCATCCAGGCTCTTTTTCCATTTGTAATGTTTTGACATAGTCATCCTGGAATGGAAATGACAATTTCATTCTCCATCGCAGGGCCGCCCAGCTTCCTTGGAATTGTCCTCGAGTTATACATGTTGCAAGATGACTGAGGCACTTTGCATTGTGCTCTGGAACCTCTCTGGCAATGAAAGTGTGTACTGTATCTATGACATAGGGGATGAGAGAGCAGACGTAGCAACCCTCCTTAGATACTTTATGCCCACTTTTCTCATGTGTTTGTATCACATGTTATTCCCCAGGTGAGCTGTGTTATCTAGGTAGGTATTTATCTCTTCACTTTCTTCCTCTGCATATCTTTTGTGTCTCCCAAAATATGTATAGTAATCATAGAGTAAATCAAAAGTAGTTTTCACAGTAGGGAGAACCATAGGGACTTCTCCTTCATTGGAAATACTAACATGATAGAGACTGTGAAAGATGAGGAACAGAAAGACAAAGAGAACAATCATGCAAGCGAATATGATGCATAAGAACATAGGCATCCACCTCTCGCGCTACCCTATTGTTCGTTGCACTTGTTCATTTTCTAGAACCATACCACTCTCTTCATTAATCATTTCAAATACAATCATCAAGTGTCTTTATGTTTGTAACTGTAAAATCTGTTCAATTATAGCAATAAGGAGTCTTCTTATCACTGCGCCATTTTTAGGATCCTGCGAGAAAGTGTGAATATCAATGTCTCTTCTAACAAGAGCAGGGTAAGACTGAATTATGAACACAGACAGCTAACACAAGCCGTTGAACATCACTATCGGTAGCTACCATATGTTTAATCACTTAAAACAAATATTCGCCATGAAATTAATCTGGATACAGATTATGTTTCCAATTTATGAGCAAGAACTGACATTTAGGCATACCTCTGATGCATTATTTTTAGCTTCAATATGTATTTCTAAGTTTGTTTCAAAATTCCTGGAATTCTCTGCAAGTCTTTACACTCTCTTCTAGAATATCTATAAGAGGTGTCCATTGTATTCCAGTCCAAATATAATAAGTATTAATCACTTGTTTTATCGTCCTTCTTCTTAGTCATCGACCAGGTCTACACCCGCTGAAATTCTTCTTCTTGTCTTGCTTCTGGATGTGAAATGGTGGGAGGGAAGGTCTTTCCTTTATAGATCTTCACATCGCCCATGTGTAGCCAAACTCTTCTTCCCTGTACTCTAATATTAGAAGGGGACACTTCTTCAATGATAAAAGGGCCATGAAAACGTGGCTCATGCCACTTCCTGGTAACATTTGTTATTAAAACCAGGTCCCCAACATATAACTTAGGTGATGGTAATAGTTCACTTGGATTGGTTGCCGAATTAACTTCTGTGTTCTTAGACCGACCCCCATGGCGCTTGACTTGGTCTAAAATGAAAGAAATACTAGCGGTCATACATGTCAAATAATCATGCATCTCATTACCTAATGTTTTAGCTACGCTCTGGGCATCACTTCTACTCCTAGACGGAGGTGTAAGGACGTACTCATTCAATGCCCTGTAACTAGCTCATGCGATGTGAGGTGGTGGTCTGATCCTGGCTGATTCCGAAGGGCATATAAGGCTAGGGATAGGCAAAACAGCCATTCCTTTTTCAAAGTCAATTTGATCTTGGCAATCCTTTCTTTGAGGTGGCTGTTGTCTCTCACAAATCCTGTTTGCTTGCGGGTGATAAGCAGAAGAAAACGTGTGCTTTATATTCAATAAAAGCCCTATCTGTTCAAATAGCTTATTGAGAAAATGCAGCCCATTATCAGGTTTTAGCACCTTACACACACTCGACATCGGGAACACCTTGCTCACTAAAAACTTCACTGCGCAAGTGGCATCAGGGTGTGTACACGAACCCACCTCGATCCACCTAGAGAAAGGACACACCACCACTGATATATACATATATCCATTACATGTCCGCAGCAGATTGACATAGTCGACATGTACATGCTGAAACTGACCATTCGGTCGAGGTATTACTCCTCTAATCGTTCTCAGTGTATGCCCAGCAGTAAACTTTTGACACACGATGCAGTCACCATAAATAGTGCAACGTGATCCAACAAATTAAGAATTAACCAGTCTTCTGCAATACTGGCAGCAAGACGTTCTCTAGTTACGTGTGTGGGGTAATGCAGCTGTTCAAGCACAAAATTTAATAAAGTTATGGCATCACTGGCTTTGCAGTGCTGTCCTGTCAACATAATTCTTCAATGGGGGCTAAAGAACACCCCCTTCATTTCCATAATTCTTGCTCTTCCTGCGGCGCACTTCCTTGAATCTCTATTAATTGAGTTATTGACAACTTATTAAACCCCTCTTGCACTAACATAGTTGTAACTGAATTCACTTTAATATTCTCAGTGCCAAAACTCAAAATTTCTGGGAATTATGTAACCCTTTTGTCTTCTTCGTCTGCGGCTTCGTTTCTGCAAGAGATAAAATCTGTTTGCTTAGTATACGTTGTGCATTTAACGACCGCTATGGCTACTGGGAGTTATAGTGCCTTAATGAGTGTATCCAAAAAGGATGCATGCTGCACTGGATTGCCGCCTGCGCGAAGGCAACCCCTCCTTTTCCAACGTGCTAACCCTGTGTGTATGGTTGATGTCACATAGGCAGTATCACTGTACAGCGTCACTTCCTGACATTCATGCGACAATAAGCACTACCAATTCTGCTGCTTGCACTGAAAAATGAGACGGTAGCCTTGCACTCGCCACTACTTCAAATTCTCCATTTAACCTGTGTCATATCACTGCAGCACCTGAATGCCTTTCCCCACAAGTCTTATACATTTTCGAAGAACCATCAATAAAGAGAATCTTCCCTCTGCTAAGGCATTCTCTTTCACACGGGATATATCATCATACAATTCAAGATAATTAGCACAGTCATATAAATGATCACCTTCTTCTACTGGCTCAGCTATAAATGTGGCAGGGTTTACTATTTTATATCTTACGATTTTAATCATTGTGCTAGAAATCATTACCTCAAAAGCTCAAGCTCTTTGGGATGTCAATGTGCCCATGGGTTTCTCTAAAATGGCAAATAGAGCATGTTCCACAAAGAGGGTCAAAGAGCAGCCCATGACAATACTTGTAGACGTCTTGATCGCAAACACGGCACCTTCCTAAGATTGTTCGCAAGGGGCATGTCCTCTCATAACTGGGTCTAGAATTCCACTGTAATATGCCAAAGGTCTGTACCCAATGTGGTTCTCTGTGTAAGCACTGCTGTCATGACTGTGCCATTTATGTGAGCAAACAAATAGAATTCCTCTGCATGATTGGGTATTCCTAAAACAGGGGCTGTGCAAATTGCTTTTTTCTACTCTTCAAATCCTTCCTCCATTTCTTTAGTCCACTCTAGTTTTGTTTTACTAACTTGCGCTTTCTTTAATGCTTGCAGAAGTGGCCTCATATATGTCCTATAATCAAACACCCATGCTCTAACAAAGTTGTATAAACCTAAAAACTATTGCATCTGTCTCACTGTATTTGGTTCTGAGGTTTTCATAATTGCCTCAGCTCTCTCAGGTGTCACTTTTTCTCCTTCATGTGAAATCAACTGAAATATATATAACACCTCTTCTTGGTAGTATTGTAACTTTTCCTTGTCTACTTTATATCCCTTGTCTGCTAGAATAGTCATCAAGTGAACAGAATCCCGACTGCACTCATCGTCTGTGGTGCTGCAAATCAAGATGTCATCTACGTATTGTATCACAGCACTTTTGAGATCAATATTACCTAGATTCATCTGTAGGAGTCTTTTAAAGGACGATGGGGACTCAAAGTACCCTTGAGGCAGCCTAATATGTTTCAGTGGTTTTTGGCAAAATGTAAATGAAGTAAAGTCTTGTGAGTCCTTGTGGAACAGGATTGTGAAAAACACATTTTTCAAATTGATCACTGTAAAATATCGGTCTTCCACCGGGATACTGCATAATATTGTCGCCGGATTAAGAACAAAAGGAAACTCAGCATCTACAATCTGGTTAATCGGTCTCATATCCTGGATAAATCTCTACGACCCCCCCTTTAGATTCCTTATTCGGATACACTGAGGTATTACACAATGATTCTGATGGCACCAGAATCCGCTGATTCATCAGCGCTGCAATAGTCTAAAATCTATCTTCATCAGCTTGTCGAGACATGGGGTACTGTCTTGCTCCTGGAAAAATCACTCCTGGCATAAGCTTTATTTTACCCTCTCCTATCCCCTTAAATAAATATTCATCATAAGGGCTGTGGTCCATAAGGCACTTGGCACCTTTTCAAGATCCTCCTGAAATAATGCTGGTCTTTGCTGCATTGTCGCCATTCGCTGTGGGACTTCCCTTTTCTCTATCCTTATCCAGTATGTAATGCTCATGAAGACCAGCACTTTGTCATCTGTTTGGTCCTCACTGAACATATTGTCATCAGTTATGTCAGTCAATCTATACCCTTACTCAAGAGCTATCTATTCTCCATGGTCTACCCTCATTGTCTATTCCCATTTCCTTTCGTACTATGGCTGCTTCCAACTCTATAGGAATATTCTGCCCACCTTCCTCATCCATAGGTATTTGTGGTCTAAAGAAAAACTCATCAGGTATTCTCACAAGCTTTCCCACCAGGCCAGGCAGCCATGTCAACAAAATGCTCACTCCATATAGAAAAATCTCTGGATCTACTGGAACACCTTGCAGAGCTACTTGCCCTGTAAATGCCAATATAAACTCTCCCAGATTTAAATATTGTGTTCCTGGAGCGGAGCACGCTACTCCTTGATCAGTTAATGAAATCATCATGTTAAGTTTTGTCTTTAAATCTCTTCCCAAAATATTAACCAGTGTCTGGCATGAATATAACAAGGGAACACACATGTCACATTCTCCTATGGAGACCAGTAATTTATCAGTAAAAGGAACTCAACTCGTAGCTTCAGAGAACCCTTAAGTATTAATGGCAATACCTGACATTGGATATATTCCCTCTCGTATGCACAAACGAGTTGCACCAGTGTCTACAAGAAAAGAAAAAGATGTGCCTCCTATCGTCATATCGACCGGTGGTTCCTCTTGGGGATCTGGTGTCACAGGTACTACCGAACACATCAAGTCACCCTGTGAGCTGTGCTATTGTGGATGCAGGCATATCCTCATCCCTGTGAAAGGATTTCCTCCTACCACAGTGACACCTCCTATTCTGGGTGTCAATGCTTGTCCTGTGATTGTATATTGCTGTGTCTGCATAGGGGCTTGTTTTCGACTGCCCTTGTGGCAAATTCATTTGTACTTGTCCCTGATGTGGTACCTGTTGTACTTGCGGCTCTTGTGTCTGATAAGATGTGTGATCCTGGGCAAAGCCTTCTCTAGTGTGTGTGCTATGTGTGTGCTATATGGTGGGGGGTAAGCTGTCCTCCCTCTAGAGAACTGTCCATTCTGTACATTCCCTTGACTCCCACATACGCACGCAATATGTCCTGTCATTCCACAATTCCAACATACTGGAGGAACTCTCCTATTAGTCCTTCCTTGGTTATATTCTCTCTGAGAATTCTGGTTCTCATTCTCTGCATCTTGAAACCCATCTTGATTAGTTTGAAATCTGCCTACTCTTCCTCTACAACCCATACCTCAGCTTTTTGGTATAAACCCATATATACCTTGGTCCATCCGGTGCTGATTATTCGCCTGCGATGCACCCATTGCTTCCAGCATTCCCAATCCTTCTCCGCTTGTCGAAACCACCCCTTCTATGGAAAATGTTGACAATTTTTTCAGAATTAAATTGGCTTCCTCGATCATCCTATTCTCATCTTTCTACTTGTTTTTCTCTTGTAATAACCAACCATTATGTACTATTGTCAGCTGTATCTCAGCCCATGGCTTCGCTTCCATCCCTACTTCTTTTTTCTTCTGCCCCTGTACTGGCTCAGGTAACCTCTGACATAAAATGTGGTAAAATAATGCCTCTGTCTTTTCCCACGGCTCGCTTGTTTCAAGTTGCCATTTCTCCTGAATATCCTGAATATAAGAAATAAGGTCTTCATCTTCCAGTTCATAATTGCACCCATATCTGATGTGTGAGGATACTGAACCCTGAGTGCCCTTCAAACATCTGCTTTACAATTATTAAGCAGTACCCCATCATGTGCTGTGTTTTGTGCAGTCACACTTGAATATCCTGCTCTCCTCCATATGTCATCAGCCCTAACTACAAGAATGGCTGCCAGGAAACTCTCATGTCCCCTATGGCCAATGTATTTCCTCCTGTCATTTTCTCTAATTAGAATATTCGTTTCCCAGCATACGAAGTTAAACTAGGGAGCTTGCATTTTAAATTATACTTGTGCATTTGTGGCCATGGAATATACTGCAGTCTTGCTCCCCCTTTTTCTAACAAGGGAAACTGTGTAAACCCTGTATCATAATCTGTCTCCTTGTGGATGATGACCTTAACCTGCTTACATATGGTGGAGACCCTCCCTTCTCGATATGTGATCATGCTCGGGGATGCTCAGAGTATGCTATGGGATCTGGTGTTCTATCTTTAGGTTGTTCCAGATCTGACCATCTCACTTCCTTATCCATTTGCAAACTTCCTTCAGGGGCGCATGCGCTCCCTCCTTCTGCCCCAAGACCAGGCTCTCTTTCCTCGTCTGACATATCTAGTCCCCAACTAGTGTGACTATCATCCCCTTCACCCTTATCCACGTTCAGTCTGCTCAAATACAAAGCTCGACATTCATCACTGAACAGGTTTCCCTCCTCACTTTGTGATTGAGTTAACGGGATCGATCACTGTTCCCTCGAGTTCTCTACTCGCCACTTCACCTTGACTGTTGATAGACCTTATCGATCCTTTCTCCAATGCTTTCCGCATCAAACCTTTCTTCTTCTAATGCTACTCTGGATACTGCTGGAGTTATTTCTTGTAACAGAAGAATCTCTTACTCTCTGTCCCATTGTATGTCTGGGCTCAGCCACATTTGTTCTTTATGAATGAGACTGCGTCGAGACCTCGCTGACTCCTTTTCCGTTCTATTTCTTCATCTACTTCCCTTTGCTTTCTTGCATCTCTTCTAATTCCTTCTACCTCTTGCCTTCGTTCTTCTCCGCTCCTTACTCCTTCCCTTCTTTCCTCTTCTTCCCTTCATCTCTGTGATCTTTTGTCCCTTAATCGTTGTGCTTCTTCTTCCTCTCTTTATTTCCTTTCTATCCCTTTCTTCAATCGCTCTGTCTATTGTGGTACTTTCTTTGTTCTTCTGCCCGTTCTTCTATTTTTTCTTGCTCCTCCTGATATATCTGCTCTCGTCGCTCTCTGCTTTTCCTGTTCTGCTCATCTTCTTTCAATCTCTTCTCTGGTTCTTTATCCTTTCTTTCTTGTTCGCCTTATTTTTTCTTTGCCTAACTTCCTCGATACTCATCCCATCTATTTTGAGTAATATCTGTCCTCCGATACATTCATTTTGTGTGATCGCTATCTCGTCAGCCTTATCCTTCTCTCCTTTCGATCTCTTAATCTCCCTGTCTATTTCTGTCGACAAATTTGACTGCTCACTCTTTTCTTCTTTATCTTGTATGATCTTATAAATCTCTTCCTTTCTCTTATTCTCCTCCGGACTATCATCACTACTGTAAGCGGGGGTTCATATATCAGATTACTATACCCTGTTGCTGCTCTCAGTTCTTTTAAAGGATACACCCCTATTTCTTCCGTAGTAGCACTCTTTGCTTCAGGTGAGGTAAGGGGAGCTGAGGGCTCAACACCTTCCTCCTTATGCTGATTAAGCATCCACTCTTCAGGTGGTGGGTCTTCTCTTTCATCTTGATACATCTTCCAGAGCTCTAAAATCGCTAATCTTTTCTCTAATTTCTTCCCTGTCTACGCAGCCTGCAAGTATGTGGTCATGTGTTGCAATACCGCTTTTAACAATGATGCCTCCTGTGGCCATGGCAGGAACATTTTAGCTGCCGTGCCTTTCACCCATTCCGCACTATACTGTTTGAGCTTGGGCATATGCTTTCAAAGTGTCTTGCATAGCTACATGAGAGAAGTATCCCCCATAATGACAAGTCTCAATTAACTATCGATACTTACCAGATTGCTAAATAAACCTTATACTTAGGCTTAAATCACCACTTTTCAATGTTTTTAAAACAGCAAATATGCGCAAGCGTCTTATTTCAATAGTTTGTCTATTCTCTTGATTGACGTATCTATTCTCTCCATTGGTGCCAATTGCTTTGCTATACTCAATCACTGTTGCTCCTCAACCTTCTAAATTTTTCACAATCTCTATAGCTCTTTGATAGTTTTACTCAACAAACAACATTCAGACTAGTCAAACATTACACATTATAAACACTGTGATCACCTTTTCCCTCGCCTTTACTTTATACCCTATACAGGGTTTGAGACATCACCTTACGTAACCCGGATTACGCGTTTTACATTTCACCCTACTCCTGTTGGAGTTTGCAATGTCTCCTTCCAACTCCTTTGAGGCAGGGCTTCTAGGTGCTAAATCTTCTTTTCACAATATTTCCTGTTGCTCAATAGTTATCACAATCCTGTCCCCTTTATTTGCCATTCCCTTTAGTCTACACACCATTTGTTAATCGACTTGAGGCCTTCTGTATCTACTCCTCCTCCAATCCGACCACTTCGCCTTCCATCCGTAGAGCGTCCGTGTAAACTGGACAGGGATTTCGTCAAAGGGCGGCCTGTCCACCGTCTCGGTCCTTCTTGCAAATGTATTTCTATCGGCTGCTCTCCACAGGAAGCTCCACGATCTTCCAGCTAATGGCGGAGGATGCCTGGTAGTCCGAAAATCTGGAGCTGAAATGGTTTGAATCTTTAAACAATCCGCAACACTACCACGTTAGGGCCCTTTAGGAACATGCATACAATGGGTGAGTTCACAGAATAACTCTGTCTAAATAACCGAACCAACTCAGGAAGATGGCAAAGTTCTCTTTTATTAACAATGATCTAAAACAGGAAATTATAACGAACATCAACGGATGCACGCTCAATTTCTCTCATCGATTTTTTTTCATAAAAACAAGATTATATGCTCAAAATACATCAGAGGTGACGTCATACTACGTGGCAAATAATGAAAAACCTACTGGGGATCGGGATAGGCTTAAGGGGAACATCTAAGTATACATGATATAGGAACTAGGATTGTGATTGGCTGGCCACTGTCAGGTGGACAATACATGCCTACCTCTAAAACAAGTCATCTTCAAAATCATTAAGTACACAGTTTCTAATTGGTCTTCAAACTATAAGGTCCGTCGTTATGTCTGGAACATTTGGTTCACTTAGCAGCATGTAAGCTACCTCCCCACCCAATTAGCACAGAATCATCTCTCATCAGCCAAGCCTTCTGTCATGAAGATTGTCTTTGAACTTGGCCTTGCAAAGTATCCTTGTCTCTGGGAATACATGGGAGTGCGGGCACTCACTATCGTTGTTCTAGGACTCCAAGTTCGACTCTATTTTCATCCGTGGCTCACGTGACAGATGATTCATCCTTCGCACGTTCACTCCTTTCCAGAATGGATAGCCAACCTTGGCTGCTTCAGTCTTGACTCCAGGCCAGACAACCTCGCCATGCAGCTCCACGATTTCAGCTTATTCTTGCTGCAATACAATTGTCCCTTTGCTCTTCATTAGTCTTGAATTACTAAATTCATGATACCACGCCACACACTCTACTAGGAGAAATATATAAATATGTTTATGTTTATTTAGTTTATATAGCCCTTTAAGCCAAAGCGCTTTACAATATAACAACAACATACAATAATGGTAGAAGCAAGTTAACAATCATGATACAAACAACAATTTAATATGTAGAACCGTTTCCTTGGAAGTGGAGGGGATGGAACGGAGGGAAGGAAGGGAGAGGAGGTAGAAAGGAAGAGGAGCAGTGAAGTCAGATATGAGATATAAGGTCAGGTGAATGTGAGAAGGGAGGAGAAGGGAAGGTATGAGGGACAGGGAGATGGAGAGGAGAGATGGTAGAAGGTCAAGGGGGGAGCAAAGAAAAAGGGCTTTCAAGGAGGTGCGGAAGGAGGTATAGGTGGGGATAGAGTGGATAGAGTGAGGTAAGGAGTTCCAGTGTAGGGGGGGCCAAAAGCTGAAAGGAACGAAGCGAGAGGCTGCACATGGTGACGGGGGTACAGTGAGCAAGAAGAGGTCAGCAGAGTGGAGAGGATGAGAGGGAGTGTAAAATGAGAGAAGAGAAGAGAGATAGGGGGAGCAAGGGCGTGGAGTGATTTGAAGACCAGACAGAGGAATTGGAATCTAAGTTGAGAGGGGAAGGGAAACCAGCCAAGTTGAGAGAGCGAGGAAAAAATAGAGTCGCGAGGTGCCGAGTAGACAGAGAGTACGGGTAGAGGAGTGGTAGATGGATTTGAGGGGGGTCAGATGAGAGGCAGGAAGTCCAAAGAGGAGAGAAGAGTAGTAGAAGAGACGGGAGAAGATGAGGGAGGAGATTAAGAGTTTAGAAGCGTGGAAGGTGAGGGAGGATTGGATCTTGTGAATGTTGTAGAGATGGTGTCGGCAGGAGCGAGAGGTGAGAGAAATGTGGTGGGAGAAGGAAAGGGAGGAGTCGAAGTGGAGACCAAGATTGTGGGCATGGGTAGAGATGGGGAGATTGGCAGGGGGAAAGTGGATGGATGGTGGAGGGAAGGGGAGAGTGTGTTAGAAGGAAAGAAAAGGACTTCCGTCTTGTCAGTGTTGAGGGAGAGAAAATGGGAGGATATCCAGTTTTTAATAGCAGTAAGGCAGGAGATAAGGAGTGATGAAGATCAGGAGTGAAGGAGGAGAAAGAGAGAAAGAGTTGGGTGTCATCAGCATAGAAGTGGTTGGAAATGCCAAAGGAAGAGATGATGGGAGCGAATAGGGAGGTGTAAAGAGAGAAAAGAAAAGGTTCGAGTACAGAGCCTTGGGGGACACCATGGTCCAAGGGGATGTTGGAAGAGGCGCAGCCGCCCCAAGAGACCACATAGGAACAATTGGAGAGGTAAGAGGAGAGCCAGGTGAGGACAGAGCCTTTGAAGCCAAAGGAGGGCTGAGTACTGAGGAGCAAAGGGTGATCGACGGTATCCAAGGCAGCGGTCAGATCAAGTAGGATGAGGATAGAGGATTGCTTATTGTAGCGAGCAGTGAGGAGGGAATTGAGTACGGAAGTAAGAGCAGTCTCTGTGAAGTGTTTAGGGCAGAAACCAGATTGAGAGGGAGGAAGAAGAGAATGAGAGGTTACAAAAGCTGAGAGTTGAGAGTAGGCTAGGCGCTCAAGGAGTTTAGATAGGAAGGGGAGAAGCGAGATTGGACGAAATTTGGAAGTGAGAAGAGGGTTAGCAGAATGTTTCTTCAGGATGGGAATGATAGTGGCATGTTTGAATGCCATAGGAAAAGTGGAGGAGGAGAAGCAGGTGTTGAAGAAAGTAGTAAGGTAAGGAATGAAGAGGGGGTAGATTTGAGGCATAAGGGAGGTGGGAAGGGGGTCAGAGGGGCAGCAGCTGGGTGAGTTTTGGACAGAAGAAGTGAGACGCAAGATGGAGTGACAGGAAAGAAGTTGGACATGCAAGCAGAGGTAGTGGAGGAGGAGGAGGGAGGAGGGGTGTAGGAGGGGGATAGGAGAATGTTTTGGTGGAGGGATTGAATTAATGATGATCACAAGTTTGCCAGAGGGATCAGGAGTTGGTGGGGAGAGGAGGCGAGAGAGGGTTTGGCAGATTCGACGGGGATGGGAGGCTTGTGAGTGGAGAAGGTTAGAGTAGTAGGAGCGTTTGGCTGAGTTGAGGCAAGAGTCGAAGAGGGAGTGATATGAAAAATAGGCTGATTGGTTAGTCAGAGAAGGGAATTTGATCCAGCTTCATTCAAGGCGATGGAGAAGACGACGCATGGACAGTAGGTGAGAGGACAGCCAGGGTTGGGAAGGTTTGCGAGAAGGGTGGAAGGGAGTAAGTGGGTAGAGATTATCAAGACTGGTGGAGATAGTGGAGGACAGTGAGGAGAGGGCATTGTTGGCCAGGAGAGAGGAGAATTGAGAGAGAGGGGGAAGGGAAGAAGAGCAGGAGTTGAAGAAGAGTGAAGGGCTGAAGTTGCGGAGGTCACGATGAAAGAAGGAGGGAGGGGAAGGAGAGGGGTTGGTCAGAGAGGGAGGGGTGGAGTAAGGGAGAAGAAGAGTAAGGCATGGTCAGAGAGATAGTTGAGTAGAGAAGTGACAGGTGAGGAGGGGAGTAGGTTGAGATAAAGATGAGGTCAAGAGTGGAGCCAGAAGAGTGGGTTGGAGGAGTAGTGAGTGGAGAGAGGAGATAGGAGTCTAGAATGGAGAGAAGAGGGAAGAGTGAGAGTGGTTGGAGAGGGGGAGGTTGAAGTCACCGAGGACTGAGAGAGGAGTGGGAGAGGGGGAGATGAGAGAGCGGAGGGGATCCAGGTCCTCATAAAAGGAAGAGAGGGGGCCTGTAAATAATTAAGAAGGAGATAGCATGAGGGCAGATGAAAGGGTTTGAAAAGATATTCAAAGGAAGGGAAGGTTGGGAGAGATAGGGTAGGGTTGGAGGAAAGAAATTCAGGGTGGAAGAGAAGACCAATGCCGCCACCATGATCGGAGGGGCGAGAGACATGAGAGAAGGAGGAAGAGGGGGTGGTGAGAGAAGCAGAGACAGTGGAATTGGTAAGGGGGATCCAAGTTTCTGTGATGCAGAAGAAATGAAGGCTGGGATGGCAGAACATGTCAAGCGCTGCTGTGGTCTTGTTGGAGATGGATCTGGCGTTCCAGAGTGCAATGTTAATGATACTGGATGGTTTCACAGTAGGAGGATAGATGAGTTTAGGACGAATAGGGAGAGTGTGAGGGTGTAGGGGTGGACGGGGGAGGGGGTAGGTCGTGGGGGCAGACATGAGAAGGAGATGAAGGAAAAGGGGAAGGAGGAGGAAGGGGGAGGGCAGAGGAGGGTGAGCGAGGAGGGGAGGGTTGGGCAAAGCGCATGACAAGAGGGGAAATGATTACAGGCAGGTAGCGTTAGAACAGGAGTGCACACAAGCACTGTGTTGTAAACAGCAGGATCTGAAGAGGGATGGAGGGCCTGGTAGGCCAGAGGTCGAAGAGGCCCTAGAGAGGAGGGGTAAGTAGCCTCAGCAGCAGGGATGAGTGAGGCAGTAGGGGAGGGGCAGGTGGTATCAGCCGCAGAGCACACAAGCACTGTATTGTACACAGCAGGATCCGAAGATGGATGGAGGGCTTACAGGCCAGAGGTGGAAGAGGCTTGAAGAGGAGTGGTTAAATATGTGTTTTAACGCATTATACAGCACACTTTATGTGAAAAACTTCCTAAAAAGCTAGTGCATTTGCAATTGTTTTTGTAGGGTGACACTAATCCAAAAATCTGATGCATGCAAGTCAAAAACAGTGCACAGGAGACAAAAATGCTTTCATTAATTCAATGCTTTGCTTTTAGAAATGCCATGCCACAATTAAAACATGTCCCACTGGCTGTAAAATGTAGACCAGTCTAGACACGTAATGACATATTAAAGTAAAACATGCCATGCCACATTAAGACATACCTAGGCTAGTTGCACCAAAATGCCAGTTGAAGCAAAAACACTTATCATGGTTATTTTATCACAGATGCCCAGAAAAATAAACAATGCCAAAATAAGAAATGACTAGACTGTCTACACCAAAATGTCTGTCTAGCCACTAATAACACATATCATGGCTGATTAGTCTGAACATGGATGACCATTACGATTAAGCGCACAACCCCACCCCACCCCACCCTACCCACCACACATCCCCTTTCCCTCTCACACCTAGCCGATAGCCCAAAATCAGCTCCTCGTCCCATTACTTAACTATGAGGCACATTGCCTAATAGGTAAGTACTGGGACGAGGAAGAGTGGGACTGGAGTAATGAAGATAGCACGTACCTAAGCCAGGCATTACCTCCAAGTCCCTGTACCTTATCCCAGCACTTGTGTATGAGGCAAGTACTGGGACAATGAAGAGTAGGGCTAGGAGTAATGAAGATTCCCAATAAGTAATCCAGGCATTAAACACAAGCACATACATATTCACATACCACTCACCATACACTCACACACATGTACACCCAGCAACCCATACATTTACATGTGCACCTTTTCACCATACACACACATGCACACCCAGGCATCCAGCCATACATCATACACTCACTCATTCACAAACATTACATTACATACATATACACACACACACTTAATTGCAAGCACACATATTTAAATAAAATGCACTTTTTAACCTGTTTTGATCCGTTGGTCCAGGGGACGAAGCCTCTAGGTTCCTACAGCAGGAACGCTTGTTCCGATCATGCGCAGAGGATCTGAAGTCCCCCATGTCATGGGTTGGGGGAGCCGTGACTTAAAAAAGAAATAGTTTTTTTAAGTCACTCTGACTTCATAAAGAAATTGTTTCTGTTATGGGACTGTAACGGAAATAATTCCTTTATGAAGGCAGCGTAACTTAAAAAACGATTTCTTGTTTAACTCATAGGGCTCCCCCACAACCCATTACATAGAGACCTCCAGCCACGAGACTTCCATGTCATCTGTTGTGGGTGGAGCCCTCAGACTTCAAAAAGAAATAGTTTCATTTTGATATCACTCTGCCGCCATAAAGAAATGATTTCCATTATGCCGTAATGGAAATAAAGTATGAGGACCTTCCCACACCCTCCAACTCAGGATCTCTGGTGGTAGGCTCCCATGCACCACATGGGCTGCAGGGCCCCCCACTATGCCAGTGCACTTCCCCAGCAGTAGCAATGGCCCATTCTTGCTTCCTGCAGAAAGAGTGCAAGTGGACTGAGCACTCTCCGTTTTTGTATAGTTGTAGCAGAAAGGTTCTGATATATTTGAACTGAATTGTTGCAGAATTCATATTGTTCACTTCACGTGCTGCCAACATTATTCTCTGTTTGGTGCCAAAGAAGTAGATGCAGTTATTTACGTCTGGAGGCCACTCCTTGCTTGTGTTAGGAGGACGGCGCAGCCTATGGGTACGATCTAGTGTAAGGAACAACTCCTCTTGAGGCTGCAGAAGAGATTGTAAAAGATCACAGACACATAATCTCAAGATCTTTATCGAGTATAGTCTCTGGAATCCCTTTGAGTCTTATATTATTAAGCCTGGTTCGGTTTTCCATATCCTCCTGTTTGGAGTCCAGGCGCTCACAGTTTTGTTCCATTGCCATCAGTCTCTGTATAAGGTTTGCAACCTCTACCGCCTGATCCACCCCAAGATTCTCCAGCTCATTTATTCACTGTTCCGCTTCTTCCATTCTTCCATCGAGGCCTGCCACTTTCGTCGCCAGTTCTGCCATACAGTTATGGAATTCCTTTTTAATATCTTCCAGGAATTAATGTAGATCCAATTTAGTTGCCCGATGATTAGGGTTCCCTCCAGGGGCTGCATGAACCACGGCTGCTACCGTCTCTGACCTTTTCCCCTTAACTTGGGCCCGTAGTAGGGTCGCAATGTCCGCATTCTTAAGGGGTTTATTCTGCTTTGCCATACCGCGGTTGGAGGGTGCTATATTCCACCTCAGAACAACTGGCTTAGTAAGGTGTTATCGGCATGCCTGTGTCCCTCTCAGCAATCTATAGCAGAGGCTTATCCACGCCACTACCAAAGAAGACACAGTGGGGTTAGGGCCTGTGCACCAGCCCATCGCTCTTCACATGCACTTTATCCTTTTTCCGCTAAGGCCCATTCCCAGCCTGCCAGACAGTTTTGCTGTGTTTTCTGCCATGGTCGCCCAAGACACACTTCACCTCCTTTTAGTGCCAGTCGCACTCCTGTCCCAAGCTGGAGGCTCAGGGCATTGAAATATGCAATTGCCACTCATTTGCAGTGCCTCCATCTGACCCAAGATGTTGGGTGGCCTTCCGGCGCTGGGGGTTGGGAGCTCCCTCAAAATCTGCTCCCCCTGCACTTCCATGCTGATCTTTTCTCAAAACGCCAAAGAGCGCTTGTGGGCACCATCTTTGTTTTCTTCCACTGCCCCAATGCTGGCTACCCGCTGAATTTATCCACTCTGCAGTAGAGTCACTGCTTCATCTCCATCACAGCGATTGCCTGAAGGGTACAGGAAGAATCCCTGCCATTTGAATCACTGAACGGATCCTCTGGGCCGGGTAAATTACATTGTGAGTTGGGCTTCTCACAGAGGATATCCAGGAGACTACCTCATTGTGGCGATCCAAGCCACACCCCCTAATGTCCACTTTGCACCTAACATCACTCTGTGATCCTTCAGACTTATTTTTTTAACATTATGCAGAGCCCAGAATAGACGTTCTGCACACCATGGCATTTAGCTCATATCATAATAATATAATAGAAGGATATAGTTATTACAGAACTGCAAGTACCAGAATGCAGAATGATGTGTGATTAGAGACAGCTTACAGATGAAAAGGAAAAACTTTCCCCTGCAGCAGCATGATCATGTGTATTGTGCAAGTGTGGAAGTCTAGGCTGGCCCAGAGTGTGGCACGACCCGTGATTTGTTGTGGAGCTGGGGGGTCCTCGGCATGCTCACAGTGGAGCCCCACATTTTGGGCTACACCACTGGGGAAGCAGAAGTGTTTCTGAAAAAGTGCTCAAGGAGGGCCAACCAACCATGTTCTCCACCAGAAAATTCGCCCACATGACACTCCTCAACCACGGCCACAGCAAACCCCACAGGCCAGGACCGGCAAGCCGCTCAAGCCACATGGACAAAATTTGCCAAAATGGAAAGGGAAAGGCCTCACTGGTCATGCTTGGGTGGAGGGATAAATGGCTTCAGGCTCGGCTTCTGAGACACAGTATGGCTGGCACAGTTAAAAGACTTGCAGCAGTTATTACAAAGTGAGTTGAACACACTGGAATTAGCCCTGAGCTGTTAGGAGAATGGCTCAACTTAGATATGTTAATGTTAGTTTCAGGTTAACTGGTAATGGCCCTCATTACGACCCTTGCGGAAATCGGAAAACGATGGCGGAAATGCAATACCTCCATCGAATAGCGCTCGGTGCGACTATGACCCGTCACCGCAAAGTACGAAGCCATTAGCGACACCGTAGTGAACGCCAACGCTAACTGCACCAAGCAGGCACGCGCGCGCCATGCCAAACCGCAAACACCACCATGGCGCAACGGTACGCCAATTCCGACCCTAGCGGACATGTACCTAACGCCATCAGGCATGGCGTAATGTACCATTCCGCCATGGTGAGAAGTACGGCATCGCGAATCAACCGTAAACGGCCCCACTGAGTGCCTGTACACCGCTCCCTGCCCACAAAGTACAACTCCCCGTAGGTGCAATGAAGCCACAATGCAACCATTGAAATGTACAAGTCACCCATGCATGGCAACGAACAAAAGAAACACAAGAGGGGCCAATGGGAGCTGCAGGGCACAGATGGCACGAACACAGAAGCCATCCCAATGGACATGACCACAGTCCCCCACCAAGAAACGCACGCAAACACAGGCACCTGTGACCAGTCATATTCCGAGAATCACATCATTCCACCAGTCCACCTGGCTGACCGGCATCTGTTACACAAAACCCAATCCCCCGCCCCTGAGCATGACAACATTCAAACTGTCATATTGGCAGCCCCCATCCCTGACCTCACGGGCTTAGTAGGCAAACGCGCCCAGTACAGTACCACGCAACTAAACTCCGAAGCTGGAACCCAATGCAGATCTCCTCACAATACATCGCCCCCCAAATAGGCATATGCCACATCACTTGCAAAGAAAAACGCTACACGGGCCAAATCAGAATAGAAATTTAATGCACATCAAAGTCACCAAGCCCATACAGCCATCAGGCCATGAACTCCTAAACACCAATCACCATTGTGGGCTGCATCCGCAAGAAATGACCAGCCACTACTTGTGTGTCGTCCTGTTCCCTCATGGTACACAGAGCCACATTCACGTACGAAAAGGCAACATGGAAGCGCACAGAACCGCAGGGCCGTCCCAATGGGGAGGCACTAGTCCAGCCGAAAGGCCGAAATGTTGCTCCGAGCCACCAGTACAGCGTAAGGGCATGTGGGCCATTGGCGATCGTCCCATAAGATCGTAATGCTGCTCCACTGATTAACACGAAGCAGCAGGTGTCGGGAGTAAAACCCATCTGCAGGAGTGGCATACAGATGGCAGTGGCAAAAGGGGAGGAGATACCTGTCAACCAAAAGAAAAGAAAAAGAACAGAATGGCCATCAGAACTACATTCCAACAACTCACTTCAATGATCACACGAAATCCACAGCCATATGCATGCTAGCCCACTCCAAAGGATCATCACCACCCCAAAACCACTTGCGACTCCTAACCATCTATATCGAGGTGCAAACACCATCACAAACGAGTGTACCTGTGCATGCGTCTGTCAAAACAGAATCCATCAGATGGGAATGTTAATGTGCATGGACACAAGTGTCTGAGGGCGTGTCGAGACAGGGAGGGCTCAACAAGGCCAGATAGACGATGGTCCCACCATGGCAGCCCTGCATCACATAGCGTAGGGGAGGCGGATAGATCCCAAGAAGCCCTGTACATGGCAAACTCTGTATCAAATCACCTGCCCATGCATCCATTCATCATTCCCTCATCCCGGAATCAAAACGCCTGAATAATTACTCACATAACATTAGAAACATCCATTGAGTCTGTGCGTTATGCAGCCTGCAAAATCCACAGTGCCCCAGCCCGTAATTCCGGTGTTGTGAAGTAACATGTATCTGGGAACGGCCGGCCTCATCGCCCACGTAGCAATTGCGCATCCCAAACAATTCATATCAATCATTGCTCCCTCGCCATGGGCCCTGTCTCAAGGACATTGAACAACAGAACGTTATATTTGCAGTCAGACCTGTGGGCATCTCCTCGCCGCTAGCTGGAAACCGAAAGCGCCGCCCTTGGAATTCCACATTTGCAACATCACGCCGAAAAGGCATCTGTGGCCGTTTGAAATCACTAATTATTCCATCGAGTGCGGCTGTGTGTGAAAATGTCAACTGCCTTCACCCACAAATGGGACGCCCCGCCCGTCATTGCAACTCGGTAAAGTGATGCATGAGGGCCCACCGTTACTCGAGTACTACGTTCCACTGACCCTTCACAAGTCTGTTCGCGACTGCACAGATAGTATGTGCAACAATGGGACCACAGCAGAATGAACATGTCAACCAATGTTACACGGCCATCGGGTACAAATACATGATTGCAATAGCAAGATGCCATTCCCAGATTTGCAGCGTTGTGCGCGGGACGTGCTCGGCCAAAGGGGAGAGCAGCTTGCACAGGTGGAATTAATCACCACAGGTGGAGGCCATACAGCCTGAAAACACATAAATTGCACAGCCAGTCTCCTCCCACAACCACACCGAAATGCTACCGGCAGGACTCGCGATGTTGGCCCTGGGGGACATGATAGCACTGCAACTACTCCAACTCCAAGAAGAAGACGAACACCAACTGCAACCGGCCGCACGAAGGAGACGCAGGAGGAGGAGGAGGGCAAGGCAGGGCCAGCAAGGGCCGCCAGCACAGCCACTACCACCACGCAGGCAGCCCGCAATCCCACGCCTCCGAGCACATCCGTTCGACCTCACTGATGAGCAGATCCACACCCTCTACCGTCTGGACCGGGACACCATAGCCGCCATTGTGGACATGACACAGGCTGACCTTGTCAGCATGATAGATAGCCCAACCGCCATCCCACCCCTACTGAAGGTGGTGTCTGTACTCCACTTCCTGGCCACAGGCACCTACCAGCACACAGTCGGACAGTTGCATGGCATTTCTCAGCCACTGTTCTCACGGACACTATTGCAAGTGCTCGATGCCCTCCTGCAGCACGCAGACGACTACATCTCTCTACCACGCTCGGAGCAGGAAATTACCAACACAAAAGTGGGATTCCATGCACTTGCCGGCATACCGGGTTGCATTGGTGCCATCGACTGCACCCATGTGGAATTGGTCGTCCCACATGCAATGGAGGCCCAGTACCGCAACAGAAAACAATTTCATTCCCTGAATGTACAAATGGTGTGTGACTCCAACAGGATCATTACACATTGTTGTGCCCGATTCCCTGGATCTACCCATGATTCTATGGTCTTGAGGAACTCTACAATACCACGCTACATGGAGCGACACGCAGGGAACAGATCCTGGCTACTCGGTGAGTCTCATTACATGCATGATTATGTGGGGAATGTGATTTGGCAATGACCTGGCAGGAAGGGGGGGGGGGGGTGTGCGTACGTATCAATGGCATTCCACATCATAGGTTTCTCGTCCACATACAGGTGATGCTGGATATCCACTGAAGAGATGGCTCCTCACACCAGTCCGGAACCCACGGGACCAGCATGAGGAGGACTACAACCATGCCCACTCACGTACCCGTGTAGTCATTGAACAGGCATTCGGCCTACTGAAGACTCGTTTCCGCTGCCTCAGCAGGTCTGGCGGGGCACTCCTGTACCGCCATGAGAAGGTTGCAAAGATGGTGATGGCATGTGTCATGCTACACAACATGTGCGTACGTAGAAATGTGCCCATGCCCCCTGACGCAGAACTGCAAGCACCTGATGATGGTCATGATGAGGGTGGGGATGTGGCAGCACCTCATGGAGTCTGCGAGGCACCGGAGGCCCGTGACATTCGTCAGCATCTCATTGATGTATGCTTCTAGCACTCACGCCTGGTGGCTGATACATGGACACGGGACTCGTGGCACTGTGCGTGTCTGGGACATGCACAATATGGACTGTACGCCTATGATGGCCTAGTACACAAAAATCAATGTCCACACATCTCATTGGTTGATCGTGCACTTTATATGGCATATGTGATGTCATGTTGAACACCCTATCGACCCGCCACCCAAGTGAGCCCAACACACCCCCTCCACCCTCCTACCTCCCCCCCGAACCCCAGTGTCCAAAGATGCTCATTGTCAGTGGGCTGTCGCTATTGCAAGCCCCCTCTGCGGGTATCAGGGGCACCCCTGCCTGTGGAGCGCAGGTTCCTTCCAGATCTACGTTGGGGGCTGCCCTGGACGGAACTTGCAACGGATGATGTGTCTGCCTGCTCACGTCCATGCATGTCCCTAAGGGTTTGCGAGAGCTCAGTGAGCACACGGCGCACTGCGGCAAGTTCGGCACATACGTCTTTGGACGTCGCATGCAGTTCCCCCCTCAGGCTCTCGGTGCTTCTCTCCATTTGGACTCTCAGGCTCTCGGTGCTACTCTCCATTTGTGCCCTTAGCGTCTCTGTGCCTCTCTCCATTTCTGCCCTAAGTGTCTCAGTTGATGTTTCTATGTCTGCCTTAGTGCCCCCACATTCATCGGCATGGTCCTTGAGGAGCGTGGCCATTTGCTGCTGTTGCACGATTAACTTGTCGAGGGACTGTTGCCTCTGCTGGGCCATGCCCATTTGTGGGGGTGTCACAGAGGGGCTGTTGTCCTCATGTTGCCTTGCCACAGGGCTTGTGGGGGATGGCCAGTCGTTGTCTTGTGGGTGCCCCTGCGTGGTATCCTCATGTTGTACGGGATGGGACAGACAGGGGGATTGGGACAGGTCATGGATGGATCTGACTTCGACATCCCCGTTTTCTGTGTCGGAGCATGCTGCCATCAATGGGGTGTCACCTATGGTGCTGCTGCCACCAGAGGCAGTGCCTTCTGTGGCATCCATTGGGGGGACCTGTGGTGGTGGTGTTGTGGGCATGCTGGCTGCTGGGGTGCCTGTTGATGTTCCCTCCTCTGTGCTGCCACCTGATTTGTGCTGCTGCCGTGTCTTGATGCGTGCAGCTGAGGTGGAGGGTCTCTGGCCGTTGGTCTTGGCCCTCTTTGCAGGTGTGCTGGTAGGGGTGTCCTGTAGCTCGTCGTTTGGATCGGACCCTGTGTTGGAGTAAAGGAGGGCGAGGGTTAATGATGGGTCTGTGGGAATTGGAATGGCATTGTATCACATGCTCTGGGGTGGTACCTGAGGGTGATTTGGGTCGGGTCCTTGGAGGTGCTTTGATTTGTGTGTGGAGTGAGGGTGCAGTTGTTTGGCAGCCTGCAGTTAGGGTGTGCCTGCTGCACGTGTAGTGCGTGTATTAGGGGTTTTTAATTATTTATGTATTTATTGTGGGTTTTAACGTGCGCTATCAGGCCGATGTGTGTGGCCGTTCTCCTGGACATGTGTTTCTGTTGCACTATGTGGACGCATGGTACTTCACATGGATGGACTGTGTGGATTTGGCATTGTTTTATCTGGCCCACCTACCTGAATCTTCGGATGTCTGCACTCCTTTCTCCATCCCTCCGACTCCCTCTATGCTCTCCATTCCGATGGTGGAGGCACAGATTTCTTCCCAGGGGGTCAACTTGATGGGTGATTCAGGACCTCCCCCGGTGGCTGTGGCAATGTTGCGGTTGGCAGAGAGTATGCTGCGGACGCGTATCCGCAGGTCGTCCCATCGCTTGCGGCATTGCTGTGGGGTGCGGGGTGCGGTCCCCACCGCACTTACCCGCTGTGCCACCAGAGCCCATATGGTCTTCTTGTTTGCAAGTGCCGTTCTGGTCATTTGCGTGGAGAAGACGACGGCAGCATTCTCCTGGAGGGTCTCTGTTAGCACGGTGAGTTCCTCGCGGGAGAAGTGGACCTGCCGCTTGCGGTCGCACGCTTTCTTCGCTACTTTTCCCATTTGTCTTGGTTTCGCTAGGGTGGGTGACGGGTTGGGGTGTGTTTCAGGGTAGTGATTTTGGTGGTTGTGTGGTTTTAGTGGTTTTATAGGTGTACGCCGGGATGTTTCCCGTTCCGGGCCCATGTTTTAACTTCCGTTTCCGTATATTTCCGGTCACCGTACTTTCCGGTAGGCGCACACTGCGGTGACCGCTAAGAGGGGTGGCGGTATTGCACCTAGGGCGCCGTACGGCGGCGGTGTGGGCCGTTTTGGGGTCATTTCCGCCATCGCGGACTTTGCACTTCCGCCGTGGCGTGGTGCTCGTGCCCGATGGGTCGGAATGGGCCGCACTTTGCTCCTTCGTGCAATGGCGGAAACGCTATTTACGCTGTGGCGCTCCGGTCAGTCGCTTTCCGCAAGGGTCGTAATGAGGGCCAATGTGTTTTTGTATTGGTTGCCGGAGGTAAAGTGATGTAGCAGTGATAGTTTCATAAGGCTATGGCAGCGTTTTAGTGGTGATGCTTATGATACCCCGTGATCTGCCCCAATGGTACAGACCAGCCCTTATACAGTGACTGATCCCGCCCCCAACAGAAGGGAGAATCTGAACAAGGAAAGTACAGGGCCTTAATTCCCCAGCTAAGCGAAAGTCGATACTGTGTTGGCTCGCAGAATCTGATTGCACAATAACCTTCCTCCAGTAATCCCACTTGGCCCTGATAGACACTCCTACACTGCATTGTAGGCAGTTTCCTTTGCAATTTGTAGCATCCAGTGGGTCTAAGAAGGGTGGATCCGCTATACTGATTGCCAGGGGAATCCCCTTTGTTAAATGGGAAACCAAATTTGATCGGGGGGGGGGGGAGGGGGGGGTTAAGGGGAGGGCAGAGTCATGTGATTTAAGGGGACTCCATTCAGACAGGAATTCACATTGATTTCATTATATGCCCCCAATAAAAAGCAAAGCGACTTCTTATTCGATTCTTTGCAGTAAATGTCCCCATTTGTAGAGGCTCAACTGATTCTGGGAGTAGATTTCAATATGGTGCCGGACCCTGATTGGGATAAAAACACATCCTCCTTATAACATTGATTTTAAAAATGCCCTTACAGATTTCTCAGGCAATTAGCTGTGGTTAACGTGTGGCAATTACGCCATGAGGGGGATGTCAGATTCAGCTGTAACCGGCTGTATATCGGTAATGTCCAATTCCACCTCCCCTTCCTCCTCACCTATATCTTCGGGAGAGATTCAGTTTTGATGGGGTCTTCTGTTGATCCTCTTCTTTTTCGTGAAGAGAAACGGTCTTCTGCGGTAGGAAGCCACCCTGATTCCCTGAAAAAACAGGGAAGCTGGAGACCCCCTTCCGCAGAAACCAAACGAAGAGGAAAAAAGCCAAAGCTTAAAAAAAACCTCGCGGTGTGAAGCACTGGCGTATGATGAGGTAAGATGTTCCGGGACCACGAGGATCAGAGGCGTGGAACAGGTTGGATCAAGCCTCAGGTTAACAGTCCGAAGAGAGTAGCAGACAAACGGAACCAGAACTGCAGCGAGGAAATCTCCAGTGAACAAGGTAAGTACCAGGAAGATGTTGATAGCGATCCGAGGAGCGGAAACGCTAACAGCAGCGGAAGAAAACTCCAGAGGAAAAGGTAAGAACCTGGAGGAAGCCGATAGCGATCCGAGGGGTGGAGCTGCTACCGGAGAAGAAACAAAAGGGCAAAAAGACACAGAAAGGGGAGGGAAAGAATACTAAGAAAGAGAAACAAGAAAAAAGGAAAACAGGCAGAAAGAAAGCCGCCTAAAGAGATCACTCAGCGAGGAAGCTTAGCTCCAAAAAGCAGAGAGCGGGGAACCAGGAAGCAGGATACTAAGCGGAGCACGGCAACAACATGTAGCGAAGTTGCAACGCACCGAACCGGAAACAGGGGCGGAACTAAATAGAGGAGGAGACAGGACAAGAGACTAGAGCGATAACCAGGAAGCAAAAGGTAGAATGGAACATTCTAATGGCAGTGCCAGCGCCAGCCCTTCCAAAGTCGCCAATCACGCCTGCGGTTCGGCGGGGGTGTGACAGGGGAACCTGATTACATGCACTTCTCCCATGTCTATTGCACATATTCCAGGATATTTCTGTTGCTTGCATGGTCTCGCTGACTTTGGTGCCTTGCATTGAAGAGGTTTCCATAAGGTCCAGAGTGTTGTCGGATCATGCACCGGTGACATTGGCCCTGATGGTCCAGAAGTTATCCTCTCCAGAGAGGCAACATTGGAGGCTCTATGACCCAACACTAAATGACGTAGACCAGAGGGCAGATGTGGCGCCAGCCATAAAAATTACTTTGAAGGAGGACTCGACTGAGGACCTGACTGATGCTAGCCTATGGGATGCAATGAAGGCGGTCATCAGGGGGATTCTCATTGCGCACTCGGCAGCATACATGTGATGTAGGTGAGAACGTAGAGAAGAAATCGAGAAGAAGGTACAGGAATGTGAATTGGCTCACAAGCAGAAATGCTCACCCAAGTCTCAGAGGCAACTGAGTTTAGCAAGAAATAAGTTAGAAGCATGTTTGGCAGAGCACACCACGTCATCGATCATGAGGGCTAGGCAGTCGGGCCATACCAAAGGGAACAACGCAAATAAATATCTTGTTCGAATGCAAAGGGAAAAGAAAGCACAGGAATACAATAGTGGGGCTGCAGGACCCCTTGGGGAACGTGCCATTCGGAGAGGAAGCGAAAATTGACATCATAGAGCAGTACTTCACAGAGACCATGGTGGCCGGTTCCCTCGACCCCCAAGACCAGAAGGAGTATGTTAGAGAAGCAGCATTACCACAGCTCTCAGAGATGCTTAGGGCGAGCCTGGATCGTCCTATCAAACCGGAGGAAATTGTGGCAGTCATAAGGGCCTTGAAGAACAGGGCGTCAGGTCCAGATGGCTTTACATCACATTTGTATAAGTATTTCATAACCTACTTCTCCAGCCCCTGACTCAGCGGTTTAATGCCTTTCAACACGCAAACAAGGTTACCATCATCCGACTCCTAAGTTTGGAAATGCACACTGGATTGTGGCTCCTATAGGTCAAAAATGCTACTGAACATTGATGCTAATATATACTCCAACGTCGCAGCCAACAGATAAACTGGCATCACGCCATCCTTAGTGGATGCTGACCAAACAGGTGTCATCATGGCGTGGAGCACTTTTGATAATATCCGACGGGCACCCAACCTGATTGATATTGCAGAAAGAGAACAATGAGGTATGGGAATCCTTGCATTGGATACAACTAAAGCCTTTGACAGGGTGGATTGGTCCTATTTACAACAAGTTTTGCAAGCTTTCAACTTTGGCCCAGAATTTCAAGAAATGCTCTTGGCCAATAATGGTACCCCAGCCACCATGGTATGGGTAAATCGTTGACTAACTATCCTATCTCAATAACTTGTGGAACTAGACAGTGATGCCTTCTGTGCCCACTAAACTTTGCTCTTACTAAAGGTTCAATGTTTGGGAGATAATCAGGGCATCACAGGGGTTGGAGTGTGGGATATACAATACAAGGTCTCCCTTTATATGCATGACATAATGTTGATGCTTACCAATGTGCACACCTCCTGAAGGTGGCACTGATGGAACTGGAATATTTTAAGATGGTGCCATGATTTGAGATAAATTCCCAGAAATTGGTGGGCCTGGGTGTCTGCTTATCAGGAGCTGATCTGGAATCCCTTCAAAGTCTATGTCTGGTGAGATGGGACATGGAAAAGATAGAATACTTAGGCATGATAATTCCAGCACCCCCAAGAAAATATATATATATATATATATATATATATATATATATATATACAACAAATGTTCTGATACTGTTCAAAACATTTGATAACGATCTGAGGAGCTGGGGTACACAGGAAATCTCCTTGATGGGGAGGATTACAACAGTTGAGATTAAACTCGTACCAAGATTTCTCCATGCATGCTCAGCCCTCCCGAATCAGATTCCACACATCCCACTTCGGCAACTACAGAATTGGGTCTCAAAATGTATATGGGTGGGCAAAAAACCCTGGGTAGCCAGGAGAGAAGTTTTGGGGGATGCCCGAATCGGGGGGCTTGGAGCCTTTGATTTAAGCATATATAAAATTGAAGATCAGATCACCCATATTATGACAGGGAAATGGGGGGCCGGCATATCCCTAAATGGGTGCACCTGATACAGGCTTTTTTGTGGCTTCCCTTACAGAAATTACCCTTCATAAGGTCGGTGGGGCTGGTGCCTCATGCCTGTCACTTGGCTGCCACAAGGGCCTCATTAGGGTTTTGGAAAATAGCTTTTAGGACTAATGGGGTAACCACGGGTGGGGTACTTTATCACCAATAAGGGATAATCCTGAATTCACTCCTGGATTGGGGAATGGGGCCTTCTCATTATGGTCCCAAGGGGGGTTCATGAATATTTCACAGTTGTATTCTAATAGAGCACTCCCGACCGTTGAGGAGTGCAAAAAGAAATGTACAATTTGGTGAAACTGAAAGATTTAGATATACCCAGCAGCAACACTGGATAACCAAGCCAAGGACAAGGGAGGAAGCAACGTGGGCCCGGATCACGCTTTAACTTATCATAGGGGAAGATGTGTCCCTGGGCTGTACCCTCAGACTGTCTAAATTATTGGGGACAGACATGTTAACTAAGAAGCTTAGCTATATGCTGAGATGGGAAACAGACCTGGGTCGCCCGTTAGAGGATCGGTCTTGGATGGAGGCGTGGGTCAGAAACTATTCCTCCTCTCGCTGTGTAACAAATATGTATTTTTACACAATATTATAGATGATACTTTGCACTGTGATGAATCTGATGATGTCATCATTCCTTTTCCAGAGGTTGCATCTCCTCATGTGGCCAGGGAAGGGCAGCCACTACCTGAACCTAACCCTGGGGGTGGCTACGCGAGGGAGGATCACATGAGGAGAGGAGACCCTCAGGGGTATGGAGAAGCATCATCAGATGAGACATGGTATCCCCCCTTTCCTTTTAGGGATATCCCCTCCATTCCCCATGCCTTGATGGCGTATTGTGATCACTCCCTACAATATCATGCAAAGGCTGCTGACAGAACTTGTGAACGTTTTACACCTAGTAAAACAGCATGTACTGAGACGAGAAAGAGGACTGCCATGAGAGAGTGTGAGAACCAGAAAGTGCAGTCTAGTGTTGTGAAGAATATGATTGGTTCAAAATCTTTCCCAGCCTGGAGGCGGGAGTTTAAATCAGCTGTTGTGCAATGTGGGAAAATGGAGAGAGCTTCCTTTTCCAAGAGCCGACTTGGAAACCGATGAAAAACGCAGTTTGCAGTGCAGAGCAGACGGTGTCCAAATCCGGGACTAAACCCTGAAGGCAGACGAGAGGAGGCGGCTAGAGAGGGAGTCGACACAAGCACTCCTGGCCAGCGAGAAAAGAAGTGCAGAAGCGAGCTATAGATCGGCCGCGTAGTGAAGCAGTACTGGTTGACACTGGAATCCCTAGAAGAAGAAGAAGGAAGTCGCAGCGGGAACTGAAGGCCAGGACAGGCTTCGTTCCGACACGAGGAGCAAGAACGCTCCATGTGGCTGACTGGGATAACGCCACTTGAGTCCAGCAAATACTGAGGCGAGTACCCAAATGCGTACGAGTGGAGTGAAAGAACAAATATGTTATCAGTGAACCCAGAGGGAAGAATGGAATGCCAAAACTGAGGCAAAGAGACCCTGAAGGAGTGAATTGGTTGCTGAGAGTGGGGAAGAGAGTAATTCTCATTGGGATCAGTGTCATCTTTATAGTCACAGTACTTTGCCATGAAGTAGCTTGGGGAAGACGCATACCCCCTTGCACTTATTGAGAAGGACAGATTCAAACGTAAAGACCTGCCAGGAGAGTACCAGGTGTTTAACGAGTCTGGGACCCACATACAAATTGTATAAAGAACTATATGCAAGAACCTGGCAGGGGAGTATACCAAGTGATTTGCGAGTCTTGGACCCGCACCCAAGTGTTGTTGTCTTGATAAGAGAATCTCAAGGAAGACCCATGCCCTCAGGATATGAACAGTTTTGAATGTGATAAAAAGCCTGGGGAAGGGAGTCATTTCGCCTGCAGTGGATTGCGACCCCAGTAGGAGGGTGTTATCCTCTTGACATATAAAGAACCTGGTTATTCTTTTAAAGTTTTGTTTTTGTTGGAAAGAAACCTGGGGAAGGGAGTCATTCCCCTGGAGCTGTGAACATGATCTATTTGGAACTTTTGTTGGAGCTATGCCTTTTGTTGAACTTGAACATTTGCGCACTTTTGAAGCCAGAGACAATACCCTTAACACCTTAGCGTTTGTTATTAGAATGAGAGGGCTAGGATAGGATAAGATTTCGGACACAGATCATTTTGTTTTGGACATCTTGACATCTGACAGACGCTAAGTTTTGGTTGAGGCAGGGAAATACCTCTTAGATTAGCGATAGTGAGGCATTTTCCAACGCCTTTATTATTTATATAAGTGTATGCTAATCACCAAAGTCCTCTGTGTCCGAGTCTCGTTCCTGGTTCCTCACAGAAACCTTCACGCTATATGTTTCTAATAACAGCATAGACCCGGGTTGTTGCCGTGGATGTGTTCTTAAGGGGAACTACTTTCATATGTGGTGGGAATGCCAGATCGCTCGTTTGTTCTGGGTGAATGTGAGAGCAACCATTGAGGGTGTCACGGCAGTACAGCTGCCGTTGGACCCTCTGATTGTTCTCTTAGGCGACACTCTGCAGGGAGTATACTGATAATGATAATGATAATGATGTGTTATTTATATAGCACCTTAATCCAAAACGCATTACACAGCACATATTTACATACAATATCACTGAACCGAAATTGGTACTCATCTGGAATCCCTTCAAAGTCTATGTCCGGTGAGATGGGATATGGAAAAGATAGAATAATTAGGCATGATAATTCCAGCACCCCCAAGAATATATATACAACAAATGTTCTGATACTGTTCAAAATTTTCGATAACGATCTGAGGAGGTGGGGTACACAGGAAATCTCCTGATGGGGAGGATTACAGCAGTTATGATTAATCTCGTACCAAGATTTCTCTATGCATGCTCAGCTCTCCCGAATCAGATTCCACACATCCCACTTCGGCAACTATAGAATTGGGCCTCAAAATGTATATGGGTGGACAAAAAACCCACGGTAGCCAGGAGAGTAGTTTTGGGGGATGCCCGAATCGGGGGGCTTGGAGCCTTTGACTTAAGCATATATAATATTGGAGTTCAGATCACCCATATTATGACAGGGAATGGGGGAGGCATATCCCTAAATGGGTGCACCTGCTACAGGCCTTTGTGTGGATTCTCTTGCAGAAATGACCCCTCATAAGGTCGGCGGGGCTGGTGCCTCATACCTGTCTCTTGGCTGCCACAAGGGCCTCATGAGGGTTTTGGAAAATAGCTTTTAGGACTAATGGGGTAACCCCGGGTGGGGTACTTTATCACCAATAAAGGATAATCCTGAATTCACCCCTGGACTGGGGAATGGGGCCTTCTCATTATGGTCCAGAGGGGGGTTCATGAATATTTCACAGTTGTACTCTAATGGAGCACTCCTGACCTTACAGGTGTGCAGAAAGAAATGTACAATTTGGTGAAACTGAAAGATTTAGATATACCCAGCTGCAACACTGGATAACCAAACCAAGGACAAGGGAGGAAGCAACGTGGGCCCGGATCGCGCTTGAACTTATCATAGGGGAAGATGTGTCCCTGGGCCGTACCCTCAGATTTTCTAAATTATTGGGGCCAGACATGTTAACTAAGAAACGTATCTATATGCTGAGATGGGAAACAGACCTGGGTCGCCCGTTAGAGGATCGGTCTTGGATTTAGACGTGGGTCAGAAACTATTCCTTCTCTCTCTGTGTAACAAATATGTATTTTTACGCAATGTTATAGATGGTACTTTGCACTGTGATGAATCTGATGATGTCATCATTCCTTTCCCAGAGGTAGCATCTCCTCATGTGGCCAGGGAAGGGCAGCCACTACCTGATTCTGACCCTGGGGGTGGCTATACAAGGGAGGATCACATGAAGGGAGGCGACCCGCAGGGGGATGGACCAGCATCATCAGATGAAACATGGTATCGCCCCTTTCCCCAAAGGGATATCCCCTCCATTCCCCATGACTTGATGGCATATTGTGATCACTCCCTACAATATCATGCAAAGGCTGCTGACAGAACTTGTGAACATTTTACACCTAGTAAAACGGCATGTACTGAGACGAGAAAGAGGACTGCCATGAGAGATTGTGAGAACCAGAAAGTGCATTATAGTGTTGTGAAGAATATGATTGGTTCAAAACATTTCCCAGCCTGGAGGCGGGAGTTTAAATCAGCCGTTGTGCTATGTGGGAAAATCGAGAGAGCTTCTTTTTCCAAGAGTCAACTTGGAAACTGATGAAAAACGCAGGTTTTAGTGCAGAGCAGACAGTGTCCAAGTCTGGTACTGCATCCCGAAGGCAGGTGAGTGGAGGCGGCTAGAGATGGAGCCGACACAAGCACTCCTGGCCGGTTGGGCAGACCAGGAATCAGAGGGGACCAAAAGACATTAACACAGAAGACTGCCAGAAAGAGGACAGGTGAAGAAGCGAGCAATAGATCGGCCGCGTAGTGAAGTAGTGCAGGTTGACACTGCAATCGCCAGACGAAGAAGAAGGAGGTCTCATCGGGAACTGGAGGCCAGGATGGGCTTTGTTCTGACACACGGAGCAAGAACGCTGCATGCCACTAACTGGTGAAAAACCACTCGAGTCCAGAAAATACTGAGGTGAGTACCCGAATGCGTATGTGTGGAGTGAAAGAACGAATATGTTATTGGTGAACCCAGAGGGAAGAATGGAACGCCAAAACTGAGGTAAAGAGACCCTGAAGGAGTGAATTGGTTGCTGGGAGTGGGGAATTCTCATTGGGATCAGTGTCATCTTTATAGTCACAGTACTTTGCCATGAAGTAGCTTGCGGAAGACCCATGCCCCCTTGCACTTATTGAGAGATCCAAACCTAAAGACCTGCCAGGAGAGTATACCAGGTGTTTAACGAGTCTGGGACCCACATACAAATTGTATAAAGAATTATATGCGAGAACCTGGCAGGGGAATATACCAGGTGCTTTGCGAGTTTTGGACCCGCACCCAAGTTGTGTCATCTTGAAAAGAGAATCCCAAGGAAGACCCATGCCCTCAGGATCTGAACTGTATTGAATGTGATAAAAAGCCAGGGGAAGGGAGTCATTTCGCCTGCAGTGGATTGCGACACCAGTAGGAGGGAGTTATCCTCTGGACATATAAAGAACTTGGTTATTCTTTTTTGTTGGAAAGAAACCTGGGGAAGGGAGTCATTCCCCTGGAATTGTGAACATGATCTATTTGGAACTTTTGTTGGAGCTATGCCTTTTGTTAAACTTGAACATGTGCGCACTTTTGAAGCCAGAGACAATACCCTTAACACCTTAGCGTTTGTTTTTAGAATGAGAGGGCTAGGATAGGATAAGATTTCGGACACAGATCATTTTGTTTTGGACATCTTGACATCTGACAGAAGCTAAATTTTGGTTGAGGCAGGGAAATACCTCTTAGATTAGGATAGTGAGGCATTTTCCAATGCCTTTATTATTTATATAAGTGTATGCTAATCACCAAAGTCCTCTGTGTCCGAGGCTCGTTCCTGGTTCCTCACAGAAACCTTCACGCTATATGTTTCTAATAACAGCATAGACCCGGGTTGTTGCCGTGGATGTGGTTTAGATGTAGAACTGAAGAAATGAAACGTAGTGATGGCAGTAGCATGATTTGCGAGAAGGGATTGTTGATGGGGGTGGAGGCGGAGGGGTTTCTGTATGGGGTTTGCAGGATTGCTGTATTGTGTGCTGTATTATGGAATGGTGATTAAGGTACTGTGATGCTGCTCCAGAAAAAGGTATTAAATAAAAGTTGTAAAAGAAAAAGTGGACACTAACTTGTCAGCTATGCAGATTCCTACTGTGTGGTAGAAGAGAATACATGTTCTACTGTCAATCAAGAGACTTTTTCTCATAGTGCCAGGTGCACCTCCATTTAATGAATGGGGCTGAACTTTGTGAGCCCGATTTATGGAAATGTGCTGAGAAATCCTGCAAGGGCCGCGCACCGAGAAGGATACTGTGCTAGCCGGCACGCAGATTTAAAAATGTGCACGCCGCGTATTCATGGAATTGTTTGTGAAAAATGTATTCATAAGTCACGGACGGAACGCCCCAGACAGGCACAGACGCAAAGTATAAACAGCCAGATCAGCCACCTTTGCCCGCTCCCCCGGGAGCAAATACACACACCCCTCATACAGTTTGTGGGGTCCTCCGCAAGAAGGCTTGCATCTCGGGGACCCTGCACAGGGTTCCCTGTAACTGTCCCCAGCATCCCGACAACCTGCTTATAATACATTGTAACTCGGTATAAACACGGAAAATATGCATGTGAACCCCTGTAAACCGTTCCTGCACCCCACTACACTGCTTACGCACATCCCTAAGTAAGTTCGGGACCCCGTATGTACACGTACCCTGAAATCCGACATGCAACCCAACTTCCGTGCTGCAAATCCTACGCGCAAGTGTAGTTACGCCTGCCTTTGGGTGAGGGACTTGCGTGGCCATTTCCCGGCCAAGCGGTTGCGCGATTGAATCCATGAATATGTCTCAAGCCGTGCAATTGTGGGCATGTGAGTGACTGCCTGCAAGCCGTCCCTCGGAACGCCCACTTTTTCGCAAGTTCTTCACCATTTCTGTTGTTCCACCCACTTCCCAACCCTCTGCACAAGCCATGCCCACACTGTACATGTAACAGGGCCATTGCTACCACTAGGCAAGGTTAGGCGCTTGCCTATAGTGTGAAATTGTTAGAGCGGCAAATTCTGCCAACGGCAATAACTACATATGCATTTTTTATATACATTTATTTATTATTCTCTCTCTCTCGCCATCTTGACTATTTGAAGGTGGCACTCTCAGCACTGTCTGCAGCAGCAGGAAGCATAGCTGCCACTGTGAGGTTTGGGTCAGGCGTGGGCGTCAGCGTGTTGCTGTGCGATGCGCAGGGCATCAGGCCGCAACTGAGCATTAGCACTGCACGTGTCCTTGATAGACTCGTGCAAATGTTTGGCTTCTTCTGGACCTTCCGTGGCCCGCCCTGCATTAGCTGCAGCCTGCCGCCATGGGTGATAGCCCTGTCTGAGAGAGACTCAGACACACACACAGGCAGGTGAGGTGCCCTATTGTTTTCTAATTGTTCTGCCTCTCGGCCTCGGGTGGCAATAGCCGAACTGGGACTCAGTAGAGAAAGTGCAAATTAGAGCCAGTGGATGTTCGTGAATTGCAGGCTGACAGTGCTCATTTCCAGCCTATTCAGTGCTGCTTGCGTCCAGTTGCCATTGACCAAGTCCAAAACCACAGAGCGCGTTTTAATTTCACTGAATGAGGGTGCAACGTGCAGGACTAAAAACACTGCCTGGCGCCATGGAGTTACTTACCTTGGCCTCCTATCTATGATCATTCAACCTCCCTCTGCCGTTCTCCACATGCCTTCAATGACTGAGCAAATATTTCCTCTGCTTTAGACCCTCTGTAAATGAGTCTTAATACTGTCAGGGTTCAACTTCCCTACAACACACCCAACCAAGGCTCTCAACGTGTATGGGTTCTCTGTGGCACTGGCAGCCGGGGTTGTAACTGTCACTTGGCTGGTTTACACTTCGCCTGATGTTGAGTGCAGCTTCCCCTGTATCTTGTGCAAGAAGGAGTCTGCAATGGCAATGCACCAGCTGACAGTTAAATACATTTGGAAATGCACTTGGATAGGTTTGCAGAACCCGGCCTCATCCCCTAAGAGCGTTTATTTTACCTGTGCATATGATTAGCTTTAGAAAGGGGGGGTGATTACATGCTACACTTTACAACTTTTGCTAGAGTGATCAGGAATTCCACTCATAATGACGGCTTTTTGCAAGTCTTTGTACTCGCCGAGCATTGTGCAGCACTAACGAATGCAGCATTTCCTATCAGAGGTTTAAGCAGCCACCACCAACAGGTGAGGATAGGTAGCTAAAAAGAATCCAGTGTGCATTTTATACACCATCGGCTCATGATGGGGCAAGGTTAAAGGAAAGAAAAACGTGTTTACATGTGTGTTGTGAGTGTGATATGTGTGTATGGAAGAGAGAATGAGAGTATACATGTATGTGTGTGAGCGCAATGAGAGAATGTGTGTGTACGCATGGAAGAGAGCATGTAATGCGAGTGAATGAGAGAGAGTGTTTGTGTGTGTCAGTTACTAAGTGTGTGTGAGGGCAGCCACAGCCAACCGTTTTATCCTGAAGCCGACACAAAAGAACGTCAATTGCCTCAGTACTGATAGCAACTAGCAAAGCTTTATTGTTTGTTAGACTTTCAAAACAACATTAAATGGTGGATCACCAAATTGGAAGAATTACTATTTTTCAGGAGCGGTGGGGTAGAACACCCCCCCTGTCCCTGATCTGTCCATGCATGTCTGCTACCAAATACATCCTTTTCTTCAAAGTAGTCTCAAGTCTTTTGTCTATTGAACATCAAAGTCCTTGTACTTGCTGGATAGTTTTCTTACTCGAGCCATTGTTATAAGCACTGCTTTACTGTTGGTCAGTTCAGGACACCTGGGATAAGGCTGGGACGTTCACTGAAACCTCTGTTTTTTCTTTATGTAACATTGTAGAGGTGTTTGAATCACAGTCACTATGCTTTTGTAGGCTGGTGTGATTGTCTATTGAAATTCCAGGACTGGCACCTGGGGGCTGCGGGGGGAGTGCAGGTGGGGTCGTGCCACTCTCCCAACCGGCATTAAATATAGGTCCCTCTAAAATTAACTTCTCAGTCTTGATTCACTCGAGGACCTGTAGTGCGAGGGGCCAATCTGACAGTTTGCCTAGGGTGGCAAAATTCTGTGCACCGGCCCTGGCGTGGAGTTTCGCGCAAGGGCCTCAATGGCTCACGGAGACATGCCAACCCAACGCAAACTCCTCGCAAGTCCAAGAAAAGTACTTCCCATTCGATTCCATGAATCGCTGAAAGGGGATTTGCGCACAGAATGAGACGCAAGTACCCTATTTTTCATGCAAATAATTCCATGAATCAGTCCCTGTGACTTTAAATCCTCTGATATAACTCCCTCTTGTGGGGTGATTCTGTATGCTCCTTCTCCCTTCACCTATTCCTGAGGGTATACACGCATTTCATCGAAGTACTTTTCATCGTGGGACTTTTCATCGCCATTTTTTCATCGACCAAAACTTTTTTTTAAAAAATATTTTTTGGGGGGTGGTTTTTTGGGGTTGGGGTATGATTATATAAGTAAGAGGTGGCTTTGGGGGGGAACCCCCCCTGAAATAAAAAAAAAGAGTTTTGGTCGATGAAAAAGTGGCGATGAAAAGTCCCACGATGAAAAGTATTTCGACGAAATAACGTAGAACCTTCCTGAGAACTTGTGCCCGGCTTAAGGTTGCTACAGTTCTTCAGCAGACTTAAAAAAGAGGCTTGATTACCTATGTACTGTACTATAAGTCAATGGGTTGTCATTCTTTGCACTTGTTTCTTCGGCTTAAATAAAATTCTTAATAGTTTTTGAAAAAAAGGAAATGGTACCAGCACATATGCGTATTCAAAAATAAGGGAAAAATGGTTCATCCCATAGCAACTCGTGACCAGAGTCGTCGTGGGTAGAGAGAGCGAATAGCTAACAACCACTTAACCTGTTGAAATCCAGGTGTGGTAGTTAATAGTGGTTCATGTTCAGGTATACTGCTGCGATTGTCCAGTCTCCATTTGTTCATAAGAGGTCTCTAGGCTACGCCAAATGCCATACCGACCATCACTGTTGACGAACTCCCAGATATGGTCCTAATATGAGGGGTGGGAGCCACAGACTGGCAGATGCAGATTGGTCAGTGCCCGCACCTGTGCCCTGTCCATGTGCTGTACTCAATGAGTAGACATAGAAAGTGATCTGGCCTGCACTGGTAAGGTATGTGTGGAAGAGGAAGGAAAGAGTAGGCTGCATTTATAAAGGGAGATCTTTCTATAGGCTCGGGATCTGCAACATTTGGCTCTCTAGATGTTTAGGACTAAAACTCCCATCAGCCCCAGCCAGCATAGTCAGCGGGGAGGGATCATGGCAGTTGTAGTCTAAAACATCTGGAGAGTCACAGGTTGCAGAGCCCTGCTGGTGGCCCTTTCCACAGGTCAATATACTACCTTCATACAGGCCCTGTTTCACGAGTTCGGCTTGTTTTCTGCAGTATTGCTCCTTGGTCTGCATAGTCTTCCCAACAGGTGTCAATCAAGAGGGAGGAGGTCAAGCAGGATCTTTTGACAGCATAGCACAGTGAAACGATGGGTTTTAAAAATGTCAAATTTGGAAACCTAAAATTACAAAATTGTATTTTAAGCTGCATGAAGTTGTACTGTTTTTATCCTTATTATGGCCACTGTTGCAAAGATAATCCTTGTGCTCAGCCAGCACTAGTCCCACTATAGCAAGATGTTTGGTGACATCAAGGAAGTGGTCTGCAACCAGTGACTCTCCAATCGTTTATACTACAACTCCAAGGGTCCCTCACTTTTGACTATGTTGGATAGGGCTGCTGGGAGCTGTAATCCAAAAGCTCTGGAGAGTCAAAGGTTACAGATCGCTGCTTTAATGGGTTACTGTTTACCCAGCTTAGGCCAATCTTCAACTGGCTTTAGTTCGGGGTGCTGGGCACAAGAGGTACACCCATTGAGAGAGCAGACATAATTGCATTGGGCATGCATGAAGGACATGTGGGGATTATCAGGGTCCCAGACATACTGGCCCCCAGTTTCCTTGCAGAACTGAACGGTTTGTTTGATGGCTTTCATAGAAACTTGAGAAAGATGGCTGGGTTCCCGGAAGACCTATGGAGGTTTGCGTGGGGTGCCACTCTTCCATATTGCCTGTTGCCATGGCCTTCAACCTTTATTGTGCCAGATGTTCTGGAACACAACTCCATCAGCCCTAACCAGCAAATTCAATTGTGTGGGATCATGGAAGGCAAACTCCAAAGCACCCCGACAGAGTGACACACCAAAAGGGAGTATGCTGCACCCTTTGCAAACTGGTATTTAGACATCCAGTCAAAAGACAACTTAGGTCTGCTTTGGTGTGAATTATGAACCACCAGTTCTGTTCAAAAACCTACCGGCCATTCTATGCTGCCAGTTCAGAAGATCCCTAAAAGGTTTGGATGCTGCCAGATTTCTCACTACACTACCACACCACACCACACACAAACCACCATTCAGACTAATTAACAGAACCTGTGTTAGACATTGGAGGTTGCAGTGGGCTTCCATAATCCTTTGACTGCCCTTATCGATACACCCCACAAGAGTGGTCACATGTTGCTGTTCGAACGGATATCTATGTCCTAATTTGGGGGTAGAGTACGTAAATCCTGCCACCTCCTGCCCATAAAATCCGGGGGGTGATGTTTTGTTTGACAACTACCTGCTTTTTTAAATGTGCACATTACAATATAACTTGCACCAATTTGAGATGGACAGGTGTAATCCACGAATACACGGTCCTCCCCTTTTGACACCCTGACAAGATTAAGCTTTTTTTTTAAATCCCAAACCTGCAAGGAACCCTTCTCCTCCACCTCGCTATGCAAACTGGTGTCCACACCTGACCCTCTTAGGCGCCTTCCAGAAAAGCCACGAGGAAGAACTAAGAACAATGGCTGACGAGCCGGGTCTGAGGCTTGCACAAACAGTTAATTTGAGGGTTGACCTGAACCCAAAATGTGCACATCTTCCAGCGCCTTTCTTGATCCCTAGTAAAAATGTTCCTATGCAAACGATATCATAACATGTTCTGCTGGTCATGTGCACACTGCATGCACGCTCTCCTTTGCATGTACTCTGGGGTTGCAAAGCTTTGACTTTTGGAAAGGAATGTAAACATGCATGGCGATGATAAGATGATGGTGTTATCATTCCTAGACACCCTCTTTCACTACTTCTTTTTAACTTTCCCAATTCTCTCAATTTATGACGCAGCATAAAATCACGTGTGGGGATTTGGCGAATAACGCACGTTTTGGGCATTTTTAGTTATTGCAAACGTCTCTGAAATTTCCGGATATTTGTCTGAAAAGTTTGAGGCTACCCACAGAGGGTAAAATGAGGGCCCTGCAAATGCGAGCATGGGGCTGCCACCCACTGCCAGGTCTAAAACATGCCCCACTGGCATGGTAGCCTGGCAGCCCCATTGTGGCAGTTCCCGTTAGGGCAATGGGGCATGGAAAACTTTGTTTTCTATTTCCAACACTGGAAATAAAGTTTACAATATTTTATTTGAATTTTGTTATTAATGTGCATTGGTTTAACCGTGTAAACCTTTCACATTATTACGCACCACAAAAGAGTAAAAAGAAGAAAAGGGAACTAAAGAAATACAAAAATATTCATTCAAATACTACATACACATTTTCTGGGAACTCAATTCATCAAATTACATTCCATGTTAAAATTACAATTAATCAATCAAACATACATTTAAAAAAATCTTAAAATATTGAAGGTGACCCAGAATAGAAGCTACGCAGCCAAAAGGCCTCCGATTCATTACATACAGTGTTGTATAGGAATTTACCAGGATGATTAGTTCAAATCTCCGGAAGGGTGGGGCACGGCGCCACTAGATGTTTCCGGTTTTCCTTGGAGTGAGCGGTAAAAAAAAGTTGTCATTATTCCTAGGGTTCTGGGAGGGGCCCGTGGGTAGCAGTGGGGGGGAGTGGAGTGACGTGTAGGGATGCTTTTGAGTGGTACCAGGGGGGCAGGTTCACACACTCAGAAGTCACCCTTACGTAGTCACCCGTTTCCAAACCTTTGGCTTAACGACACGCAATATTTAGTTCTCCCAGTGTTGCACTGCACCAGGGCATCGGTATACCAGAGGTGTAGCCAGGATTGTTTAACAAGTGAGGCCTGATGCTAATGTAGTTGGGCCCGCGCAGTGTCATTAACATCTGTAAATGCCCACACAGCATTGCAGAGTAGGCATTTACAGATTTTGGGTGGCACTAGTCCGCTGATGATGAACTTTGAGGGTGCACTGCTGCTGTGCCCCCCTGTGCCCTGAGACGTGCTGCAGTGAAATCGAGTCGATCCCTTCACCGGGAGAGGAGAAATCGTCACTGAACTGCCAGAGAATCTTCCCTGTAGCTCAGCCGCTGAAAGCCACAAGACCGCACAATTGCCGCATTTGAACCTGCAACCGAAGTGGACTCGACTGGTGAAGTTTGATCCGGAGTACGCATGGGGTCAGTGATTACTTGTAACCCTTACCAGTGGCCCCTATTGCATACATCTATTTTTACGCACAAGTGTCCCCTGAGGGCCACTCTCCCTTTCATGAGGTAGCCGGTGCTACCCACCTATTCCCATCTCTCTGACCCGGCTCTGCCCTTTTGGGGGGACCCTCCTCGAATAGTGGAAACCTATTCTTCACTGCCTCATCCACCTTCCCGAGCTGCTACAGCCCCTGCAAGAGACCCTGTTTTTCCTCTACCACACGATCATGTGCACCAGCACCAAACTGTTCTTTTGAGCACAAGGCTCCACTCTTCTTAGGGCTTGGACTGCCTCTCAGTTAGGGTTGATAAAACTATTTACACTGTATGATCCCTTTCTTTACAGGTTGTGGACCTTTACTGTGTGCCATCTCTTTTAGGACTGGTTACTGTATATATACTGTATAATAGAGTTGTGTTGGTTTGGTTGTTACTACTGTGTTCTACTTCTGTGTTTGATTTAAAAGGCCTTTAATAAATGTATATTTATTCTTGATATACACCTGACTGAGAGTAATTTGTAGTGTCCTTGCTGTGTGTGCTCATTATCACTCTCACCCCTCATGAGACCTAGTCTTGACAGCCGTCAATGCTACCTTGATTGGTCTGGCTTGTCCAGAAGGTTACTCTGTTCTGAAAAACTAGACTGGCCTTCTGAACCTCTGCCCACCAGGTCAGAGTTCAGAAATCCATCTTAATACCACCCTCAAGTCTGCCCAGTCCCTCCACTGACCTCTGCCCCAATCGCAGGAACCACCATTAACTGTGCCCTCCTCCCAGTACTCCCATTGACTTCAACCCCAACCCCAGGCACCACCATCAAGTCTGCCCAGTACCCCCACTGACCTCTGCCCCAACCCCTGGCACCAACCTAAAGTCTGCCCTCCTCCCAGTACCTTCACTGACCTCTGCCCCAACCCCAGGCACCACCCACAAGTCTACACTCTTCCCAGTACCCCCACTGATCTCTGTCCCAACCCCAGCTACCACCCTCAAGTATGCACTCATCCTACTCCAATGTGGAGCACCAACCTACCTCATCTCCACTGGCCTGCTTCTACAATGAAGTACATCTGGTTGTAGGTCAAAGGATCGACAGTGAAATGGTCGACAGGTCAAAGGATCGACACCAAAGGGTCGACAGGTCAAAGGATCGATTTTTTTGGGGATTTTTTTTTCCACCATTTTTTTTGGGGGGGGGGCGCCCACCAAACCCCCTTTTTTGCCAAAAAACACTTTTTTCCCTAAAGGAAAACCTAAACAAATATAAATAATTTTAAAAAAAATGTGATCCTTTGACCTGTCGACCCTTTGGTGTCGATCCTTTGACCTGTCGACCCTTTGGATTTGATCCTTTGACTAGACACCAGTACATCTGCCACATATCCTCCTCAAACATGAACTCCTCAGAGCACCGCTGTTCAATCCAGGAGTGTATGTTTCTCCATGGCTCCCTGTTAGACCACACTCAGCTCCACATCAACAGAACACCATACTGTTGCACCACCTACACTTTGACAACTCCATGTACTTGTGACATAGTTATGCAATGTAATTAAATGTGGCATTTGTATAGTGCCTGTGTGCCATTGACATGGCCTCAAAGCGCTGTAGGTGAATGCCCTTGGAAGACCAAAGTTCGAGGTATCAGATATTGGTCTGAGTGATTAAGAATACCTGTGTGCATTTTAGCCTGTTCAAAGCTAGATAGGGGTGGCTAAGTCCCTGCTAGCAACCTCAGTACAACAGGTTTGTGGTTTGGTGTTCTGAAGGTTGTCAGAGAGTGTGTAAGTCAAGGAGACTGATAATGTGCCCAGCTAGACCGAATAATTAATTGTCAGACTTAAATGCATTCTAGTGGCAGATGTGATGTGGATATCAGATATCACATCAGGTAGCAGATGATTGAAGATGTGTGCTGATGGGTGGCCATACCTTGGGAGGGATACAGCTATCTTCCATCCAGTGCACAAGTGATGAGTGTAGCCCACTCATCCACAGTGAGGCCACATCCCTCTTCAACACCCACAATGCAAAATACTTGTGCCACTGAATGAAGTGTGGGCACATCCACATTAACAAGCAAGTGCCAAGCTCGCTGCCTTGCTGCCATGCTCCTGTGGGCTCGCTCATTGCTGCCCTGCTCCTCTGGGCTCGTTCCTTGCTGCCCTGCTCCTCTGGGCTCCCTGCCTTGCTGCCCTGCTCCTCTGGGCTCCCTGCCTCCAGCCCTGCTCCTCTGGGCTCCCTGCCTTGCAGCCTACTACAGTCCTCTGCAGTCCTCTACAGTTTGCCTCCGCCTACTACAGCTCTCTGTCCTGCTCCTCTGGACTCCCTGCCTTGCAGCCTACTACAGTCCTCTGCAGTCCACTACAGTTTGCCTCAGTCTACTACAGCTCTCTGTCCTGCTCCTCTGGACTCCCTGCCCTGCAGCCTACTACAGTCCTCTGCAGTCCACACTTTACATCAGCACAGCCACCCAAAACCTACCTGGGTGCCCGGTGCCACTCTTGACACACCTACACATCAGTGGACCAGAAAGAAACTCAACGTACAATGAACTCAACCTCTAGTAGCGAATGGGCAGAGGTCAATGGGCCTCATTACGACCCAGGCGGTAAGTTACCGCCTGGGCCGTGACTTTACCACCATGGCGTAAACTACGTTTACGCCATGGTGGTTGGCGGACTTACCGCCCCATTCCGACCTTGGCAGGGCGGTAAGTCCCCAATCCCCATTTACCCTTCCCCATTCCCATTTTTGCCCCATAGGGTATAATGGGAGTGGGGAAGGCGTTAATTACGCCACCGTAAATTACGGTGGCGTAATTAACTCCATGGTCCCTTAGCGCTATGGATTTTAACACCTGCTAAAAGCAGGTGTTAAAAGCGCCATGGCGCTAAGGGACCTCGTACTCAGGCGGTAAGGGTCGGCGCTGTTAACGCTGCCGTAAACCCCTTACCGCCTGGGTCGTAATGAGGCCCAATGAGTTATCACCAGATACAACAACCATTTAAACCACATGGAACATGTGGCAAGACAAATGAACAAGTGAGTACCCATCCCCACCCCCAAACACCGCCATGAAACAACTCACACATCAACAAAAGCATTCCCATATTCACATCATTATACACACACCAAAAATGTCACTCAAACAACAACACACCAGCACTATAACACAGTGCCCCTGCACAAGGAATGGAATCAGACTACCAGCCCTTGCCACCTCCAGCTGTCTGATTGTTCCTCTCCTACATGTGAAACACATATGCACATGTCCAAGTCAATCAAAATAATGCCACATGTCAAGCACAAACAACACACAACATCACCAAACACCTATGAACATATTCACCAATGGAGTACAAAGTCAACCACAACATACAAGTCTCACACACCCATCCACACCAACAAAATTGAGCAACATGCCTGTACTGCAAACCAATGAATTAGGAAATTAACAGATGTGTAAGACAAAGCGGTCAAACACGTGGATCCCAAGCACGTCACCTCCCCACATCCCCAAGAGACCACCCATTTTCATCGAACATGGATGCAATAGCGATCACACACACGGAGCATCACAGTAAAAACATGGCACACAGAGTGAGGCCCCAACACACATGACAACCATAAAACACATGCACTTGGAGAACATGGACAAAGTAAATGCGCACATGGACAAAGAGAACGCAAGCAATATGGTAGGAACATATTAAAAATATGTATTAACAGAGCAAATATGTAGAAATAAATAAGGGAAAGGGAAGTCCAAAACGAAAGCTTAAAACTATATAACTATATACCACAGCAGCGGGCTAGTCCGTAGGGATGCTTGCCAAGGCTTTGACCAGGGCCGACTCTCCATCCTCCACCTCAGCCTGTAGGCGGGTCTCCATTGTTGCCTGAAGGGCTTGCAGTCTGTTCAACACGTGAATCTCCATCTCCTCTGTTGCCCTGCCAGCTTCCCCTACGAAGGCAGCCCACCTCCTTGCCACCCTCTCCTCTTCCGCTGCCCTTGCCCTCACTATTGCAGCATCCCGAGACTGCTGCCTCTCCATCACCTGCTGCCTTGCATAGTGAACCTGTCGCTCATTGGCCAAGTTTGTGGCAGCTTGCCTCCTCCAGGTGGCAATGCCCTGAATTATCAGCCTCCTCACTGCCACCACCTGCCACTGCCTGTTACTGTGTTCCCTCTGAATGTTCTCCCTCTGACTGGATGACAGTCGTCGTCGGGGGAGTACAACATGTGATGAATCTGATGATGTGAACTCTCCTTTCCCGGGGATAGCCTCTTCTCATGTGGCCGGGGAAAGCAGCAGCTGTATGATCCTGACCCTGGGGGTGGCTATGCAAAGGAGGATCACATGAGGGGAGGCAACCCTCAGAGGGATGCACATACATCATCAGCTGTGACATGGTATCCCCCTTTCCTTTTACGGATACCCCCTGCACCCCCATGCCCTTATGGCATATTGTGATTGAATGTTCTATTACCAAGTCTTAAGGATATAGAAGAATTCTATCACCCATTATAAAATAGGGCGACAAAGACTGAGACAAAGAAGAGGACAGCCAGAAGGAAGATTACTAGACTGAACCAAAAGGAGCAGGCTAGTGATTGGAGATATCTGATTGGCTCAGAGGAACACCCTTCTTTCAAACGGGAGTTCAAGGATGGAACAGCTGAGAGCAACAGAGAAAACAAGATCCCACTCGCTAGTCACTGCCCGGGAAGCTAAGCAGTGGGTTGGGCAGGCGAGCATAGAGACGCAGGAGAAGCGTAGAGAATATTTCCCAGCTCGGGCTGGGAATCCTGGATGCAGCAAAAAAGGCAGAGAAGTGGCACGGCGAGACAGGAAGGCAGCGTCTGTAGAGGAGACGCGTTGCAGCATGCATGAGAGGCGCTGAAGCAGGGCGCGAGGCAGAATAAAGAGCTTTGTGCCGGCAAGGTAAAACGGAGTGACACGCAAACAACTGTGTAAAGACCTGTCAGGAGAGTACACCAGGAGTTTTTGTGAGTCTGAGACCCACACCCAAGTTCTGCTGTTTTGAGGAGAGAGCCAGAGGGATGACCCATGCCCCTTGGGAGTGAACTGTGTGGTTGTGGCAAAGACCAGGGGAAGAGAATCATTTCGCCTGGAGTGGATTGCATGTCAAGAGGAGGAAGTCATCCTCTTGGCTCATTGACAATTTGTTTTGTTTGGATTTTGCATTTGAACAGAGACCTGGGGAAGGGTGTCATTACCCTGGAACCTTGAACTCTATTTTTGGAATTTTGTATGGCATACAGCCTTTCTGTGTTCACACCATGGAGGCCAGAGACAATCCCCTTATCAGTTTAGAATTAGCTGTAGCATGCGAGGGACAAAATAGTTTTTTTTGGACACAGGACAATGAGTTTTATCTTGGACATTCTGACAATGACAATGCCACTAGTTAGTTTTGTTGAGGTAGGGAAACTCCTCTTACACTTAGAGACAGTGAGGCCTTTTCCCAATAACTTCTTATTTAATAAAAGTTTCTGGCAATAAATATTGCAACACTGTGTCCTTCACTCATTCCTGCCTCATCCACAGCACTGCTTCTGCCCTCTTTACCAGCTGCCGCAACTGTGGAAAAGGGAGAAAAGAACATTGACATCAGTCAACAGTGACAATGCATGTGTGGCATACACAATAGTAACAGTAGCATGAACTCAGCAACCAGCAACTTCCACACACGCACGCCCATGCAATAAGTATGAATACAGTCACACAAGTGTAGGGAAAATAATGAGTCACAATTACGATACACGCAGATTTCAAATCCGCCACATTGATATGTGGCCACATACACATGGCAAAAAATCCTTCCACATCACAAATCCAATGCTGCAGATACCCAAGTGTAACCTGCAGACAGGGCCATGGGAAATGCACCTGGGCACATGGATCAGTACCACAATAGCATGGCTCGCATAATCACATTGTCCTCTCACGTAGACATATAGTGTGTGAAAGAATACAAACAGGACTGCCATGAGGAGAAATGCATGGGGCAGGGAAACTTGACAACTATGGCCTAGATAGCGCCATACAAGTGTGGGGCAGTACCCCGGCCACCTGGGGCTATTTCTTTCACACCCTAGAGCAGTGCTCTCCCGAGAGGCCTGGGGTTCTAATTGCCTTCTGGGACCCCAGTAGCTCTTCCCTGGGACTCACAATGAAGCCTGTGTCCTGCCTGGGCCTTCAACTGCTGGCCTTGCTTAGCCACTCCCACTGCAGCCATGCCTGTTGCTACGCACCTGCTCTGGTGTCCTGAACCTAGCAAAGAGGAGCCCTTCTGGATCCCATGCCACATATCTGTCCCACAGCGAGACGCTCACCACAGACCAGAATGCACACACAAAATGTGGTCCACTGAGCTTGGGTGCAGACAAATGTGGGACACAGCCGGCCCAGCCTCTGCTCAGGCCATCTGGTGGGCCCGGCCACATGGCCAGTTGGGCCTGGCTGAAGGAACAGATAGATGACTGTGCGTTGTGAAGAATCTGATGATGTCATCACTCCTGTTCCAGTGGTTGCCTCTCCCCATGTGGCCAGTGGACGTCAGCCGCTACCTGATCCTGACCCTGGTGGCAGCTATATGAGGGAGAACCACATGGGGGGAGGTGAACCTCAGAGGGGTGATATGACATCATCGGATGAAGCATGGTATCTCGTTTTTCCTTTTAGGGATACCCGTTCAATTTCCCATGCCTTAATGGCATAGTGTCATGGCTCCCTTCAACCACCCATGAAAGCTACTGAAAATACCTTCCAATGTTCTATCCATAAGTCACCAAGAACTGACTATCGATGCATGTGAAAGTCATGCGATGAGAAAGTTGAACGGAGTAAGGAGGATCAGTAAAGGCGAGAAGCAGAAGATGTACTCTAGTGGTTGCGAGCGCACAATAGGTGCTGGGACATTTAAAACTCCTAACCCACTAACAGGGGAGAGACGCTGCCTGGAGAAGCCTCATCTTCTCAGTGCTAACCAAGGGACCACCCTGCTGCAAGGAAGATAGTGAAGCCAACTGGTTCAAGGGGAAGGACAGAGAAAGAAGAAAGCAACAACCAGTCCAACGCATAGAAGCCACGAGAGGAAGAGTAAGGAAGACTTCCTGGCATCCGTGGCAACCGGAGAGCAGAATCCACTCCACCTGAACATGGAGAAGTACACAGCAGGCAGGCAGGAACCTTGAAGGACGCAGGAGCAGACAAGCTAAGTTGGTGAGCCTGGGTGGTGGGGTTGGGGCACCAAAAGGCCACTTCGCGCTCACTGTGGGAGAACTGAAGGATGCCACCAAAAGCCAGTAAGTCCCCAGAAGGGAAGCTTGGACACCGGGGCACTTTGGCAACCTTACCAAGGACAAATAAGAGGAAGCACAAAAAAGGGAATATGAGATCCAATATTGAAAAAGGGGACATAATGGAATGAATGCAAGTTATATACAAGTCTGCAAGTGTGTCAAGTGAAACACATGAGACAGCCCTGATAGGAGAGTATACCAGGCAAAGTCGAGTTTACAAGTGTGTAAAGTGAATCACATGAGCAAGCCCTGGCAAGAGAGTATACCGGGCAAAGTCAAGTTTGCAAGTGTACAAAGTGAATCGCACGAGAATGCCCTGGCAGGAGTGTATACCAGGCAAAGTCAAGTTTGCAACTGTACAAAGTGAACTGCACAAGGAAGCCCTGGAAGAAGAGTATACCAGGCAAAGTCAAGTTGGCAAGTATGTAAAGTGAATCACATGAGGAAGGTCTGGTAGGAGAGTATACCAGGCAAAGTTAAGTTTGCAAGTGTGTCACATTAAACACATGAGAATGTCCTGGCAGGAGAGTATACCAGGCAAAGTCAAGTTCGCAAGTGTGTCAAGTAAACCACATAAGAAAGCCCTGGCAGGAGAGTATACCAAGCAAAGTCAAATTTGCAACTGTACAAAGTGAACTGCACAAAGAAGCCCTGCCAAAAGAATATACCAGGAAATGTCACGTTAGCAAGTGTGTAAAGTGAATCACATGAGGAAGCCCTCGTAGGAGAGCATGTCAGGCAAAGTCAAGTTTGCAAGTGTGTCAAGTGAAACACATGGGACAGCCCTGGCAGGAGAGTATACCATCCCAAGTCAAGTGTGTCAAGTGAAACACACGAGAAAGCCCAGGTAGGAGAGTATACCAGGCAATGTTGAGTTTGCAAGTGTGTAAAGTGAATCACATAAGAAATCCCTGGCAGGAGAGTAAACAAGGCAAAGTCAAGTTTGGAAGTGTATAAATTGAATTACACAAGAAAGCCCTGGCAGGAGAGTAAACAAGACAAAGTCGAGATTGCAAGTGTGCCAAGTGAAACACATGAGAAAGCCCAGGCAGGAGAATATACCGGGCAAAGTCAAGTTTGCAATTGTGAAAAGCGAACTGTACAAAGAAACCCTGGTATAAGAGTATACCAAGCAAGGTCAAGTTGGCAAGTGTGTAAAGTGAATCACATGCGGAAGTCCTGGCAGAAGAAGACACCAGGCAAAGCCAAGACTGTGAGAAAGGGACATTAAAGTGCAGAACAAACCTGGCAGGGAAGTACACCAGGTATCCTGTGAAACTGGGACTAAAAGCCAAGTTGTTTTGTATACAAGTTGTTTTGGTTGATCAGAGAATTCCAAGATAGACTCATGCCATTAGGAGCTTAAAATATCTTGAATTGAAAACCTGGGGAAGGGAGCAATCCCCTGGAACTGTGAACTTTATCCATTGGGAACTCTTGTGTTGGAGTTACGCCTTTCCTTTTCAACTTGAACTTGTGTGCACTTTCAAGGCCAAAGACATCATCCTTTTCACTGTAGAGTTAATTTTAGAATGTGAGAGCCTGAATGGTATTTCGGACGCTGGACATTTTTGCTTTGGACATCTTAATATTTGATAGACCCTTACTTTTGGGTTGAGATGGGGAAACACCTTTTAGAATAGGGACTGAAAGGCATTTTCCAAACACCTTTTGTTTTGAAAAAAGTTTTATAGCCACAACTCTGAGCTTTCGGTGCCTGTGTCTCATTCCTGGCTCCTCACAGTGGCCATGAGGTTGTACCAGCATAAAGGCCTCCATCCAGGGTCCTGGCCCCAAGCCACCAACACTCAGCTGTGGTCTGCTAGTGGCATAACACCATCTGCTGGTTGAGCCTGATCAGTATGTCTTGTGCCCCCGGAGCAATGCTGGGGAGTCAGCCACTGTAGCCCACATTCCATGCATCCGCTGATGGATGTGAATTTTGCATACAGCATTTCCCAACTCAGAGAATCCCAAGGAAGTTTCATGCCCTTAGGATGTTTAGATTATTCGGAATGGGAGAAGGACTTGGTGAAAGGAGACATTCCCCTTGGAACAGGTTAAACATCAAGAGGAGGGGAGTTATCCTCTTGATCTACAAAGAACCTGGTTATTGTTTTGAACTTTTGTTTGGTGGAGAGAAACCTGGGGAAAAGAGTGATTCCCTGGAAATGTGAGCATTATTCATTCGGGACTTTGTTGGATTTACGCCTTTTTGTTGAACTTGAACATCTGCACACTTTGCAAGTCAGAGGCATAACCCTTAGCACCTTATAGTTCCTTTTAGAGTGTGAGGGCAAGGATAGAATTTGGGGCACAGGACATTTTTGCTTTTTTCTTGATCCACTGCAGGCCCTTCGTTTTTGGTTGAGGCAGGGAAATACCTCCTAGGTTAGGGACAGTGAGGCATTTTCCAACCTCATTACAGTTTCATAAAAATGTATGGCAAACACATTGAGTCCTCTGTGTCCGCATCTGATTCCTGGTTCATCACACAAGGCGATCCCACTTTAAGGTTGCAGAAAAAATGGTTTTAGTTTTTAATTTAGTTTTACATTTCAAAGCCCAATTGGCCTAAATAAAACCCACTGCATTTTGTATTTCATACATACATGATAAAATACAGGATTAGGATGTTAGCACTGCGGCCCCTAATACTGAATTGTCCCCCCCTCTGCATTCACTTTGTTGTATTTTTGTATTTATTTCGTGTTATTTTTGGTTAATTAACCATTAACACATTAAAAAACATATAAAAACATTACATTTACATAAATAAATCAATTGATAAGATAATACAAAGCAATAATGTGTATACTTTTTCTCAACCTACTACAAGCATACCCTTAAAATGTCACGATTACTCAATAGCTTTTCATAATGGTGTTTTCAACATTCAGAAATATATTTCATCTATAACTCTTGGATCAGGGCATACAAATTAGGATTTCAGTCTAATCTCTAGACAGTTCTCTATTCCTTTTTCTATTTCCAGCCATACATGGTACAGTGCAAAATTAGCGATATTGCATACTTCCGAGTATAGAAAGCGCCATACTTGGTCCGAATGATAGTTCTCAAGACTGTATTTTAATTTCAGTTGACATCTAGCATAGACATATTTCGTCTTAATACAGTGGGTTAATAGATGTTGCGTTGTCTCAACCTCCATAGAACAGTCTGCAGATACGATTATCATATGGAATTTCTTTGCACGCACCAGTTCTGGATAAAGTTGGAAGATAATCCAATCTGAACAGTCGGATAAATCTTCTCACATTATGGTTGAAGTGGTTCGTGATATATATCCCTGTAGTATCTGCAGGAAAGCTTTTTAGCACATATCACTGGTATTTTCTTTGCTTACAGAGATTGGCGATATTGGTGTCTCTGTCCCGCACTCTGGCACACGTTTTCAGTTATTTCTCCATGTCTGAGATAACCATATTTTCCCCAACTGCAAAAGCAATGTCATTGAAGGATGTATTTACATCACCACACCATTCTGTCAATGCCTTTGCATAATTTTCCAATATTGGTTTAAAAATGCTGAGTATAGATTCCACTGGGTATCTGTTATCGACCATGCATATGTTTAGTGTGCCCATCAGAATTTTCTTTTGTGTGGTAAGTGAAGTAAGTCCAAGTTCACAGTTGACCCCTTCTAGATGAGCAAATTGGGGCAACCCCAACACTCTTTTCCACTTTTTGCCCTCTGGTTTCTTCAACCAGTCTGTTTCCCTAATGGTGAAGATTTCTAGTCCATAGCTCACACTTGGAATAATATATAGTTTCACAAAGCCCTCCATTGAGAAGCCCCCTTTGTCTGTGATGAAGCTCATTATAGTTGCACAAGTTCTTTCAATTTTTTTGTGATATATATCTTTCTAATTGTAACACATTGATGTTTTAGATATCTGCATGCCCAGGTATATGTATGCTTGAACAATCTCTCAATTCTCTCTTGGTCAATTTTTCATACCCAATTTACAGTCAGGTTGTTAGCCCGGGAATAGGTAGCTAAACTTTCTATGCTTTTTGTAGGCCAATGTGTTTCTTGTCATAAATACGGTGTCATCCGCATATGCCAGCCACCCCATTTTCATGTTTCTTATTTTTAGGCGGGAAGCTATGGCATTTGTCCAGTGCCACATCCATATCTGACACATATAGATTATATAGTGTGGGAGCTATGGGGCAACCTTGTTTCAGATCGATATTTGTATCTAGTCTGTCACTCAAGGTGCCCTCCTGATCTAGCCTCACTTGGACGCTAGTATTGGAATTAAGCTCCTTAATTAAGTACAATAAACTGTCATTTATTTGCCCTCCCTTGGTTTCAATCCACCATGTCAAACACCCCCTTATAATCCACATAACATATATGTAGGGCGCCTTCTTTCTTGTTTAGGGTCTGGCAGATTAGATATGTTAATAACCAAAGGGAGATATTGTCCCTGACCCTCTTCGAAACCCTGTTTGTTGCATGGGGAATCTGTTGTTCCTCTTTATCCACTCATTTAGTTCTACTAATTGTAGTTTGGCAAGTTATTATCTATTGGTTCCATATCCAATGTTTCCTCGCTGTTTTGGTTGCTAAGTGGATATATCACCTCCGCCATGATTGTTGTCAGGGGTATTTTGCTAATTGGTTTAAAATAGCTTGTGATTTCCTCTTGCCGCAATGTGCTCTTGTTTTCTGTTATTCCCTGTCCCTCGCTGCTCCCCTGTTCTTTAGTCTTTCTTTGTTCCGTGGAGCTTTTGCACTTTTGTTGGAGTTTTTCTTTCTGATATTTTTATTTTATTTCTCCCCCAATCGGTAGGGTTTGCTACTTCCACCTTTGGCCACGCTTCTTAAATGGTATTTGCTTTTGATCGCCGGCATACCACGCCTGCTCTATTTAGTAGAGTGGCACGTCTACAGTGCAAGCAGTCATACACTCACTTCCTATTGGAGTCTAAAGGGGCCATAGATATCGGCTTGTTTCATTCTATCTGAGTCCAAGGGCTATGCTTTTCCTATAATTATTAAGCGTCTCACCATTATTACCATGACGTTTTCACCCAGCTCACCTTATCTAGTAGCCCCACCTTAGCTTCTTCTGTTTTTTAAGAAGACTATGGGCCTCATTACGAGTCTGGCGGTAACCGCAGCGGTAAAACCGCCTGGTTACCGCCGGACTCGTATTACCATTCCGCCTCCGTGATTCCCGGAATTACTGGGGCATTACAACCCCGGTTTCCCGGGAATCACGGAGGCGGAATGGTGTTAATCCCCATTCCCATTGAGTCCTATGGGACTCAATGGGAATGGGGATCATGGAAACACAGGCAGCATCTCGTAATGCTGCCGGTGTTTCCTCGTCCGCTTGCAGGCGGGCGGTGTTAAACCGGCCAGGTCAGACGTGGCGGGAACATCACCTCCCGCCTGCAGGAGTTGTGATCGCCCGGCATGGAAACAACGGTGGCGGCGGGTTTACCGCCACCGTTGTTTCCATACCGGGCGATTTGTAATGAGGCCCTATGTGTCCTAACTCCTTACACTGCCAAACAGCCACATAGCACTCCTTGGTGCACTCATTGGTGCGCAGACTGGAGCAGCGTGCACTGTTGTGTTTACTGGATTTTGGCTGGCAGGTGGGGGCATGGCCACTAGAATTAGCGTTATTTTGCACATTTTTGTTCCATAGGAGGTGCTTTCTGTCTCTATAGTTCACAAGTCCAAAAAAGGTCCATGCAGCAGTGTTCACCATCGTTCCAAGCCACACAGCACTCTGCATTTGCAGTCCTTTTTCCTTTCCAGATTTTCCCCTGATAAAAGTTAGACATTTTTAGGGAATAGATAGGGGTTTCCTTTGATTTACGTTTTAAGGTGCAACTTCTGATTTTGGGAAACCAGCCAGGGACCCAGTCAGGCAGGCATTGTTTCCTCAGCAACCCTCAATTCTACTGGCCTTTTTGGAATCAGTCACAACGAACCCAATGTCATCCCTCTATGGTCTGCTCTAGCTTCTTTCCCACAAAGGACCAGTCTTCCCCTTCTGGGTAGAATCAGTCCTTTTTCTCTCCAATCTCCAGTTACTCACCTTCTTAATCTTTATCACCTAAATTTCAACTTCCATAATCCATTCTTCTATCCTTCATCTGTTGTGTATGCTGTTATATGCGCACTAACTCCACCTCTGGTTTGTCTTCCACATGACCAAGAGATAGGAGGGATTACTCACTCTTTCTAAAGAGAAGCTAATTTTGTTTTCATGCTTTTGACTCATAGGTGATACCTTGATATCACTTATATTTTTTAGTTTCTGCAAGCTGAGGTGAACAGTTTGATATGTTGAAGTATTGAATTATTTTACCTTTTGATAAGTTTTTGCCTTTTTGCCATTATTAAGCCATTTCCAAAATGGCAACATTATTCAATGTTCTGTTAGACCACATGATTATCTACAAATGGTCAAAATATGGGGCAAATAGGATTTGTCATCTGTAGGCACCACTACATTTCATTTTTACACGTGAGATTTTTGTTCATATAAATTTGCATTGATTTCTTTACTGTGTACTTGATGTAGCTCTTCTCAAGAGTGCAGAGACAACTCATTGTCTAAAAATGTGTTCTCCATGTTCTCACTACTGGGCTTGGTTATACTCATTCTAAATGACCTTTAATCTTCACTAATCCAAGGGAGCTGGCAAATGCTGTGCCTCTAAATGTCACTGAACCCATCTGTTGACCTCTCCATAGACTAATGGCTTTGGTTGCTGTAAAATAAATCATTTGATATCACTGTGAAGCAATGCCTGGTGCCATTAGTGCATCCTGAAGACAACCTATAGTGTCTTAATGCTTTTAAACCCTGTCTTAAATACATTAGAAGCATCTCAGGATGGCCTTTAAAAGCTATCTAGCCTGACCATAGCATGCAATTATTTTTTATCCAATTCCAAATGGGCTTGGGCCCTGAACTTTTCATGTATGCCCACACTTGAGAACATAATTGCTATTTGATTTTGCTCTTTCAATCCAGCTCTTTGGGTTAGATTTCTTCATTTATAAATGCAGACCTGTCCTTTCAATGTACATCGCACAGCAAAAGAAAGTTAATAGTATTTCCTTTCTGATCCTTGAGTTTCAAACAATATTGTTTTACTAAGGTACTAACATGACACAATAAAGGAACACATTATAGATTTTCACCTTGACTGGAATACACCTTTTGCTGTAATGGCATCACCTTTACATATGCTATTCATATGCTATTCACCTTAGAAAGACACATGAAGAAATCAGAGTTTAACTTTTGATTAAATGGCTTGTGGTATTCCCTGCAAAATAACTATTTTAATGCTCGGCCTGCCTTCCACATCTAACATAGTTCATTCTTGGAACACTTTAACCCTTACGGTTTTCTCTGCCCAAAGCTACACCCTCCAAATGAGTAACATCCTGCCCTTGATGTCTTAGGCTCAGGACTTTACACACAGCAGAGATATGCTTTGCCAATAAGGCTTATGTACTCCACAACACATATTAAATATGTACATTTATGGAAATACATTTATGAGAGTTGCATAATAACCGAAATAAAATATGTCACTCTACATTGTTATTATGAAGTCTGGCTTAGAAAATACATTATTTCAACATTCATTTTCCAACTTTGGTCATATGCCCCAATCTGACATGTGCCTCTTTTTCGTGTGGTAGCAAGCAAGAGGCAGTGCTCTCTAATAAGCTGCAAAGTTGAAATATTTAATTTCTCTCCGCCCTTGCCAGGAAGGCCTTTCTCATTTCAATCATGTTAGGCTGCATCTTTAATATAAAATACCTGACAGAGCAGATACGAAAACTGTAGAAGAAATGTTGTTGGGTGATTTCATACCACGATTCAGGTTCCCAATTATAATTTAAAGCAGCCAAGAGACCCATTTCGTCAACCATATCATCAAAGACCTTCTCACTGAATCGACCGTGCAACATTGCCTTCATGCCATCCTCAATCTGCAGGGACAGTAGAAAGACAGATTATTATCATCAGGAATCAGTTGTTTAAGATATCATGAATCAGGGATTAAGTGGCCAGACAACCCCCTTCTGGGTTTACTCTCCATTCATAGTACACCAAACCGAACAACTGGGCTGAGCCCCCATGAGGCCTGTTTGGGAGGACCATTAGACTACAATCCTCTCCTCCAATTAAAGTTTCTAAATAAATATCCACCTATTGGACAATGTTTTACTTGACTATGTTGAGAGACTGTTTTATTCTGCCAGTTATATCCACTTGTGAAGGATGCTACTCCCAAAACTCCAAAGGAGGTGTGCCATTCTTTGGAACCAGAAGGCAGTGTGATGGTCAGAAGCTATCAGCGGAAGTCGGCTCTTGCACCCAGGTGGAGGTGTCCTTTCCAGGTGGTCCTGACTACACAACACATAACGGTCAAATTACACAATATTCCTATCTGGATTTATACTATCCTTTGAAAGCATGCTGTGATGTCATCAAGTGAGTAAAATGGGCAAGAACTGCTTGTTGTCTCTGGTTTCTGCTAGGTTGTTGTCTTGTACAGTCAGCTACTCTCTTCACGGATCTGCAAACTGTTCCAACTCCTTGTGGGTGAGGGAAACCATTTAATCTGTCACAGAAAGTCACAACTTCGAATGTTGAATCCTGACCCTGATATTGAAGGAGAACTCTTGAAGCATTCAAAGGTGCAACTTGTGTTTTTGGTGGAATGTGGGATTGTGGATTTGGCCTTTTATGTAGAATGCCTACCAGAGCTAGTACAATGTCAGCCATGTTAGGTTCCTCGTGCATGTGAAACACTGTCAAGGATGGCACTCTATTAAGAGTGGCACAGGACACCCAGAAAGGGTTTGGGTGGTTGTGCCAAATAAAGTGGACAGATAAGAACACACACAGCGGAAAGGAAAGAGAACGAAGAGTAGGCAAGAGTAGTAAGGGAAAAGATACAGAATGAATACCCTCTTGGGGTGTATGCAGATATAGGAAAAGAGTATTCCACGAACCTTGGAAATACTCTAGCCTTCTGCACAGTTTGCTATAACAGAGGCCCACGCTGTTTGCTCATGACTTGGAACAGCAGCTATGGGTGTCTGTAATGTAGAAACGAGACAAGGGAAGGGGCAGAGGTTGACTGATGGGAACCAACAGACAAGCTCTGTACAAAAGGGTCTACAAACAGTACAAGAGAAGATACTACAGACAAATCCAGGAAAGGAGGTGATAGCAAACTAGCAGAAGGAAATGAAGGGAAAGTCGTGTAACAGGATAGGATAGCAGAGGACAGTAAGGAACAAGGTTGAGAGCTCAGAGGAGCAGGAAAGCAATGAGTAAGCCCACAGGAGTAGGACTGTAAGGTAGAAAGCCCAGAGGAAAAGGGCTTAGGGCAGCAGAGTAAAGCAGACTGCACGGCAAGGATCCCAGAAGGGCTGGGCAGTAAGGAGTGAACCCTGAGGGGCAGGGCCGCTGAACGTAGAAGGTAGCAGAGGACTGTAGAGGGCTGCTAGGCCGAGAGCCCAGCGGAAAAGGTAGGTAGTAGGCAGCGGAGCGTGATAAGCTGCAAAGTTGGAAGGCCCAGAGGACAAGGGCTGTAGGTAGCCGGAGTGAGGTAGGTTGCAGAGCAGGGAGCCCAGAGGACAAGGGCTAAGGCAGCCGGAGTGAGGCAGGCTGCAAAGCAGGGAGCCCAGAGGACAAGGGCTGAGGCTGGAAAGCAGCAGAGCGTGATCAGCTGCAATGTAGAGAGCCCACAGGGCAAGAGCGGAGGCTGGAAGGCAGCAGAGCGTGATCGGCTGCAATGTGGAGAGCCCGGCAGGGCAAGGGCGGAGGCTGGAAGGCAGCAGAGCGTGATCGGCTGTAATGTGGAGAGCCCGGCAGGGCAAGGGCGGAGGCTGGAAGGCAGCAGAGCGTGATTGGCTGCAATGTGGAGAGGCCGGCAGGGCAAGGGCGGAGGCTGGAAGGCAGCAGAGTGTGATCGGCTGCAATGTGGAGAGCCCGGCAGGGCAAGGGCGGAGGCTGGAAGGCAGCAGAGCGTGATCGGCTGCAATGTGGAGAGCCCGGCAGGGCAAGGGCGGAGGCTGGAAGGCAGCAGAGTGTGATCAGCTGCAGTGTGGAGAGCTCAGAGGAGCAGGGCTGTGAGGCAGGGAGCCTGGAAGGCTATGGCTGGAGGCAGCAGGGTGGAGCAAGCAACAAGGCAGGGTGCAGGTAGGAGTGAAGGTAAACAGCATACAAGATCCGTAGGAAGACGCGAAAGGTGGAGGAAGGACTCTCAATGCAAGAGGCAGAGCTACTGCAGGCAGCAGCCTTTTATACTGCCTAGCCCAGCACATAGGCAGGCTAATTGGTTGCACCTGGCTAAGCACACCTGCAGATAATCGGCCACCTCCCTCTCTGTTCCTAAGCTGGTGGAAGCAGCGCAAATCCCTAGGGCTTCTGGGGGGTGTAGTTCCTTTGATGACCAATAGGAACAGCCAGGAATCGATTATTATAGCCAAGTGCATTGTGGTATGCGTAGTTTGTTGGAAAAAATAATAAAGCACCAAAGTCTCGCAATTGGGAAATAAAGTCCCCAAAGTAAATATAGATTCATCCAAGAGTCTGTTGTAAATAAATGATAAACAAATAGTCCATATTGAGCGCAAATGGATGCGCCCATGGCGCAGGCATGACAGTATGCCCCTCTCCAGGCCCCTCTCCAGGCTCCCTGAAGACCGACCTACAAGAAGAATGTCTGTCACACCGTACAAGAGTCTTAATCCAAAAAGGCACATCATGAAGCACCAGAAACGGTTTAAGGTTGCAAGGTGAGAGTCTTGAATGACGGAGACAGTACAAATGTTCTGAACTTTTGATGTAGAAATCAGAAAAGACGAAGTCTTTGGAACACAAACCCCAACTGTGAGTGCATGAAGAGAGGAACTGCGAAAAACTGCTGCAGGCTCCATGATAGATTTTGCTTTGACGGGCAACAGTATGATGCTGGAAGGTGGAGACATAGGTACAGCAGAGTTGGTAGCTTTAGGAAGGTTTTCCAAGACATCCGGAGCAGCCATGACAACGTTAGGGTTAGCCACAGAGAGTTCAGGAGTCACAGCAGCGGGTTCCCCATGATTAGTAGACAGTTCAGAGGTTACAGCAGCAGTGAGATCTTGAATGGCTGTAGAGAGTATCGAGGCTGTAGCAACTGGGTGTTTGGGTGCCATGAGAGAACCAGCGGGCTGGGACGCACCTGAGACTGGTAGAGTAGAGTCTGACAGTCTTAGTGCTATAGATACACCAGCAGGAACAACTGGAACAGTAGTCTTAACAGGGAAACCCTTCGCTGACTTTGCAACAGTTAGCATGGTGGATGTAGGATCAGGAAGAGAAGGTGCTGCGGGATCAGGTTGTGTAGCAGAGGATTCTGCTGCAGCTAGCACAGCTGCGAAGGAAGTAGAAATCTGGGCATCGGGAGCATCAGAATTAGCAGTAGCTTCAGGAATCACAGTAGCTATAGCAACCTCAAGATTTGCAGCAGGGACTTCAGGAGACTCAAATGTGGCAGGGAGTTTAGGAGTCACAGCATCAGGAAGATCATGAATTGCAGTTGGAAGTACTGGTGCTGTAGCAGCTACAGACAGTTCAGGTGTTGCAACCACTGGTAGATCGGGTACCACAACCACTGGCGATTCAGGGGGTATCGAAGAAACTGGAGATGTTGATTGCTCAGGAGTGTTGTCTGAAAGCACAGCCACACTTTGGCAAGCCCCGCTTGCCAACTCAGCATGCTCGGTCTCCTCAGCTGACGTTGTCATTCCAGAAGAGGTTGTAAGTGTGAGTACTGGACAATAGGCAAGGGTGAGGGCGGAACCATCCTTTGACTCAGAGGGATTTCCAATCAGAAGACCACCCTTGTTTTGTGGTGTAATGGCTGTGTGAGTGATTTGACCCACCGGAGGAGTTAATTCTTTTCTGTCAGTACAACAACCTGAGTTTCTATGGCTGGAAGGTGAAAGAACTGTGTCAGTCTTTAGAAGGGATACATATGCTATATTTAGGTCTTCCATCTGCTTGGTATAAGTCTGTATACTTTTCTGCGTGGCAATTCCAGGCCTTATCATGTCGATCTCTAAAGATAAGATGTCAGGTGTTGGACATAGTGTCAGATGGTCTGGTGACTTGTGTCCCTTCATAAGATTCTTATAATGCAAATAAACAAAGTCATCATAGAGGTCTTCTGTCTTTCTTTTAAGGCGTAGGAGTTGTTCGTGTAGCAGGTAAGTATCATTAGTTTGATCTAAAGCTTCAGAAGCTGGTGTGGCAGAAAATTCGGTTGTAGCAATGGGAAGACTGACCTTAGGGTTATTGTGGTTAGTAGATACTGTGGAAGCATTAAGACAACCGATGGTTAGTATAGGTCTTTTGTACCCAGGGCCAGATGCACAAACCTCAGGATAATGACTGCCTTGTCCTGTCAAATAAGGGTTTCCAGCATTCTGGGAAGCTTGCCAACTTGCGCATATCACTCTGGCAACAGCGTATTCTGGTTTAGAGTCTCCCACAATGAGTGATATATCCTTAGCTGTTGCGGTGTTAGAAGGCTTGTCAGAAGACGCAGGAGAGTTTTTCACTGTTTGGTCTAACAAGATCTGTAAGAATTCATTATCTTGCTGTAGCTCTGCAACAGATAAGGACTGCGGATCATAGTCGCAAATGTCATAATAATTGTACATGGAAGAAGGGTCAGCTAGCCAGTGAGTATAGTACCGTGCTTGTAAATCTTTGTTTACTAAGGCGAGACTGTCCTTTAGACAAAGGTTCTTGTTTGCTGTCTTTAGGGAAACCATAGGTTTATGCAAAGGTTTCTTAATTCGAAAGGAAAGCATCTTTGGTCTGTGTGTGCCTTTCCGGCCAATGGAACAAGACATTTTTAGCTCTTGCATTCTGTCAAGGATGGCACTCTATTAAGAGTGGCACAGGACACCCAGAAAGGGTTTGGGTGGTTGTGCCAAATAAAGTGGACAGACAAGAACACACACAGCGGAAAGGAAAGAGAACGAAGAGTAGGCAAGAGTAGCAAGGGAAAAGATACAGAATGAATACCCTCTTGGGGTGTATGCAGATATAGGAAAAGAGTATTCCACGAACCTTGGAAATACTCTAGCCTTCGGCACAGTTTGCTATAACAGAGGCCCACGCTGTTTGCTCATGACTTGGAACAGCAGCTATGGGTGTCTGTAATGTAGAAACGAGACAAGGGAAGGGGCAGAGGTTGACTGATGGGAACCAACAGACAAGCTCTGTACAAAAGGGTCTACAAACAGTACAAGAGAAGATACTACAGACAAATCCAGGAAAGGAGGTGATAGCAAACTAGCAGAAGGAAATGAAGGGAAAGTCGTGTAACAGGATAGGATAGCAGAGGACAGTAAGGAACAAGGTTGAGAGCTCAGAGGAGCAGGAAAGCAATGAGTAAGCCCACAGGAGTAGGACTGTAAGGTAGAAAGCCCAGAGGAAAAGGGCTTAGGGCAGCAGAGTAAAGCAGACTGCACGGCAAGGATCCCAGAAGGGCTGGGCAGTAAGGAGTGAACCCTGAGGGGCAGGGCCGCTGAACGTAGAAGGTAGCAGAGGACTGTAGAGGGCTGCTAGGCCGAGAACCCAGCGGAAAAGGTAGGTAGTAGGCAGCGGAGCGTGATAAGCTGCAAAGTAGGAAGGCCCAGAGGACAAGGGCTGTAGGTAGCCGGAGTGAGGTAGGTTGCAGAGCAGAGAGCCCAGAGGACAAGGGCTAAGGCAGCTTGAGTGAGGCAGGCTGCAAAGCAGGGAGCCCAGAGGACAAGGGCTGAGGCTGGAAAGCAGCAGAGCGTGATCAGCAGCAATGTAGAGAGCCCGCAGGGCAAGGGCGGAGGCTGGAAGGCAGCAGAGCGTGATCAGCTGCAATGTGGAGAGCCCGGCAGGGCAAGGGCGGAGGCTGGAAGGCAGCAGAGCGTGATCGGCTGTAATGTGGAGAGCCCGGCAGGGCAAGGGCGGAGGCTGGAAGGCAGCAGAGCGTGATCGGCTGCAATGTGGAGAGCCCGGCAGGGCAAGGGCGGAGGCTGGAAGGCAGCAGAGCGTGATCGGCTGCAATGTGGAGAGCCCGGCAGGGCAAGGGCGGAGGCTGGAAGGCAGCAGAGCGTGATCGGCTGCAATGTGGAGAGCCCGGCAGGGCAAGGGCGGAGGCTGGAAAGCAGCAGAGCGTGATCAGCTGCAGTGTGGACATCCAAGAGGAGCAGGGCTGTGAGGCAGGGAGCCTGGAAGGCTATGGCTGGAGGCAGCAGGGTGGAGCAAGCAACAAGGCAGGGTCCAGGTAGGAGTGAAGGTAAACAGCATACAAGATCCGTAGGAAGACGCGAAAGGTGGAGGAAGGACTCTCAATGCAAGAGGCAGAGCTACTGCAGGCAGCAGCCTTTTATACTGCCTAGCCCAGCACAGAGGCAGGCTAATTGGTTGCACCTGGCTAAGCACACCTGCAGATAATCGGCCACCTCCCTCTCTGTTCCCAAGCTGGTGGAAGCAGAGCAAATCCCTAGGGCTTCTGGGGGGTGTAGTTCCTTTGATGACCAATAGGAACAGCCAGGAATCGATGATTATAGCCAAGTGCATTGTGGTATGCGTAGTTTGTTGGAAAAAAATAATAAAGCACCAAAGTCTCGCAAATGGGAAATAAAGTCCCCAAAGTAAATATAGATTGATCCAAGAGTCTGTTGTAAATAAATGATAAACAAATAGTCCATATTGAGCGCAAATGGATGCGCCCATGGCGCAGGCATGACAAACACTTCCTAATTGACTTTTGGATAAGGACTCCTCCTCTGCTCTGTATGCCCAGCAGCCTGAACGACTCAATCCAACAGTTTTGACTGATACTGCAATTAGAGACAATAGCTCATAGCTATTTGAGGAGATTGTTTGAATACCTGAATTAGCACACATTTCTGATTGAGCACAATATTGTTTCTTGATTGTTCATTTTAGAAGAAGGGGTTGGTGGTGTTTGTGTGTGTGTCCTATGTTGGTTGTTTTTGTTGACTGTTGTATTTTGCTCTTTTATTGTTTGCATAAATTGAAAAGTGTTTTAGTATGTCAGAGGGATTACTGGATTATGCTGTTTGTTTATTGATATGTAATTTAATTGGTTGATTTTGACTTGTTTATCTGATTTATTGTTCCTTTCTGTATTTGATTATTCTGTGATTATATCTGTTGACTTACTAATAAAAAGATTTTTAAAAAAAATAAAAAAGAAGAAGGGGTCAGTGGGTGCATAGGTCAAGAATTGGGTCAGGTATGGGTCTGTTACTACAGCAGAGCTGAGCGCTCTCAGTCAAAAAGTGCACTGTGACAATTATACCAAATCAGTCAAAATACCTCTGGTGGCCCTGCCAGGCAGCTGTAGAGTGGAGGAACTCAAAAGTGAAACAGTAGTGATGTTTTGCAAGGAGAGTGGCTTGTTTTATTCTGATAGTAATATTGGATTCCAGGAGCAGCACAGTGGCGATGGGGAGGTGTTTAAATGAGTCACAGGTAATATGTGAATGCGTACTGGAGACAGCAACAAATCCTGCCTGATGCTAAGTGATCCGGCCGTGGCTGATTTTGCCGCGGCCGGAATGTTCGCATGAGAAAGGTGCAAACTACCAAAAGTTCGCACCTTTCTCAAGAGAACACACAGACTAGGGGGGCTGCAGGGGTTTCCCCCGCAACCCCAGCTTACTATACTATAAAGTTCTTTTTTTGCAGGGGTGTCCCCCGCAACACCCCGCTCACTATGCCACACAGTATAGTGGGTGGGGTGTTGCGGGGGACACCCCACAGCCCCCTCAGTCTTTTTTTTTTTTTTACTTACCTGCAATGCTACGACCAAAGGTTCGAACTTTTGGTGTTCGAACCATTGGTGGTAGCATTTTTCGGTTGTTTTGTACGGTCAGACCTTTTTTTTCGGTCCGATTCTACGAAACCATCCTGCATCTGGCTAGGGTTAGGTTGCAGTTGTTGCAACCTTCCGCGCTGCAATGTATTAGCAAGCTAGCAAGAGGACAAGTGTTGTAAGTGGGTAATAGGGTTTGTTGGGATAGAATGGCATCAGGGTTTTCTTCATGGTGGTAAGAAGAGGCTTTGTGTGTGCAACAGGTTTCTATGCCCCCAATGAACATCCATTTTGTCTTGCAGATTCAAAGCCGTCAGTTCGGTGTGTTCTGGCCTGCAGAGGTAAGACGGTTGATGATACTGCATCTAAAGAGAGAGTTGAAGTAGCCTAAAGTATTGCCAAGGTGGTTTGACAATGTGTTAGTTATTGTCTAAGGATTACAGGTGTGAAGAGGAGTTAATAGGTATTAGACGTTATATATAATGAGAAAAAAGATTTCGAGATTGCCTTTCGCACTGCCACCTATGTACTCCCTATGATCCCATATATTCTGCTGGTAACGAAATGACAAAAACTTCTTATCTCACTGCTGTCCTGTGTCTGATCCTTTTCTTTATTTTCCAACTAGGGATGACATGCTGCTGTTCCAGGTGCTGCTGCAGAGAAAGCTGGATAACAATAGGAAATAGGAAATGTGTCAGAATTGAAACCCGAACAGATGTACTCTACCCTCAGGAAGCCGAGGCTGCATGGACACTCCATGTATTTGCCGGCTTACATTAAGAGCCTGAGGATGATTCGAGTTGAGTGAATTTCAATGCTTTACATTGCACTTTAGGGGTCAGGCCTTTCTGCATTGGCCGGGACCCCATAACATGATTTCTTGTAATGAAATTGCTACCCTTTAAGCAGCATAACAATAAAAAGAAGAATATATAGCACTTGCCAATTGCTGGCTGCACTACAACTGTTTGTTGCCTTTATTATTTATTTATTATTTATCTGTTTCTCCTCTGCTTCGCACTTTCCACTTCTCCCCCCTTCCATGCACTTTTCCCCTCCCCCCTCTCCCATGCACTTGCGCGTTCTCAATGTCACTGGGCCTAGTAAGATCGCTGTTTTGTTCTCCCCTGTTCCCCTCCCTTGCCTTGTCGCGCTCTGGAACACTTGTGTACGAGCGCGATAGAAATAAAATATCAATATCAATATCAATAGTTGCACTAAAAGCGCAAAAGGGTGGAATGTGAAAGCGGATCATTTTTGTAAACAAATAAGTAACCGAACGCATGAACGAAAGGAACAGGGATACGATGGGAGGGTCCTTTCCAGAAGGGAAGGGGGAACTCCCCATATGAACAGCTCTGGATGCCCTTTCCTATGATATCATGTCCTGTCCTATGTATCCCTAGTTCTTCCTTTTTAGGGGATCTTTATCAGACCTGCTTTCCCCCTTTTGGCTGAAGCAATGCTAGACATTTATGCATTGATGAGTTAAAAGACTGCCCCACTCTGTCCCCTCTTGGGCTTACTGGAGCAAGGACGCAGGCTCACCTCAAACTGATTCGGCCGGTCCACACCAGTGCGGACAATGGACAGCTGTATCATGACAAGGAAAATGGTAACAGGGCCAGTGGACAAACGCCACTCGGCTGACCCAGAAGGACATTCCCAAAAGCCATCTCCACTCCTGGCAGGTGGTGTCATGCTGGAACCGCCTTATACTTTTCCCATGAAAATGAGGATGGACTTCCATATCCCTGACCAGGTGTGTGGTTCTCGCCAAGACAGTACTAGCATTCCGGAAGGCTTAGGAGGCCGGTTTTCTTGAAGTTTATTTAGTCATGTTATCAATAACATTTATCAATACCATATAGAGACCGCGAGCCGGGAAGGTGGGTCAGGTTAGTTAGGTGTAACTTCTGGAGTTGCTATGCTGCGTTCCTAGACTTGCTAGCCAAGGAATAAAATCACCTCTGTTTGCCATCTCCAAAATAAAAGAGTGGAGATGGGTTTCTTCCACAGTATGCCCTCTTGATTTTGTAAGGTCGGGGATTAAAGAAGCACACACAATATACTGCTTGTATTCATTGGCAAAAAGTGAAGTCCCACAAAAAAGGCAAACCCATTTCGCATGTGACAAATAAGCCCCTCCTCAAGAAAAGAGGACAGTTTAACACTTTTTTTTAATGATTCTGTTTGTCTTTCAAACGATTACAGATTTTGATGGCTAACTGGGGTTTCATGTGGCCTTTCCGGACATTAGCCGTTTCGCTTATCACGCGAGCATTATCTGTCATGTGCAGAAAACAAAAAAAAGTTCAGAATCTGCGAAGCCCAGCAGAAGCCAGGTTGAATTTGCCACGGGACAGGGGCGGGGCTGTCAGCGGCCCGTAACCTGTCAATGACAGTCAGCTGTTGATATGCCTGCCCTGAGGGCAATGCAAATGTCAGAATTCCAAACACTCGTAATATGGACACTGCTGTTGAGACAGCAGCTATGGGGGGTGGGGTATGGAGAGTGGGTGGGTGCCAAGGGCAGGTCATTAATAATGGAAGGTGGGGCATCAACCAACCAGAACCACTATACATGATGGGTGAGCCGTGCTAATCCAGCGAAAACCCTGAGTTTCCCTCCGCTGCTTGCTACAGCTGAGGGTGCACCCCTAGGCTGGCTTAAATAGTCAAAGGGAAACATAGGTTCCCTTTGACAGTTTCTGTTCCGCAGTGTGCATATCCAAAGTACCATGAAAGGAGGGGGTCTTTTTGCATTAGGGATACAAGCTGAGGAAATGCAAACCCGAATGTGCATTGGGGGTGTTCCTGTGCCTTCCTGCATTTTCAGACAGTCTGGGGCATTGTGGACTGTGCACTCTGTCTCCTCCGTTCATGTGAAGGAACTAGGACAGTCTGCATGCTACCTGGTTCCTGTTCTTGCACACAGGAGTCGGGGGCCTTTGATGTAGGCGACAAGGAGCAGAATCCGGAGCAGGGCTAAAGAAGAACTTTGTAAGAATGTATGTTGTGTGTGTATGTATGCCTGCATGCATGTGTGAATAAGCGAGTGTACGTGTATGGGTGTGTGGGCTAATGAGCAAGTGAATGTTGTGTATATGTGTGTGTGAATGAGTGAACTTTTTACTGGGTAGCTACAATAAAGCCATCATTAACAGTGTTATAACGTGGCTAGCCTGGCACATTTTGGTGCAGCCAGTCTACCTATCATTTCTTACTGCAGCATAGCATTTTAACTGGGCATCTATGATAACGAAAACACGATTAGTGTTATTATGTGACTCATCAGGCATATTTTGGTGCAGCCAGTTTGGACATGCTTACTTATTGTGGGATGGCATTTTTAATGGCAAAGCCAACAAGAGTATCTTCTTACCTGAGGATACTGGCATATATTGGCCAAGCAAGCTTCGATATATTTTCTTATAGTACCAGTACTGGCATTATGCGCAAAGCACACACAAGTATGTTCTTAAATGGGAATACTGGCATATAAAGCTCTAGCCAGCATGGAAATGTATGGGCACAGCCAGCATGAACATGTTATGGTACAGGCATATATTGAGGGGAAAGGGATCATGAAAATACACTGAGAAATGTTGCTCTGCCGTCCACCCATGTATATCCTGGACGTGAGTCCTGTTTGGGTTAATTGAACCCCCTCCAAGCATAAACAAGCCCCACCACTATTCCACATTTAAGATAGCAGAGGACACAGTGGAGTAACTTTGCTGAAAATGTTGGGTGGGACATAACATCTGAAGAAAAGGTGCCCCAGCCAAATGAATGGGGACAAAATGGTGTGACATGAAGGTTGGGGGGACAAACACCCCTGTCCCCCCCTAAAATTACGCCCATGAGAGGACATCATTAAAGCTTTCAGGAAAACACACAGAACATTCCAGGGGCCAGATTACAGAAACTTTACACCAGTGCAATTGCAAAAATTAACCGTATTAGCACTAGGGCAAAATTTGCCCTATTTTTAAAAACACTGGGACATATTAGAAAACAATTGCAACAAGTCAAGTGCAGTTTGGTATGATATAAGCCCATGGGCAAAAATTACCCTGGGCAAAAAAGACACATTTTCACTGCATTATTGAAACAGGGCAAGTTTGCCCTAGTGCTAACACGGAATGGCATTAGCACTAGGGCAAACTTTGCACTGGTGCAAAAATGCATTGAAAATGTATCTTTTTTGCACAATGGCAATTTCTGCCCTGGTGCTTATACCATGCCAAACTGCACTTGTCATGGTGAAATTGTTTTCCTACATGTCCCAGTGATTTTTAAAATAGGGCAAACTTTGCCCTAGTGCTGATACCGTGCAAATTTTGCACTTGCACCGGTGCAAAGTTTCTGTAATCTGGCCCCAGGACGCGACCGCGCCGGCTATAGGATTGGCACGTATGGTGCGAAGCGACCCAATGCCATTATAGGATAGGCCACTAATTGCGTATTGGTTTTTCAAGGCAAATGCGGTAGCCTCAACCAACTGAGGTAGTGGGAGAGCAGAAAAAAAAGACACACTTTCGCTGGGCAAATGTCGACAGAACATTTACCAGGGGCACATGTAAAAGAGAAGAGGACGACATTTTGTTTTCATTCAATGGGCAACGGGTGACTGGGGGAAATTGCAAAGGTTGAGGCCTTGAGTGGAGCATGACCACATCACAAAGTCCGTAGGGCGTGGATTTAGGAAACACCCGCATTTTTTCTTTTTTTTTTGTTGTTGCTGTTGCTGTTATTAGGGACAGAAAATGTTTCTAGGAAACTTTTGCAGCTCACGGTGACCGTTTTTTTAAGCCTATTCTTGCTTCTGCCTCTTTTGTCAAGGGGGCCGCACCCTCCTAACCCACAGGCGTTCCGACCTGTCGACTTGATCTCGAGAGAAAAGGTAGATGCTATTCACCCGGAGCCATGTGGGCATCAAAGACATGACGTCATGATACCAAGCACCTGTTTAAGAATGGTGGGGGGAGGGTTCCGTGTATGCCGGCCTTTATATATTCTGTGGGACTGAGCACTGCACAAGTAGGGGGTTTTGCGACGACTCAAGGCAGCTCCTCAACGCTCTGCCTTGTCTCCTCAGTTGCCTCGACTCATCGCCTGTTGGCGGGGTTTCCCGAGAGCACCTTTCACCCAAGCTGCCTCTGAACCTTGGGGCCACCATTGCTGGGCGTTAAGAGTCCTTTGCATCCCAGAGGACATGGCAGCGTTCCACTCAATGGCAGCTGTGTTCCTGTACCTGGGCCTGGGTAAGTAGCTGTGCTTCGGGGCCTGGGGAAGTAGCTGTGCTTCGGGGCCTGGGGAAGTAGCTGTGCTTCGGGGCCTGGGGAAGTAGCTGTGCTTCGGGGCCTGGGGAAGTAGCTGTGCTTCGGGGCTTTCTGATGCATAGATAGTTCGTCCCTCAGTCACCCACCATCATATAGTGGCATTGATTGCAACATGTCTGTGAAAAAGATGAGCGTGGCAGCATTCATGCTACCAGTGGGCAGATGTTACTCTTACAGAAATGCCTTTCTCTTCATGTTTAGGACGAATGGGAAATTCAATAAGAAATCTCTCTTGCATTTTTAGTTTGTATTGCTGTTTAGTTTGAAAATAGTGTTTATAGTGATTGGTTTTATATGTGATAATTAGGCGTATTTTGGAATGTGTTTGTAGATGGTATTATGTTGCTTGTTTTTTTGTGAATTGTTCCTCATTTGTTTGTTTAAAGGAAATATTCAGGTGTGAATCGTTTTGTAAAAGGTTGTTTCAACCAAACACAATAAAAAAAAAGAAATACAAAAAAAGAAATGCCTCTCTTGTTTGTTAGCCAGCGGTTTCAGAAGTAGCTCCTTCATTTCAATGATAAAGTCAAACATTGACCTTGAGACTAATTAAATTAGGGTCAGTTTGGTTAAATACCAAATTCTATGCCTTTTTTTTTATACGTGCCAACGTGCCCTATTCCGTATGGGAGCTTCGAGTGCAGTCCTGGTTTTAACTTTGCACTCTGGGATTTGTTTTCGCAGCTTTCCCAGTTATAAACCCCGGGACTACAGGTCCCAGAACCAAAGTTAAAACTAGGACTGGATTGCATCTCCCAAATGGAATGGGACTTGTTGGCATGTGTGAAAGATGGCAGAAAATGTCTATTCCAGTCCAATTGGGATTGAGTCCAATAGATAATTTCAATTGAGGGTTTACAGGAAGCCTACAGTGGCAATTGGACAGGCCTCTTCTTCCAACGTGCCCCTTTTTAGTTTGTCCAGCTTGGAAGCCATTAGGCTGTTATCATCTTCGTCCATGGAGTATGGGGGCCAGGTCTGTGCAGCCGTGTGTGTTTGCCCTATTCCCCACTGGACCCCTTATGCACCTAGCTGTGAAACAAAGGGGTGCTGTATTGATATTGATATTTTATTTGTATTGCGCTCGTATACAAGTGTTTCAGAGCGCGACAAGGCGAAGGGAGGGGAACAAGGGAGAACAAAAACAACGATCTTACTAGGCCCAGTGACATTGAGAACGCGCAAGTGCATGGGAGAGGGAAAAGGAGAAAGTGCATGGAATGGGGAGAAGTGGAAAGTGCGGGGCAAATGAAAACAGATAAATGATAAAATAAATAAATAAATAATTAAAAAAGCAACAACAAACAGTGGTAGTGCAGCCAGCAAGTGGCAAGGGTAGCAGACAGGGTATGTCTGATAAGTGCAGGAAAAAGGGGGAGGGACTGTATGGTTACAGATACAGCCCCCAGTGCAAGGTATTGCCAGGAGGCAGTGCGGGTGGGTGGCAGGGTCAGCAGGTACCTGGGCCCAGAAGTCAGAGGGTACGCCAGGTGCACAGTGCAGAGAGAGAGAGAAGATCAGCAGGGGAGGGGTGAAGGCAGAAGCAAAAAGGAAGGTCTTGAGGTGCTTCCAGAACCGCTGATGGTTCTCCTCACGTGTCAGAGTGGCAGGGAGGCTGTTCCAGAGGGAGGACCCAGCCTACTGTATCGCCTGTACAAGGTAGCATAAGCTAAATGCATAAAAGCCTTGGGTTAATGCTTCTATGCATTTTGCTTATGTTACGACCCATTTTCATTAACTCATATGGCAGAAAGGAGGGGTGGAACTTGCATTCCTGCCACCTCCCTTGTGGCCAGTGCAAATGCCCCATGGAGCGTGCTGTCTTTATGTGGCAGCCTGAAGCAGGCGGAATCCATAGGGATCCATTGTAGACGCTGGCTGCCATGCAGCGTTTACAATGAATCCCTTTGTAATCGGCCAGAGCATAAAGCTGGCGGGCTCCATCGGGATCACCCAGCATTTGCACTGGCATGGAAATCTATCCCGGTGCAAATGCTGGGGCATTTGTATGGTGGAGTGGAAGAGAGGCAGCGGAAATGCAAGTTGAATTCCACCCCTCTTCTCTGCCTTACAAATGAGTGAAAATGGGGCACAGCGTAAGACCGTTATGCAAGGCTTTTACGTATGTACTTCCAAAGATACTGTTAGACTAGCACCCATTTACTGCATCCCCTTCTAGAGTACCCCCTTGCTTCCCAGCTTGGTTTGTATGGGGTCCAGGAAGGAAAATAACAAACACACACACTACTCACACATGTGTGCAGAGACCTCACCCCCATTCTCCATGGAAAAAAATAAAAGCGTAATGGTTGCAAGCATGGCAGGCAGTGTTTAATTGTAATTGTCAATGCTGCCTGTCATGTGAGCATGTCAGGAAGCGTCTACTCATTTGCAGGGCATAGTGCAAATGTGCAGGGCAAAAGGTGGCATACACGCATGTATCTTACATTTTGCCATGCAAATGACCAAAATGTGGCAGCTGGGAGCTGCCTACATGTATTTCTACATGTAACTGCAGCCCACCACCAAATTACGTTATAGAGCTAAATGAGCTCTCGATATGTTAAAGGCAGCAGGTACAGGTTGGGGAGGAAAAGATGGACCCATTCTTGATTGATTTTTTTGGTGGATATGCAGCTGTGTTCCTGTTGCCGCTGAGAAGAACAATAATTGCAGGTGTTATTAGAAAGACTGTGAAAGACGTTGTTTGCATATGTGGCATGCAGGCCTTTTTAGTCTGTTTTAATATCCCACAATTCTGTGGTGGTCATTTTGCAGCCCTGCGGAATTCGTAAAAATGGTGAAAACAGTGGCTGCACACCTTTACTGCCATTTTTACCAACATGCAGAATGTTCCTCAATTGGTCAGGCAGACATGGGGAACATGACAGACCTTACATGTCAGCCTTCTGTTCCCGCTATGACTGACAAACAAGGGTGGACTGGAACCAAAAGAGGCCCTGGAAATAATTTTCAAAGTGGCCCCATATTGCACACTTTCAGCAAGCCCAACCCTTTTCCTATGAGACAATTTGGAAATAAAATAAGTTGCCCCACAAAACAGGCCTTGGGTATAGAGGCCCCGGGAAATCTGCAGAGTTCCCTATAGGCCAGTCCACCACTGCTGACAAATGCCTCTGCAATACCACCAGCAAAGCATTTCAGGGTGGCATCAATGAAACTGTTCCTGTGGAATCCACTTGATAGAAACAGGCAAATTCCACAGGAAGCCATTGTTAGCGCCTCCCTTAATCCTTCATGTGGAAGGCACTTTTCCATAAACGCAATGGAAAAGTAAAGGGGCTCATTTCCATTTTTGAAGTCCTCGGAGAGTAAATAAAGGGGCGTAAATGTGTTGTACCAGGCTTTACACGTGTGTTCATGCTCCAGGGCATTTTAGTGCTTTATGAAAGCTGGCTGGGAGGACGGGGGGGGGCAGAATGTGAGTTACTTTTCTGACTCCCTTTTCCTCGCTGCCTCCAAAAGCCACTTTGTGTACACCCGCATGGCATTTTCTTGCTGGTGTAAAACCAATGGATACCACGGCAATCCTTTGTGAATGCTCCTGGCCATGCCTAAATAGCAGGCGGAGTGGCTGTGCGGAGCAGACAAGTGAGGCCTAACGGCACTCCCACATTATTTTACACCTTCCTTTTGCACTCCTAGGGCAAATTAAAATTGCATAAAGGCGATTTTGCCTTTGTTTTACTCTTGCCTTTGCCACCACTGGGCGGAAAAGTTCAATGTTGCACAAGTGCAAACGGACATGGTGAATTTTAGTTTTTAAATTAAAACGAACTCTTGCGTTCTTGGAGATTAAACTGCCGATTTTGTATATCTTGTTGCAGGTATATAGCAATCTAGCTGCGCGCGCAGTTAGATACACTGTTTTGAATCCACTCCTGCATGTCATGTACACTCATTTGGTTGGAAGCCTCGTACAGAATTCTGGGTAATCTTCACTTTACTTTGGTATTTTTGGGAAAAAGGACCTGCACCTTGGTTTAGGAGTGTTATGGCTATATCATGTTTATTAAAGATTTGAGTTTCTCAGGATTGGACAGTCAATTATGTCTCTGTTCACTTACAGGTAATCATCCTTACTTTTGAGCACAGGCTTTCCTCATTACGGACTTTACTCACGCGAGGCAAGACAATAATTTGCTGTTATGGGTGGTTTGATGAATCAAGGGAATTCCTCCCTTTACCCAAGGAGGGAGCCCCCCGTGAGGCTATGGAGGTGAGCTTGCTCCGTTTCACCCTCCCTAGGGGTGGAGGCAAGTGGGACCTCACCGGGAGAGACTCCCCCCTATCCCTCTGGGAAACCAGGACTTCTGTTCCCATGAGGAACTTCCTGATGTCCTTCATGTGATGGCCTAAACCAAATGGGGCTTAAACCAAATCAGTGTAAGTCCCATGGGAGACGTCCAAAAAAGGCTGCATTTAAAATCCAGGGTGGGTGATTTGGCCAAATTTCGGCTGCTTTCCAAACGCTGAAAAGTTCGACTAAATCTCCATTTGGTGGCGGGGCTGCAGGGGTGTCCCCCGCAGTCGTTCCTGTACAGTTTAAAAAAGGAAAAAAAAAAAAAAGGAAAGGACCTTGCAGCGCTGGTTCCCAATCATAGAAGTGAAGGGGAACAGGCGTTGCAGGAACACAGCGAGTCGGCGGCACACAGCAAAGTGTGCTGCTGCAAGGTAAGTAAGGGGGGGGTCATGTATTTATTTTGGGTTGATTTACCTTGATGGAAAAAACTATTTTCGGTCAAAAACTTCTAAGGTCTTTTCGGCTGTGAGTTTTTCCATCACAGTAAAAGAACCCAAATCCAGTCCCATGACTGGAATGAGGATAAAGTGTATGTATACCGTTACAATTGAGAAGATGAAATTGTCCCTTTAAATCAAAGTCTCCAATGGATTGTGTTGAGTTTGTTGAAAAGGGAAGCCCCCTGTGCATAACATACCTGAAGGAGGCGGAGTTGACAGACTGCAAAGCCCACAAAGTTTTGGATGGCTTTGAGCTGCAGCCGGAAATTCTGGAATCCCAGCGGGTACGAGGAGCAGAAAGCCCGGAAGACTGGCGTGGAGAGCCCATGGAGGAATTATGGCGGGCAGGCTGCCGATGCCGACACCACCAGAGGGAAGAAGCAACTCCTAAATCAATTACCCATAGCAGAATCAAAACTGAGGCCTAGATAGGAACGCATACGAAGCGGCTATCGCGGAAAGTGATCCAAGAAGCAAACGGAAGGAAGAAGCAGATTTCCAGTACCTGCAGGCACCCGAGGAGCACTACAACACAGAAAGAGTGGAAAGCAAGCTAAGAACATCAAACTGTGTTAATGTCATAAAAGTAAGTGCAAACATCACAGATCCATTACTACCCTGGGAAAGGTTGAAAATCACCCAACAGCCAAGAAACAATGAGTGGAACATAACAGAGGGAGACACTAAGTATTAAAGCCCCAAGCGGTTCATAAGATAAATCTTATACAAGAACATTTAGAGCCTTCTAGGAAAAGAGAGAAGACCTACATGAGCAAGAAAAAACCCTATACAAGAGGAGAGCAAGATTACTAATTCCCTAAGGAAGTTGCACGAGTTAACACAGAGGATAACAGGAAACTATTTACAGATTGTATATTGACCAGAACTATAACATAATAGAACCACAGTGCAACCACACAGCCCCCAGGAGAAGGGAGTCATTCTCCTGACCTTATTTGATCATAATAGTGGTAGGGTCAGTTAGGTTAGTTTTGGACAGCGGACTGATTCTTTTGGACATTGATTCATGACTGGCGAGCACCTTAGTTAGTAATCTGGGCAGGGAACCCCCCATAGTGATAGCGAAAGATGGTCCTTCTTTCTTCATTAATAAACATATAGTCGAAATGTCCTCAGAGTGTCCTCACCTTTCTGATCCACCATAGTGGCCCTTGTAGGCAAGTGGAGGTGGGCAATGCCCTACTTAGTGTTGGAAGAACGTGTAATCGCTGCATGTGCATGATCTTCATGGGCACATACAGGGACATTCTTGTGATCCCTGCTGAGCCCATTTTCGGAAGTTCACATTTGTGTGCATGCTTTGCTAAATATCCTCGGTCATCATACTCACTTAGAATGGTGAAATCTGCAGGCCGGATGCATTTTTGGCAAGAGCTGCCTGTGCAGCTGCGCTGAGAGTGGGCAGATTACTTACCAGGCTGGGGCTGCTATAGTATATGTGTTGTACACCCCTCCCTCTGTGCACCGTTCTCTTACACACATAGAAACACATATATTGCAATGCAAGGGGTGGTCCAGTCAGTGCAAGGAAACATACCGCAACAATTTTGCAAGCAGGGATCAAAGCCCCACTATGCAAGTCTTTAATATCAGCTGCGTTCTTACATGTTAGACAGTGCTATTAGGGAGAACAACATAACATGATATATTTAGTGTAGTTGAATATACTCCTCAAAGATTCTCACACGGTCTGAGGCAGGTGAGCACAGTTACAGTATGATGACTCCGTCTGCTAATGCCGCTTTTCCTAATATAGCGGGAGACAAAAAAAACACGTACTTATGCCAAAAGGGAAACACGCCAGAAGCGAGAGATGTGAATGCGAGCATAGCTTCACACTAGGCTAAGAGCCTTCATCACAAAGCCATGCGCAGTAAAGCCTAAAGCCTTGCCTCACAAAAGAAAGAAACAGTTGTTTGACATGGCAATTTGCAGTGCCCCCTCGCTATTATAATGCAGCAGTATGCAAGGGGAGTACATACCATTTTCAATTCCTAACTTTCCCCCACAGAAGTGTCTAGTTCTGCATAGTGGATGCAGCGCATTCTGAGTTTCGTATGGGTATGACTTCATAGGTCACTAGTGTACCACATTTTAAACAGCAGGTAGTTGCAAATCCAATTCGGATCTCTTATGACTCATAACTAAACCATCAGAATAACCTTCACTGTAACCAACACATCCCCACCTCAATAAAACCTTTCCCTCAATCAATGCTATTAGCCACCCCAATTCCAAAAGTACCAAACTGTGTGAACAGCTAGAAGATGTGATGCATAGAGTGTATTTGTTGCTTCTCCCCAAGGGGGAGGTTCCCCCTTTCAGGGTTGGGAGTCGAACCCGTTCCACAATACCCTCTCTAGGGGTCTGGGCAAGTGAAACCTCACTAGGAGAGACTCCCCCTTACGCGACAAGGACTCTCATTCCAGTGAGGAACTCCCAAGACCATCATAGCATACATGGGTTTATCAAATGTGAAGAACATTATAAAATACAGAGATGTGGCTGAAGACGAAACTAAAATACCTCATTATGTTCACGGACAAGGATCTTTCTCTTTAAGGAGAGATGGACATATAACTTAGACGAGTAGACTGAAGACAGAGAGCATGCTGAGGAGAGGTGAAGCACAGAAAAAGAGAAGAGCATAAGCAGGGGAAGGAGAGGCGGCAGAGTCTAGGAGAGCCACAGAGCCCGCAACTTTGAGAGAAGTCCTGAACTCCAGAGGGAAACTCTGGAGGCCTGGCATTTCTGAACAGATAGAATCTGAGAAAAAGGGAATCCTAATCCCGGTGGTGGCGTGACCACGATAACTTCGTGGTGGGCTGTGGGCCTGTCGAACAGCGCAAAACCACCTAGCTGGGGAGTCAATGAGATGCCCTGCTGCTCACACCAATAGACAGTCGCAACGAAAGAGAAGACCGAGGGCAGGGCACCAACAACATTTAAAAGCATGAGATCAAGAGCAAAGGAGGAGGACCCAAGCAAGCCCCAAATCCAATTGCATTCCCTTGCAGATACAGAAATAACGGGGAAGAACCGGGAGGTCACCGGGGCATCGTTATTCAGTGTGTTAGGGAGAATTCCCAAAAATGTGCTAATTCCCTTCTACCTTAGAGACCCCTAGCTCTTTTGCTGGACTTCAGGACTTTTAATTTCTAACCTGGACAGAGTGAGCCCTTTTTTCACTCTCTCATCTATTTTTATAGTGATTTTGACTCTGTGTTTCTTCTAACTTTGGAGTCTGAAAAACTCCATAGACATAATCTTTTACCTTGTGACACACAGTACCTTCAGTGCAATGGCACAGGGAAGTCTCTTTGATTTCCCAAAGGTTTAAATACCTTCTCTTGGATAAACTACTTTTTCCAAGAACAGTAATGAGAAATTGACTTAATTTACATTGTAACGTTCTAGACCCAGCACACACTATTTTACAATAGGTTAGTGGAGGGGTTACTTAGTATTCCCTTTGTATAGCTTCTCATGTAACATTTTTATGTTACCCTTTCTACAATTAATGGCTGGTGGCAGTAGTTTACATTTTACTACCATTGTGTGTTTTGCCACGGTAAGGCACCCATGGGTGCCCATTTCTTCGAATGGCCCTGGTCTTCTTTTTTTGCCATTTCTTGTCAGACAGGTCCTTCTTGAGACTTACTCTGCGTGCCAAACCAGGTTTGGTCCCTTTGTTTGTTTTGTCTTTGGCGGGATTCACGAGTGAAGCCTGCCTCTGGCTCCAGTATGTCTGGCAGGGGCAGGAAGTAAGGGAGGTGCCCAAAACTCCCCTTGGTTACAGGAATGCATCCAAAGATTATTGGCTGGCTGTCCGTCAAGGACAGCCACCCTGCTTTGTGGTTGACAGCTAGGCCCGAATTAATGGGAGAAACCTGCATAAAAGGTGAGGCTCTTTGGCTTGGAAGGCAGAAGGAATCCGAAGAAGAACTTGGAAAAGATGCCTGCTGCAACGCCTGGACCGTTGGTTTGCACGGTGAAACCCTGCTGCTGTGCTGAAGCAATGAAATCTCCTCAACTAGAGAATCCCTGCAAGGATGACTTCTTTCTTTGAGTTGGTGGGACCAATCAGCTCCAAAGTAAGCCTGTCTGGACATCCTCTCAGAGCTGGCTGTACTTCCACTGCTGCGGCTGCTGGAACCAAAGTGCCAAGGAGAGGAACACCAGATTGTGTGCGTTGCTTTTAAATCAGACCCAAGTGCTAGGACGATCCTCCTGACTTCCGAGATGCAGGACTGACCAAGCCTGAGCCATCTCAACAGGGTGCTGGACGGACCCCAGAAGCGAGGAAAGTCTGAAGTGGTACCCGAAAACTGCAGTGTTCCTATTTGCTGTCAGATGCAAGGAGCTGAAACACTGAACAACCGCTGAATTGAAGTTTGCCCATTGCTGCCGCTGACCTTCCCATTGCAGAGCAGGAGTCCCCAGTCATCCTCCCTCTTATCCCCACGACTGAGGTTCAAGAATAACAGGATCTGGAAAGCTGTACAGGAACAGAAGCCAGCTGCAACAATTTCTTCTAACCAGAGGTACTGTAAAGTCTAAGAGAATTTACCTCTTGTGTAGCCTAACTGGCTCTCAGTTGAGACCCATCTTGTTACCTTGCAGAGTTGCTAAAGCTTTTCCCCTCACAAGCCTCCCACCTTGTGGCCCTTCAACTGTTCTATTTCCTACAAACCTTTCTAAAAATGTGTGCAAGACTTTTTCCCTACCTACAAAGAAGTTCTTCAGCTCCCCTTGACATTGTGTAATTAACATTGGCTGGCCTGGCTCCCTGAGAGACTCCTCTTTACCACTGACTTTGTGCTTTGGCCTTTCCCTCAGGAAAGGGTTAATTTACTTGCATTGGAAGGTATCAACAGTATTTACCTGTTTATGAATTATTTGTTAACCTTTGTTTTATTTCTCTATTCTATCTTTTGCACCAAACTCAGTATTGCTCTAAATGTACTAGTGATAAATCAATGTCCACAGTGTCCTATCTAGTTAAGTCACCTGAGGGTGTAGGAAGTGTCTGTGTGCCATCTCCAATGGGTGTCATCTGATTTAGAGAAACTAAGAATGTGTTTTGAAGTGTCTTTTAATTGTTACATATATTGCTCCCTTCTGAAGAAGGCGTATACAACTGACTGAGAAATAAATTACTAATTGTTTTTATCAACAAACCTTGAGTGTAAGTGTTTATTTGAATAACTGCTACAGTGAAATTCTGTGTCACAATATTACTGCTCACATTAACCCCTCTTGAGATAAGCCTGGCTGCTCAGCCACACTACCAACCTGTATAGTTCAGACTTATACCAAAGGTTGGGTCCCTATTGCCAGGAGGTCAAGGTTATTGTAGTGCACCCAAAGGGTACTGCATACACTCTTGCCTAACAGAGTGAGAGAAACATGTCCCAGTGAAATTGACCAAATACTGAATATTAAGCCATTTAAGTGGAACTGTGGTAATACAATAAAGAGAATAACAAATAAGCCTGAAGACACTGGGCAGATGGGGAAGTACCCCATGGTTTGAGAAGCAAACAGTGGAGCAAACCAGAGAGAGAATTCTATAAATATGAATGTGAACTGAAATCAAGTGGACCAAATAAGAGGAGAGATAATCCAACTGAAGGTCAAGTCAAGAAAGTATACCCAATTTAAGAAGGCCTGGGTTACAAGAGCTGGAAAGGCATACAAGCCTAGATCAAAGTATAAGAAACAGTACTAAAAAGGAGCATCGAAAAAATGGCCCTAAAGAGGAGATCAAATCCAAGTGCATTGTGAAAGAGTTACATGAATTTAACCAGAAGGTGGCAAGAGACTATTTAAAGATATTATACTAAAGAGAACACCAAGGTGTAAGGAAGATACATTGCCAATAGAGATAACCAGGAGAGGGGAGATATTCCCCTGATCTAATTTAAATTAGTTAGGATAGTGGTAGGGTCAGTTAGAACTAGTTTTGGACCGTGGACATAAACCTTTGGTACTTCCTGACGACTGATGAGCACCTTTAGGTATTTACATAGGCAGGGATGCCTGTGTAGCAATAGGGAAAGATAGGCCATATCCTTATTATTTTAATAAACACCAGTAAAGATGTCCCTCAAGTGTCTGCTTCCTTCTTCGGACCTGCCATAGAGCCCACAAGCCTCCTTCCCACCGACCAGTTACTTGCCATCTGGATCTTCAATTAGCCATTGGTCTATGTTTTACTGAGCTAATGATTATATGGTCCCTTGAAATCGTGCCAATAACTTGCCCAGGATAATTTCACAGCATAGGCCACCAGTCTGTCTCCCTGAAAGAGACCCAAGACAGCACAGGCATCCGTCAGCAGTGGGTACACAAGATTTATCAGGACATTTCCGGCAACCGATACCTAGGTTGTTAGGCCCCACTTATATACTTGAACTAATTACTCAGACTGGGCTTGTGATTGTGGCTTCTATTATCAACAGTACTCATCCAGTCAATATGTATTCTAAACCAGAATGTGATGTAAAAGCTGCAGTGCCCTTATTACCTTTACTTCCTCTCTGTTTAATTGGATTAACAACCACCACATTACTCTTGCAGGAGGGTAGCATTACAAAACCTGCAGACGTACATGAATTAGATTTGCCATTGTAGATCACGCAGGTCAGTTTGGCAGGGAAGAGCATTACATACTCTATTTTCGGAACTCTTAGTGCTTTCTTCACATCTATGAATGATTTCCACGATGATTGTACAGTTGGATAAATATCTGGAAATATGTGCACAGTATCTCCCTTGTATTGTAGTTGTTCCATGTTTCTTGAAAACAGCAGAATGGTGTTGCTGTCCCGGTAGTTCAGCAGTTGGGTGATTATGGGGGGCTGAGGTTCCGCTAGTTCTGGTTTCTGCATTAAGGTACGATGTCTTCTTTCCACTACAAACATGGAGGAATGTTTCGACAAAAATCGCTATGCAGCAAGTCGCTGCAATTTCGCTCACCCCTGGGATTCTAGCATTGTTTCTGCTCAAGCAGCCTACAAGGTCCTCATTTTAGGTTATAACGGCTTACGGGGTGGTTTCCACACTTTAGAGTTTAGTTACCATAGAAGCCAAAGAATCCTTGCAGTTCAATTTGTCCATCTTGGTATCCGGCTTAGTTATACCAGATTAGTATTGCAGTAGTTTCTCTCTGATTTCCAGCTCAGTGTGGTGCTCACTGCCACTAGCATTATCAGATTGGTCCCACCCTTTTGTGTGGGTTGCAAAGCTACATTGCATTTTAGGTGTTCCACTCAAGCCAAGCAATAGTTTAGATAGTTGTTTGTCGATTTGCCCATGTCGTGACTGGATACACATTTACTTCAGTTATGCTGTTGTAGGATCATGGGCCACAAGCACGCCATTGTTTGCTAAATTTAGAAGTCATGCCAAAGGATCTTGGCCACCGCCCTTCCTCAGTTTGATTTTAGTTATTGTATGTTCATGTCATCAGCCTCACCGGCACCACCAACCTTGGTTGAATGGTCTATCCTTTCAATGTCCCACAGGCAGCAGGATCAATGACAATCAAACCAGACCGTTCTGGTCATTACTGCTGTGGCCCCGGTATGCCACTGCTTCTCCCTTCAGTTCACCAATGCGCGGGTGGATCAGGCAATAATTCATCCTTCCGGCACTCCAGTCTCGTACCGTGGTAATGGGCATAAGATATTATACAATCAGTAATGATGGCAGCTCATTCAACCTTCTCCATTGTGGTGGTGCTCTACGTTCTCCTCTGGCTACTTCCCTGCACTGTATAATGGCAGCACCACCAACATCAAACCACGCGCATGCCCCTCACTCTGAATCTTCACCTCTCAACCGCATCATTTCACGGCTCAGCATAGGAGCAGTCAGAAGGCCAAGTGCTCTGAGGCAGGAAGGTAGATACACTGCGGGCTGATCGCAAGTCCTTGCTTTCTCCTTCAGAATCACCATGACCCGTCTTGCTTGCACTCACATCAACCAGCTCCTTCCTCTCAGCCTGGCTCAGGATCCGGTGGACTGTGCAGACTTCACATGTGTCGCACAGCAATCGGCTTCTGGCCAGGGTCTCCACAGCCTTTAAGGGTACATTCGGTATCAATTCCGACAGAAACCTTTGAGACATTTTAGGCGGATAAGGATATGGAACAATGAGCAGATATAGGGCTCTGAGACAGAAATCAGGAATATCCTTATTCATGGACGGTACCTTAATATATATGTCAATCCCGGGGGCTAGATTCCCACCCTGTTCAGAGTCTTACGAGACTACAGGAGGCTGACTCGCTATAAAGTGAACGTTGACTAATCGGTGCTTCTACCCTTAGAACTTAAAGATAAGGCCTGAAGGAATGCTTTGAGTGTAGCACCCCTCAAGATAGTGAGACATGAGGTAGAATATTCTGGGATCTGGCTGCTGTGAGAAACCTGAGAGTATTCTCACTCCTACTTCCCGTGGATCCTCTCCGCAGGTTGCCAGGGAAAGGCCATAGCTCTTGGATCCTGACCTTGAGGGTGGAGAAGCAAGGGACAATCACCTGGGTGCAGGGTCCTTCAGGACTGGGAGTTGGATGCCCTCAGCTGAGACATGGTATCCCCCTTTTCTCTACTTTGACCAACTTAACCCTTTCCCAACCTTTATGGTTTGTTATAAGCCAGTTCCCCTCTTTTACCCAAATGGGTCACTTGACAGTACTGAGTTGAGGAAGAGGAGACAGAGTAATGAACACCACACACTCTCACCACTCTGGTACTAAGATGAGGAAGAGGCAACCAAGAGTAATTCACACCACACACTCTCATCTCTCTGGTACTGAGATGAGGAAGAGGCAACCGAGAGAAATTCACACCACACACTCTCATCTCTCTGGTACTGAGATGAGGAAGAGGCAACTGAGAGTAATGAACACCACACACTTTCACCACTTTGATACTGAGACAAGGAAGATGCCTGCTGAGAGCTATGAGGGTCAGGCATGTTCCTTTGATTGTGGTCAGGCAGGGCTAATTAAACCTCCATACCTGCAGCCTGTCAAGGGGAGGCAGGTGTATAAAAAGAGACCAGCCCAGCAGGAAAGAGAGCAGCTGGGAGACCGTGCAGGAGAAATCAGCAGGAGACCCTGATGCAGAGGAGGCAGCCATGGCAGGACCGGACGAAGAGCATGGAAGCCGGCAACCTTTCCAGGAGGCTTACACCACCCATAGCCAGGGGGCATATAAGTGTTTGCAGCCTGGGGCCTCAGTGAGCCGTGCTTGGCAGCAGGAGCTTTGAGCGAGCAACAAGATGGAGGGATGATGAGGGATGCTGCCCTTGTCCGGAAAGCACAACTCTGGGAGCCGGCATGCAGAGCAAGACATGAGGGAGGCAGCGGACAGCAAGAGAAGGAGATGCCACAAGCCAGTGAGTGTCAAAGGAGGACGCATGAATACCGGGGCACTCCTTTAATGTAATTGAATGCTGAACTAAATGGAACTTTAGAAATTACATGAAATAATGTCTATTGAATACCGAACTAAACAGAAACTTTCAGAATTACACAAAATAAGGCTCCTTGAATGCCGACTAAATAGATCTTTGAGAATTAAGAAAAGCACAGCTTATTAAATACAGAACTAAGTTGACCTTTAAAACCAAGACAAAATCAATGTTTGTGGAATACAGTGAAACCGATGCATATTGTAAACTACACAAAACAGAACTTTATAAATAAGCGGCATGAATAATTATTGAATATGAAACGGAATGGAATAAACCCATGCAATTACAGTGCATTACCTAAACGCCCAAGTGAAAAGCAGTGACAGCAGAGGACAGAAGGGTGATAAATAAGCATAAGAAGGTGGGTGTGAGTAAAACACCCACAACTGATCGTTCATGACTAAATTTCAGAGCAGCAAGGTCTAGCAGTTGGAAAGGAGGTGTAACAAATGCGGCAAAGTGAAGTGGCTGAGGAGAACAAGCCAGAAGTCATCACATTAAAGAAAAGAGGCCTGAATTCAGGGATGCTGGTTGCGTGACCTGTGGTGGGTGGACCGTTTGGTCTGACAACTGCACCTAGACCAGTGAGCCCTATACATTGAAAACTCAGAGACATTGTAACAGCAAAGATAAAGTCTTGGGGAAGGGAACCCTGAGACTTGAGGCGCTACATTGTGTGGTCTTGGGAACAAAGACCCACACTCTTTTGTTTTTCTGTGAACAGTGTTGCTGGAAACTTGGGGAAGGGAATCCTGATGATTTCTTTTTGAACTATATAACCGTGTACTGGAGAAAGGTAATTTTGAGACTTTTTGTGGAACTTTGTTATACTTGGGTAAGGGGAGCTGAGAGAAAGCTGTGAGCTGGAAGAGGCACTCAGAACCTTGAGTTGAACACTATTTATGTTGTTTCTGGCATCCCCGGACATTGGTTAGCTTTAGTTGTGAGGACAATCATAGGTTTAGGACACAGACAGACTTTTAAGGTGAACTCTTTGACTCAGACTTTCCTTAGTTTAGTTCAGATAGGGCAGGTAAGGCCTGCTACCATCCTGACATTTGAATTATTAAAATATTTTACTTTGAATTTTAAGTCTTTTGTCTGTGTCTTGCTTCGTGATGCCTTCACAAACGGTGTCAAGGGTGGGATGTGATTCAACAGATACCAGTGGGGAACCGTTGAAAGTGACAAAGTTATTAGAGCCTCTGATCCACCATTCATTAAAATGAATCCAAGTAAGAACAAGGAAGAGTTGATACAATCAGGATAATTAGACTTTTTCATCACCAGTGCTCTTCCCAAAGGTTAGAGGCCAAGCTGTTCCACTCTGTTGAACTACAACCACCAAATTCAGGAAAATCGGAAAAGTGTGAGACTCAAACCCTTAAGTCCAAAGAAGAGATTAACCTTTCATCCTTTTGTATCCCAGGCCGTTCTTCCTATAATGACAACAGTGGGTGAGAACAGTTACCATATATTCTGTCCCCAAGAAGGGGTGGTCCCAGCTAGAGACCTTAGACCTCTGGGTAGACCTCCCCTCTAACATGGTTATGTATATAATGCAAGGCAGAAGGACCAATTGAAAGATATTGCCTCTCTTCTCTGAAAATAGACTAGAGTTAATACTATTACATTTTTCCTCCAACCCAATTAAAATCCAAAGGAGTAACTTGATGGGATGCTTAGTTTATGAAGCTATCGGGGAAACCCTTCACAAGACAATCCCAGACAGCCACTACCTGATACTGATCCTTGGGGTGTTTATATGAGGGAGGATCACATGGGGGCGAGACAACCTCTGGGAGAGGGTGGTGGTATGATCTGATGGGACATATCCCCCTTCCCTTTCTGAAAATTAATCTCCAACTCCCCATGACCTAATCACCCTCTTCCCCCCATGGAGGGTAGTATGAATCTGTCATTAAATTCCAAAGGACAACTCTTAAAATCCAACTGTCCTTGTAAAATAGTGAAAGACACTTTTCCCAGTCCTACATAATCTTCCTCCAAATCTAGTTTACCTTTAAAACCCATTGCAAATCCTTGCATGCTATTTTTAGAAGGGGACTACTATTCCCACCATCCCCACAACAATGGGACGAAGAAGAGGAAGGGAGTAATGCAGAGCAGGGGAATCCATGAGCACAGGCAGTGCTCTAGTGGCAGAGAGCCACACCTGTGCCCGGGTCATTTAAATCACTGAAACAAGAATCACAGGAAGGCTGCTGGCAGGCGTGTGTTGCTCCTCTCTGCACGAGAAGAAGGCTGTGGAGCCAACCAACTCAGAATCCTGAAGCGAGAAGGCGGCTGGAAGCAGGTGATGAGCAGCGGAACGTCAGAAGCAAGCAGAGAGCTCATGAGTGTTCGCCGGCGTCTCAGAATAGCACTTTGCTCCCCAGAATCCTATGCAAAGCAGACGAGCACAAACAAACTGTTTCTAAAAGCGGAGAGAGAATTACTAAGTCCTTATTGTCTTAAAGATATTCTTTGTACTCCAATCTATAAACTCAGTCCTCATTTATTCCATCATTAGAATGCAGTCTGCAATACAGAAGCCAATGCATTTGGACCAGTGTCCGTTGTCAGGGCAAGAATCTGAATTCAATGCAAATCTGCATGTAGAAATGAGTTTTTTTCTTCCAATCTGATTGTGGTTGTTAAAGGCACTGTTGCCTCCTGACTCTCTGAACAAGATCGGGATTCTATGTCCCTGTGAAGGCCATGAAGTCTTGAGAAGACTACATTAGGACAACTTAAAGGCCACAGCACCTAAGAAAGGAAGAACAGAAGCCTGGAAAACCTAAGAAAGGAAGAACAGAAGCCTGGAAAAAGGATGGGGATCCAAATAACTTCTGGGATTAAAACCTTCTAAAGATCTTCTCTTCTTGAAACTAGAAACTCCTTTTGTACATATTAAAGTTGTTGTTCCCAAGGGTGCGGGAAACCCAGGAAAAAAAGAACTGTCCTTTAAAGCTAAGACATTTGAGGAATTACATACAGAGAACATTTTGTTGCAGGCCCAAAAAGGGTACATCCAGGATTATCATTTGGAAATCCAAGAAAGCAACAAAGAATCCAGGGCAAGGGTCAAACCCTCTGGAGCAAGGTGACCTATCCTTGAGAAACATCATTTTGCGGAAATGATGTATCTTTTATTTCTTTAGAACATTTACAATATATTCAAGGCCAAAGACATTATCCTTCTCATCCTTCTCACTTTAGAAATCCTTTGTTGGTCAGGATAGTACTTTGAACACAGGACGTTTTTTTGTGTGGACATTCTGACACTGACAGATCCTTAGTTTTGAGTTTAGGTATGGAAACTCTGCTAGTGCAGGGACAGCGAGGCCCTTTCCCCAACCCCTTTTGTGTTCTAGGTCTTTAGGCAAAACTCTGTCTAAAATGTGTCAATTTCATTCCTGACTCTTCACACTTGAATGTGCCCCTTGTACCCTTATGATTGGGATCACTAGTGGTTTGTACAAGTGTGGGGGGCTCAGTGGGTTACTCACCCTTATACTCCTGCAGAGCAGGTGTCATGGTGCCAAAGTCGTGGCCAGGCATACAGGCATGTGCCCAGAGCAGCCTCACATGCTATGTAGAAACTTCATAGGCCCAGATGCTCTCTGAAATACCCAGTCTTTGCCTCGCCAAGAAAAGGAAGAGCTCTTGTATTCAGCTTCTGCATGTTTTTGGCTATTGCATCCAGTGATGCAGGTAGTTCACTTATCTATCCCTCACCTAAACATGTCTAAAGTCCTGGCAGTCAGCCTGCAACCCTTAGTGTTTAACCATTTGCGTGGGGGTGGTGGGGGCGAGGGTGTCTGCAGCAGAGGCTCACATCCTTGTGTTTGCTGCTAGCACTGGTGATTGTTGCCATGTTCATGAATTCCGCATCTGCAGGGGTTGTGCGAGATTCTTTACTGTGATCCCTTCAGAGGCATAACCATGACATAACATGTGTATGTGGCAAATTGATGACAAATAATCACTCTAATTATCGTGTCCTTCTGAAAGTACAGTCTATGTTTTCACGATGCCAATTCACAAGACACACATTTCGTTACTAGTGGTATTCAAATAATTATGGCAGAAAAATTGCTCTGCTCTTTGCAGTCTTAATTATCTTTCACTCTAGAAAATGTATATGAATGTTCCTAAGGCACATACTGCATGGATCCTTTTCAATAAGCATCACCACACCCACCAATGGAAGTGGCAGATGGGCCTCTTGCCTGCAGTTCTCAGGGAGATACCAAGGGTTTTCCTAGTCCAAGCGTTGTTTATGCAGCATCTGGACTGATACAGAGACACAGAGGGCCATCTGAATTTCTCCTGACTGCCCCACAAGATGCCTCCAGGAAGGTAGCCTCTCTGTGCACCGAAAGTGCAGGGGTGGCAATCACTGCAGCCTATCTAGGCAGACAACCGCTCAGCCCACCACACCCCTGCCACTAGGCAGAAGGGATTATAAGGATGTTAGCTGATCACTGGAGTGTGGTGGTAAGGGCAAAGCTTTAAATTGGCCGGGGCTAGCAAGAACAGAGCCCTGCAAGGCTCCCCTCCGACTAGCCCCTGATACGATGACTCCCTCCCTTCCAGGGATTGCATTCAGCCAAAGAACTGCATGGTTTAAGGGGTGCCTTCAGGTGTCAGTGCTTCTGATTAGAAAAAAGGAGAGGCATCTGCATATGCCTCGCCTTTTTTCTAATCAGAAGTGCTGACACCTGCAGGCAACCTTTTAACCATGCGGTTCCTTGGATGAAAGGTCTGCCTTCTGGTGGTTAGCTTCTCACTCTAAGAAGCAAAAAGGGAAGACTGGCACACCAAAAGAGATTCTAGCAGTGTACCCCAGATCTTTTTGTATTTGTGTTTAATGGAGGCGCTATCCCCCTGCAGGCAGCCCTTTCACTCAAGGAGCCGCATGTTTGAAGGACATGGAGGCCTGTCTATGAGGACACTCATAGAGTAAGCACTGGGACGAGGAATAGGGGAGAAGGGGCAAAGAAGCTGGTATTGGGGATAGCAGGCACTGCATGACATGCCAGTAAGTGTCAGTAGCACACACTAATAGATTGCAGCAATAGCTCCAGTGGCGCAACATACAACTTCCCCTGAATGTAACCACTCCCAGAGGACTCAAAGAACATGGCAAGGGTACCAAGTCGAAAGATAGAGGTCACAGATGCTTCAACTAGCGACCTTCAAATGATATCCCTGCTGTGGCAGTCTCGATTGCTCCAAAAACTTTTAGCATGGATAGTCAAAATTATAATTGACACCTTTCAGAATGACAAACTTTAGGATTAACTGGGGCCAGTCTCAAGAATTCTATTTCCGCAATACTGTCAACAGGTGAACAAAAACGGTGTCGTTTTTTACAAACACTGACTTTTTAAATGTAGTTAATTCAATTTTTTGAGTCATCATTTTAAGACCAGTTTTGCTATTCAAACACAAACATACCTATTAATAATCAAACAAAACTCCCCTGTTTGGTCCTTGCTCTAAAGTGCTCTGTTCCTAGCAGCTGTCTGTCCTCTCTGCCTAACTTGCATTTTACTGTGCTTGCATGCATTGTGACAAATCCCTCAGTGCTGTCACTTCTGGCCCGGAGGAGGACCCTTCACATGGGGGCACTGCTACTCGATAGTGGCCCAGGGGATGGTACTCAGTGGGAGGATCCCATGGGAGAGGATCCCGTCTGTGGTAGAGGTGAAGACTATTGAGGGAGAATGCTGTACATCAGTTACCAATCTGCCCTCAAAACCACGTCCCCCACACCTTTACCTTCTCTCTCTACTCATAGTTACTTTATGCAGAATAGACCGGTCTATGAGTCTGAGACAACACATACTGTGACGAGGAAGAGTAAGGAAAACTTGGAAAGCTATGGCTCTGTAGATACTGACACGAGGAAGAAGAACAGAGGAGTGAAGAGCCCTTCGCAGAACCAAAGCATGAATACTAGTCCTCACACAATCTGGCCAAAGATAATAAGAGAGAAAGGACTGTTCTTGTGGCCTGATACTCCCTGGAGGAACCTGCAGCTGGAAGGAACTGGCGTGCAGAGAGCGGAAGGAGGTACCACTGTACCTGTCATGAACCTAGAGCTGGGGAACCGCTGCACAACTTCCAGGGGTGAGAGAAGCCCGAATAAGCTGGCAGCAGATGCGTCCCAGCAGAACATGCCACTGTCACACAGGGGCCACTGCGTGAGAAGCAGGTATCCAGCGGCGAGATGGAGAGCGGAAGAAGGTACTGCTCTACCTGTGAGGGATCCAGGGCTCTGCAACCGCTGCACATCTTCTAGGCGTGAGAGAAGTCCGGAGGAGCTGATAGCAGGAGAGAGAAGCAGTCCACAGAGCACCTGTAAGGAGCAAGCCCCTGGGGCTGAAAGAATCTTAAAAGAGAACTGTGGTAATGAATGTGGAATTGCTCTATGAAGCAGGGGGCAGAGCAAAGACCCTGATAAAACCCTGAGGGGTGGAGTTGAACCAAGCTGGGGCAAAAGAGAGATCCCTGGGGTAAAACCAATTGGTAAAAACAATCAGTCAGCAGTCATCCTCCTCATACCAGTACTTGGAAGAATTCCATGTGTCAAATATTGTCGGGCAGGTTAGTGGACCAGGCATGATGGAAAGACATTATAAACCTGAGAAATGGGTCTGGGACCCAAATGCCGAAAGAATTTAAGAATTGTATGTGTGAAACAATGCCTGGCAGGATATTTAACTGGGCCACAGTGAGAGACATTATAAGCCTAAGAAAGGGGTCTGGGACCCCATAACTGGAAGGGAAGACCAAGGGGAGAGAGATACCCTTTGACAAGAGTCAAGAACAGACCAGGGAAAGAGAGAGAGCTATCCGCTAGCAAAACCACAGACATCATTGGGAATATTAAAAGGGAGCCTGGGAAAGGCCTGGTGAAGGGAGATATTATCCCCCATCTTTATGGAACTATACATAGTTGCCTATGAAGGCCTGGGGAAGCAAGACCTCCCCTCCATCTGTGTGAAACTACATTGCCAGGTCTAGGGACGGCCAGGGGAAGAAGGAGATTTCCCCAACAGTCACAAACTGCCAAAAAACATCCCGAAGGATGGAGCCACCTTTCTGGAGTCAGGGTGGAACTAGTCGTATAGTTTTCTTTTGAGGTGTGAGGGATGGAAATAGGTTTGGGACATTGGACAGTGGCCTATTTTTATTTTGCTGAACATTCGGACACCATCCTTAGCTTTGTTTGAGGCAGGGAATTTCCTCTTAGTTGTACGGACAGACAGGGTTTTTCCTTAGTTTCTATGAAATAAATGTTTATGCCCTCAAGCATGTCCCCTCTGTGTACCGCGTCTACTTCTGCACCCTTACTGTATGCAGTGGAGTTCTTCCCTGCCACATTTCCCATGCTTGTATGCATGCACTGGAATACTTCCCTGCCTAGCTTCCGCTTACGTCCATGCAGTGGAGCTCTTCCCTGCCGCATTTCCTATGCTTGTGTGCATGCAGTGGAGCTCTTCCCTGCCACATTTCACATGCTTGCGTGCATGCAGTGGAGTTCTTCCCTGCCACATTTCCCATGCTTGCATGCATGCACTGGAATACTTCCCTGCCTAGCTTCCGCTTACGTCCATGCAGTGGAGCTCTTCCCTGCCGCATTTCCTATGCTTGTGTGCATGCAGTGGAGTTCTTCCCTGCCACATTTCCCATGCTTGCATGCATGCACTGGAATACTTCCCTGCCTAGCTTCCGCTTACGTCCATGCAGTGGAGCTCTTCCCTGCCGCATTTCCTATGCTTGCGTGCATGCAGTGGAGCTCTTCCCTGCCGCATTTCCGATGCTTGCGTGCATGCAGTGGAGCTCTTCCCTGCCGCATTTCCTATGCTTGCGTGCATGCAGTGGAGCTCTTCCCTGCCACATTTCCCATGCTTGCATGCATGCACTGGAATACTTCCCTGCCTAGCTTCCGCTTACGTCCATGCAGTGGAGCTCTTCCCTGCCGCATTTCCTATGCTTGCGTGCATGCAGTGGAGCTCTTCCCTACCACATTTCCCATGCTTGCGGTGTATGCATGGGAATCTTTCCCTTCCTGTTTGGTGCAGGGGGCCAGTAGAGGTGCCACTGGTGAGCTAGAGGGAGGTGTCTGAATCTTTTGGAATTTACACCTCACGAATTTCACACCAAGTGCTCTCTGATGCGGGCTGCATGACAGAACAGTTCAGTGAGGTGCTGATTGTTTGCTCTAAGTGCACATCCTGGATCCGTGTTCTGATACACCATTGGGTGTTCACCTTAAATGAATGCAGGGACCTTCCCTTGGTCCCTGGGAGCAACTGTTACCCCAACGGTAAGCACGTCTGGTGTCTCTGTGTGCAACGTCTTTCTCTTTGCTACACACATACTATGAATTGTCTTGGTGCTTCTTTGTGTGTTTGTGAACAGCCTGTATGAGCAGTGGCAATGGGACACGCATGAAATCTGGTGGCTGAGAGATCGCTGGAGCAAATGATGCTCATGGCTGGTCCTCTAGAATACTTCAAGGGTTTCCTGGTAGGTCTCCCCATTATCCTCACCCAACTGCTAGAGGTAATCCAGAATAAAGCGGCCAGGGGTTCCATCACACCAGCACTATTCCCTCCTTACACCGGCTCCCTGTTAGGGCGTGCATTCACTTTTAGGTCTGCTGTTTATTCACAAAGCTGTCCTCAGGCAGATGGTTAAGACATACCTTCCAGCCAGTCTTCTGAGCTCTTCCGGCTCCAATACATTGGTTGTTTGCCCCTTAAGATAAAAAATGCGAGTCAGGCGTCTGGGCGCAGCTGGACCCTCCCTCTGGAACGGCCTTCCTCTGGCCATTATATCAATTGTGAACCACCATGATTTCTCGCTCTTCAGAAAATCCTTCTGACTGGAATCTTGAACATAAGCGGACTTGTGAATCTCTTCAACCTAAACTATTAGGACGTTCAGACTTGGCTTTTTAACATGCCCCTTCCCATGGTCTTAACCAACCCGAATGTTTCTAAAACCTGTGAAAGATTGGTTTTCACTTCCCCCCTTCATTCGATTTCTGGGGTGCTACGAAGCAGCTTGTCCATGGCTGGCGCCTTCTAAAAACCCAGGCAGACCATTGACGAGTTAAGTTTCTTTAGAAAGCATTGTGACCTTTAGGAAGGACTCAACGCCTAATTTAGCGCATCTGTCGGCACCGCGTCCAGCTGTGTACTTAGCAATGTGATTTCTGCTTTGCTGGAGGTGTAGCTGACATGCTGGCAATGTAGTGGGAGAAATTCCTGGTAGTCGCAAAGTAGGTCATATGCGCAGGGATGTCCTTCGCCCGCAGGATGTCGCTTCACCATGAGGCGTGTTCGTCTCTTGAGGGACACATGCAGTGAGTGCCCACTCCCAAAACCACCCATCTACAGTTAGTGTCCACCCAAAACACACAGCTGCCATAGAGAATGAACCCACCCATGTTTATGAATGCCCACTTCATGTACCCCTACTCATTCCTTCAGTCCCCCAATGCTAGGAAATGTAATACAATTTAAACCCCTTGTTACCAGAGTGGGAAGTAGCATTTAAAATACCACTCGTTTTTTAAAATGCCACATAATTATGAGATGGGATTGCATGAAAATAGACCAAAATGTCGCCCTCAGAATTCCGACTCCTGATATATATGTAGGGGAGGGGTTATGGGATATAATAGTAGTATGGTGGGGCTGTGGGGGGTCTCCCCCGCATATGTATGTGGTGTAAAGAGGGTTGAAAGAAAAGAAAGAAAAGGAAGTTGGCATTTTCGGCCGTCGGACTCCTGGGGGTCCGATTGCCTGGGATGTTTACTGCGTGGTGTACACTGACCACATGGGATAATCATGGGTTATTTACCCGTGAAGAACTTTCTATGTACCACATACAGTAAGCATCCCATGTGATTAGCACATCAGACAGAATTAGGTGGCATTTTAAAAAACAAGCTGTATTTAAAAAAAAAACCTTTTGTTTTACTGCCAACACCATACACCTAGTGAGGCCCTGTGTTGGGTAATAGCTCTTAGTGCACACTTAAAAGCAAAACGAATCCAACATGCAGCACCATAGAAGAACAGGATGCCCACCCAAATGCACAGTCACCAGAAATGCCACACGAACACCGAATCCTCAACAATCAATGCACAGCCATGCAATGAGCTGGAGAGCATGCCAAAGCATATACTGTGCTGGTGTTTGTATAATTATTGTGTTCCCACGTGGCCTCTCTTTAGTGTTGTGATGTGTTTTCTACTTTTATGGTCATTGACATGAAATAACAGCTGCTGTTGATGGCATGTGATTGATGATATCTCTGATCGATTATCTTTTCTGTTTCCAGGTCACTTAGCTCTTGCATCGGCGCAAGGTAAGGAAGTCTGACATGTGTGTATTACATGAAACCATTGTTACTGTGCTGCTAATTCAGAAGCCAGTGGGACACACTCCTCTAGACCGATCTGGGGATGCAGAAGGCAAATCTCCAGGGAATCTCAAGTCTTGGAGTGGTATTCGCATAATTGAGCTAAAAACATTTCACCTAAAACATTTGATCACATTTTTTTACCTTTTATTTCGGTCCAATGTAATTAAACATATATATGGGGGCGGCTAAGGGTATAGATTAGGTTGAAGGGAAGTGGGGGCGTTGCAGATCTCTCCACACATTTCAGACCAAAAAATGATCAAATAAATTCGATCAAATGTGATTAGGTAAAATATTTTATATGAAATAGATCCAAACCCTTGGAGTCACAGGATTGATTGAAAGCGAGAGCTTCTCTTTTGCATCTGGCACATTCTGCATGCACACCCCCCCACCCTAGGGGGTGGGGGAGTGCTAGAGTGTGTAGAAATGACAAAGAACCACTGAAACGTTGTAACTTTCACACTGCTTTGTTATTCTCTGATCCCACGGAAGTAATCGCCTAAGATCTTTTTGTTAATAGTTTAGCCAGGTGAAAAAGAAACCATGATGGCCAGGAGCAAAATGTTGATCCCACTGGAAAAATATGGCATGAAGTGCAAATGCTTCCACATTCTTTGTGCAGTACTTTTATATGTGTGAACATTTTCTCAGGAAAGTGCTGCCATATAATTCTAAGGTGCAGAGTTTGTTTCCATCCCTTGTCTCAACTAAAGAATGTTTGTATGAAGTTATTCAGTATTTGTACTGGGCCGTCACCACTGGTGGTGATGGGGCACCTGACCTTGATTGAGATATGGTGCCTTGCGACCCTGCCAGGGTTTCTGCGGTTAAGAAGTGCGAACAATTGAGTGATCGGCCAATGGATGAACAATTTGGTGGGAGCAAAACACATGAAATGAGGACGATAAAAAGTGGTTAGGGTAGCAGGGATGCATGTTTCTTGTCTACAGATTAGTTATAGGGAAAGCGTATGAGAAATGTCAGGCCTGTACAGCTTCATTTAAGAGCAAGGGCCTCATTACACGGACGGCGGTGGACCAAGGTGCTATTAGCTATTAGCACCTTGGTCCATGCCGGTCAAATACCGGCACCGCCTTGGTGGGAAGGGGAATTACCGCCCTATTCCAAGGTTGGTGGGGCGGTAATTCCCCCTTCCCCCATTGCCCTTCCCCATTCCCATTTTCGCCCCATAGGGCATAAAGGGAATGGGGAAGGTGCTAATTACGGCACTGCAAATTGCGGTACCGTAATTAGCTCCCTGGTCCCTTTGCGGGTTGGTTTTTAACGCCTGCAAAAAGCAGGCGTTAAAGTCTCCAACCCGCAAAGGGACCTCGTATTAAGGCGGTAAGGGTTAACGGTCACCGGTACCATTAACGGTGACCGTTAACCCTTACCGCCATCCGTGTAATGAGGCCTCAAGTCTTTACTGTGATTAGGGCTGTGTGGTATTGCATATTTAGTATTCGGCCGAATACCGAATAGTTGGTCAACTATTCGGCCAAAGCCAAATATGAAGCTGAATATTTGCTTTATTTAATAAATCATGTTCCAAACTTGAAAAAACACAATAAAAAAACAAATGAAGCACCATTTTAAATGTATTCTATACTTTTATTTCTCTTCATTGTAATTAATGTAGCATCTGAATTTAAGGTATTAAAGCCAGAAAAAAAGCAGATTTAACCAAAATGAAGGGACCAAGTGTACAGAAGGTTGTTGCATATTCAAAACCAGTGCCAGTTAAAGTAGGAGGCTTCACAAATGCAAAATGACTAGGTTGCAATGAACAAAATGGATATTGCAATTTTCAATAGCCTTTGTGAATCAGATGCATTGCATTCTCTATCCAGTTGCAAAGTCGATGCGGTCGAGTTTCGAAACGTCTTTGCAGCTCACATAGAAATGTATAAAATGGTTCATGTCGGCTCATGCAGGGCACAAGTCAAGAGGAAATATGAAATGCGTGAACTCCATCTCACAACTATTCACCCCACCCAAACAAATGCTGCTCACTTTTCACTTATCCTCTCCACTCCTTCTCGCCAATACACAAACATATGCAACTTATCATTTCCTGATAAAATATCAGATAATGGTTAACTCAGGACTCAAGTCCTTAAAAAAAGAAAAGGGGGGACTATGACGTACGCAATGGGAAGTGACATGACAGGAACTGAAAGTATCCTAAAGTGAAATATACACATTTCTTTCAGTTTGTCTTTTCCAACTGAAAGAAGTGCACATGTATATAAACATTCATCAAAAGAAAAGATTTTCCTGTATTGTTGCATGCTAAGTATAAAAGATGAGCGCACATTTTATGTCTACGAATCTGTGACAAAACATGCCCTAAAGAGCATATTACAATATAAGATATTTTACAGCTGTGTGATAGCAATTTGTCTGGTCTTGTGACTAAGTGTTTGGTCTAATTCTATTCAGTTTTGCAAACTGAAGTCTATATTTTCCTTATTGAGTTCTTGTTGCATTGTATTCAAATGAGAATGTCATAGTATTCAGCAACAGCCGAATAGCAAGAAACTAATCGGCCGGAGCCAATAGCTTATTTTCAGCCGGAATTTGGCTGAATACTTGCTCGAAGCCGTAGTTCGGTACACCCCTAACTGTGATGGACATTCCTAGACTAAGCGAAAAATAGTACTGGATGTAGTTAGTGTGTGGTTGTGTGATGGACTTGAGAGTAACACCCTTTCTTATAAGAAACAACCCCTGTATCAGGGGGCAGTTCCGGGTTTGTCTAGCTAAGCAACATATGTGTAGACGGCAAGAGTTGGACGTGCATGGATTGACGGATGAAAGCAAGACGTAGGAAGGACACTAGGGAGTAGAAGAGTAGACCAGATGAATTTGAATCATATAATATAGTCATGAAGATGTGAGCTGGGTATAAACCCGTAGGAGTGCCAGAAAAGGGGGAATTCCCCGCAGGAACACTAGTCATACAAGAGAATGCGACTGGTTATGGGGAAGGAGCTGGTAGCTTGAAGTCACCGAGATCAGTTCTGTGAAAAGACAGAAACTCCTTTGGAGGGAAAGAGACCAATCATTTGTAAGGTGGGTAACACTGCTAACATCGTCTGTTAGTGGAGACAGAAGATGATCGAATACATAATAGAATCCATAACCACAATCACAGATACTGTAAAATCGATAGATAATGTAGCATTAAATATAATCTAGCAACCAAACAACACCAATAAGTAAAAGAAATTCAGAAATAGAGTGAAAATTTACTTGCAGTCACATTTCATAAAATACAGAGAGGGTCATATAAATATTGGTTGTTAAAATGAACAATTAAAATCTCAACAATTTTTATTATTGCTTCTTTTGAAAGATTTTCTCAGTACTTGTACATTGCAAATATCTAAGTCTGTTTAGCTATCTTGTATGGCTCTAGTTATACCTTTTATAGTTTTGGATCACATGTGTCACTAAATGACCCCTCTGAGACAAAACTCATTCTTAAGAATATTGTAAGTATGGTGGCTCTAGTTGATGGCATTTCATGAAGGGTACTGTGCTTTGATTATTTACAAAACCTTGGTCATCCCAGTCAATGTCACATTATATTGATTTTTTGTAATTGGGCTCTTCCAATCAGTTTGCATTACCTCCCTCACGTCACATGACCTGACTTTTCGTAGCCACCTGACCGGCAGCCACAGTTCTCTATTTGTAGAAGAGTTTCTTTGACCTTCTTTTCAAAATGCATTCCTGGGTTGGGCTGCTGCCATTCCAAGCATCCTACTGTTGAAATACAAGATAGAATATAGCTTTCACGCCCCAGCGTGGGGGCGGACATGTGTTTTAACGGCTCGCCCACCCGAGCTTTGGGCCGTTAAAGCCCATGTCCACTCCCATCCCTCCACCGGGGCGTGAAAGCTATTCACACCCTGGGATTACCAGGGTGCAGAAAGTTGTTTTTTTTCTCCATCTGACAGGAGATCATCTCAGTTCTTTTTTGTGGAAAACATTTAACTATATATTTTCAATTATTTTTAAAACAGGTACGGTCAGGGACGTTATTAGCGGTCTCCAGGGGTTGCAGTTGCGATCCCTGAGGTCTCCTTTGCAACCCCTAAGACATTTAAAAAAAAAAAAATTAAAAGATGTTTTTTAAAAATGTAAGCTCCTGGCCTGTGGTCAGTGCCATGTGGCGCCTTATTTTTGGAGTGGCTGGCTTTCTTGTTCAGGCCTCTTAAAAGAACAGGGGGTTCCACAAGTGTAACACTTTGAACAGTGTTCCTAAATAAGAAGGAATAGGAATAACAAATCATTTGTCTTTCTGGAATTCTATACAATAATTGCTAGACTCATTAAAGGTTCATTTCAGCCACACTTCAGCGGGTGAGTCACTGATTTAGTCTGTTCTTTAACACCTCAACTCAGCCTTTCATCTTTCTGAGGTTGATAAAGGAGTACCAACACATGTTGGGTGATATTGTATGTATATTTGTTCTATATAAAGCGCTTAAGCATAAGTGCTATATAATAACACATCATTATCATTTGGCCTTGGACGTCTGCTTGCATTCACAGTAATTTGGTAATATGGGCCTATACACACTGATATTAACGATACATATGGTGATGCATTCTTGGATGAAATGTATATCACATTATAGTGATATTGTAACCATATTTTTTGTAGTGTACCTGCTTTTTGATGCCACTTCCTGTGTTGTCAAGAGGTGAAAGGTGATGTTCCATTGCTTCCCGTGATGTCACTTTGGGGTGGGGGTCAAATGACATCACTTCCTGTGACATCATCAGAGGACAAAGGTCATGTGATGTCACTTCCGCTACCCCTGGCATTTTGGTGAAATGACGTCCCTGGGTATCGTTTAACTTTCTAGGTCAGAGAAAATGAAATTACATATTGGGGCTCTGCTGGCATACTCTGGGAGCATTGTGGTAGTTGAGTAGAAAGTCAGTTAGTGTTTCAAATCTGTTGTACAGTTTGATGTAGCAGCACTGTGGGGAATACAACAGTATTTTCTTATTTCTCCATGTACAATCCCTGCAGTTCCAGGAGTTGTGTTGACAGCATGCCTAGAGTTGAGATTTCATGAATTCTCTCTGCAGGAACGGGAAGACACTTGGGCATATGCTCTGCTGCCAACACGTAATGTCAGTGGGTGCTCCTAGGCCGACTTCAGGGTTAGGGAGTACATTACATGATCACTGCCATCCATATAGTGGATGCAGGCACACTACTGATGTGCACAGGCCGAAGACAAACTAGCAGCTGAAAGGCGAATTTGCCACTTTTCAGATAAAGTTACCTGCCGCTTCAAGTATGCAAATGAAGGCATTTAATCCATCAAGTTAACTCCCTTTCAAGAGGCAACATGCATTAGGGAGACACTGATATGATACAGATGTCTATTGGCGCCCCTAACTCTTCCACTGCTTAAGGATGGACCTGGGTGAAAGTTTGATACTAATCAATAGTCAGTTAATACGAATCCATTTCAACTTCTACTGGCTTTTTGAAGGTTCTCACGACTGGTGTGAGAGTCCTGCCATCCTACCAGTTTGTTGGCAGACTAAAGAAAATATAGAACATAAAATATAAAACCATATTCTGACAAAGTATAATCTTGTGCTGTGTGGGGAATTAAAGCGCTAGTCAATGTTAGTGTTAAATTACCATTGCCTTTCATTGGTTCATGAGATGAGAGACACCTGCTTACCTCTTTCCTCTCTTCCCATTGCAGTGGTTCAGTCCTCCCTCTTGCAAGAGCAACGTAAATACTGCCATAGACCCTTTATAAAGTAATAGAAATGCAAATACAAAATAAAAACACACTTATAGCGCTATAGGAATTGTCGGTGGTGTAACAGATTATAACAAGGGAAGGACTTACTTTTTATGTAACCATGGTTTAAGCCAAAAGTCGATGATTACATCCTTGGTGGAGGATCTGTGGTAGCACCTTGTATTTCTTACCATCCTAATAGGAGAAACATCTCGCTCCAATTCATGCCATCAAAAATGTTGGAATAGCGAGCAAGCATTTATGAGATATGATATGTTTGGTTTATTTATAACGTGCTTAATAGACATAGGCTTCTAAGCGCAGAACCGAGAATCGAACCTGTGTCGCTCCGTGTCGTCTTGCTTCCGAGGCGAGCACGTTGCCCCACGGCTATCTTCTCGAGACGATGATGTAAAGAGTTTTGTAGGACAATGAAGGTGCAGTCTTGATGTTACAACTGTTGCTCTAGTGCCTTGGACGGTGGTTTTGTGGACAAGGCACCTGGCCGCGAACAGCGCTGATTTCCTCACTCGTTCCAAATGTAATGAGCAATTTCAAGTGAAATATGATCAGATTTCCTAGCTTTGAGGAGTTGCCTGCTGCGGCTTTCTGGAGATTAATCGCTCCAGTGGACCAGGGTAAATAACATTCCCAAAATCCAGCTTGGAGGATACAAAGTCATTCACAGCTGCAATTGTATGTGGGAATAATGAAAAGGGAAGTAGATATGTCAGTTTCCAGGTGGAAGAAACAGGACTTAATCATTAATTGAAATGTGTTGACCTAGTCAAAATTCTGAATCCATCGTGATGCCAAGATTTCTCACCACCAGTGAGCGTGCAAGGCATGTGCCGACGGGCTCTGGCCTAAATAAGGGGTTCCACTGGGTTTCTAGCGCATTGAAGGTTAATATGTCCTTCTAGTCAGGATTGGTTATTCAATAGTGTGTTATACTGTCACTAAATGCACATAAAGACACAGCATGGTCTTCAATGTGTAGAACCGTGCTAGCACTTTTTCCACCAAAATTATCCAGGAAGGTAGCTTCTCCGGGAGCCCTGAAAGTGTTTACAGTTCTGTGTGTATTTTTACTACTTGTTGATTGACCTGCCACAGGATCCTCTACTGAAATCAGACATGGCACTGCCATGCGATCGAGGTCCGCAGCAGGCATGCAAAAGTGAAGCCCATCTTGTCCTACGATGTAGGGACCCTATCGTAGGACCCCGTGCTCTGTCTCCTGATCACCAGCTGCAGTGACAGACATTGTTTGAGACTTTCTCGCTGTCCACATCCTTCCCTGTGAAGTGAAATTGACACTGAAGTCCAGAATCCTTTTCCTTAAGAAGTCATTCCTATTGGATCTCAGCAGAGGGCCTGCAAATGCAACTTTCCCCTGCTAGGGGGTCTCTATAAACCTAGTGCCCCCTCACTACTCTGATGCCCGCTGGAACTGCGGGCAGCTCGGAGTTCCATTTCATGGTGGCCAAAAGATTGATTAGATGAAGCAGAGCACATTTGCCCTTAACATCCACAAGCAACACGAGGAGAACCAGCTGGAAGATTGCTGAAGCTTGACTGCATTTAAGGACTTTTTTGAGGAGGCTTTGTCTTATAGGTCACCTTCAGTACTTTACTAGCCAAAGTCCAGAGAAGGGCTTCAGCTATTTTAGGGATCCTTCCTCAGCCCCCAGTGCCTTTTATAGTACAAGGGTGTTACCCCTGGCATTCCTGTTGTTCAGAATTTCATGTATTATAATTGAGACCTTTTTGATTTTAAAGAGCCATTGGAAAACAAACTTTAACACGCCACAGAGCTTCACTTACCGGCCTGCCTCCTGTGCAGAGAGCACGGCTTCATCTCGTCAAGCCGCATCTGCTGCTGAGATGCTTGATTCAAAGCCGTCAGCGGCCAATTGATCCGGCTGCCCCACCAAGATCCCCACCAAGATTTGTGATGTGAATATCCCACTTCTGCTGCTGTGAGAAGCACTAAGAATTCTTCATGACGCTGTTAATCCTAAGAGCCAGGTAGCGAACCTTTAGACTGGGTGCCCCGTCTCAGACATTCCTTGATAATCTGTTCCTGTGGACTTTACCTTGGGCCGTAGAGAGTGGGCAGGACCCCAGTCTTATGTTCCCATTGACAATGTGAATGTAGCCATTTGTGTGTTTTCGGTTTATTCAGGTTTACCTCCATTTTCCCTCTTGCTGTATATTATCTGTTATCTGTTGTGTCGTCTGAGGACACTGTACAAAAGAGGGAGGGCCAAGAGGGAGGAGCTGTAGGGAGGAAAGGAATTGACAAGGGAAAACGAAGTTAGAGTTGTAGGAGGAAGACTAAAGAGAAGGTTACCCTTTACCTGCGCTCCTGTCCTTGGTACTGTGACGTGTTTCCTTTTCCTGACCTTTGGGCCTTAACATCTTAGCGACGAGTGGAACAACAACCCCACACCACCTAATGGGCAGGTCCTCCATCTCGCCTTGTACCGCCTCCGCTGCCTACAACGCCAGATGCACGTCCGGGTGCACAGGGACAGACAACCCATCCTCTTGACACCCGGCCTTAACATCGGCTCTCCGCACCACCTCTGGTACCGTCCACTCCAGTCACTCGTTCAGCCATTCGGTGATGTCCAGCGACCATGCCCATCTCCCCCATCTATACCTAGTCTGCATTATCTCTGTGCTTTGCTTGTAGGGGTGGTTTTTCGGTGTTTATCTGTGTTTGAGTAAAGTACCTATTATTATTTAGCTTTGCTCTGACCTTCCATTAATTTTGGCTCTTTACCATACTATTGCTTTTGGGAGCAATTCACTGCTGACTCACATCTCTGAAGGGCAGTGCCTGCTTGTGGCCCTTCCTGGCAATTAGAGAGGTGAAGGAGGTACACTACTCACTTTCTACCTGTTTAATCTTAACGACAGAACCGCTGCCGACCAGGTTTGTGGTACAAGTGAAGGCATAGCGCAAGAGAGCATTATAAATAACCAATCAAATAAAAAAAGAAATACTCCAATACCACAGGGCTCCTCGGGTGAACGAGTAGAGCCCCAATATGTAAGTCCATTTCTCTGACCTAGAAAGGTAAACCGAACCGGTTTAAAAAAAAAAAGAAAATATTTAGTTAAATTTTTTCCATAAAAATACCACAAACCGCTATGTTATATCAGTCATTTGTGGAGAGGCTGTGTAGCATTCTTTCCTGTGTCTCGACAGTAGGATATTTGAACTGGCAGCAGCCCAACCCAGGAATGCATTTTGAAAAGAAGGTCAAAGAAACTCTTCTACAAATAGAGAACTGTCGTTGCCTGTCAGGTGGCTACGAAAAGTCAGGTCATGTGACGTGACGAGAATGCAAACGGATTGGAAGAGCTCAATTACAACAAAGCAATATAATGTGACATGGACTGGGATGACAGAGGTTGTTTAAACAACTAAAGCACGGTGCCCCTCCTCAAATGCCATCAACTAGTGCCACCCTACTTACAATATTATGAAGAACTGGTTTTGTCTCTGAGGGGTCACTTAGCTGTGATCCAAAACTATGAAAGGTATAATTAGAGCAAAATAATATAGCTAAACAGACTTAGATATTTGCAACATACAAGTATTGAGCAAATCAATCAAAAGAAACATTAATATAAAATAGCTAAGATCTTAATTGTTCATTTTAACACCTAATATTTATATGACCCTCTCTGTATGAAATGGAACTGCAAGTAAATATTCACTCTGTTCCTGAATTTCCTTTACTTCTTGGTTTTGTTTGGTTTCTAGATTATATTTAATGCTGCATTATCTATCGATTTTACAGGATCTGTGTGTGTGTTTATGGATTCTATGATGTATTCGATCATCGTCTGGCTCCAGTGAAAGACGATGTTCGCAGCGTTATCCACCTTGCAAATTATTGGTCTCGTTCCGTCCAGAGCAGTTTCTGTCTTCCCACAGCACTGATCTCGCTGACTTCCACCTACCGGCTCCTTCCCCATAACTCGTCTCATTCTCTTGTAGGGACTAGGCACTCCTATGGGTTTATACCCAGCTCACATCTTCATGAGTATATTATATGTTTCAAATTCATCTGGTCTCCTCTTCTAATAACATAACATAAGACAAACATTTTGTAGTGGGGACAGTGGATGAAAACAAACTTTGAACAGGAATAGTCAGCAGTCGTTTTTTCCACGACACCAGTGCTAAAGCGCTAGCGATAAACCAAAACTGAATAAAGAGACACAGTTAAAAAAGATAAGTGGGAAAAATTAGAAATTGCATCGACAATCTGCTCCTTTTTTCCTTCTTCGTGATGGACTCTATTCCCAAATTAAGGCGTTCACTTTGCCAGGGACCTTTTCTAACAAAAGAAACCTGATGTTTAGTGGCCTCTTTCTGCTCTCCTCTGTATCCAATGGCCGTTTGCACGAGAACCACTGATGCAATCTCACCTTTCTGATCTCCATCTTGGATGAGGGAGCATTGAAATACTGTGTGAGAAGAGCCCGGCATGCCACCGCATTTCCACCGACCCAGAAAGGTAAACTGTACCCGTTTTACAAAAATAGAAAATATATTGTCAGCTGTGTCCATTGTTTTTTTTTTAATTTAAGCTTTATTTATATGTTAAAACCAAGGTCATACAGTATACAGCATCATAGAAAACAAAGGTAGTAGCCATAATGACACACAACAATAGCTCATATCTTCTTTAGATCCTCAGAATTAATAACAGTAATTTTTAATATAAAAAACAACCCCGCAACCTAACTTAACTTGTGTGTCATGGTCATGGCACACAATGTTCAGTGTTGTCCCATCCCCTGTGCAGTATCCCACAACCCTGTCCTGCGACTGCCAATTCATCAGAGTATCGAAAATGTCTTCAACAACAGCGGTCTGCGGAAGTGGGGCTCTCTATTCTTTACCTGTTCATAAAATGGGAACCATGCTTTCAAAAATGTCTGATAAGGCACACACTTTCTCCATAGCAACCACCCCACCCAGATTTTGACCCACCATCAGGCCACCACCGGCCATCCCCGGTTTTCCATCTATGCGCAAGGACCATTCTTGCAGCTGTCACATGGTGTGTGAGCAGTGACACCAGAACACCACTAGTGCCATATGGCCCCTCCCTCACTGCCCCCAGAATGACCACCACTGCAGTGAAAGTTAATTATACCCCTGTTATTTCCTTGATATGACCCTGTATCTCCTTCCAAACAATATGCGCCTATGGACAGGCCCACCACATATGTCGTAGATCCCCACCCTCCCCCCAATTCCTCCAACATGAAGGCGAGGATTGTTTGTGGATGTTATGAATTCGCTGTGGGGTGAGATATCATCGAAAACATATCTTATAGGCCAACTCTTTAACTGCTGCACATTTTGATGCTTTATGAGCCCTCCACCATGTTTGACCCCGCTCCGCACCAGAGATCATGACTCCCAGGCCTCTTTCCCATCTACCCATATTTGGCAACCTATCCATGACAGTGCACTACCCAACAGAAGGTAGACCTTTGAGCTACCTCTCCGTACCAACCCTTCCTTCATTGTTCTTTCTAAACCCTTACTCTGTTATTTTTCGCGCCTTTACACACTTGTGTATAGGCGCGTTATAAATGCCATATCATATCATATCATATAACCCATTTTGGTCTATTTCCAACAGTTATAAATTCTCTTTGTTAAGTCCAGTGTCTGAATGTAGTGAAATCTCTCGGCAATGAGAAATTTCATTTTGCAATCTTCAAACAAGAGGGGATCCTTCCTCATGAAATCTTGCTAGGACTAGCATAGAGTGTCCACCCCAACCCTCCCAAGAAGTTGTTACTCCAGCCTTGCCCAAAATCAGGATTGTGCCCCATTGGAGAGTAGGGTCCTAATCCTGGTGTCAGCGCCTTTAATCTCAACACCTGAATCCACAACCCAAGCAAGCATTTAGTGGCCTCTAGAACTGAGCCCCTGCCATTCGTACTGCCTTACCTAAAATGGTAGAGATCCCGGAGGAATAGACATAGCCCTCTGTTCCAGTTTACACCATCCTTTCATTTCGTCGGGTTGATGACCATTACAGCATTGGGGTTATCTGGGATACCATCACATCTCCCAATCTCAGGGACTCCCAAACCCCCCATTATTGGTGAACGAAAGAGAACCTTTCTGTACTACATATAGGAGTCTGGTAAAATCGCTGCATTATGAGTGAACCAAAATAAGTCTTGCAAATCCAATCTCTTGAGGTCCTCACTTAGTTTCTTCCAGGGCGAGGGGGTTTTATTTGCCCTATAAACTCTGTATAGTCTGTAGTCAGTGTCACCCCATGACATTCTAGTTTTTGTTTCCCCATATGAGTGGATGCCGCATATCCCAAACATCTAACTCGTCAGGCTCCTCTGAGATATTAAGTGCCTTAGATTTAGAATACTTGATTGTAAACCCAGAGACCCCCGCAAAAACATGTACATTTGCCATAACTTTTGGTAACAATTGGCATGTATTCCGTAAGAACAGCATCACATCATCAGCATATTGTGCTATATTGTGTGAGTCTCCTATCTCCGACGCCCCTATTAACTCCCTTTCATGCCTAATTACAGAGGCCAGGGGTTCCTGTCCATCGCAATTAACGGGTAAAGGGGACAGCCCTGTCGAATGCCTCTTCTTACATTAATTGATGTGGAAAGCCTCATGGATGGGATCTGGAAATTCGCCATAACCATCCAGATAAATCCTGGACCACAGCCAAAGGCTTCCAATGTCATTCTCAGGAAACCCCAGTCCATGCTGTTAAATTCACGTGTAGCATCAAGAGATGCTACATACAATTTATGGCCTGATCCTTTAGCCCAGGAGTATGACATTCACAGCCCTCTTGATATTATCCTGCGTATGACGTCCCCAAATAAATCCAACCTGGTCAGGGTGAATCATTTTGGGTAGTACTTCCATTAATCACCTGGCCAGGATTTTGGCACATAATTTAGCATTGCCATTAAGTACGAATATGGGGCGATAAGTCCCATAATTTTTTGGGTCCTCCCCTGGATCAGTGATGTCGTTAAGAGGCCCGCACCTCTGCTTTTGATATGGTTAACCATTCCATAGTCATAAAATGGCGCCATGACACCCTTGGTATCTCGGAGTGTGCACTGGACTGGCTTACCTCCTTACCGTTCATCCCAAGTCATTATGGGCACCTTCTCCTCACCTACTTCCTTCTCCACCTGTGGTGTCTGACGGGCTCAAACCTCTCCCCCTGGCTCTCCAACACTTACCTTGCTCAGCTAGAATTCCTCATTTCCTCCTTCTACACCAACTCCCAGTGCTACGCAGATGACACAGAACTGTTTTTCAAACTCCCTGATGACCCTCTTCCATGACTACCTATCTGCCATCCAGTCCTGGTGTACTTCCAACAATCTCTGCCTCAATGCCAGCAAGACTGGGGTCATTCCCACCGGGACCCATGCTCCGTCTTTTTTCCCCTCACTCTGGCCATTCTCTATGGGCTCTTCCCCTGATCCTTCTTTTGAAGCCAGAAACCTTGGAGTCATCTTCGCCTCCTATCTCTCCTTCCTCCCTCACACTCAGGACATTGCCAAGAAGTCCCACTTTCAAATCTTCCTTCTCAAAGGAATTCTCCCTTTTCTCAACTTCCCCCAGAAGCTCAATGTTACCTGAACCCTGGTTTTCTCTAGGCTTGACTACTGCAGTAGCCTTCTCCTGTATCTACCTTCTTGCACTTTATGACCCCTCCAGCTAATCCAGAAAAGGGCATCAAGACTTATTGTTGGCCTTAAGCCCAGGGACCGCATCTCTCCTGCCCTAAAAACTCTTCACTGACACCCGGTTGTGGCACAGATTCAATTCAAATCCCTCTGCATCATTCACAAGGCTGTCTGGGGCATGAGACCATGCTATCTGCAACGTTCTTATGCTAAATACTCTCCCTCTAGACCTCTGCAGTCCTCTGGCACCAGCTCCCTGTGTGTGAAGGGTTTCGCTTAACAGAGGGCCGGAGGCCGATCACTTTTTTCAGCTGGCTCCCTCTTATGGAACAGCCTCCTCCTCCCTCTCTATCTTGAGAAGGATTTCCTCAAATTTCAGAAGCTTCTCAAGACTTTCCTCTTAACCTCTTCCTTTCCTTCGTCCCTCCTATGTTAATCTCACAGTTGCCGTGATTGGTGGCCAGGGCCCTTATCTATCCCTTGGTGATTTAGCCTCCCATACCCAATCACCTCAGCCTCTGTCTACCTGTCAGCACTTGCCTCAGCACCCACCGGCCACAATTCTGATGGCTTATACTTTATACCCAATGCCGCCCCCAAGGCCACAAAGCACTTACCTTACTATTCATCTGCTGCTCACCCACAAACACAGCCTATCCAAAACCTACCCCCTGTGCCCCATTCCCTCTCTTCTCGCTGCACTTGCACATTCTGAATACTCACAAGGCATAGTAGACTTGTCTTTATCTTCCACTGTATTTGTTGTTTTCTAACCAAATGCTCCCTCTGTGCTGCCCCGTGTTGGCATTTTGAAACAGAATTGACTTACTGTAAAAGTGCCTAGCAAATGCACAATAAATAAATACATCGTGATAATCCAACCATTATTAACAAAAAAACTAAATTCTCTCTCTCTCTCTCTCTCTCTCTCTCTCTCTCTCTCTCTCTCTCTCTCTCTCTCTCTCTCTCTCTCTCTCTCTCTCTCTCTCTCTCTCTCTCTCTCTCTCTCTCTCTCTCTCTCTCTCTCTCTCTCTCTCTCTCTCTCTCTCTCTCTCTCTCTCTCTCTCTCTCTCTCTCTCTCTCTCTCTCTCTCTCTCTCTCTCTCTCTCCACCTTCTACAAGCCACCGAGCCAGTCCAACCTCTTCCTCTCGGAATGGGTGGACCTGGCCTCTGCTCTCCTTTCCTCCTCTTCCCAACTCCTCCTGCTGGGGGATCTTTACATACACATTGACTCTCCCGACTCTTCAGGACCTTTCTGCAACCTATGTGACTCTCTTTCTCTCTTCATTCTACTTTCTGGCCCGATGCACACCACAAGTTATTCCAGGGATGCTCTCATCTCCACAGACATCCCTCTCACTACCTCACTCTCTGATCACTCTATTCTCTCCTCACACTTGAAGCCCTCTCTAACCTTCACCTCTCCAGCTCCAACACTCTCGACATTCTTTCCCCTGTTATGAGGGTCCGACTGAAGCCTACCAAAAAGTGCAACTCTTGGTATGACTCTGATATTGCTGCCCTTAAATGCAAGTGCAGAGCAGCAGAATGGAAGTGGGTATCCTCAGGTGCACCCTCTGACCAACTGGCCTACCCCTTCTTCAAAGGAAATACTGACTCCTCATCATGTCCAATAAGAGTGTCCACATTCAAGCCTGCGTCTCTGCGGCATCTAACATCGCAGCCACACTTTTCAAAGTCTGCAAGGAACTGGTCAACCCTACTGCAGCATCATCCTCTACTGCACCCACCCAGGCCCTTTGCACACTTCACCTCCAAAACACAGGACATCCTGACCTCTCTCGCCTCTGCACCTGCTCATGCACCAACATCTCTTGGCCCCCCCTCGGCCTACCCCTCCTTCTCTTCTCTCCTCCCTCTCCCCTGTCACACCTGAGGAGGTCTCTAGACAAGTCTGGTCTACGAAAACCTTTTCCAAACAGGTGGCCTCCTGCCCTTCCAAAACCATCAAGGACAAAATTGACACTCTTGCTCCAGCTTTGGCAGACCTCTGTAATCTCTCCTTCACCACTGGAGTTGTCCCCACTTCTCTCAAGCACTCACTTGTGCACCCTCTGCTCAAAAAACCCTCTGCCACTCCTTTCATTCCGGCAAACTACTGCCCAATCTCTATCACTCCCTTGCTGGGAAAACTCCTGGAGAAGTAAGCTATCTCTCAGCTGACCCTACACACTGAATCTGTTGGTTATCTCCATGACCATCAGTCTGGCTTTAGAGCATTCAGTGGCACATAAACTGCTCTTCAGAACACCCATGAAGACCTGCTCTCAACCCTTAACTCTAACTTTCCCTCTGTTCTCGTTCTTCTTAACCTCTCTTCTTCTTTCGACACAGTAAACAACAACATCCTGATCTCCTGTCTCCATGACACCCTGGGCATCACAGCTCATGCCATGGCGTGGCTTGCCTTCTTTCTCTCTGACCGTTCCTCCAAGGTGGAAATTGGGTCTTTTCTCTCCGCTATCACTCTCTCTACTTGTGGTGTCCCCTCAGGGATCTAACCGATACCCCTGGTTCTTCAATGTCTACATGGCCCCTCTGGCCCACAGGATCTCTGACTTCACCTACAACTTTCAGTGTTATGCGGATGAAAGCTCTCTTTCAGGCTACCCTCAGCCTCCTCCTGATCGCTCATTCCTGACTGCCTGTCCGCAATTCTTGATGTGCTGCAAATGTTCTCTGCCTCAATGCCAGCAAGAAAGAGATTGTCCTCATTCGGACCCCTGCTCCTGCTTTCCCACTTTTATTCTGGCCTGCCTCCTTTGGAACTGCACCCACACCCATTACCTAGGCAAAAAATCTAGGGGTCATTTTCGACTCTACTCTCTCCTTCTGCTCTCACATCTCGGACATTTCTAAAAAGTCCCACTATCAGCTGCACCTCTTCAGAGGTATTCTACCTTTTCTCACTTTCCCTCAGAGACTCACTGTCTCCAGATTCTGGGTTCATTCTAGACTGGAGTACTGCAACAGTCTCTTTCTCAATCTTACTACTTCTACTCTCCCACCTCTGCAACTCATACAACACCGAACCACACGACTTATCCTTGGCCTCGGGCACAGAGACCGCGTCTCTCCTGCACTGAAATCCCTCCACTGGCTCCCCGTGGCTGCAAGGATCAAGTTTAAGAGCCTCTGCATAGACCACAAGGCTTTCTGTGGCTGGGGGCCGCACTATCTACAACTCTCTCTACCTAAATACTTTTCCTTCTAGAGCCCTCCGCTCATCCTCTTCCAACTCTATACGGGTGAGACGATTTTCGAAAAGAGATTTGGGGGTAGATGTTTATCCTCTGCAGGTGCTTCCCTCTGGAACTACATCCCTGCCTCTCTCCATCTTGAGCCTGATTTCCTTAAAATCCGGAAACTCCTTAAGTCCTTCCTCTTCTTTTTCTCTTTCTCTCTCCCTCTCCCTTGTTAACCTCCTCTCTGTTCTTGCCTACTTCCCCCTACCTCTCTCCCTAACATCGCTACATTTGCTGACTTGTCGCCTGATACATCTCCAGAGCCACACAGGTCTCAGGCTCCCCCGCCAGTCCTGCACACTGCTCACCACTACTGCACTTCTGGAATTCTTTCCATGGGAAGGGTAACCTCTCTGCACTTACCCAAGGGCCCTGCTGGACTGAGTGCACTTGTTCCCCCATCCCTCCCAATTCCTGTCTGTGCACTTACATTACCTTAGAATGTATTAGGCCTAGTTCACCAGGTTTAGCACAGTCGTTTTTGTTTCTGTATGTCTTATCCTTCCCTCCTTATCACTTGTATGTTCTTCTCCTTCACTCCTTTATCGCCTCACTCGCTGTGATGCACTTGCACTATGTGAAATGTCATGATCTGAATACACTCATTTTAGATTGTGTTTGTGTATCGTGATGTGATGCATATTGTTGCATTTGTGTATTTTTAGAGAATGACTACAGATCAATTTTGGTTTCTAGGACCTGTGATTGTTTTTGATTGTTTTAGATTGTGACTGCTTGTATTTTATTGTTTACAATGTAGAATTTATTTTCAAATCAACTGTATTTATTGCTAGTTATGTGATTGTATTAGTGCGGTGATTTTATTTTGCCTAAAGGTTTGAATAAACCAGATCTACAATTTTTTTAAAAAAATGCTTTCTTCCTTTATGATTTAGTTTGTGGGATGCCATCGGTCTCTGATCGGATTGTGAATGGACAAGATGCAGTGGAGGGGGCCTGGCCCTGGCAGGTCAGCTTGCAGGTTGACAACAAACATATATGTGGGGGATCCGTGATCACAGAAAATTGGATTGTGTCAGCTGCTCACTGCTACTATGGACTGTAAGTACCAATAATAGAGAGAGCAAATGTGAGTTGCAAAAATGATATGTAAGAATTAGAGCAACTAGCGCTCTCAAGCTACTTTGTGAAGGGTGGGTTGTTAGTCCAGTTATGTATTCTGGGATTTGCAGTCCTGCATTTTTATGGTAGAACATACAAGTAACAGAAAGCAAAGATAAAACTGGGATACATGAGATTTAGCTAACATTGTAGGCAAAGAAAGCACTAAACACAGTGAAAGTAGCTGTAACTGTTAAGGTTCTAAAAAGTCTCTACATAATGACTGAATGATGGCATCCTGGACCACAGAGAATAGCAATGGCCTTGTACTGCAAAAGTTAGCTTGTTCTTAATGGCCCCTTTGCATACAGTGCAGCTGAGCACCAGCAACTTCCTACTTTCAACATCATATCCAGCTTTTTGATGCAAACTAAGAGGGCGGGGACATCATTTCTCCAAAATGCCAGTGGTAGCGGAAGTGAAATCACACGACCCTTGACCTCTGAAGACATCACAGGAAGGACATCACAGGAGAGAGAGTTGTGCTGACCCCAGCAGAAAGAGAAGTAAAGAGGCAGCCTTTGACACATAATGGAGGAGCGTGCCGGCCTGACAACCGGAAGCAACGTAGCCCGTGCAGCCTCCCGCGCTCTTCTATGCAGCGTCATGAGCGGAGGACCTACTGCCACCGGAGTGGAGATGCTTCACCCAGCATTCGAAAGGGTGAGTGCCCGTCCCCACCCTCGCAGGTGGCACCAACAGTGGGTGTGTTCACTGTGCTGGCAGCCCCCATCGAGATCCTGGGCTGCTGGGTGATAATCATTAGGTGCTCCAAGCCAGAGCGAATGGAAAGAAGACGGGCGGTTGCCGGCGTCCCTCCGCCTCTGACCCCAGGCCCACTGGCGGTGAGTGTACATCAAGAAGCGGTTGCCGGTACATCCCTCTGAGTGGGAGGCTTATGTCTTCGGGTGGGGAGACCAAGCCCAATCCCCGTGAGGCAGTGTTGGCCCCTCCTCGCTCCTGCGGAAGGAAGCGTTCTGCCCCGCTGGTTGAGAAAGGTTGCCTGGTGCCCTTCTGGGGAGAAGGAAGGTGGGCCTCGTATGATCCCAGGCCCAGTGGTGGTGGTTGAAGATCCAGTTCCATGTCGAAGTGAACAGTATGCCGAGTGCTCCAGGATGGAGCTGGTGAATGTAGAATCTCATAGAATCCCATGCAAGATCCTGGGCCACCAGCAGTGAGTGTTAATGTGCTCCGGTGGAAGCAAAGAGATACAAGAAAAAAGGTAAAGCGGTCCATGCCGGCGCTCGCCGTATGTTTCCAGGTCGAGAGCGAAGTGGGTCAGAGAGGCCCCACTGGTCAGTACAAAAAATCCTGAAAATGAAAGTGCTCCGGTGTCAGATAAAACCTGCAAGAAATCCTGGGCTGCCTGGCTGCCTATGCAGAGGTGCTCCAAGACTAGTAACATCTCTCCAAAATTAAAAGAACCAGCTACTCAGCTGGATAAGCCCAGCAGCAAGGATAGTTTGAGGGTAGTGAAAAGGGGTAGTGCCACTTGGATGTCCCCTCATCTACTAGCCATGCAATGACATCCACTCCTGCCTGGGGGAGCTGAATACAGAAGTGGCCCTAACTCCCTGCCCCTAGTGTCACCCTGCCACTGGTGTGCACCCTCCTGCCTGGGGTAGAGAACTGTGCAGCGAGTGGCCTGATTGCCCTGCTACTGGTGTCGCCCTGCCTGCCTTGCAAGTGGCCCCAACATCCTGCCACTGGTGTGCGGCCTGCTGGGCCCGCCATCCATAGACCAGGCCAATGTACCCTGGGTGCGATTCCTGCCACACATGAACTGGGCACGAACTGGGACATCACCTGCCCTATCGTCCTGCCTGGCAGAGAAGAAGTGACGCAACCCAGACACCCTATCACCTGTGAACATAAGCAAAAACATGGACCGATAGGTTAAGAGATAACAGGAATCTTTTGAGGTTTTTTCAAAACTTATTATGATATGGTATTTATTTCACATAACATAAAAGGTAAGTATTTAACAATACAGCATAAACACACTAAAAATAATCTCAACCTTTACAAAACTTTTCCCATCATTCATCATTCATACTTCACTCATACAGATCGTCTTCATACTTAGACAACTTCAAAAAAATGGGTAATGATAGTTCCCAAAAAAAACATTGGGTTGTAATATAAAGTCCAACACTCTCGTGTCCCAGCACCTGTGAGGCCGGCCGTGTGACCGCCGCCGGCCCCCCGTAGTCGCCATTGTGATATCATGAAATGCAGATTCAAAACATCCAAGTATGTGGAAGCACATTTATTGCCAGAACCACAACTCACACTAGTCTCTCCTTTTCCTAGTCCAACATCCTACAAGCTCCCCCTGCTAACATTCAAGTTCTCCATTAGAGCACGACCACGAAAGTCCAGGATGCTACACAAGGCCCTGCGTACCTCAAGAGATTCAGCAACGCTTATCGCCCAGCCAGACCTACTAGTTCATTGGCTTCTGCCCAGCAAAACATCACCAGGTTCTCCAAGACCTACAAGTCTCCGTTCAGTAGCGGTGCAAAATCATCTAAGCTGTTGATACATTCTCAGTCACTAAGAAAAGGGGCCAGCTATTTCGATATCCATATTTTTTAGGAGGAGTTTTTTAAACTGCCTAATTCTAAACAGCTTGGGATTCTGTTTGTGCGTATCTTAGAATCCCGTGTCCCCTTTCTATTGCCTCTACTGCATGCACCTGCGCCCTGTGCAGATGCATACTTGCGCTCCCCTCTGTGGTGGCGGCATTGGAACGTCTTTCTATATCACTGGTAAGAGCTGGTTTGTAGCTTCTCTTCCGGGATGTGGCAGGGTCCTGTAGGGGAGTCGGCAGCCAGAGCATTACCTGTTTAGTAAACCAGAGAGATGTCATTGGTTCGTAACATTGCTGTTACGGGGGGAGGGCTGGCCATGGACATCATACCAGCCCGCCCCTGGCACACTATGGGACACCAGTGTCAGGGAAGACTTATACCTCCGAGGATGGAGGGGTGGGGGGCTGGTCGGGGACCTCGCAGCAGCCCCCCCCCCCCGAGGTGCTGTGGGACGCCAGCCCCAACGAGGCTTGGTGCCTCTAGGATTGGCAGGTCTGGCCCTGCCGGCTCATACGGTAACCCTGGCTGTCTTCTTGGCAGGGGGCCCCTTGGCAACCTGGCCTGCAGAGCCTGCGTACTCAGGGTGGGCCTGCAGGCCTCAATGAGAGACACACACTCAGATCATTCCGTTATGGAGTCTGCAGCCGTTCTGTCACACGTGCCTGCAGGGCTCCCTTTTATTAACTTGGGCCATTACACAGTCATGGCCCATCTTAAAAGGGCAATGCCTATGGGAGGGACACATCCCCTTAAAGGGGAAACACACATGAGAGGGTTCACTACACAACATCCATCCTTTTTCATAAGGAACAAAACAAACGGTATTACAACGTAACTGAGTCCCCCCCCTCCCGTTACAGAACGACATTACGTCAGAGTCGTGGGATCAACTTCACACAGGATATGCTCTTAACACACATATGGTCTCACACTCTTATATACATATCACCTTCCGACCCATCACCCTCAGGTGACGGTCACAGGGGCACGCCCTCCTGTGGATGGTTGGCACTTAAGCTACAAACCCTTTATTAAGCTGGGGTACGGAATTGCCACCATTGCATGATGCTCACGGATAGCCATTGGTACCATATAGAGCACCCCTACCACCTGCAGGAGCACAGCTTCACATCACTATCATTTAGTGAGACCACTTTAAGCATGTAAATACTATGTAGGTTCCCAGCATCAAAATGAATGTTTACTGAGTACTCTTAAAGCAATGGCAGGACTGCAGGAGACCAGTTCACCGTCCATCAGTGTCCTTTCAGGAGTCTCTTCCCCAGGTCCAGGTCCATTGATGGTACAGTTCAAAGCCGGCAAAGCCGCACCTGGAGGGTGCCAGGGGCCACTTCAGCTTAGTCCCTTGATGTTGAGGGCAGTCCGTGCAGGAGTCACTTTCCCAAGTCCAGGTCCACTGATGGTGCAGTTCAACAACCGGCAAAGTCACACCTGGTGTGTGCCAGGGGCCCCATCGGCATAGTCCCTTGACTTTAGGGCAGTGCAGCAAAATGCAGCTTGCTGGGCATCCAGGTTGCTCACCGTACTGCTTACAGGGTACGGGGCATCACTCACCCCCTTTTCCAGCAATGTTCCTCCAGTCCGTGACATGCTGCTCTCCATTGGCACGTGAGGGCGCACAAGCACTCCTGAGGAGCTGCAACCCTTCCTTTGTCCAGTGTACCGCTTCCCCACGGTGAGTACCAGGGCCATCCGTGTTCATTGGTCAGACCTCATCTGTTGGTTCAACTCAGGGGGCCGGTAGGTACCTCCCTCAAACCCACGTTGGCCTGGTCCCTCAACGGGGTGGCATGCCGGGTGACGTTAGTGGCAGGCAGCCAGTGTGTCATGAGTGGCAAGTAGTCTGGGCCACTAGCCCCCAGATCCTCAGACGATACAGTCGGGGACAATAGCGGCCTGGGGTTGAGGTCCCTTGTAGGGAGGGCAGGGTGGCTAGTGTGGCAAGGTGTCCTGCTTTCCGATGGCGTGGCGCCGGCAGATGAGCAATTCCATGCGGGTTGGCCTTGCCTTTCAATTGCTGGTACAGTGCACCGGTTCTTGTCTGGCTGGCAACACGGGGCTGGATTGGCGTCCCAGGTGTGTGGTGGGAGCCGATCTCTCTGATCACCTGTCAGGGCATAGCGCCTCCTCCTCAGTGTTGGGGCCCTTCACTCTGACCTACCCTGCGCAGGCAGCATCACATCCTTGTTCGTACTGGCGGGATGTGCGGTGCACAGAGCGCAGGATGCCCTGATGCTCATGGCTGTGAACCTTGAGTAGCATGAGGGTAACAGTCCCGCGTTGGCCATGGTGTGGCAATCGTTGGGGCCGGGTCAATGCCATACTTCAGTCGCACAGGACGGTCTTTGGTGCGCAGAGTCCTTTGTCTTCTCTTTCTCTGGCACAGAGACATGGAGCTCCTCTGTCCCTGTTGCTGTCACTATGGTTCAGGGTCTGAGTCCTTTCCAACTCACGGCCAGGGTCAAGGATCACCATTGGGGCTGCCTCATTAGTCGTATTTGCACCAGAGTACTTCAACTGATCACCTCCCACCCCACTCCCCCAGCCTGGGCTTTTTGGTATAGTTTCCCATGACTCCCACTCCGGCAAGGAGCATGTCTTTCTCCTTCCGCTCTTACCGGAGCACAGTGGTAGTTGTTGCAGGTGCCCAGACTCTTGCTGGGGCTCACACGGAGCCCAGGATCTCGCTATGGCTCTCACAGGTGCCCAGGATCGTGCTGTGGCTCCCCCGGGTGTCGCTCCAGGCTGGAGCACCTCTTTGCCTTCACAGCTGGGCCCAGATTCATGCTGGGGGCCCCTGCGGGTGTTCGTTTTGCTCCTACCGGATCACTGTGGCAGCGTTCCTGCCTCCATAGCTTGGCATATCATACTGGGGCCAGGCTGTCTCCCACCTCTCCGCCTGGCGGGGCCGCCGCCTCACCTCTGCTTTCTCCAGTGGGGCTGCCGCCTCACCTCTTCTTGTATGCTCCTGAATGGGGCACTGTGTATTTAACATATCGCCGGGGCCGGGATGACAATGGGGGCCCTGGTGCGTCTTCATTCCGCTGTGGTAAATGTGCTGGCGGCCGCAGGTGTGACCCAGATGCTTCCTTTGTGCACGCAGCGGGTGCCACAGGGAGCTGCATGCTGGATCCTCCCCTGGCCGCACAAGCACCTCCTTCGTCGAGGGCCGTGGCCAGGGAGGATCCCTGCTGAATGGTGCCCCTGCTCTTGGCCTCTCGGCTGGACTAGGGAGGCACTGCTCTCCCCATCAACAGGAATTTCTTTTACTGCCGCAGCTGCGGCCGCGCCATTTTCCTCCCGCCTACGGCGGCGGATTCCACAGAGAGGGGATTTGCAGCCTAGCTCTCTCCTCGCAGCCCGGCGGTGCTGCCATGTCTCCTCCTCTTTCCCCTCAGGGGGAAAACAGCTCTACTCCCTCTCTCTATGCGGGAGACAAAGATTTCTTCACGGCAGCGGCCGCATCATTTCTTTTCCTTTTCTTTCTCCCCCCACTACAAGTGAGGGCAGGGATGGTGCCTCGCGGGGCCCGTCACCTTCTCTCCACTTTCTTCAGAGATGAGGATTCCTCGTCACCAATGTTACGGGGGGGGCTGGCCATGGACATCGTACCAGTCCGCCCCAGGGACACTATGGGACAACAGTGTCAGGGAAGACTTAAACCTCCGAGGGTGGAGGGGTGGGAGCTGGTCAGGGACCTCGCAGCAGCCCCCACCCTGAGGTGCTATGGGACGCCAGCACCTACGAGGCTTGGTGCCTCTAGGGTTGGCAGGTCTGGCCCTGCCGGCTCTTTCAGACCCTGGATGTCTTCTTGGCAGGGGGTACCCATGGCAACCTGGCATGCAGGCCCTGCGTACTCAGGGTGGCCTTGCAGGCCTCAAGAGAAACACACACTCAGATCATTCTGTTATGGAGTCTGCAGGGCTCCCTTTTATTAACTTGGCCCATCTTAAAAGGGCAATTCCGATGGGTCGGACACAAACCCTTAAAGGGGAAACACACATGGGAGGGTTCACTACACAACAATTGCATACCGCGGCGGGGTTGATGTTTCTTTCTGAGACCTGTGGTATTGAGGCTTTGCTGCCCAAGCGGAAACTTTATGTGTGCATGTATACTTTTTGGAAATGCAGCAGCTGCGCAGTCATTCCTAAATTGTGTATGTTTAGATAGCTTACCAAAGTGCCTCCTAGGGTGTGCACAGGTGTTGATGAGCTGAGGTTTCCTGCCATGAAGGTGGGCATGGTATGGTAGTCACAAGAATGGTTGCCTGTATATGGGATGCTGTCTTGCTGAGTGGCCAGGTCTTGTTGAGGTATGTCACCATGGAGAATAGCGGTCTACTGATTCCATGATTATGACCTTATTCTACAACTGAAAGAATTCCACCCATCAATACGTGACAATTAAATATTCATTGGTGCATGCATGGTCCGTAGTAACTTTTGATTTGTGCACATGAGCTTCCTTGCTATTGGTTGGCTGAAACCTGTGGCCACTACAAAGCCTGGCGATCAGGAAAGATCATGATAATTTTCCTTCCCTCTTTGAATGTCCAGAGCAGTTGTAGGGAAGCAGAAGGGCTTTCACCCACGGGCAAGCAGTGTTTCTGGCACCTGATCCATGATATTGGATAATGCATCCATAGAATGGGGTCATCTACTGCACATTCTTTCTAATACAATTGGGCCTCATTATGAGTTTGGTGGTGTGGACCAACAGGTTGGTAGTTGTTAAGATGGATTTCTGAACTCTGACATGGTGGGCAGAGGTTCAGAAGGCCAGCCTCGTTTCTTGGAACAGGGTAACCTCTGGACAAGCCAGACCAATCAAGTTAGCTATGGCAGGCGGTCCAGACTAAGTCTCAGGAGGGGTGAGGGTGACTGAAAGACCTCAATGAGCACACAGAGCAAGGATACTTACAAATTATTCCCAGACAGGTGTATATATCAAAAATATAAACACATTTATTACAAGGCCTTTCTAACTCAACGCACAGTAAAAGAATTACAGCAATCCTACTAAACCAACACAACACAATCAATAAAAAATATATACAAGACGATTGGGGTCTAAAGGGTTAAAGGCACAAAATATATGCACAACCTAGAGGGGAAGGAAACAGGCAGTGCAGATAGTCTTTAGGCACAGTTTGACATCAAACACACACCTAAGAGGCAGTCCAAACCCTAAGAAGAGAGGAGCCTTATGTTCAATAGTATATGTAGTGCAGGCGTACGCAGTTGTTCCAATGGGCAAAACGGGGTCTCTTCAGGGGTCTCTAGCAGCACAGGAAGGTGGGTGAGGCGATGAAGAATAGATTCCCATTATTAAAAGGAAGGCCTCCACTTGAAAGCAGAGGTGATTCCAAGGTTCGGGAATCGTGCGCTAGTTTGCACTAGTAGTGGAAAGGAGAGTGACCCCCAGGGCCACTTCTGCGTAAAAACAGATGGATGTGCTAGGGGCCACCGGTTAAGGTTACTCACCGGCCCCAGGCGCACTCCAGACCAAACTTCGCCAGTTGAGTCCACTGCGGCTGCAGGTTCAAATGTGCCAAAAAAGAACATCTCTGCGGTTTTCAGTTCTGGTGATACAGGGATGATTCCCAAACGGGACAGCGGCGATTTATCCGCTCCTGATGGATGGATCAGGCCAGTTACACTGCAGCAGGCTTCAGGGGCAAGAGAGTCACAAATACAATGCACCTGAAAAGATCGTAACCGCGTTTACTCCAGTCCTGGTGCACTCGTCTCACTTCAGACCTGGGAATGCCAAGTGTTCGAAATTCGGTATGAGGGTGCCGGGGACACAGTGCTAGCAGTATAGCAAGTTTTGAGGGCCTCATCGAAACGACGGCAGAGTCAGAGCAAAGGTCCTGCGTAAACTAGTCAGCCCACTGGTTGGCCCAGGGACACTTCCGAGAAGGCTCACTTGCAGGTTTTGTTGAAGGTGCCGAGAATAGTTGGTCCCACTATTCTAATGGGTCAAAGTGTCTTCACATAACTTCTAGGATGACCAGATGCAGAGGGGTGCCACGGGACGACAGCGGGCTCAGGGTGCCAAACCTTCCAGCGGTTCACCAGCGGTTCCTCGACTCGGCTTCTTAGTTTCAGGATACTTGGATCCTATCCTTCGTTCAGTGAGAACTCCAGAGATCGGCATGGTATGGGTGTTTTTGGCCTCCTCTTCTCCAAAGTTCCCTTTGCGTCAAAATGGAGAGAACCCAATGGGAGATCTGCTCACAAACACACACTCCGTACGTGGAACAATCACAAACCACGGTGGCCCCAGGCATTCACAGCACTCCGGACTCTCTGGCACCCAGGATGTGTATTGGGGAGAGACACCCCAGCTCACATCCTGGAGGCACACACAAGGCATGCAGAAACCAGCGAAAGCTTGGAGTTTTGTGGGAAACTGCATGACCAAATAAAGACTGACCCGGGTTGACTCAACCTGGGGAAGGCAAAGGGGCAAGATGGCCAAAGGACAGGAAAAAAAAACCTTGTGGCAAGGCCATTTTGAAGCCAGGCCACCTATTCATGCCAAACGCGGTAAGAGCGGTTAAAATGGCAGGAAAGGGTTAAAATTACATGAAAAGAGTGGGCCACCAGGGGGCGCGCGGATGTACACCTTCTCCGTGTGAGCTCCTGCATTGAGGTCCCAAAAACAGAATGAGCCCCCACTTTCGGCCCCCCCCCATGAGAGGAAAGTCAGTCCGACCCTTCATGAAGGCCCTCTCCCCACATGGGAAAAAACCTGAAGAAAATCGGACAACTTATGCCCACGAAACCATCGGGTGAAGCAAGGCCCGCGGCCGAGTCGGGTGCTGATGCGGAAGAAGAGGTGAGGAGAAACTTCGGAGGCCACCCCCAGCACCACTAGGTGTCTACGGTCCGGCTCCGGATAACCCTGCCACAGTGAACCGGTGGCACTGAGCGGACGGCGGACATGCTCTCAATAGCTCGGCAACTGTGCTCTGGCACGCACGTATTACACCCGGAGGACGCTGTGATCACTGACCCCGCAGGGTTGTAGAGGCCCTGAGGCCCTTCGTCTCCAACAGCGACGTACAATCCCCCATTGAAAATCAGTGAGCAGGAGGCCCCGCGACTTATATTCCCTCCGAAGGCGCAAGGGGATGCATCCAGGGCCGACGCAATCAACATAACGGATGCCGCAACAAAATAAAGGAAAGAAGGACATGGGGCCCCAACGGAGCTGACGGACCCAAACGACACACCTCAGTAGCAGCGAAACCCGCCCGCCTGCGCCCCTCACCAGCAGCGTAAAGGTGCCCAATCAGGCGCGGACTTACCGCCAGGCCCTGTACTAAATCCAGGCGGCACATCCAAACACTGCAAGACGCAGGCCCGGACCGGAGACTCAACGGACCCTATCAGGCAGCCGGTGCTCCCCACATAATAGGCCCGCCACATCAACAAGGGAGCTGCCCGAGGAGACACACATCAGCGCCCGCCCGAAATGCATCGGGACCTTCGCAGACAGGTGCTTATCCCTGCACTCCAGAACCAGAACGAAAAGCCCATCAGAATATCACAGGATAGTCACAGTCCTGCCGAACAGCCCGCAGCAGCTACCCAGAGACCACGTACAAAGCATCTGAGTCGGGGCACACTGTCAACGCACACCTGCAACGGTGAAACAGGCAAGTCTAATCCAGTGTGGGACAAATTGGGAAACTTTTTGCAGCGTACCTGACAACATCTTGGCTCATACTTCTTGTTGACGATCCCCGGTAACAGAACATATAGCCCCAACTGTGCTATAACATCTCTTCCCATCAGCCCACACCCGAAGTGGAGACCTGTGGCCGCAAATTGCCCCCACTCACGATTCAGCCCCAGACAACTCTCCTGCAACGGATTGGGAGCACAAAGCGAGTCACACCCAAAGTGGAAGAGCAATCTTGGGCACGTAGGTGAAGGGCCACACACAACCCTGTAGTAACAAAGTAAGTGGCAGTCGCTGACTTATGCCCGATAAAGTACTGAATACACTGCCCCAAGGAGTGGTGTGAATATGAGTACAATACGCTCCTGGCACAGCGCAGATCCAGGGATACTGCCCTCCCTGAAAATGAGCACCCAGAGGACATCATGGGGAGCTCTGCAACAGCGGATACCACATTCTCCGATAAATCAATTGAAGTCTCGAAAATAGATATTCCAGACAACCCCCAGACCAGAGTGAACTTCCACTTTGCAAGTGAGTCCATTCCACGCGAACCAGGAGGCCTCCTGGCCCAATACCTGCACTATACCACATCATTGCACCAGCACACCTAAGCAACTAGGAAACGTGTTTGGGGTGAAACAAGCAACCTCAGTGAGCAGCTTGTACCTATGTTCGTGACTATAAGCTCTACCCGAAGGGGCGAGAACAATTTTGAAGCCGGTGTTCACCAGTCCTGTGCTCTGCGCGTCCTTTCTACCCCCAACACCATCTCCCATCAGAAGACAAGTGAGAAAGGTGCCGATACTAGGGACTAGACTCCAAACCGGACCATTCTCCATCGAGTCCAACGACCAAGTCACAGCGTGCCACACCTCCCAAGGCCTGATCAAAGGTCGAGTGACAAAGGACAACAGCAAAGACTAACTGACCCAGCGTACACCAAGACGCCCCTATTGTACTACCCCAGCCCATCAACTGCCAAATCTCCACTATCCAGAGCCGCGAAGAGAACACTGAAAGGTGCGAACAAGGTGTATGAACGTGCAATAGTAGCTCGCCATCTACGCATACGACCCAACAACTCATTACACCGCAGGCCCCAGAATGGCATCTACGCCAAGCCCGAGTGTGGAAACTGCCGCCACGAAAGGAGACATTGCCGCTTTATTGACAGAAATAAAAAACATGGGGGCCAATATAGGCCGGAAAATCGATAAACTCACGCAACGCCTAGACAATATAGAGGACAGGCTGGAAGGAGTTGAGAACAGCCAAGCCTCAATAGACACCTTAGAAACACAGCTGGCCCACAGAATAACAGACTTGGAGCAGAGAGAAGAGGAGTTCAAACTAATGGATGATTTGGAAAATCGGGAAAGGAGAAACAATTTATGCTTTTTTGGGATTCCAGAACAAGAAGGGAAGACGGAGGAGGATCTCAAAAGAACTCTTCACAACATCATCAAACTGCTAGTTGCAGATGAGGCCATCAATGAACCCAAATCGGAACGCATCCATCGAGCCGGTGGCCCCCCGGAGGCCCAAGGTCAGTTCTTGCCCAGTTCCACCGGTACCAAGATAAGGCCAGGGTGTTGGAGAAAGCGAGGAATGGGGGTGCCATTACCCTAGGGGGAGCACAAATAACGATATATCAGGACCTCCCCTCCCTGACTCTAGCTCTCAGGAGAATGTGTGGACCCCTCACGAAATGGCTGAAGGCACGGGACACTCACTATAGATGGGGATACCCCTTCTCCCTATCCTTCGAACATGAAGGCACAAAGATCAGGTTGAGTTCGGAGAAGGAAATCAAAGCGTGTATATCGGAGTTGGTGGGTCTACAAGGACACGAGGAAGATCGAGATGTATCGACAAAGAATGGAAGAGAATGACGCATTCAAGGCCCAAAGAGAAGAAAGGTGAAAGGTTCGAGGAAATACTGCAGAGGCAACATGTCCCCCGAAGGGGGCAACTATCCCCCAATAATCATGGTACACTTATTTTAAATGTCTCTTGATAACAAAGGGCTCGGACCCCGATTGTTGAAATGCTATAGAGACAGATGTCTGACTTGAAATTACATGGTGATTCCAAAGGGAAGTTAGTGGGGGCCCATTCATTATATTTATTTTATTTCCGCAAAGGGACCGAGAGGCAACGGTCTCTGCTGGTGGTTTGATGTCGGGCCAGTGCTTTCAACTGGGCACAATCAGGTGCCACAGGGGCATGGGAAAATCTTAAGGGAAGGGCTAGTGCAGAATATGGAAAAAACACAAATATAATGTGGTCAATTGAAAAGACGATTTGTTGGTGGATGCAGTCGAACACTATGTGCAATTTGAGACTCTATAATTACGATGACCGCTGAATCTTACAGAAGGGGCTCCATAAGGGTGAGAACGCTTAATGTTAAGGGTCTCAACTCACCGACCAAGAGATTGCTTGTGTTCAGAGAATTCCGTAGAGCAAAAGTTGACATTCTCCTCTTGCAAGAGACTAGATATATGAAGGACGATGAGAGGTCAGTACTGGAGAAACGGAGCGGAATAGAATTCTGGGGCTCCGGCCCGCTGAGAAAAGGGGGAGTGGGAATCCTTATCAGGAAGGGGATAGACTTTTAGATCACCAAAACGTGGTCGGACATAGAAGGCTGAGCTTTATTAGTGTCAGGATCCATTGGGAATGTGTTCACCACAATAGCCACGATTTATTCCCCCAATGTAAGTCAAGCGAGATACCTGTCCAAGACAATCCCCAACATCATTTCAGAATCCACTGGTCATGTCATCCTAGGAGGTGACTTTAATATATGGGCTGATCCCACAATGGATTGAAAATCTGGCAACCCGGAAATACGAGATAGAACCAGAGAAGAACATTCCAACTTCACGGATATGATGGATCTGTATGGAATGAATGATATATGGACATGAATGCACCCCAATGAAAGAGGTTACACCTGTTTTTCAACCCCACACAACACCTTCACTCGCATTGATTATATTTACTGCTCCAAAGATTTATACAATACAACAACACACACAGAAATCGCCCCAATCACATGGTCCGATCACGATATGGTGATCGCCGACAAACAATGGGAGCATTTGCCAACTAGAGGCGGGAAATGGAGGTGTAATGAGACCTTATGGAAAGACCCTGTCTTCAAGATCGAGATGGAAACAGAAATCACTGAATACTTTAGATTGAATAATATTGGAGAGGTCTCAAAACAGGGGGTCTGGGATGCGGGAAAGGCAACCTGGAAGGGGATTCTCATGAGAGAGGGAGCCCGTAAAAAAAGGGAGCGAGCTCTGATCGAAAATAGAATCCAGGAGGAAATCTGTCACCTAGAAAAGGAGGCTAAAGAAGGAGATACGCTAGACCCTGCCAAAATCAGTGAAGCAAAGAAAAAGAGGGAAGAACTCCGCCTCCTAGAGCACAATCAAATTGTACGCAAACTCCTATTACTGAAACAAATATTTTATGAGAAAAGGGACAAAGCGGATGCACTACTTGCGGCCAGGTTAAGGGAACAGCAAGTGGAACTTAGGGTGCAGGAGATAACAGATGGAGGGCCCAGTACAGAGATAAGCAAAACCGCCATCCCCGAAGCCTTTGCAGAATTTTACGAAACATTGTACACCCCAGAGATGGACCCAGATACGCCTAACATTGAGACCTATCTAGCTGACGTCAATATGCCCAAAATAACGTACACTGAATCGGCCTACCTAGAAACTCCCATAACAGGGGAAGAGATACAGAATGCAATAAAAAGGCTAACCCTAGCCAAGTCCCCGGGAGAAGACGGATATTCGGCCGGATTCTATAAATCTTTTAGTACTCAGCTCACCCCCTTTCTGGTTGAACTGTTCAACGAGATCCTAGAAACAGGAAAACCCCGGACTCCTTTGTTAGAGCCCTCATAACGGTGATTCCAAAAGAGGGAAGAGATCCCAAAAAATGTGGATCTTAACGTCCCATATCCTTGCTTAACGAAGATGCGAAAATCTACACAAGGTGGGCTTTATACTAGGCTGACAGGGAGACAACACTATGCGCAAGACCCTACACCTGGTCCACGCCTCCCAAGGTATGAACAACAACCCCGCCCTCCTTTCCATTGACACAGAAAAAGCTTTCGACAGGGTTGACTGGGATTTCCTGATGAGTGTCTTGTGCAAGATTGGAATAGGGCCCACACTCACAAGAGGGATTCAGGCAGTTTATACGCCACCTAAAGCCTCTGTGTTCGTGAACGGGGAATACTCTAGGTGGTTTGAACTAAAGCGAGGTACCAGGCAGGGATGCCCCCTGTCAGCCATTCTCTTCGCCCTCTCATTGGAACCACTGGCACAGAAGATGAGGGAAGATACCCAAGTGGAGGGAATGCACCTAGGCCAGACAGAGTATAAAGTGGCACTGTACGCCGATGATATACTCCTGTATGTGCCAGATATCTGGATTTAAAATTAATAGAACCAAGTCAATCTTGTTCCCTCTACAAAGGCCAGCAAAAATAAATTAAACCAAATATTCTTTTCTCAGCCTAACGATTGAACATAACATGTTACAATATTTGGGGATACGAATCACAAAACAAATAGGAACCCTATATGAAGCCAACTTCCGAAACTCCTTGATAATTTTCACGCGGACCTGGCTAGATGGAACAAACTGACAATATCCTGGCTACGTCGCCTCAACGCGATAAAAATTGTCTGTCTCCCGAGGTTTCTGTACCCCTTCCAAATGCTCCCCATTAAGATACCAGGACACTATTTCGTAGAGGTCAAGAGAGCGATTCTAAAATTCCTTTGGCAGGAGAAAAAGGCCAGAATTGCCTATGACACCTCGACATTGCCTAAGGACAGGGGTGGGCGTTCCAGACCTCAAGAGATATTATGAAGCAGCTCAATTACTGGTGCTCATTCCCCACCTGCGCAATCAGAAAGAGCCACAGTGGATTGCAATTGATAACCATCATCTGTACCCAGCAACGGTCTGAGAGTGGCTATGGGCGCCACGGAGAAGAGTACTGAATAGATCGAGGGCACATCCAATTCTAGAAACTATATGGGAAATATGGAGGGAGGGCACAGAGATGAGGAAGGTTACCACATGGTCATCACCATTGAGCCATTTATGGTCCCCAGGCATTGACAATCATATCCCCAATGTGGAGAGATTTCAGGCTTGGTACAAAGCGGGGTTGGAAAGAGTAGGCCAACTCTTGCGAAGCGAATCCTTCATCACACTCCAAGAACTAACAGAGGCCTTAGGGATAGGGGTACTGTCCACATTCCATTTTCTATAGATTAAAGGAGTTCTGACAAAGCCAGAATGGAAAGATAAACTGAGTAGAGAACTCACCTCCTTTGAAAAGTTACTCGATTCCAGAACAGACATGAAGGGCCTGATATCCGCCATGTACAAAACACTGATAGAAGCGGGTAGGGGAACCACGGAATATCTCAAAGCATGATGGGAGAAAGATTTGAGGGCAGACATCGACCAGGAAACATGGGACAAAATGTGCAGAGCAGCATCCCGAACTTTCTTATCATGTCAGTATAAATTGCACGCTATCAAGCTCTTACACCGGTGGCAGTATGATCCACATAAACTTTCCAAAATGTACCAGTCAGCTAGTCCATTGTGTTGGCGTGAATGTGGAGAAACCGCGGACTATTGGCACATGTGGTGGGTGTGTCCCCGAATTAGGATCCATTGGGACGAGGTCCTGGGGTGGATCAGGAACTTAGATGGGATCCAGAGATTGGCAGACCCCCACCTTATCCTGTTTGGCTTTGAGAAATGCGAGGATGAATGGAGGAGAGTCCAGGGCTTGGCCCCGCACCGTTTGCTTGCCGCCCGAGCTCTCCTAACTATGAAGTGGAAATCTGCCACAACTCCGACTGAAAAAAGAATGGGTCAATGTGGCAACAAACATATGCACCATGGAAAAAATAACAGCATCCCTACATGGAAAAGCAACACAATGCGTTATTCTGTGGATATATTTTTTGAACAAATACATGCCGGAGACAACACATTGAGAGAATGCAACATATAGAGAGCTTAAACACGAATACCCCCTGTCATACAAAAATCCCCTTAATGCTTGACAACGCCCCCCGTGTACTCCAAAAGGTGTTGAAGAAACAAATAGAACTACCCTCTGACAAAGGAGACCCCGAGAATGTTGAAAAAAAAAGCACCGACACATAGGAATACAAATAAGCACATAAAACCACATTACTCCTGTGAAATAAAAGCCCAGCCCTAGGGGGGGGGGAGAGAGAGGGAGGGGGGAAATCGAAGAAACGGGAGCGGGAAAAATTATTGAACTTTGTTGAATACATTTAAAAGAGCTAATTAAGTTGATGTAAAGCTGTGCTATTGGATCATTCGAAGTTGCATTCTGATGTATAACCAAAAGCATATATGTTTGTTTGTTTATTTTTCTATCTCGCCCTCGAGAGAACTGTTTTGTATGAAAACTCAATAAAACCAAATAAAAAAAAAGAATTACATGAAAAAATAAGCTGCCACCAGCCCTGTCTATGACACATCTGCACATCTCCCAAAAAGTCCTTCGAGAGTACATTGGGCCTTTTGAAATGACTATGAGACCCAAGTGCACTGTACTGTAAGGTACTTTGTGCACTTGTTACATGTTGCAGAAAAGTTGGACTCCAATAAATGGGGACTAACATCACCTACCACCACTTGTAATCCAGCAGTTATTCTGCGGGATCAATTAATGGTAATGGTAGAGCCGTTTGGTGGAATCTCAGTGGATTTACCACGAGATACCACCAAACTTTTAATGAGGCCCATTCTCTACTCCCTCACTGAACAACAACTATTTGACAGATTTAATTTTGAGAGCTTGATGGAATCTGCATGAAAGTTGGGCCGGGCGAACTGTTTCACTTTCTGGGCCTCCAACGCGATGTTTGTGATTTAGGTTTAGGTGAGCCTGCTAATCTACCGGATGTATAACTGGATAATTGACAGTCAGATATTAAACACACGTTCACATTATGCCGGGAACTGTCTATTTACAAACTAGCATCTATTGGGTGAAATGTCCACCTTTCAGAAATGGTTACATGCAGGAGAAAATGTGCACATAGAAATACAGGATTGCAGGTTGGATGTGGAAACCTTTAAATGTCTACTGGCAGCAGGAAAGTGAAATAATACTATACAGTTGTCATTGGACACCCCTGACATTACTATATTAGTTGACAAAAATGAACTATTAATCCAGATGACTGTTGGGCACAAAACCATTCTTTGATATTATGCTACGTCAGCGCCCCAGCAGCCTACAATGTGGATAGCACAGACAAAATAACATTTGTGGTCAATCTTTTTATCATTTACAAGTACAAAAATGTCCCCTTTGGTGACTGGAGACAAGGAAGTTATTCACCCTGAAGTCCCCCTCATAGACTTGACACCAGCTGGATTGAGCATTCACCTGAAAGGGCTTTGTTCATCCAAGTGGCCATTTTTCCACACGTCTTCCATTGTGAAGGGGGACTTCTAAGGGCTTTACTGAACCCTATACAGGCTGTTGAATCCTGGACTGTGGTGGGTGCATAGTCGAGGGTTTAGTAATTTAAGTCAGTGTCTTTTGATCTTTGAGGAGGCAGGAAAAGGGAAGACAAAAGTAAGAATGGGAGCTCTGGGAAAGTGAGGATCACCTCACAATTTTAGAACTCTGTGAGTACTTAGTTTATGCCACCAAACAACTCCACTGGGAGCAAGGCACTCTGAAAATTGCTGTAAAAGAGGGGGGGCACTCCACTATTGTGATATCCTCATTGGACCGTACAGGAAGCTTGGAAGTTACCAACCACCCACTACGATTAAGGCATACATGAGGAAGCCATCATTTGTTAGCTGGTCTTAGAGTTATTAACAGCTCAAGTATTCCTACCATAGCAGTAAAGACGAGCGGGCGGTAGACCCTTTACTTAACATTATGAGTGACTAGAGAAGAGAGCTGCTAGAAGTTCTTTGAGCTTGCATGTTGCTGAGGGCCAGCGGCCAGGACACCTAAGTCCCTAGGGGAATAAATGGTGCTTTAATGTACCTCAGTCAATCTTGACCTTCAGGGGAAAGGCAGAATAGAGCTCCAACTCATGGGAATCTATAAGGTCGTACAGCTAACCTAAGTACAGGTGCGTTGCTTCCTGTCGCCGCTGTAGTTCAGCAGAGCAAAAATGACTTGTAGCCAGGTTCAAGCTGTTGAAGCCTAGATTCAAGGTGCCATCCAACCACATGATGCCCTCATGCAATGGAACCCCTCCTTTGCCCATTGACCTCCCAATCTAGCCAGTCGAGCCTACCCACTTTGTTGTAATGTGTCTTGCTAGCTGAGGGGATGACATCACTGTACATGGAATGTAGTGAGGTCAGTGTGAGTGGAGTGTTGGTATGTTGTGATCTGAAGAGGGTTCTATGCCGGGCAGTTGGAGGTATGCTGACTTGGATAGGACATGTTTTGTTCCTGGCAATTGAACTACAATAACCCTACTTAATAACTTACCTGCTGGTTCGGGTGTTCATCAGCTTCCAAGTTATTACACTGGCGATGAGGATGGGATCCTGTCGAGGAGGGGACAGTTCAGAAACAGGAAAACATTGCCCTCCTGTGAATTCATGTCCATATGCCAAGTTGACAACAAGTTGGAGCCCGAGGTGTTTAATTGGGCTGCCTAAGATTCTTCAGCAGGCCGGGTGGTGCTGAAGGTGGAGCTGGGTCGGCACTCAGGTCGGGGTGCAGTGCTGCATGACGCTGTTGCCCCAGAAGCTGCCTTGCCCAGTGACCGGGTGGTGCTGGGAGGTGTTGTGAGCAGCTGTTCGGCACACTTGTCGGTGTGCAGTGCATGTTTGAGCATCCAGCTCCAAGGGCACTCTGACCAGTGGCCAGTTGGTGCTGTGGGGAGTTGGACGGCACACTACGGTGTGCAGCGTGAAGGTCCATCTGCCGGCTGGTGCTAGAGCCTGCCGGAGCGTACCCCGGAGCACCCGTTCTTCCGTGCGCGCAGCGTGTGCTTGTGTAGAGAAGCACCGAGTCTCCTTTGCAGTGCAGGTGTGTCGAGCAATCCTAGAGAGTGTCAGCACTTCGGGCCATGCCGTAGCAGTGTCCAGCTTGAATTTACCTGCCGCGGTTTGTGTACTCCCAAGTGCGGTGTTGGAGCGCTGCATGATAAGGAGGTTTGGCGTTGTTATTCTTGTGAGTTGGCTGAGGGCCGGTTGCGCAGCCAGCGGACAGAGAATATTGCTTTTGTGAGGGGCCTGGGAAGAAGCTGGCGGTGCCTGAGTCATTAGGTGCCAGGCTTTGCGTCCTAGGCGAGATGTGCTCCCGAACTTTACACCCTATAGACCCGCGCAGGGCTTGTGGTCGGTGCGGTGCCTGGGTGTGTTATGATGACGTAGCGTGTCATCAGGAAGTCTTCCAGCGCGAATGTCTGGAACACATTGTGCTGGAGGTGCTGGAACGCGGAAGTAAATGCAGCCATGCTACGTCCTGTGCGTACGTGCACGGAACGTTGTTAGCAGTGAGGACGAAGATGGAGCGCAGGGTTGTGCTCGTAGACAGTAAGTGTGGAACATTTTCCTCTACGGAGTGCGAGGGAGTTCCAGGACAGTACACGTCCAAGCATATGTCGGCGCCTAATGGAGGGCGCTCTGTCCCAGGATGGTGCAGACTGTTGGCAATGAAGATTTTCATGCATGGGCTGACGTTCTTGGTGTTGCAGAATCGAATTGGATCTGAGCTGAGTAGTAGTTTGGATATTGTTGCCGACAGAGGCAATACTTACGGGAACAATGTGTATTTTGAGATGTTTTAATTTGTTGTGAATCCAGGCCTGGTGTGCAGTGTGTGTGCGTAGTATGGGCCCGTGTGTGTGAGTGTGGATGCGCGCGCTGGATGCTTGTATGTGTGTGAGTGGCTGTCTTTTGGGGTTGTGATCATTGTATGCAAGTCTCAGGTGAGTGAATGTTGTTTAGTGTTTTATTGTTGCATTAATATGCCTGAATTGCAATGTATTTTTATCAATAACAATTTTCTTCCAGGTGGACTTAACATTTTAGGGTTTGGACTTGTGGGTGGGAGCACTCACATGTTATTATCAGTAGTCATGTCTTGATTAATGTGCTTAAGGCCTAACAATGTTTTCTTTACAGGATGGGTTCCACTTTGGGTTTGGATGGGCTTGTGGGGGGGGGTGCCCGCAGGTAATTGATAGTTCATTGGGCAGTGATTACAAACCAAGGTGCTCTTAGGCACTTCTAATCCTATTTGTTCAGTTATGTTATCCTTAATTTTTTGTAGCACTGAATATGCGTATCCAGGACAACGTTATCTTTTTTTTCAGGTATGCATATGGTGTGAAAGTGCATATGTAGTGTGGAGTTGAATTTATCCTTAGCGTGTGTGTATGTGAGGTGTGCTATTGTTTCAGTGTGCCTCTGCCTGGGGTTCCAATAGCAACCTGCAAGGTGGGACCATTGGGTAGGTCCCATGTTGGTGAAGGGTCCTGCTGTTTTGCAGGTGTTGGACCAGGGATCCAAGGTGAGTAGTGTGGTTTCTTGCGTGCGCACAGGAGGCTGGACCTAGGGTCCAAGGTATGTAGTAGGTGTGCTGCGGGTGGCAGTAGGCTGGACCTGGGGTCCATGGTATATAGTAGGTGTGCTGTGGGTGGCAGTAGGCTGGACCTGGGGTCCATGGTATGGAGTGGTGTACTGTGGGTGGCAGTAGGCTGGACCTGGGGTCCTAGGCAGTGGTAGGTGTACTGCGCTGTGCAGTAGGCTGGACCAGGGGGCCGTGGTGGTTGGTGTGTGTGTCTGGTTTAGGTGGTTGGTACTGGTTGTGTTTCCGCATTCTTGCGGGTTGTGTTCTCCATTGTTCAGGGTTTTTGTGGTGTGGTGGTCTCCTTAGGGGTTCTGTGGTGAACTGTTTTGCGTTGTTGTCCTTGTTGTTGCTCTGTTGAGCTGTGTGGTTCGTCCCCGGGGGTGGCAGCCCTGGTGTCCTAGGGGGCAGACTAGGACGGAAGGAGGTTTGTGCACTGAGGGATGTGGATTGTTAGGTAGTTTTTCATGTGGACGCTGGGTCGTGGCAGGACCTAGGTTCCAAGGGGCAGCTTGGAACAGGTGGAGGTGCTTAGTTTTTTTTATTTTTGTTTCTCGATGGTTGCCGGTTCTGTTCATGGGAGGAGTTAGCTCTTAGTAGATTGCGTTGGGTTCCTCACTGTTTTGTTTTTAGAGGGTGGAGTGGAATTGATGTTGTAGATGGGTGTTGGAGTTGGTGTTGGGTGTTGGTTACACGGGGTGTTGTGTTTCCCAATTGGCACAGTTGTTAGTATTCTGGGGGTGCCATGTAGGTATTGTTGGGTTCTTATTCTTTTGGTGGAGCACTTTCCTGTTCCTAGATTGACCTTGTAGTGTCCGGGGTTTTGGTGTTCTCTGGGGCAGTTTCTTGTCGCCAGTGGTGTTACTAGTTGGTGCATTACGTGCTGGCCACACGTACATGTGGGGGTTTTGTCTGGTGGTGGTTTTGGTGTGCAATTTCTCTGATTTCAATAAAGGAAAGGAGGGAGAAGTGTTGTAATGTGTCTTGCTAGCTGAGGGGATGACATCACTGTACATGGAATTTAGTGAGGTCAGTGTGAGTGGAGTGTTGGTATGTTGTGATCTGAAGAGGATTCTATGCTGGGCAGTTGGAGGTATGCTGACTTGGATAGGACATGCCAATATTTTGTTCCTGGCAATTGAACTACAATAAACCTACTTAATCATTTACCTGCTGGTTCGGGTGTTCATCAGCTTCTAAGTTATTACACACTTCCAATCTGTCACCACCATTATCAAGCTCTGTGAGGCTCCTTCGCCGCCCTCCTGACTTCTGGACTGTCAAACTTTGCTTGATTGATCCACCATCAAGGCCATCCAGCCTCCCTGATTGAAAGAAGTAGCCACATTTCCTTAATGAAGAAACGCCATTGAGTTGTCGGTTTGAAGAATGCAGCATTGGGGCATGTGTGCCAAGCAACATCAATATTGTGGTGGGTTTAAGAAAGAAATCAAATAAAACCACTCTAAATGGATTGTGGAAATATTGAGACATTGGGCCTCATAACGAGGAAGGCAGTAGAGGGATAACGGCGCCAATAGAGCTGCCGCCCCTGTTATCCCTCTACCGCCTCATTACGAGGTCTGCTTGCAGGTCCTGCAAAGGACGTCTGGTAAAACCAGGGGCCCTTAGCGGGACCCACTAGCAGGCCAGGATGCTAACAACGGGCCTGTCATTAACGGGCCCCTTGTTAGCATCCTCTCTATTGCTATTGAGGCCTATGGGGGCTCAAATGGGAATAGGGATGTACCGGGTCCGGCTTCCAGGAAAGGGAATTACAGGGCCTTCCAAGGTTGGAATGGCCCAGTAATTCCCTATTTCTGGAACCCGGACCCGGTACCCGTTATGGGGGTAGCCATGCTGCTAAAAGCAGCATGGCTACCTCCATACTCGTAATGAGGCCCATTGAGTAATTCGTTGAGGTGCCTTGTTCTGAGTAACCGAGGATGCAATCCTGTTGAAAATGACACAAGTTGTTTGAAAAGCAATACTGACACAGACTTGTGAATCTGCGGGCGTGAAATTTAGAAGAAGTCTAAAGCAAAACTCAGCAAAACATTAACTGGCCCTTTTGTGATTGGCAAGACATTTGCTTTGCAATCCACATAGTATGGCAGCAGCAATGACCTATGGCATCTCTTAATGACTGTACAAGTCATCACTACTCAAAACATTGCTGCTGTGTTGGCATTGAGCTCCACAGCAGCATGGCAATGTTACAACTGTTCTGTTCTATGGTTTCTACAGGAAAACAGCTCTGAGGGCTGTTAAAGATTACAGGGTGCTGTGAGAAGATGTTTGTGCTTGGGGTAGAGCTACTTGGAGCAGTGGCGTAGCACAACATCTGGGGGACCCCCTGCAAGCCATGCTGAGGGCCCCCCTTCAGCTCAGCAACAAATCACAGGTCGCACCACACTCTGGGCTGGCTTCGATTGCCACGCTTGCGCAATATGCACAAACGTGCTGCTGCAGGGGTAGGCCGCATATTGTACTAGGAGAAGGATATGTATATATATATATATATATATATATATATATATATATATATATATATATATATATATATTCAGTAAAAAAAACTTTGTTAAAGGGACATTATGGTTAAGTTGCGCTACTAAAAACCTATGAAATTCACTAAAAAAAACGTTGTTAACGGGACGTTATGGTTTGAAGTAAAACCGAAAAGCCCTTGAAATTCGCCAGTTAAGGTAAGCTAAGCAACCATAACTCGCGCCACCACTGTGCACTGCTAACACTAACACCCAGGACATCAAAGATGACATCAGAAATGTCATTGATGGCATCACTGATCCACTGATCGAACCGTAACGTCCCGTTAACAACATTTTTTTAGTGAATTTCATAGGTTTTTACTAGCGCAACTTAACCATAACGTCCCTTTAACAAAGTTTTTTTTAATGAATTTCACAGGTTTTTAGTAGGGCAACTTAACCATAACGTCCCTTTAACAACTTTATTTTACTGAATTTCATAGTTTTTTAGTAGCGCACCTTAATCATAACATCCCTTTAACAAAGTTTTTTTGCTAAAGTTGATCGGTTTGTAGTAGTAGCACGTAACCATAATGTAAAGTAACATCTGACTTCATTGCACACCTTGCAGAGAATGCCACATGACCATATGCTGGCGCACAGCACGGTGACGTGTCCGAGAATCCGTACACACTTAACAATAAGATGTATGCCTTGTGGAAAGTGTGGAAATACATTTTTTACTGATGTAGGAACTTCTACCTTCAACATTTCCCTTGCACAGCTCGAACACTTATTTGTAGTCAGCCATTAACAATGTAGTACACAGTACATACTTTTAGCAAAAGTACTAGTTATCTGAAAACGACATGAGCTAAGGCCATCCCTCCTACCCAAGAAACAGCACCACAGCTGTAATGAAGGAGCATGAGAAAAACTGCCCCTACTTTACAAATAACACACGCACAACATTTTCCCCTGTCCACCTACCCCCCCATATTACTGTTTGGTGCCTCTTTGCTCATTTCCGTCCGCAACTTTCCTTCTTAGCTGTCCTTCCCAAAAAAAAAGCCATCCGTAAACAAAGTAAATGTTCCTTTAAGAACCGCCTTTCACAGTTTAAAAATATTTTTTTTAAAAAATTGCATACACTCCATCTACTTTATATTTCTCAGTAAAGCACATAGACGCAATAACATTTGCCATTAACAATTTAGATTTGCAAAGCAGTAACGTGTGCTATTGAAAAAGAGGATTTGTCGTTCTAACCCAAGACGCCTGTGGCGCCCCGGATTAGAAAACACAATCCTTTTCCAAGATGGCCACCATATAAAGGGAAGGCGGTTGTTCCATTCATGGCCCCTCTTCGCTTTCCATGGCAGCATGCAAAAAGCAAACGCTGTTAACATATTACCACCAGCTCTTTTTTCCTCCCTTTCAAATGTATCGTAATGTCGAACAACTTTACCACAAAGCCAGTCCCAGGTGGACATGGCCACTGTAATCCTATCTTTTCTCCCTTCTGGTCATGGCCATTAGCCACATTGTGTGGATCATGACCTTATACCATGACCCCCGACATTCTGCCCACGCCCCCTGGCTGCAGCCTACCCTCAGTCAATACAAGTATACTGCTATGTTTTTAACTAGGTTATGACACTTGTGTAATACGAAAATACTCCCACATCTCGTCACATAACCAACCCTAATGATATTATACACTTTTTTGGATGCCGTTCCTCTCCAGTGTAGCCAAATGCGCCCCTAAGCGCCTACGTGCCGTAACGCAGAACCTGCAAATGAACACACAGCGACATACAACGTAGCACGTTACATTTTGAAATAATAAACTACTTTTTTAAGGAAAAAATTCACAATTTTAGAATTTGTAAAGTACTTCAATTTCACAATAAACTGTCCAAGACCATCGTACTATTCCCATGTTCAATCAAATAGTAACTTTGTTTGTTCAGTCGTCATCGAAAATGGTAATCGTGAGGCACACATTGATCTTTTCGCATACACAAAGTATTCGCTTTCAATAAAGCAACCGCTTCGGTCGCACAGTGATTTCCAAGACGTCGGCATGAACTTTGGCCTACACCACCATAAAAGATGTTATGTTACTCCTAATGGCCACTCCAGCGTATGGACAAATGGGGCTGGGCCGGTCTTTCCCAAAATACAGTGATGGTTAGGCAGCTGGTCACAAGTACGTGCATCTGGCGTCCAAAGAATCCATCACTTGGCATCTGGAATCCATGGCAATCACAGTACGGCAGAATGTAGCTGTTCGGAAAACGTAACAGAAAATACGTATCAATGCCCAACCTTTACCAAACAATTTCAAAAAAGACAAAAAGAACGTGGAAACTGATACACAAATCGATGTGGTCATACATGACATTTTAAAGAAATAATAGCATTGAACATGGGTTAACCTAATGAGAGCCTACAAACGGCGAGAATCTGCACTCTCCATAAGCAAAAAAAAAAAAATGACAACTACACAGAAAAATAGTACCTCAGTTACAATGCCAAAATGATTGTTCTGGTATGACATTTACCGTCTCCATTGACTTCGTTAAACCCAGACAGCAATGTACTTGCAGCAAAGAATCTTCTTCAACTGATATTACATGTGTCTTACAACATTTTTGAATACATAACCTTATCAAATGGTATTTTTTCCAAACTTGCACACCCTGCATTTTTACTGAATTTTCCCTTTCGCTCAAGGTCAAAAAACAATTGACCCTTATAAATAATAAAAATAATAATAATAATAATAATGGGTTCAGTCGGATGTGTGGGCCTATTGAGCCCGCAACCAAAAAAGCAAACCAAGTGACCTTCACTCAGAATGAAAATACATTCTGACTTTGCAACAACATATCTGAATGCATGCATGAGAACTGCTACTCCCATAAACTTGCAGAACCGCTGTTTCCATCAAACAGTGCAGGTGCCTGCCTCGGTTAACAAGTGCAATGGTGTTTTTTTATATGTGTTAGCGGCGATGTCCGCGTACACCAAAACACGAATGAAAGAAGGCAGACGCAGCGAAAGAATCTGATGCACTTCACGCTGTTCAACATCCAATCAGTGAACGCGCCACATGTCCGCAAACATGACGCTACGGATTAGCCAATCGGTGTCTTGTCCGCGGAGTGAACAGGGAAGTGTGTCCGCGGAGCGGACATAGATATCACTAATTATTTCAGACATACTTTTTGGTCATTTTAAAAAAAACTACTGGACGGATTGGCACCAAATTTACAAAAGCACACTTTCGCGACCAAGCTCCTGCTCCTGGCGCAAATTTGGTGAAAATTCGTCGAGCCGTTTGGGCTGTAGACGTGCACAAAAGTTTTTCCCCCATTCAGTCTACGGGAAAAAAAGACGCTTTGGGAACTCCCCTGTAACTTTTCCCCCCCTGAACCAAACATCACCAACATTTGCAAAGACATTCACAGTGGCCCATACACTTCTTTTACAAAGTTTGGTGTGGATTTGTCCAGGGGGAGCAGAGTTATAAGCCGCCGAAAAAGTGCTCTTCCTATGGAAACAGCAACTTAACCATAACTACACGGCCACTACCGTGGGCATGTAATATATATATATATATATGTGTGTGTTTTAATTTATTATACAGCACACTATCTGAGAAAAATTGGCTATAAGGCCAGAGCATTTGCAATTGTTTTGTAGCATAACACTAGTCCAAAAATCCAATACATGCAAGTCACCAACAATGCACCGGAACATTAATGCTTTAATTAATGTAATGCTTTGCTATTAAAAATGTCATGCCACAATGAAGGCATGTCCAACTGGCTTCACATTATAGACCAGTCTAGATACGTAATAAGATATTACAGTAAAGCATGCCAGGCCACATTTAGACATAGCTAGACTGGTTGCACCAAAATGCCAGTCGAAGCAATAACATGTATCATGGTTGTTTTATGACAGATGCCCAGACAAATATACAATGCCACGGTAAGAACCGGCTAGACTGGCAGCACCCACATGCCAGTCCAGCCAGGTAATTACAGTTAGCAGGACTGCTTTATCAGTGATGCCCAATTAGAAAAAAAGTCAAGCCAAACTAGGAAATGACTAGACTGGCTGCACCAAAATTCCTCTAGCCACTAATACCACATATCATGCCTGCGTAGCCTGGATATAGATTATCATTATGATTTATCGCACAATCCCTACCCCACAACACAGCCCCTCTCCCTCCAGCCCTCTACCCCCAACCCCCAAAATCAGCACCTCGCCCCAGAATTACCTCCACAACCCTCTTCCTTGTCCTAGTGCTTACGTATGAGGCACCTTGCCTCATAGATAAGTACTAGGACAAGGAAGAGTCGGACTGGGAGTAATGAAGATTACTGGTAACTAAGACAGGCACTACCTCCATGTCCCGCTTCCTCATCACAGTACTTCTTTATGAGGCAAAGTTCCTCATACTCAAGTACTGAGACAAGGAAGAATGGGGCTACGAGTAATGAAGATTACCAATAAGTAATCATAGCATTAAACACAAGCAGTGGCACAACACCATTGATCTGACTAGACTTCTATCCTCTGCCCCCCCCCTGAAATTCTGGGCTATGTTGACTGGACCTGGCTGGCCTACAAAGCGGTTGCCGGACAGAACAGGACACAGATGTTGAACGGCACCTAGGTTTCACAGTTAACAAAGGACCGGCAATTACTAAGGTAAAGCATTTCACTGTTAGTTATTAGGCAGTTGAAATTGTGATGTGGGTTTAGTACTTGCACGCCAGGGGAGTGATTGGAAGAGTAGAGAGGGGGCAGGAGACCGCTCATTCTCATAGCAGTTCATAAGTGGGTGCTTTCAGACTTAAAGGAGAGAGTTAGCTGCTTGTAACATTGAAGCTGCACTAGAATAGTCTCATTAGAAAGCGTAAAGACGTTAGATTGCCCCACACAAATAGGTGTGCCCCTTGCCCACTGCCAGTGAAGTTAGTACCTCTCCCAACATTTCAATGGTTAGCCCCCCCCCGAAATGTAGGTTTTGTTGAGCCCCTGAACACAAGCACACACACCATTTAACATACACATATACGCACACACACTCATACCCAGCCACCCATACATTTAAGTGTGCACCCTTTCACCATACAGGCACACCCAGGCATCCACTACAGTTAAACCCACTGTCTCCAGTAGGTGACCCAAATTAACTCCTGTGGGGAAAACACCTTACTTCCTTGTATACTAACATAGCACAAGAGGTTGGGCTGGAAGCTATATAATGGTTACTATTAGCACATACTACATGCAGTGCAGATAGAGTCTTCATACTAACTCTTTTAAAATGAGTACTTATGAACAACCTTTTCAGGTTCAACAATAGGTTCTTTCTACAACTTTCAGAGACCATTATGGCCCCAACCTATGCAAACATCTTTGTGTTTTATCTTGATTCTGAATATGTATTGAATTCAGAGTGGTGGATGGATCATGTCTTTCTATGTGAGATATATCGACGATGGTTTTGGAGTATGGAGTGGTCCAAAACACAAGCTGCATATTTTTTTAAAACGATGAATCAGATGCATCTTCGAATTAAATTTACAACGGACCATAGTGAAAAACATGTACACTTATTACACATAGTAATATATGTGGAAAACAAGCTCAACACAAGAATCTTCACTAAGCCCACAGACCGTAATAGTCTGTTGTTGACTACAAGCTTTCATCCAAAACGCACTTTAGATAGTGTCCCGTTGAGTCTGTTTTTGTGGTACCGATTCAACATTTCTAATCCTGAAGAATATGACAGACAGGCATTAATATTGATAAGTTTGTAGCAAGATAATGGCGGTCATTACGAGTTAGGGGGTAGCCATGCCGCTAATAGCGAGTTACGGGTTCCTTGAATGAAGAATTACCGGGCCATTCTGACCTTCGAGGGCCCGGTAATTCCTCACTCAGGGAACCCATCCCCATTCGAGCCTCCATAGGGCACAATGGGAACGGGGAGGGTGCTAACAACGGGCCCATTAATAATAGGCCAGTTGTTAGCACACTGGTCTGCTCGCGGTACCCGCTAAGGGCATCTGGTAAAACCAGGCGTCCTTAGCGGGTCCCCGCGAGCAGACTCATAATGAGGCGGTAAGGGGTTGATGGCTCTGGCACCTTTACCGGCACCGTTAACCCCTTACCGCCTCACTTGTAATGACCCCCAATATGATGAAGGAATGATTCAAGAAGTGGTTGATAAGGTATCGCAAAAGAATAGAGAAGATCTCCTTGCACCTAAGCCACAGAAAGTGATCCCGCCACTGGTTTATGTGACCGCTTACTCGTTACAGCGTAAAAGAATCAAGTAGGTAATTAAAAAAACATTGGTCTATGCTACGGATGGATTGTACATTCGAGAAATAGTTTCCTAATCCACCAGTTGTTGCCTATAAGAATAGCCAAAACCTTATGAATATGCTCATCAGAGCTGAGGTAACATCATTAGGGAGTACCAGGAGTACCTGTACAGGGACACATCCCTGCTGCATTTGTCAACATTGCAGCAATATCATAAAGGGCAATGAAATTACACTCCCTCACACAGGTTCCAAGATCAAACTGAAACACTTGTGCGTGTGTGATTCATCTAATGTTATTTATGCATTGAAGTGCCCATGCAGACTAATTACGTTGACATGACAACAAGGAAGGCTATGGGGTCCATTGGACGGAACACAAATCCAATATAAGAACTAGGAATTTGTCTTCACCAGTGTCGTCGCTTTTCTTAGACGCTCAACATACTGTGGCACAAATGAAGTGTGTAATCCTAGAACAGGTACATAAACCTAGGAGAGGAGTTGACATAACTAAATTGTTATTACAGAAAGGAGTCAAGTGGATCAATCATTTGGACTGTGTAGCACCAAGGGGGATGAACATTGAGTGCGATTTGACTTGTTTTATTTAGGATGGAGTGTCTAAAACGGGATTTTAAACCTTTTGAGTGTTAGATTGTGAGCAGGTCAGTCCTGCGAGGTACAATTCAGGTTGAAAAATAGCGATTTGTGACAAGGGGGTTCGAATTGTGACAGGTTAGACCTAACAGCTGGTAGTTAAGGAGTTGGAACTCCTATACTGGAGAGATATGGTGTACTTTTTTAAACATACAAGTGAGGACAGAGATAGAGAGAATGTGTTGGTCGATTTGGTTCTATTATGAATTTATATTGCCATACTTATGTGACTAGATATGAGTGGGAGGGGCTTTGTGGTGCCCGATTGCTGCCTTAGGGGCTGACCCCTTTTGCCTAAAGTCGGTACAACCTGTATCGTACTGAGCTCCACATTTACACTGTTTCATACATACACACTGGCATGCGATGGTGGGGCAGCTCTGTACCACGTAGGCTGCCTCAACACCACTGGGAGTGTGTCTAATGTTCACAGTTAAAAATCAGGAGTCACACCAAAGTTGAGTGCCAATATGTTCGAATACTGTGAAAGATACAGATTGGTCAGAGCTGAGCTCAATTGACACCTGAATATTTAGACTTTTTTGTTCTCTTAGTTGAGTTTGTACTTACATTCCCTGACCGCTCACTGATTACAATTCTCATGAAAAGGGGTGCAGAATGAACATCGTAGCACAAGGGGGAGTGGCCAGGAGGCACATGTTTGGCTTGCCGATTCTCGGCTGCTCGGGCTACAGCCTGCATGCAGGATCAAGTGTCCACAGAAGTTGTGAGCATTAAGATTAGACTTTGGGACATTTTTGACAATGTTTAGGGAGTTAGATGAATTTTAAGTGAAGGGGGGCCCATTTCGGATCCCATAATGCATATTCATTTAACAACTCCTTGCAACTAATTACATGCCAGAGGGGGAATATGATAGTTACCGGATCGTTTCAAACCTTTAACAGTGTAAGGACTTACAAGATGGTCGCCAGAGTTACGGCTTGCTTGCGCCTACTGCAGAAGGGCACGTGATTGTCTGATGTATAGGAATGCATTTAGGAAGGGGAACATCCACACAGGCTCGGTTATTCGGCCGAGTTCCTGTCCTAGTGTGAAGGGAACACTGTAAATAGAAGAATGTAGTTCCAGATTGGGTACACGAAGTGGACTGGGCTCCTCGTTTGTGGAGTGACTCACAAATGATCTATGTGTCACTTGTTAATAGGAGGAAAGTTCTGCGCATGCGCATTGTGAAAAACAATTAACATATCGTTATTTAGCCTTTTGAGGACCAGTGAGGCTGTACAGGTGAGATAAGCTGCCTTAGGCTGCTCATAAACCTTTTAATTGGCCCACACGGTATTTGTGTGAATGGCTACCGACGTTTGTCTTATTCTTGATTGTAGGTTTTAGAAACAGGATTGATTTTTCTACAATGGGAAGGTTAGTGCACACGATTTAATTTACATTTTCTTAGAATTATTTCACAGACTGCTTATGGCTACCAGAAAGTAATTGTATATATGTTTCTTAGGTCAATCAATGAAATACAAGATTAGAAGAACACTGTACATGCCCTGAAGATGGATACTTAATCTGAAACACGTTGATAATAATTTGTTGAGGGGTCTAATTGAATACCTGCAGACTAACCTGAGTTGACAGGAAAAAGGTTCAGTGTTTGTTGATTTTTTAACGTGGAAGCATTAGGTGTGACTCTATCACTGAAGGACATTGAGGACATTGAGTTCGAGAAATTTTAAAATGTGTTCCTGTGAGATTGTAATACTGCACTTCTGTTGCAAGTGAAATTTATTTTGAAATGTGTTCGAAGTGCTTATGATTACAACTATTAGGTGGTGTTATAAAGGGTTGTATACGAATTGATCGTTTTACAACTGCTTGAATGACAATTGACCTTTTCACAATAGACCGAATTGTGAAGGTCAATTGTACCATAAATGTGGGGGGAAACCCCCCACAACCCCCCACCCAAAGCCAAACCCCCCAAAACCCATATATATATATATATATAACCAAACCGATATAGATATATATATATATATACACACATATATTCGGTCAATTGTGAAAAGGTCAATTGTGACCCTTTAAATTCGGTCAATTGTTCATTCGAACAATTGTAAACGACCAATTTGGGTAATACCGTTATAAAGATCTTTGAATTCACTATTGAATGGTATACACAGTTTATTTATCTTATCACGTCTTTTATAAACCTATTACTTTATCTAATTGTTTAGGGGAGTTGTCCCCACAGGAGTGCATTTGGGTCACCCACTGGTGACAGTGGGGTTAACTGTAGTGTATTGTTCAGCTCTTCGTGGCCAGAGAGTATTACCCAGCTGCAACTGAAATTGCTCTTAAAGACTATTATTACATATGTACCCCTCACTGAATCAATAATCTAAAAAGGTTGTGCACCTCATACACACACTCCTTTTTGTATCCACCCAGGCATCCACCCATACATTTAAGTGTGCACCCTTTCACCACACACTCACACAGGCATACCCGGGCCGCATCATGCACTCTCTCATTAATACACATTACATTATACACATGTATATGCACACACTTACATGCACGCACACACATTTAACGAAAATACATTGTCTTACCTTTGATCTGTTGGTCCAGGGAACAAAACTTTCAGCTCCCTGCAGCAGTCAGGAATGCTTGTTTCCGTCATTGGCAGAGGATCTGGAGGCCTCCGTGCCATGGGGTGGAGAGGAGCCCCATTACTTCAAAAAGAAAAGGTTTCTTTTTGAAGTCATTCTGACTTCATAAAGAAATTGTTTTCGTTAAATGACCTAACCGGAACAGAAATAATTTCTTTAAGAAGGCAGAGTGACTTCAAACAGATTTCTTTTTAAAGTCTTAGCCCCCCCCCCTCCACCCAATGACATGGCCTCCAGCCTGTAGGCTTCCATGTCATGGAGTAGGAGAGCCCTCAGACTTCATAAAGAAATAGTATTTTTTTTGTCACTCTGCCTTCATAAAGAAATGATTTCTGTGTAACACAAATAATTTCTTTATGAAGGCATAGTGACTTCAAAAAGAAACTATTTCTTTTTGTCTGCTTTTGTATTTAAAAAAAAATATGTTTTTTTTAAATTCTTTGATTTTTTTAGTCTGAGGGGGCCCACTCCCAGGATATGTACAGGGCCCCCGCACTACAGGGGTGTAGGGGGCCCCCGCAATGCCAGTGGAAGGGAGAAGAGAAGAGGTGCTGCAGTGTGGATGGCTCTGCCGGCGATTGGGATGGGGTGCTGCAGTGGGGGTGGCTCGGCCGGCGATTGGGCTGGGGTGCTGCAGTGGGGGTGGCTCGGGCAGCGATTGGGATGGGGTGTTGCAGTGGGGATGACTCTGCCGGCGATTGGGATGGGGTGATGCAGTGGGGATGGCTCTGCTGGCGATTGGGATGGCATACTGCAGTGGGGATGGCTCTGCCAGCGATTAGGATGGGTGGCTGCTGTGGGTATGGCTCTGCCAGTGATTGGGAATGGGCGCTGCAATGGGGATGACTATGCCGGCGATTAGGATGGGGTGCTGCAGTGGGGGTGGCTCGGGCAGCGATTGGGATGGGGTGCTGCAGTGGGGATGACTCTGCCGGCGATTGGGATGGGGTGATGCAGTGGGGATGGCTCTGCCAGCGATTGGGATGGGGTGCTGCAGTGGGGGTGGCTCGGGCAGCGATTGGGATGGGGTGTTGCAGTGGGGATGACTCTGCCGGCGATTGGGATGGGGTGATGCAGTGGGGATGGCTCTGCTGGCGATTGGGATGGCATACTGCAGTGGGGATGGTTCTGCCAGCGATTAGGATGGGGTGCTGCAGTGGGGATGGCTCTGCAGGCAATTGTGACAGGGTGCTGTAGAGGGGATGACTATGCCTGTGTTTGGGATGGGGTGCTGCAGTGGGGAGGGCTCTGCCGGCGGTTGGGACTGCGTGCTGCGATGGCTCTGCCAGTGATTGGGACTGGGTGAGGTAGTGGGGATGGCTCTGCCAGGGATTACGATGGGGTGATGAAGTTGGGTTTCCTCTGGGATGGCGTGCTGCAGTGGGGATGTCTCTCCCAGCGATTTGGAGAGTTCTGAAGGAAAATCCAGAGCAAGCGTGGGCCCGAAGTGCTGATTATGCAAAGAGGAGCTATCTGTGATCCAGCAGCGGAGATGGCGTCTGACCCATAGAGGCTGCTGTTCACACGCTGGCCTCTCCAGTAAATTTGTCGGACGAGGGATAAGAGGCCTCGTTATACCCAAATTATTGATAGCCAGGAAATTAAAAAATAAAAAAGGCCAAGCATCCGAATTGAGGCTTAGGTAAATGAGATGACTTAGCAGGCTGAATCTGCACAGTGACTGAACCCTCCATGTTCCCCATCCCATGTGCTACATATTAATGTTCAGCATGAAAGCGCGTCCTTCCCCACGATAGCCAATAGAATAGTCTCTCAGTGGCAGAAATGTGGTTTCTTTGGTGCTTTTAGCACTATTATTCTGGTATCCTGTCCCTGGGGGGGAGGCTGCGAGGGAGAGTTTACGTGATATTCTGAGCAGTACTTCTGTGTGCCATAGTCCTTATGCATGGCACCTTTTGTTGTTTTGCTGACCTGCTATGCAATGGCATATCCTTTAACTGCTGTAAACAGAATTCAGCAATTAGCCCCGAGTATGGGAGCCAGGGGGGACTACTTGCCACTTCCAGGAAATGCCCCGAGGCCCATAGTTACAGGGCCGAAGGCCCCGGGGCATTACCGGAAGTGGCAATGCCTCCCCCCCCCCCCCCCCCCGTGAGGGGCTTATTGCTATTAGTACCTCGGTCCATAAGACCGGGGTACTAAAAGCAGAGCGTTTTGCAACAGAAAAAAAAGTTTAAAAAATGGCAGTGGGGAAGGGAATAATAAGTCTGTTTCCCCTTTCCATGGCGCCCATTGAAAACAATTAAAAAAAATCAAACGAACAAAAGGGCCACCATGGAAAGGGAGAAGAGACTGCACATACCCCTTGTCTCTTTGCATGGCGGCCATTCAAAAAAAGAAAGAAAGGAAACAAAAGAAATGACCACCATGAAAAGGAGATACTTTCCAGGGCCACCTGTCGCAGATCGGGAGCAGACGCGCTGGAGACAGTGTCCACTCCCAAAAAGCAGGTAAGTGTGGGGAGAAGGGAGGGAAGGAAGGAAGGAAAGAAATGTGGGGAAGGGGGGAGAAATGGGAGAAGGTTTAGAAGCACTTACCTCATTTCACAGGGAGGGAAGATGGCAGGCGCCAGCCCTGAGGAGGTTCAGGGCAGCAGGATTACTGTCTGGTAACACCCGCGTTCTGAGCCGCCCCATTGGCTGGGAGGCTGCCACACCCCCCTCGCCGGGTTCTAATAAACTATAGTAACAAAAACAGCCTTTAATGTACAAAAGAATGGAACTCGGGAACGGGGCCCTATGCCTACTGTGTTTTCAGTAGTCTTTGCCCATGGCATCCACAAGGCAGACAAACCCACCAATCTGGGTCTGTGTTGGCTGACCTAATCAGAATTGACATTTTGGAAAATAGCATTACGAGCAGTGTCAGTCTTTGATACTCTAGAGAATCATTCGTAGTGACTTTAATAGACATTTCATGTATAAGCCAAGACACAAATACCTTTGTGGTATGCAATATGTGAATGCTCACTATTGTTATTATGAAAACAATGCTTACGGTTATAGAGCAATGAGAGAGGTTTTGATATCAAAAGCTGCACACTAAATCACTTATAGGAACTCCCAATGTTAGCATATCAGGCACAGTGGGATTAAATGATTTGCCCAGGATCACACACTTTTCTTGGTGAAACAGGAATAGGGCCAGTCTCCGAAGTACTTGACCACATATCTTCACAACTATAGTTCTTAAAAGTATTTTTTCTGGGTTTGTGATTCAAGAGATTAAATAATGAGTTTTATAGAAATGCTTTGAAAAGTAAAACCCATAGGAAGAGCACTTTTTGGGAGGCTTATAACTTTGCCCTCCCTGGATGAATCCTCATAGAACTTTGCAAAAAAAAAAAAGTATATTGCTCCGTCGGATTGATTCTGCAAAGTTTGGTGAGGTTTCCTGCAAGTTCAAAGTTATAGGGGGTGTCACAAAATGTGTGGTTTTTCCCATAGACCCAATGGAGAAAAAAAATGTGCTCACGACTTCAGCTCAAACCGCTCCATGTATTTTCACCAAATTTGCACCAAGCGCGGCGGCTTGGTCCCGAAAACGTGCTTTTGTAAATGTGGTGTAAATCCTCCCAGTATTTTTTTTTTAAACTGCCAAAAAGCAGGTACAAAAAAATGAGTGATGTCTGGGTTCGTTCCGCTGACTCAATTCCCTGTTCGGTTTGCAGGTAGGCCTCTGATTGGTCCAGGGGCTGGTGTGATGTCCGCAGACATCAAACACGGCCGCTGATTGGTCAATAAAAAACGTGAGGTGCATTCCATTTTCTGAAACGTCCGCCATATTGTATCTGCGGACAGTCAAGACTGACCGCAGACATCACAGTTGGGAAAAAGTCTGGAAAACACATTTTGGGTTATTTGGTGGTGGAAAGAGGGGCTGCGAAGAGTGGGGGAGTGTAAAAAAGATGATATGGGGCTATTTTTGTAGGGTGGAAAAAGGTTGTGCAGGTCTCGTGGCAGTCTGCGGACACCGCAGTAGTTCGCAGACACCGCTGTGAACGGATGGCTTGGTAAACACATTTAGAGTTATTTGGTGGGTGAAAGAGGGTTTGGAAGGAGTAGGGGAGTGGAATAAAGTTGCTATAGGTGGATGGAAAAAAGGGTCTGCAGATGCTGCAGAGTCCGCAGTCAATTTTGGTGTCTGCAGACATCATTTCGATTGCAGGGGGCTCAGGGTGAGTTTTACTAGTTGGCGGTGTATGGTACGTACTTGTTATATAGTTAATTGTATTCTGGTGGTTGTGGCCAGTGGCTAGATTCTGGGGGGCATGCCGGCAGTCCATGCCCTCCAGAATCTGGCCACTGTTCGCAGCCACCACAGTAGTAATATGTGTATAGTAATTATAGGTAATGTACTAGGAGTATGGCCAGAATCACTACAGTAGTAATATGTGTATAGTAATTATATGTAATGTAGTATAGGTAATGTAGTGGGAGAATAAAGTGTTTATAATATGGTTATATGATATAATTGAACTGTATATGGTACTTATGATTGTAGTACAATCGAGGATAGTGCTTATAGAATATGTATTTGATTGTACTATGTATGGTTACTTAGTTCCATAGTGTTATGAAGCTGGAATCTCTAGTTCATTTTCTGTGGAAAAAAAACAGCATCATTTGTTAAGTAGGATAGTTAAAAACTTTAATTGCATACAATTTTACATACACATTTACTTTTTTAGACCCTCTTAAACAGTACATTCTAAGTACTACGTTTGGTACAACATTAGTGTATTACACACACACTGCTGTTATATTGACATTAAATAATCATTGGGAAAAAAATCCATACTGGATTAAAAAAAACCCTGGTTACAATTATGTGAGTGTATGATTCATAGTATGTTTGTTTGAAGTATGTTGTGATTAAGGGAATGCTTAAAATTGTTAGATACCTGTTGGCATAGTCTAACTCTATTTCTATCCTCTAGATCTGACTTTGTGGGCTTCTCCGATCTCGCCCGCCTACTGAAATCACTGCGTGCCTCCTAGCTGCAGTGTGCTTTACATTGCATAGCAGTCCGTGAGTCCTGTAGTTCTACTGAACTACGCTTCTTGGCTCTCCTTAACACATCAGTGAAGCGTTAGCGCCGGCGCATTTGGAGAGGCTGTTTCTTGCTGGTTCTCGCCGGGCGTACTTATTTGCCCCCCTCACCTCTGGCACAATAGTGTGGCTGTGTAGCTGTGAAGCGCTACTGTGCTGAAATAATTAGTGTATGCCTGAATGTTAAATTGTTGCTTTATTCTTCCAAGCAGTCAGGACTGCATTTATCAGTATTCACTTTCCTTTATTGAGAGAGCTATTTAATAGCTGTGTATTCATTTTTTCAGATCCTCTAGATCTGACTTTGTGGGCTTCTCTGACCTCGCCCGCCTGCCGGAATCACTGCGTGCCTCCTAGCTGCAGTGTGCTTCACACTGCACAGCAGTCCGTGAGCCCTGTAGTTCGACTGAACTGTGCTTCCCAGCACACCGGCTCTCCTTAACACGTCAGCGATGCGTTAGCACCGGTGCGTTTGGAGCGGCCGGTTCTCGTCCAGGCTCGGCAGGTGTGGATTCGCGCTGGTAAGTGCTCATGCTTTATCTCCTGGGTGCAATATGTCAACTGTCTGGCCTGGCTCAACTGATATGGAGCCTGACAGCCATGCTCAGAATTCTACATGCACAGCTGACCTGGCTCCTGAAACCCCTCCTGCACTAGCTGCAACTGTGAGCAGCATGATTGCCTCACCTACCAATGCTGTACTACATGGTAAAAACAACCTTGGTACAGATTTGACTGCTGCCCCTAAGCCTGTGCGATTTGCACTGCTTAACACCATATCTCTGTTCAAACATTCAACAGAGATCTTTGACTTTATCCAGGATAATGGCATAGATGTCTGTGCAATAACCGAAACCTGTCTTCATTCAGCGACAGGCCCAGCCCTAATGATGGCAATACCCCCTGATTATAAAGTTCTTAGAGCTGATCGGTTGACCGGGAAAGGGGGCGGGGTGGTTGCTCTCATCTTTCACTCCTTGCTTAATATTTGACAGCTGAATTTTGAGAATATTTTTGACTGTGAATTCTTGCAGATAAAGTGGGCCAATGATCCCAATAATACCTGCAATATACTCTTAATATATCACCCTCTCAATAACATGCCAGAGTTCTGCTCACAGCTGTGTGAGTGGTTGTCTAGGGATTTGAAACCAAGTACGAAGACTATTATGTTAGGAGATTTAAACTTAGGTTTTGATGATCTATCTGACCCGCTTGCTAGAGCCCTACACGCCTTGCTGCAAAGTCTGGGCTTTACACAGAACTTTCTTAAGCCCACACATACTGCAGGCAAGATTCTGGACTGGGTAGTCACTCATGGTGTGCAAGCAGAGAAGATGGAGGTCATTTGATGTCCAGGGTGAGATCATCTCTCTATACATTTTCAAATAGCTCCTCCATAGCATAGGCAGACAATTAGAGTTTCCCCTAAGAAAGCCAAGTGTCGTAACCTGTGTAAACTCACCCCAGCCTGTTTGCTTCCCTTTTTTTAACCTATTCTTAATTTTTTTGACAGCTTTGAGTCGTCCACTGAGCTGTTATCAGCCTATAATGATACTATGGTGGTTGCAGTTAAGACACTAGCCCCATTAAAGCTAAGATTGGTTAAATCGCAGCCCTCAAAACCATGGTATTCCCCAGTAATTCACAAACTTAAGTGCAAGAAAAAACTTGCACTCAAGAGCTGGAGTAAGGCATCAGCACTGGTGGATAAAGCTAGCTACTGTTTAGCAGCTAAAACCTATAAATTCGCAATTTCAATAGGCAAAAAAATCTTCATATAAACAAAGAATCAAGGATGCAGAGTCAAGTTCGAAAGAGTTGTTCGAAAATCTTGGTGAGCTTGAAGAACCATACCCTGTCATCTCACCAGTGATAAAAAGACACTAGCTGGTGCACCGAAATCCAGAATTCCCTGAGGCAAAATATTGCTAATATCAAGGAAGGGCATTGTGTCAAATCTTGTGTCACCCAAGATCCATTTACCCGAGCAAGACCCAAGCAATCATCTTCATCTTGGCCTCTCTTTAAGTTCTGTGAAATATCGGAACCTGATATGCTTCAACTACTGGCGAAAATTAAACCTAGCATCTGCAAGGGCGATATCTGTCCTGCCACCATCATCAAATCATGTGCAGTGATCTTGGCCTCTCTCATCACCAAATGTGTTAATCTCTCTTTTAGACCTGGATTTTACCTTTCCTGAAAAAAAAACACATTGGATCGCATCTTGCCTGGCAACTTTTGCGCAATTACTAACTCACCCTTTCTTTAGAAAATTCTTGATAAGGTGACATCAACAAATTCAAAAGTTTTTAGATTTACATAACATCCTTGGGCTCCAACCATTCTGGTTCCAGAAGTAATTACAGCACAGAAACTACTCTTCTAGACCTGAAAACCTCCATCCTTCAGCACGCAAAAGTAAAGCATCTCTTTTGATGCTATTGGATCTTACTGCGGTCTTTGACCTTGTTGATCATGCCATCATAGCTACCAAACTAGAAGATACTGCCTATTTTTCTAGTGAGGCGTCTAGGAAGGCAAGAGTATTTCATGAAGGCTCTATTGCAGAGGGATATGTTCTGGAATGTGGGGTGCCCCAGGGCTCCTGTGTGTCCCCAACGCTCTTTAACATCTTTACCCTTCCTCTTTTAAGTTGCCTTGATTGGGAAGACGTTGGGTATGCAAACTATGCGGATGACACTCAGTGTCCTTTTTTGCTATTCGACGACCATGAGCTTGACTCACAGACCATTAATAACACCTGCAATGGTATTCAATGATGGATGGTTCTTAATGGCCTGATACTCAACAATGGAAAGGCAGAGATTTTGCTGGCAGGCACAGCCTCCAAATTGCGCAAAATAGATCCTGCTTATGCCACCTTTCGAATTGCCGACTGCCATCTATCAACGCTCCCGAAATTTAAAACACTGGGTAGGACACTGGATTCTGAGCTCACAATGAAGGTGCATATCAGCAGCCTTGTGTCTCGCACCTCCTATTATGTCAAGGTATTGGAACAAGCAAGACCATTCCTTGATATGGCGGACAGTGCCACACTAGCTTGTGCTATTATCGGCTCTCAACTGGTCTACTGTGCTAGTCTCCTTCAGGGCATTGGTAAAACAGAGCTAAATCCACTACAGGTAATCCAAAATAATGCAGTTAGGACAGTGACTAGTGTTCGCATTACAGCACACGTGTCTGCAGCAAGAAGGTCACTCCACTGAGGTCACTCCACTGTCTGCCAATACAGAAGCAGATTATTTTTAGGACACGGTGCATTACGCATGAATGACTTTACGGGAAAAGCCTGGCTTATTTGACCAAAAAGATAAGGTGGCTGACAGGCGAGCACTACGAACCAACAACACAGGTCTGTTGGAAATACCTGCCGCTAAGCTATCCCTTGAACAAAAGGCAGCACTCTGGCTATGCAACGCTCATCCCCCTGATCTGAGACTATGCAGTGTAGTTTCAATCTTTAAATGTAGACTAAAGACCCTTTTGTTTGAATAAATCTCAGTATTCTCTCTCATTTCTTTTCCCTATGACTCTATCGCCCGATTGATACTTTACCTTTGCTTTGTGTTGTTCATCTTGTCCCAACGCTTCTATGCCTATGGGCACCGTTCCAGCGCATTACAAATAGACAAAATAAATAAAACTACATTAGAGTTTAGAAGATGTTTTGTCGTACAAGAATTGAGATGGCGTGTTTATTTTGCAAGGGAGGGTATTTTTTAAGTAGTTAGATACCTGTTAGTGTATTCTAACTAGATTGACTTTGAAAAGGACTATTGGAGTATTATGGATGTAGTTAGATACCTGTTGGTGTATTCTAACTGTTAATTAGGCTACAGTTGAGTGAGTATATTTGGGTTTAAGGAAAATTAAGTAGCCATTTGTTAGATTTGCTGGTAACCTATATTTTGGAGTAAGGGAGGTATTGTAACATTCAAACCATCCACTTCTTTTTTGACACATGCAGTGTTGTGCCCTGAAGTGGTTGTGGCACCAGTGAGGTATTTTATACCTACTGTATTTGAGAGGTGGATATAAAAGTGGTTAGCAGTGGTGGTAGAGACTTTCCATACTGCCTATTCCCTAGAGGTTGAGTTACCTGATGTGCATCTTGCTGCAAGCCTTTAAAAATTGTGTACACCCGCTGAGCGCCGCATGGATGTAAAAATGGTCTCTCAGATTTTAGCTGACTGTTTTATCTTTGCAGACCCCAAACTACATTACATCGTTTGGCTGGCTATTGGAGGAGTGACTGCGGGATAGTCCCTTTGAGCTCCTTTGAGCTCCTCCACACTCACACGTTAAATACTGTCTACTGCCTACATGTTTTATTTAACTTTTTCTATGCCATTTTAAAAGGAGTTGGATTTTTCCTTTCTGTAACTTCTGGAATCTGTGAACTTGTGACTCTTAGATTTTTAAGATTGTTTAAAGAAAAAAGAATTAATCTCTTTTACATTGTTTTCTAGTGCCTTGAAATTGTGACCTTGAGACATTGTAATATTTTTAGATTTGGTACTGTTTCTACGCTCTTCCCTGTCGTGCTGCACCCCTTTCAAATTGAAATGACACGAAAAGGGCTCAGGAGTCAATTGATCAATAATGACTCTATAGAAGATAAGCAAGTTGTGGCAGTCATGGAAGAGCCTACCCCTGATATGCCCTTGGCCATAGATCGATTAGTGGCTGCAAGTGCTATGGCCGAGCAACAGGATGTAGAGAAAATATGTATTAATCATAAAGAAGAATGTATAACTGTAGCTAAAATTCATAACGTGGGAGAGGCTAGCACTTGTTTTTCTGCCACTACCCCTAAATTGGGGGAAGATATCCCTAATTTACAATCCCTGACTTTATCGGGAGTTGATGGTTATATAAATGCCAACATTAATGATAAGGAAATATGTGTTGGCCATCAAAAAGATTGGATAGTGCCAGCACTAACTCATAATTGAAGAGTTGACACCTCTAATGTGGAGGGATTTGGTACACAAGGAGAGGATGGCACCACCTGTGATATGTGCACTAATGGGGAGGATCATATAACACCTAAGGGTAAGACCCTGTTAAAGAAATTGAAACAATCAACACTTCTCAATGGCACATGTGTACGTTTTGTTAGAGGAAGTAGGTCAACACATGGGGCTATCCACAAGACCCCGAAGCCCCACAATTCACCTGAAAAACAAAATCTGAAACAAACTGCTCTTTTCTCCCACATTGCTGGGCAGAAAACTATGAATTATTTTCAGGAGAAAATGTACACTAGTACCAAGATTAAATCCATAATCCCAGTGTGAGGGGTTGCAAGACTGGATCATTTTATGATGGACGATGGAATAAGGAACCCTAGAGAAAAAAATGAGCTGCATGATATAAATATCAAAGAGTTTGCTGACCTCGCTATGGAAAATAATTGAAATAACAATTTCGTTTTCCTGTCTCATAGCATCGTTCAACACACTTGTGATGCCTCATTTACAGGATCGTGTTTACAACAAAGCAAAGTCCTGGTGTATCTAAGGTTGGCCCGTATGGGGTGTGAATAAATTAAAGTTATTCATCCGGTCCCAAAACCTTTATATCTAGTATAATTCATAGATATTGCATGCAGTCAGAGATTAAAGTCATTCCTTCAAAATGAGACATAAACATTATGGAAATTGCAAATTAAAAGCTTTATATCAAAGAAACAGAAAATGATATACAAAAGTAAGGTCTAACATGTAACAGCATGTAAAAACAATGGTTTAAATGGTACATACACGAATTAGGTGTAGAATCATTAAAAAAATTGAGAATACATAATGAAAAAAACTTTTTTAACATAAGTTAGTTAACAGTCACAGTTGGTTGACAAATGAACTCTTAACAAGTGAAAGTATGAAATTGAAGAAAATGAAATAAAGAAACAGTAATATTCATCGTAAGCTGTAACCTTATTGAGGAAAACACGTGCCCCTTGTTGTGGGGCAATTGTGAAGAAACAAATAAGTTAATTATTTTTCGTATCCCAAAATCGAAAATTATTATGTATTGGGATTGGGTCTGCCAGCAGGATCACCTACCGAATTAATTTATTTGATTGATGAGCATGCAAAAATACAACAGTGGCTCAGAGAAAGGAGTCTCATATCAGAGGTCAATGATGATCCCTCGGAAGATACTCCACGCGATCATACCCTTAAGGAAGCAGTCGACAGAATTTGCTTAACACAACCCACTGTTTCAGCCTTAAATATGCTCCTAACTTCCTTTGTGAACCTATATGGCAATATTTGGGCTGAGGTTAGAGTACATTTTGAACTCTTGGATGAGATGTTCAACAGATTGGAGGGTATTAAAAAGAGTTGTGGGCTAGTCCTACAACAAAAGACCTCTCGGGTTGAGGAGCCATCCTCAAGGGCCGGTCTGATGGAAATTAAAAACAGATTAGAAGGCCTGGAAAATTATTTTGCGATAGTAGCGAAACATGGGCCATCTGCTACTGGGGCAGGGGGTGTCTATTGTTCTTAGGGCTGCCTGTAGAGACCATTGAATGCAATGTAGAAACTGAGTCTGGGTTGCCTAAGGTGTCCTCCTCTGTTGGTGGAACCGTATTAGCTCGAATTGCCCCCAGTGCAGAATTTTAAATTACAGATCGAACCATTGACGCGGCCCCTAAGCGAGAGGAAATACAAAACATAAACAAAAAGGGGTATAAGGCCAAGAAATCAAAGAAGGTTAAAAATATATAAAACACCCACATTTTTCCTCATCACATAAATATCTTCGCAATCTAATCATTCCAGAGTCGATGGCCAAGAGAAGCCTTAGAGGGAACGGTATACAGAAAGTGATGACCCCGGGTTTGGAAGAGAGTATTGGGGAGAGAATTGATGAAATGCTAGATGATTTTATTAGTCTTGGAGAGATGCAGCTGGTTTTAAGTGATCATAACCACCATAGTAAGACTGCTATAGTAATAATGCAGTAGGTGGGTTACCACAGACAAGGTTGGAGATTGGTATTCAAAATGATCCCTTAGTGAGGATGGAAAAAATTAGGGGCCGGCAGTCACCTAAGAAATTGAGGGAGCCCAAGCCTTCACTGGATATGGAAAATGTCTAGGACACTGGTATTGTTAAACGAATCTTCACGGGATCGTGGTTTACCTCTTTTTCCTGTAGACCGTGGAGTTGAGGTTGCCAGTCTGTCGAAGTCTTGATAGCCGATGAAAGAGTAACGCGAGGAATTAGCCCAATCCCCTCCTGACGGTATATGACAGGATGGCACTGAACCAACTCCCAACGCCACGGGTGGCACTTCTCAGGATTAGCGTGACGTCGGGACAGTGTTTCCACTGGCTGAGAAGGCTTGATGAAATCACCGATGAAAACGGAGAGGAACTCAGGAACTTCCAAGGCAGTAAGGCACAGGTACCGGCAGGGCACGAGACAGGCAAAGGAAGCAAACTGCAAGAAGAAGCAGTACTGACAGGGGTCCCCACTACTACTAGGAACCCAGACGAAACCTCCTCCACCCTGAACCAGGGACTGGCTAGTAACGAAAATAAGGGAAGAAAGGGTAGGGGGACCAGTAAGCAAGAAGGAGTAAAGAGAAGAGGCAGGACTGAGCAGGAAAGGTAGACCTGGAAACTGGAGGACTGAAAACCTAGCACCAGGGCTCCAGCAGCGCATACACAGTAACAACCGCGTTGAGACGCGTTGTCCCTGTGTATGCGATGCCTATTTATGGTCCGGGGTCAAAACGAGGCTTGGAACGCATGTTCCGATGCTGCGCATGCGCGGGACGTCGAATACTGACGATCCGCGCATGCGCAGATCCTCGCAAGATGGCGGCGTCCACGGCGCCCATCCGAACCGCGGGTCGGCGTGAAGAGAGTCGCCACCGCGGGTACAGCCTCCATGAAGGAGGAGACTGCTGCGGCCGTGGACCAGGGACCCAGGTAAGTGGCGCCGACGCCCGCGAGCGAGCGCGCGGCGTGACAGGTATTGAGCAAGAAGCCTGCTATTGGTATAAATAATGTTAAATCTGAGTCAGCTCTTCTGAGGAGAGTTATGGAGCCGGTGGAGGCGGGTATCCCCCAAAGAGAAAACGAGATGGACAAACAACTGTTTGAGAAATTGTATTTCCCGAGCTTGATCATACTGGAAACTCAATGTAGTTAACCCAAAACAGGTTTGACATCTTCCTGGGCTCATTTATTGATAGGGCCAGCACGAATCCTTGTATGAGGTTGGGTACATCTTGCCGTAGACAAACATATTTTTTGTCTGCAGTTGGACAGGCTGAAAGAGTCAATGCTCCGATCCTTGAGGTCAATTTGCTGTTCGAATTGGGACCAAACGCAAAAAAATATTAGAATAAGACAGGTTAAAAAAAGATATAAATATTTTGTAGGTGCAGAAAAGCAGTGGTGCTGCAAAAAGATTCTGAAACTATGCTGTGCATCCTCGTTAAAAGAGACCTGAGGACATTTTGGACGCAATCAATGGGCAAGAGCTTTTGACCATAGTTAGCCAACTGAACGCAGCCTCTGAAACCCAATGGGCTGATTTTTTTTCCAATTTGTATGGGGTTAAACCAGGAGGTCTGGTTGAGGATGTCAGCTGTCTGACCACATACTGCATTGGAGACTGGCAGCATATTATCCACTATGAGGTGGTGTTAGGGTTGATAAAAAGCGCTAAAACCTCATGTGCTGCTGGTCCCAAAGGGCTTACCAATAACACCTTTAAGGGGCAGCTGTTTGTTTAGGCGCATGTCCTCACCATGTTTTTCAAGAGTATTGTGGATAATGGAGACCTACCAACCTCCTGGCAAACAGCTTATGTGGTTCTGATTTTTAAACGCAGGATGAGAAACCAGGCTAGGAACTATCGGCTGATTGCTCTACTAGACACAGACTGTATAATGTTTGCCTCTATATTACTTATCCAGTTAAATGAGTGGATGAATGTTTCACAGTGATTAAATACATTTCAGACAGGGTTTCGGACAGGTCATTCCATGAACCTTAATGGCTTGGTTATGAGGGTGCTACAAGAAACAGCCTGGGGAAGATATAGTGGAGATATTTATGTGGCCTCAATCGATCTCTCCACAGCCTTTGACCGTGTTAGTCGGAACCGCTTGTGGTCCAAGCTTATGAAGTGGGGGCTTCCCAGAGGTTTATTGCGGTTTATCATCAGACTCTATGACAATTCAGGCATGCATGTTAGACTTAACATTGACGGGACCGACGTGGGTGGGTCTGAGACAGGGATGTGCTCTGATATTGGGGAATTTTCGGCTGAGGCGGGACTGGTTACTGCAAAACTGGGTGAGTTGCATATTCCTTAGTTGGCATACGCTGACAATTTTCTACAACTCGACTGCACTAAAGTGAGCCTTCAGTGTTTAATTAACAAATTTGCAAATTACGGAGAAGAGAATTGACTGATTGTTAACCCCAAGAAAACACATGTTATGGTGCTGTCGAGGGGGCAGAAAAAGGACAAAACTGGAATATGCAAGGAGTCCCCATTCATAAATCAACTAGTGTGCTCAACTTGGAATTCCCACACATGGCTCGGTCTTCAGGAGCTAGTCTTCATATATTTCTCAGACAGAAAGCTAGCATTCTTTCTAATCAGATTACTAAATTGGACCAAAAATGTGGGCGTTTCTCCATCAAATCCTCAGTTATTTTTTATGAGGGTTAGGCAGTGCCTTAGCTGGTATATGGGATGGAAATACACTACCGTGAGCTGGTGAAGTTTCAGGAAACATTAGAGGGAATGATGTGGAGGCAGGTGCTCAAGATAACTAACAGCATCCCAGCGGCGACCATCATAAATGAACTAGGATTGGCCTCCCTGGAGGTTCGGGTGACTTGGAGATCATTAGCCCTTTTTCGTAGTATGATTGCTCTGCTCCTTTACATGCTTTATGTAGAATTAGGTACATTATTGGATGCATGTGGTTCAAGGCTTAACCCCAATATGTTTTTAATTGGGGTTCAGGAGACTTGTGATCAATGTTTGAAAGCTCTTGGTATGGATAGAGAAACCCTTATCACAAATTCGGAAAGGATTGAAAGATTGCTCTGTGAGAGAGTCTGGATTGTTACCATAGATAGATTTCACTTATATCCCTCTTTGACCCATCTACAATGGGACCATAAGAGATGCAGGGTTATCTCGCCCCTTCTCTTGCAATTTCCAAATCGATACTACGGGATGATTCTGTTAAAACTCTGTTGGAACATATTGCCATCCCGTGAAATGTTTTAAGTAGGAAAATGATAAGCATGGAATAATCTTACTGTCAATTTTGTAAAATGGATGGAGTAACTGAAACTGTAAACATCTACTCCTCTCGTGCCCTGCATTATGTAATGAAAGGTTGTTTTTTGCAAAGTTTGCGAAATGGGGACACAATGGGGAGGATGATTTCATATGGTCCTGCTGTATTAATATTAAGAATACATCAGAAGGTCTAGCAATCGTGTCATTAAGTGTATGGATTTATATAATGTACAGGATACAGCATAATTATATATATATATATATATATATATATATATATATATATATATGCGGTCCACATATCAGTTTTTCCAATCCTGTTGATACACTAGTCTAGGCTTTGATTGGGGTGATTCTTGTCCTAATGTCCCACAGAAAAGACACGTATGGGTTGCCCTGCACGTCCAGTGGTAGAGAGGGCAAAATCTACTGTACTCAAAGACATAGTGAGCCTCCCACTGGGACAAAGGAAAGAACCATGTGTACTAATTTCAAATCTGATTCTACTAGGGTTAGTGATTTTATTTTCATTATACCTTTTACCATCATTGAACATGAAAAACAATCTCAATATACAGAAGGAAAGATTAAATGACATTTTATTTTATAATAATGATGGTTAATCTTTCAAAGAGGTTACATAAATGTGCATTGTTTTGTTTTTACATCCTATGTAGAAGATAAAACCATGTTGTGCAAAAGAATAAACATACAGTATACAAATATATACAATTATCCATGTACCAACATTTTGAGGTGATATTAATCGAGGCGGCGGCCGACCCTGTCGGTAACGGCCCACCGCCCAAGTTAAGGGCCCGAGTGAAAGGTTAATATCACCATTAGAACCTGTGCTAATGGTGTTTTAATTTTTTTTTAAGTAATCTTACTTTTATGTTGCAGATCGGCTCCGGCAGTGCTGTCAGGGAAGTCAATTTTCCATGTTGATGGTGGTGACGTCATTGACTAGGACAATGCACTTCCTGAAGAGCAGCACTGCTGCAGCCGAGATGCACAGGTATGTTTTCATTTTTATTTTCCTTTTCGAAAAAAGGACACCATTAGCAAGCGTATAGGGAAATTACATGATTGCTAAATGGTGAAGGGGGAGCGAGGAAGGGAAGCACCCGACACCAATGAGAATTCTCAGAACGCTGGCTTTCCTTGGTGAATACAGCCCGTATTCCGAGCATTCTTATTGGTGGATGGTGCCTCCCAGGGTGCTAATGAATGATAGAATAGCAAAATACAGAAATAAAGAGTGATATGAGTGGGTGAGACCTGAGTAAGAGGAAACAAGGTAAATATGGAAAAAACCAGGCTTGTGAACATAAGTGGGTGTGTGGGTCAATAGTGTTATTCCATATTGCCCTCTCTTTTGGGTAATGTAACACCGAGGGCTTTAACAACAATGAAAATACAGAACAATGTTTTTGATTTCTTGAAAACACAGAACAATATTTTCGGCCTCTAAAAGGTAGACCTCTTTTTATTGTGGTTTATTTCATTTGACCACTACCTAACATTGCACCTGTACATTCTGCATCAGCCTATTTGTCTCATACTCAGAGGAAAATGAGGCACTAGAGGGAGGTAAGGGTAAGACATTTCAGAAGGGTCTGCCTTTCAACTTCTAAAAGGTTGACATCTTTTTGTTGTGGTTGATTTCATTTGAACCACTACCTAGGGTCTGCCAATGTGAAAACAGGTGTTTAGCAGGAGGAAACTTGGGTGGAGCCTGTGTGACTTTGTTTCCCCAAGTTGAACCATGTTTCAGCTGTTATTCTCATTGGGGGACCTTCGTCAGGGCATCGGTGGGGACCCTGAAAGAACATACATATGTGTTAGGAGTGTTATCCTTCAATGCAGGTATAGAAAGCATTAAGTACCTCTGGTGTGACCCAGGGATTACTTACCCTAGGCTCTGAACTCCATAATGCGTGTCCCAGGGACACGCAGTTCACTGTACCGGGGCAACTGTGAGGGCATGCAGTATTGAGGCAATAATGTCCCACAGAGTCTTCTCTTTTTAGCTTTTTCACTGGTTCTTATGCATGTCTGATGAACTGAGATGTATTAAATGGTTTTGTACTTGGTTTTTCAAATGTTAGATCATATGTTTTAGCTTAAAACTGCAATATTGTAATGTGAGATGAATTGTTTAGTATTCACTTCATAATAAATGGTTTTATAAGTTTACATTGTATGAAATTGTTTATAAATGTTTAAGAATGCTGACATTGTTTATTAATGTGTAATATTGATATGTGTGATGAATTGAAATATAGGCAGTGGTTATATTATTTAGGCATTAAGTGCAATAAGAGTAATAATGTCCCACAGAGTCTTCTCTTTTGAACTTTTCCACTGGTTCTTATGCATGTCTGATGAACTGAGATGTATTAAATGGTTTTGTACTTGGTTTTTCAAATGTTAGATCGTATGTTTTAGCTTAAAACTGCAATATTGTAATGTGAGATGGATGAATTGTTTAGTATTCACTACATAATAAATGGTTTTATAAGTTTACATTGTATGAAATTGTTTATAAATGTTTAAGAATGCTGACATTGTTTATTAATGTGTAATATTGATGTGTGATGAATTGAAATATAGGCAGTGGTTATGTTATTTAGGCATTAAGTGTAGGATCATGTGATATTATGTAAAATCACATTAATATGCTTGTTTTATTTCTTATTAAATAATGTTATAAAGGTTTTCTTTAAATCATATGCCATAAAAAAACCTACTGTTGTAAAGGTTTTCTTTCCAAGAGATACTTGGCCGTGTGAAGCCTGTAAACTTACAGTTATTTTTGTTACCATCTGCATTGTACCTTAGAAATATTAGTATGACATATTGGCTATGTGAGTTCATTTGTGTGCTGGAACAATTGTCTGAATTACAAAAAGGGCATAATATTCCATGATTTGCATTCTGCAGAAGCTAGTGAAATGCAATGGATTCAGAATTTGGTATGGATAAATATACCAATTGTTCATTGGGGATGTGGTCTTGTGAAACATGGTTACAGAGAGTGCATGTATGTTTCCACGTGTATGAAATTTGGAAGATTTCATTTATAAGGATGATTTGTTTTCCAGTACTTGTAATAAGTACAGTAGGAATTCTTCTGAATCTTCCTGTGTGTTTATGGCAAATGAATGCACAATAGTCCAATTCTTACCTTATACCTTAGACACTGTAAGCGTTGTTAGGATTATTTGTGGCACTTCTATGAAGGATGAGCATTTGTAAACACAACTGGCCTGAGCCATTCAAGTAAATGTTGTGAACGATTGGTGGCAATTGAAAGAGAGGATTCATTGTTACATTAGGATAACAATTTACTCAATTTGTGTTGCTGAATTTAAATGGACCAGAGAGTTCTGGTTGCAGATCGTTTGATGGGCCTGCAGATTTTTCTGGAGAAGAGACATTTGTACTAAACAGTTTTGTGGTTGTATTTTTTGATGCAGAAGGATTTGGTTGTTGTTTTTTTAGTGGTATTATTGGAAGATCTGTTATATATTCTGTTTGTATTAGTTGTCCTTTTAAAGGTTTCTTTTTTTGAGGTACAGGGTACATCTCTAGATGGGGAACGTATAGTGCCCATAGCCTGTTGTATTCGAGGATGCGAGGAATGTCAGTATTGACTTTGCATCAAAGTTAACTAGGAATAGGCCATTGAATGTACACAGACCTGAAAGGGCTACGTAACTCATACCTTCTTTAAAGACTGTGCTACCAATCTCAATCAATGATTGATCTAGGGTTAGACCATGTGATTTGTGAACAGTAACAGCAAATGCAAGAGATAGAGAAAATCACTCTCTGGGTACGTACATGTCTTTGAAAAGAAGGAGACATGCTATTGTATAGCCAATTTCTTTAACTTCTGCAAGTTTCTCAGAGTGGATGTTGACAAACCGAATGTTGTTGCCATGTGGATATGTTTGGAAGCCAACAACTGTACCAATTGCTCCATTGAGTAAACCTTGTTCTATGTCAAGGTTATGTTTTAGAATTACTCTGCAGTTTAGACACAAAGTCAATATTTTCTTCAATCCAGCCGTGTTGGAGATACATTTTTCTAAGCTATTTAGTTGTGCTTTTGCTTGTTGACACATAGGAAGTGTCATGCTGTGCACTTCTAGTTTGTCTGTTTGGGAATAATGTGTCAATTAAATTGTTTTTTAAAATGTCCTGGCTATTGGGATCATTTGTGCCTATGTTTTTTTTCGTTCCATGTGTTAAAATCATGGCAAACATTGCCATTTACACAAACAATCACGGCAAAAAGGCAGTGGTTTTGCTGTTGCAATCCATTTAATGGATGCAGGGTACAACCCTGCAACACCTAGACCCCATTAATGGTATAATGGGGTACACCTTTACCGGGTCAAACCACAGCATTTTTTCTGCAATTTTATGTATAGACAACTTTTTTGCTGCGATTTTATTACTGCATACCATGTTTTCTATCTCTTGGTAGGATTTTAGTGCTCTTTTTCGGGATGAAGCTGGTCCAAGGTTCAGCCAGACAATATGTTCAGATGTGACATATAAGGTTGGACCTGTTAAACTGTCTGCAGCTTCATAGCACCCGCATTCTCTATGTGAGAACATTTTTATACCAAAGCTGTACAATTTTTGTGATAGTGTAATGCCGATGATATGTCATTCCCAGAGGTCTTTTAACTGTGTTTTCTCAGCTTTGATGAGATAAACTGTGACATATCTTTCAACTGCAGTGGAATTGTGTCCAATGTATTGTATGTCTATGTTTGCATTCCACAAGAGGGCACTGATTGCATTGTAATCATTGATGTACTTGGATGCTGTGTCCCTTTTTATGCTGTGTCAAACAGAAGACATCAAGCTATTTACTTGTCCTTTGGTGCAAACTGGTCTAGGAAAGTCAAAGTGACATTTGGTATAGTATTGGCCTTTGTATTTATATCTACATCGGCAGTATTTTCCACACTTATGTTTTTGGAAGTGTATGGTTTGGGTATGTAGCTCACTATCTGTGGTTTCTGAAGGGATGTTGCAGGTAATGTATTTTTCAATAAACTGCAAAACAGTGGTATCATATCATGGCCAAATTTAGGAGCATCTTTTATCCACAAAAGCATGTGGATGTGTGGTGCTCCTCTGGATGGATTGCACTTCTCCGAGAGGAGGAGTACTTTTATTGCAGATTAACGGCAGCATGGCAATAAAGCGATGGTGAACGTACCTTGATACATTGACATGGTGAAGAGAACAGAGTTCTCCTGGTGTTTGGATATCTATTCCGTCTTTATTTTAGTTTGCTGTGTGTAAGACGTGGTGCAATGCATCCCATCTGTACTCTGCACAACTTAAAGTAACAAACCATGTGGGTGGGCCTAGGTTTGTTAGCATACAAGATACATCAGCTTGACATCGAAACCAGTATTCTTTTGTACCACACATGTTTGCCAAGTGATTTGTGATACTTGACTGCAAAACTTCATCTTTGTCTTTTTTTTTTTTAATTAGTTGGCTAGCAGATATGTTTAAAAAGTTAGAGCCTGTTTTTAATGTGTGTGCAATCCGTAACAAAGAGGAGGTGGAAAATGTAATCAACATTTTGTCTGAATCTGGGGTCTTCAGAATACATTCTTAAAGAGCGATATACTGATGCACTCATTTGCGTGGACCTTTCATCATATGGTCCTCCTTTTCCTGTAGGAAAGAGTAGAGGAAAAGAATGTGCTTATACACTTTTTTCCAATATGCTCATTGGGGATCCTTTTGCTTGATGCATTTGATATGTTTCTAATGCATTGTCAATGTTGTCTTTGGAGTGTAGTGGGTGAATTGTACACTGGTCTAAAATGTTGGCTGCAGTAATAGGATCTACATGCTCAAATTGGCCAGTTGCCAGTCTTCATCTATTTGAGTGGTTTCTCTTAAGTTTTCCTCTATGTTTATATCTTTGTATTATTCACTGTTTCCTTTTAGATATTGTAGGGCTTGTCTAACTTTGATTAAGTCAAAGAGCTATTGCCACTTTTTTTGTCTTTTGTTGGTACACCATTAACTAGTAGAATCAAAGATTGATATACTGGTCTCTGCACTCCTAGAGTTTGTACGTTTTACTTTGCCATGGATGCCTTTTAGTAACTCGGCTGGAGGTAATTCGGCTGAAGACTTATTATAGCTTGATAAAGGTGTACTGTTTGGATAATAATGTTCTCATACAAGATAAGTTGTTTTAGAGCTTTTGGAAGTGGGAATATTCAATAGTTATTAGTGATAGTGTGTGATGGAATTTGGATATTGTCAAGATTTGTGTTGCAGTACGTGTGAACTATTGGGGGGTCAGTTATTTTGTATTTAGTTTCAGCTGTTGGATATAAAGCAAATTTGAACCATTGGGATTCCTCATTGTCCTCTATTTTGTAAGCTATATTTACTATTTGTGTGCTCTTTTTATAAAAAGTTCTGCAAAAACAGACACAAACTTGGTGTGGTATTTCAGCAGATCTGTTGCTATTTCTTTTTTGTATGTCTTTGTTAGGACATAGGTGTTCATGAGGTTTTCGGTAATGTTTTCTGAAGATACCAAATCTTCGAAGTCAACTTCAGTCCCAAAGTACTATTTCTTGAAGCAGTTCTTTGGCTGTTCCATGTAGAGAAATGTTATTTAAATTTTGCAATTCTAGAGGACTTTTTGCATAGTATAGTACATGCACAAGATTCCTTATGGTAGAATGGTGTGTTGCTAACATGTTAATGTGGTCGAAGGTGCTTTTGCAAGCAGTTCTTGAAATGCAGGCTAATGAATGTCCTCACAGACCAGTGTGGCTGCGCACTGGACAGGAGTCCATGGTTTGTAAAGTTTTCATTCTACTTTTGTCTTTTAGTTTCACACAGTGATTGAGGAATTATCATAAAGATTTAAAGGATTGTTGGCGTATGTTACACAATGAGCTGCACGTTCAAATGCACACTGGACTGTTTGTTTGGGTGAAAGAGTATTTTGTTAAACGTTTGTTGGGGACGTTTTTTCTACAAGGGTTTCTTTTGCCATAATGGTGCCTTCTAAAATTTCAAATCCTCAACCATTATTGTCTATGGCTATTGTTTTTTTGTGTTTTTGTTTATAAGCTTCTTCATTAAAATACAGTTCTGTGGTGTTTTTGTGAGTCCATTTACCATCACAGAAGTTTGAAAAGGTCTCTATATTGAGACTGTGCATGTTTAGAAGTATTTTTTGTAATGTATTGATTAATTTAGTTAGTGTTTCATTCTGTGTAAATCAATATAAACATGTTCACTTTGGGAGAAAAGCGCTGTCAATTAGAGTTTTGAGTATTAGTCGCCTGTGGTAGTATTTAAGGGTAGATTGCGACTTCAGCTATTTTTATAAGATTGTGAAGAACTCTACATTGGAACATTTATTGTAACATACATTTTTTGGATTGCTTTACCGTGGCCAGGTTAACAATGGTAGATACAGTGTTAGGTTTGTTGGTAGGTCTGCTTTTCTTTGTACATATTGTTTTACTTTTAGTTTCTGCGAGAGGGGCCTTGCCTTTTTTAGTTGTGGCTGGTTTAGTTTTGTTGAGTAAGGTTACTAGCTCTTTTGTTTTCATGTTTTCTCTACATTGTTTTAGAGGTGGATGACTATATGAATTGGTTGTATTCTTATCTGCTCTATTTTTCCTTTCTTTTCTACAGAGTTGCTTTTTGGTAGGCATTTTGTTGTTTCTGTTGGTAAAAGAGAAAGTTTGGGTTTGAAAGTTGTCCAATGTATATGCATGTATTGTAAATGGGTTTGTGGGTGTGATTGGAGAGCTTATTACAGCGTTGTTTGATTGTGAGGTGCCATATGACGTGTGCTTTGGAAGGTTGTGAGAGTAAGAGTCTATAGAGGTGTGATGGTGCTGGGTTAGTGAATAAGGGAGTGGTGGTTTGATTGAATCAGTAAGCACATTGTGCTGTTTCCAGGAAAATATTTGGTGCCACGCTGGTAGTGTTTAGATAGGAAGAGTGCAAATGGCGCATTATAATGAGTTACAGAGAAAGAAATGTTGGTTGAAAAGAGTAGTCTGGGGAATATATAGTGGAACTTTGCTGTTGTAATTACATACATATGCATGGTACATTAATTTACTTACTTTGAAGCTTTGTAGGAAGTGAAGGGTATTCTTTTTTTCGGTTCTTGTCTTCGGCAATGTGCTTCTTTCCTGTAATTGTAAAAGAAAGTTAGTGGGGATATGTGGTAATGGTGAAGTACTTTTAGTAAGAACGGTTTTTATCTTTGAAGGTAGGAGAAGTTGGGAAAAACTGTTGACATTTCTGGACATTTAAAAATGTTTGTTTTAGGAGCATTTTCATAAAAGTTAAGAAATGCGTATGTGCATTCATAGAAGCTCTGTGTGTAACATTTTGTAAAAGAGAAGAAAAGTTGATTTAAAAGATTTGTAGTAGACTTTTAAATGGTGGTTAGTGTGTATATATATATGCATACTTGCCAGCATGAGACATTCTAATCTGTAGGCGTTTATGAAGTATTCGATTATGTGTTTGCCTTCTGGGATTTGCAGTTCCACTTTTCACATTATAAAAGTTGTAGGAAAAGTCCCAGATTGTAGAGGAAAAACCCAGGACTGGATAAGCACCTACATATTGGAGTGGGTGATGTTGGAATGTATGTATGTACTGCCAACATATTAAACTGGCACACACTAACTGCAACTTAAAAATGGTCAACACATCCATTCTATTTGCTTTTACTTTCTTTTATGAAAACGTGACACATGGTGCTGCTGTAAATGCAGATATGCATTTTATTACTTTCTTGAAATTGCTCTTAAAATGAAACATGTTTAAATGCAGAGCATTGTAATTATTCTTTGCTTCTTGTGACCAGATGCTGCATGCTGCAATGCATGGCATTTGCTAGAGTGTTTACAAACGAGAATATGCTTATTGAGAAGCTTATTACAGGTTAAGTAGCAGGAACATTCTCTATATATATTTGATAAAGTGTTGAAGAAAATATTTTTTTAAACATAAAAATGTACTTTGGGCCTCATTACGAGTTTGGAGGTAGCCATACCCTTAATAAGGGCATGGCTGCCTCCAAACTCGGATCCGGGTTCCCTGAATGGGGAAATACCAGCCATTCCGACCTAGGAGGGCCTGGTATTTCCCCATTCAGGGAACCTGGACCTGGACTATCCCCATTCCCATTCGAGCCCCCATAGGGCTCAATGGGAATGGGGAGGGAGCTAACAACGGGCCCGTTGTTAGCTCCCTGCTCCCTCGCGGGACCTGCAAAGGACGTCTGGTGTCCAGAGCAGATCCCGCAAGGGAACCTCGCAATAGGGCGGAATGGGTTTAACGGTGCCGGCACCATTACCGGTGCCGTTAAACCCATTCCGCCAGCCTCCTAATGAGGCCCTATGTCTTGTTAAATGCAGATCTTGTTGAATTTGGAAATATAAATCTTGGACAGTTTTAGAGTAGTTTTTGATGCAGATGCCTTTGATTAACAGGAGATATGTACTCTCAGAGTTCAAGTGTACATCTGAAGTGTTGAACTGAGATGACAGGGTTAGGTGTAGAGTTTTTGGATGCGATTCGAGGATGGATGTGTGACTCTTTGAAAGCAGTCAATGAGGGAGTGTCGATAACATGGAAGTAGAAAGGGTAGAAGGGCTGCCCCTGTGTTACTGGGTCCGCAGACACTGTGATAGTCCACGGCTGCACGTGCCAAATCTAGGTCTTTTGAGTATACCTGTCATGGAAAGGGGACTATGAAAATCAGCCAATTCGGTTTGCTGGTTGTAGTGTACAGAAAGAGAGGGGTAACAGGAGTTTTGTTATCAGGAGTTGTAAGAGCACTGAAACTGCCCATGGCAATGTCTTTCAGAAGAGTGTGTGGATTTTGAGGGACTCTTTGGTCCATTAGTTGAAGGTTTATGCTGAGCAGTGTGGGTTGGCTGAAAAGCTTGGATTTTCTGAATTAGAAGTGTTTTGGTATGGAGTGTGAATCATGAAGTGGGTCAACTTGTTCCTAATTTTTGCAAATATGGCTGAATTAAAACATCCGGACATTATTATTGTTCATTGTGGAGAGAACAGTTTGCGGTACGTGACTGGAATGTCCTCACAGTTTGCAAGGAAGGAGACATTGAGAAAGGAAATGTTGCCTAATTCAAACATTATTTTTTCATGCATTGCCCAGACAGATGTGGGTGCATTCAAGTACATTTGGTCCGCAAATGGAAAAAGCAAGGTGCAATGTCAATAAAGCTGTCTGTGCTTTTCTGCAAGATGTTGGCATGACATTGTTTCATAATGACAACATTACATTTGATATTGCCAACATTTTTTGGAGAGATGGAGTCCATCTAACCAATGTGCGTAGTCAGATTTTTGTGGAAAACATTCAAAATGGTTTGAAGCAGTTTTTGTGAAAGTGGGAAGAAATAATTAAATTCAGTAAAATGTTTCTTAGTTAAGTATATAATTTTTTAAAATAAATATAAAAGGCAAAAACACAAGTCAACATTTTTAAAGCTAATCAATTAAAATGAATTCTTCTGTCCCACACCTGGAATTTTTTAGATATCAGCGGGCTACCGTACTGTCCTAAGATTATGCAGCCTGCACAGGGGCCTGTGACTTTTTTTTCTCACTTCTATTTTCTAAACGTGAAAGGTGGCTCCTAAAGGAAACTTATTGTGTTTTTTCGATTTAGTATTTTTGTGTGTGGCTTTTTTCAGTTTTTTCCTGGAGAGGTGAGGTAAGGTGGAGGAGGGAAGGGAGGCAAGGGGTACCCACCACAGAGACAGAAGGGCAGGTGGACAGAGGAGGATCTTGCATGGGCCTTAAATTTAATGTCTGGGCAGTGTTTCTCATGTTCTGTGACTGCAGCCTCGAAAGCACTCCAAAACCTCTCCCCCCCTACAGATCAGTGTGTCACAGTACAAACATAGCACTGTGACCCTCAAAAGATAAGGGTCAACAGCATTCTGTATGGCCCGTGAAGGCCACTGATGGGATCCTCTGCCCCAAATGAGTATGCTTTGTGGTAACAGGAGCAGTTTAAGATGATGGGTTGAAGGATGTCAACCTACTCTGACCTGAGGATCACCTTTCTCAGTGCAGTGGGGTGGTTAGATTTGGTGTGGCATCTCATGGAAGTTATCCTGTAGGAATACAAGCCAGGTTTCCCGCAAGTGAGAACTTTACACTCATTGCATCGAACTTTGCACTCATTGCATCGAACTTTGCTTGCACAAGCCTTTGGGACATTTCCAACGGTCGTAAAAAAAATCCCACACCCAGGACTCACTCAGAGTACTGGGGATAGGGACTTCCTCCACCTCATCCTCTTCTTCCTCATCTATATCTCTGTGCCTGTTCCCCTGTCCAGGCCTTCCACATGGTGGTGGTGGTGGTGGGGGTGGTTGTGGACATAGCAGATGTCATGATGCTCTCACAAAACAGATCTCCAAAGCAGCAAAGCACAACTTCAGGAACTGCCAACAAGTGCTCTCTCCTGGATAGCCAGATTGAGAATGAGGAAAAGTAATGGGTGGGTCCCTTTAGAGGAACTGTCCGCAGACAGTCGTGCTGTTCGCAGCCTTCCGAGTCGCAAACAGGCAAAGAAAAGTTGTAAAAAGTTGCCTGATCAACCAAGAATGGTTCTGGCAGCTGTGCAAGGGTGAAGTGTCATCTTGAAACACCCTAGGTTGACAGAAAATCCAGTTTTAACTGTCCCCGGTCATGAACACCATTCGCAGACACCCCCGTCACGCCACATGGGTGTGGTCACATGATGATGTCTGCTACCCTGACGGCTGTCCGTGGACACCCATCGGGTGGGAATCGCATGGCGCATGCGCTGAATGTCCATAGAACAGGCATGGTGCCAGCTGACTAATTAAAAGGGCATCATGTGAAACTGGACATGTCCGGACATCGCGCCTGTCCGGGGGGGTCCATTTTGAGTGCGGGCACCCCGGACAGTCGCAGTGTCCGCGGACTCATAATGCGAGTTTAAAAAAATATAGGAAATATCACACAACAATATACAAAACATTTATAGTACAACAAATGTATTTCTTCAAGAAAGGGATTGGGTACCGGAATGAAAAACATAAATGGGAGGATTAGGCATTTTTGTACAATAATCAGGAGGGGAGGAAGGAATTGAGGTTTCTTCAAAGCGTCTTTGATTAAAATGTTCAGAACTTGATGGGAATGATTGCTGAGGACAAGGGAGACAGGTGCAAGAAGGACAATGATAGGGAAAATGTTAATAACATGATTTTTCACATACTGTAAAAGTTCTTTACAATAATTACTTAGTTCATCCAAATTCTTTAGACAAGTTCATGATTTGATTATTTACAGTTGGGGATAGGACTTCTCTTTGTGATTCTTGGGATTGTGTATAATTAAACTGGGGCGTGGTTTTTTCATGAAAACTATGTACTGTAAGAAAAACAGAAATTGTTATTTTAGTAAAGTGTGTACAAGTTACATTATTTGTTTACATAAAAATATGTATTGTGTACCATTACAGATGTTATTATCACTAATTTCTTCTTTTGGGAAGTTCTCTTCTAACCACTCAGGTGTGTTTGCCATTTCTGTGAGAAAAAAAAAGTGCTTGTGTCTAATAACGCATATTTATATAATGAAAGCTAAGAATAGAGAAATAAATAAAATGCACTTACTATTTGGTGAGAATCTGTTCTCCAATAAGCACTTTGCGTTTCTCAATCTGTATGCAGAGTTCTACTGAGGAGATTATATGAAGTGTACAGTTATGGTTTTTGATTGGTGAATTCCATTGTAATGTGTGCTAAATGAAAAAATAATTAGTATTTTATAAAGTGTTTGGACAAAAAGTATCTTTGCGTGTCGTAAACATTAGTTATGATTTTATGTACATCTGTTTGTTGGTTGATGGGTACAACTTTTTTGGGTCTCCCCTATGATTCTGGGCTTTGTGAATGCCGTCTGACCTCTGCGGTCTACTGCACTGTAGGTGGACTCCATATGTTCCACATTGCGTGGGAGGGGGGGCATGATAATCAATGTTCTTTAAAGAAAAAGTATGTTTTTACCCACCTGTTAAGCAATTCAAATCGGGTTGTTTCTTTTCTAAATCTGCCCCTTGTTTAAATGCATTCTCATCTATTTTGGTAACCCAAATCTTGTGTTCTAAATCTACTGCCCTTGTCTCAATATTGGCATTCTCTTGCATTTTGGTGACACAAATCCTGATGGTCTAAATCTGCTGCCCTTGTTTAAATACTGGTACTCTCCCCTGTATTTTGGTAACCCAAATCTTATGTTCTAAATCTTCTGCCCTTGTTTATATATTAGTATTATCCTGTATTTTGGTAACCCAAATCTGGATGTTTTGTTTAAATCTGCTGCCCTCGTTCAAATTCTTGTTTAAATGACCTGCACCTGATTCACTTGTTCTGGTTGTTGCTAGGCTACCTGGTGAGTACTTTCTTGCACTGTGCAGTTATCTGCCCCTCCCCCCTTGGTATGCCTGTGTCCACTCCCCTATGGTGCTCCATCGCCCCTATCTACTCTAATTGCTACTCTATTACCTATCCTTCCTCTCTGAAAGGAAAGGATTAAGAGGGGTCTCCTGGTCTCTAACCCAGGCTTTCCTATTGCCAAAACCTATGTCAATGCTGCCTCCAGGAAGGCTATTACTGACATCCTCTTTGTCGTTCCCTCACTGCACCTATGGACTCCTCATATGGTCTCAGTACTCTCCCCTTCTCTTCTTCAATCATTAATGGTAGAACCAGATGGGAAGAGCTCTTGCCTCACTTCTCATCATCCAGTTATATAATTAATGTCCACAAGAATGGCACTATCAGGGCTCTCAGCCCAACCTCCTCCTTCTTGACCGGTGCATCCTGTCTCTCATTAACTTGCTCCATTCCCCTGCCACTCCTCTGTCTGCCACCCTGCTGACCTCTTCACCCCCACCGATGGGCATACCTTGTCCCTGTAGCCCTCCTCGGAAGACCTTTAAAGGTGGCAACCAGCTTCACTTAGCTATCCTCAATTCTCGCTCTGCTATTAAACACTCCTCTGACATCTGTCAACTCCTTGAGGACTTTGATCTTGATGTCCTCGCCCCCTCACTGATTAGTGGTTCAATGCCAGCTCTGTCACTGCTTTTGACACTCTCCTTCCTGAGGGCTACAAGATTCTCTCCAAGCCCAGGCCCAACCGTTCTGGTGGCAGAGTGGCCCTTGTTTTCCCTTAATGGGTCCCTGATTCTATCATACTCACTCAATCCTACTCTTCTTTGAATGCCTTGTCTGCAAGCGTTGTGTCTCTCCTACCCTCTTGCTCACTCTCGCCACCACCTACAATACCCCTGAGCCGGCCTTCCTCTCAGAGTGGGCCTACCTCGCCTCTTCTCTCCTTACCTCTACCTCTAAGCTTCTCTTCCTCTGAGACTTCAATATTCATCTTGATTCTCCTGATGCAGCCACTTACAATTCCGCAATCTATGTGACTCTCTTTCCCTCACTATTCTTCCCTCCGGTCCAACTCACTCAGCCCAGCACACCTTTTGATGTGCTCATCGCAGAAGACATCCCTTTCTCTAACCCTCTCGGTACACCTCTCCTCTGGATCTCCTATACTACCAGGCTAAGCCTCTGCCCACACTGCCAGTCTCCTTCACCAGCATTTGACCAATGAGCGAGTGTCAGTAGCGGCTTTTCCCACCTCTTTCATTCCCCATTCAACGCCTGCCATTGATTCTCCCACTGATTCAGCCCTTGCTAACCTTCACCTCTTCATCTCCAACACTCTGGACACCCTTTCCCCTACCATGAGGATTCACATGAAGCCTGCTTCCAAGTGCAATAGTTGGTACAATTCCGACCATGCCTTGCTGAAAAGCAAGAGCAGAGCTGCGGAACGGAAGTGGTTGGCTTCTTGCACATCCTCTGACAAACTGGCCGGCCGCCTGCTCCAAAGGCAAGAAAGATTCTCCTTCGCTCCAAGAAGCTGGCCCATATCCAAGCCCGCATCTCTGGTGCCACCAACAACACAGCTGGATTTTTCAAAATCTTTAAGTAACTCAACCAATCCTACTGCAGTCGCCACTTCTCCTCTTCCTTCCTTGGCCCTCTGAATGGCTTTGACCTCCCATTTCACATCTAAAACTCAGTACATCCAGCCCACACTCTCCTCTATCCCCCCACCTGATCTCAGGCTGCCCTTGGAACCCCTTCCCTCCTACTCTCCTCCTTCTCACCCATAGCACTGGGTGAGGTCATAAGACAGTCTGCTCTATGAAAGTCTCCTCCAAACAGATGCTTCCCTGCTCCTCCAGAACTATCAAGGACAACATTAGCTCCCTCGCTCCCTCCTTAACTGAGTTATGCAAATACTTCTTTGACACTGGCACCTTCCCACTTCATCTCAAGCACTTCTTTGTGCCCCCTCTTAAAATGTCTGTCTGCAGACCCTTCCTGCCTGGCTAACTACCACACTATCTCCACTACCCCCTTCTTGGACAAACTCCAGGAGAAGTTGGTCATCACCCAACTAATCCATCACACTGAATCCGTCGGCGGTCTCCATGACCACCAGTGTGGCTTCAGAGCAGCCAGACGCAAGGAAACTGCTCTCCTGAACCCCTGTGAAGACTTGCTCTCAAGCCTTGACTCCAACTCTCATTCTGTTCTCATTCACCTCGATCTGCCCTCAGCCTTTGACACTGCCAATCATGCCACCCTCATAAATCGCCTCTGTGATACCCTTGGCATAACAGACCGGACACTGGACTTTTTGACTTCTTTACTTTCTCATCGGCCCTCCCAGGTTCAACTTGGCCCTTTTCTCTCCTGCACCTCACTCTCTACATGTTGCATATCCTCTCTCTGTGCCTTTTCATCAACATTTACCTTGTCCCTCTCGCCCACGTGATGTCCACCTTCTCTCGTCATTTCCAGTGTTATGCTGAAGAGACAAAACTCTCATTTAAGCTTCCCTCCTCAACCTCCTCTCCTTGCTCTCTCATTCCCGACTGCCTGACTGATATTCAGGTATGATGTGCTGCTAATGATCTCTGCCTCAATGCCAGTAAGACCTTCTCATTGGGACTGCTGCCCCTTCCTTATCTCCTACTCTCCGGCCGCCCTCCTTGGGCCCTCTCCCCCCCCCTCCCTTGTGTGCGGCAAAAAACCTGGGCATCATCTTTGACTCCTCTCTCTGCTTTTCAGTTAATATCGCTGACCCTGCCAAGAAGGCCAACTTTCAGCTTCACCTCCTCAGAGGCATTCTCCCTTTCCTCACCTTCCCCCAGAAACTCAATATCTCCAGATCTCTGGTTCTCTCCAGGCTGGACTACTGCAACAGCCTCTTCCTCAATCTTCTTCTTTCCTGCCTCCGCCCTCTTCAAATAGTCCAGAATAGGACTCCAAGACTTATCCTTGGCCTCAGGCCCAGGGACTGGATCTCTCCAGCCTTAAAATCTCTCAATTGGCTTCCGTTCATTGCAAGGATCAAATTCAAAACCCTCTGTATCATTCACAATGCTTTCTGGTTCCTGGGAGCTTGCTACATCCAACTCTCTCTCCCTAAATACCTCCCTTATAGAGTTCTTTGGTCCTCTAGCTCCAATTCACTGCAGATCAGACGTTTCTTCAAGCTGAGAATGGGGGTAGATCTCTTTCTTCAGCAGGAGCCTCCCTCTGGAATGGACTCCCTGCCCATCTCGGACTTGAGCCGGATCTTCTTAAGTACCAGAAGCTTTTCAAGACTTTCCTTTTCTCCTCCTTCCCTCTCCCCCTCCCTTGCTAATTTCCCCCCTTGTTGCTGCAACTGGCTCTCGGCACCCTACGAGTCTTATAGGTGCTAGGTCCTGCTCGACCAGTGTCACCCAGCCCCCTTATCCAGCACTTGCCCGCAGGCACCCTTCCCTGACTAGCCTACTGAGTCTGGTCCGCCCCCATCCTCGCACTAATTGACCCTCACCCCTGGTACTCGGGGCACTTGGCCCTGTGGGCTCTCTCTAGCACTTGCCCAGTTCCCTGGGCCTCCTCACTCCTGCACTTCCCCCTCTTCCCTGTCCTGTATACCATCCTTCCTCCCTGTCCTGCCTCCTCCCCTTGCACCTCCTTTACTGCACTTGCCCGATCCGAATGTCACAAAGCCTAATAGGACCGTGCCTGTTGTTTTCTCCTATGCCCCCCCTCTTTTGTCTTGTGGCGCCTGGAAACACCTTTGGCCTTATGGGTGCCATACAAATCCTCAATAAATAAATAAAATAATTAAATTGTGACTCTCTTCTCTTATAATATGTATATGCTCATGGGCTTTGCAATTGGGGTTAAACTGGTCATGACTTCCCACATCCACTGAATTTAAAGGGTTTTGTTGCGTTAAATGTGGTCCACTTAACTGCACTTTTACAAACGTTTTTTCCAGTGAATTTCAAGGGTTTTGAAATACCATCCTTTGTTAGGGGCCACTAGACATGGTCTTTGGCCATAGCCAGTGACCACGGCCTTATGCCGTGTCTCCTGGACATGGTTCCCTAATATGTTTCTTTTGGACCCACAAGGCAGAAAGCTGTGGCCACTATACATGTCTTTTTGGCCCACTAGCCAGGGCCTTCACATCGAAGAAAATAAAATGGCGGTTTTTCATTTCTGAAAAGTCTCTTTGAATCAATGCACCATGGGAGACATAACTATAATTTTGAACACAATAACCCCAGCCGCCCGGGAACTCGAATTAACGCTTCATGCCCACGTTGTTTCATACCTGGTGCAATTCCATCCAGCAGTTTTGGCTGTGCACCTGAGCACAAATAAATGGGGACTAGCCGAAATGGCATTTCTTTAACTTTCTTAATAATTTTGAATTTTTTAAGGGATGTTTCCCAAAATGTCCAGTCTGGGGCAGGGGTTGGGGCGAGGCCTACGTGACAACAATAGTGTCTGTAAAATGTCATCCAAGTCCGTCAAACGAGTCAAAAGTTATTATCAATTAATTTTTCGAGTTTTCTCTGTATCTCGCTCCTCAACTACTATTGAAGCATCTTGAGCAAAGCAAATGAGTACAGCATTATTTTACCCATCGTGAATGCAGGATTAAAGTGCCAGCCTCCACAATTCTCATTTGGGTTTTAAAACTCTTTCGAGTGAACAAACAAATGAAGAGCAGTTTGAGGGGACCTGCTTCAGTCATTGTTTCACACAGAATGCAGCATTGTGAACCCTTTATCACAAACCATTTGTATCTCAAGGAGCAATAGTCCTTTCGTAGGTAGCCCTGTGATGGCTCATTAACGCCCTCATCCCTCTTATTGTAATGTTTTGTTGATACAAAGCACCACGGACGGGCAACCACTGTACTTCCTTGCTAAGCTGGGGAAGGCATTGGACAGCCAGTATTGCTTCAGAGGAACATTGCCCGGGCTTGTATCTGTTCCTGGCATCCTCTCTCCATGTTGCCGGACAAATCCCATGAAAAGAGGACAGTCCAGCAAAAGACGGGACGGTTGGCCACCGTAGGTGCGACTGCTCCAGAGTTTCCCCAGCAACAGCACTGAAAAACACCTTAGGCAAGTTGTTCAACTCTACGGTCTGTAATATAGGTTTTGAGGAGTACCTCATGTTTGTCTTGGAGGACTCGGAGGGAGGGAGGCAGCAGACGGGGTAAGGGTTTTGGAGTAAGGAGTGCGCTTATGGCCTGGGAAGGTGATCTGCAAGGGTAATGTGTCTGCTGAGGGATGTGTTGGGACCATTGAGCACGTTTCCAATGAATTGCCCTTCAGGACTACACAGATTTAGGAAACGGCATGAAGGGGAAAAAGCAAGCCTGGGAAGCCAGATTGAAATCTGCTCTGAAGGGTTTTCTGGTGAGGCTGGCATGTGGTCTATGTGAGTGATGCACCTGTCCATTTGTGGGAGAGGGAACCATTCTGGGGAATTCTGCATTTGAAGCTGGTTCTGGGTCTCCATGGGTGGATCCTCTCTGCTGCTTTTGGATGCGTCCTAGGCAATGTCCACAACTCTAGAATAGCGCTGTCCGACCACAGGTGCATATGCACATCGTTCTCTGGAGAGCTGGCTGCGTTTGAACTCAGCTATCTGAGCGGTGAACAGCATCGCGATCTCACCCTCAAAGTTCACTTATTAAAGGTAGTTAATGTGTCGTTTGTTTGAGTATTTGATTGCTGGAGAAGACTGCAGGCTTCATTGTGTTTTTTCAATCTGTCCTTTTCCCCAGGAACATTAGTCAATCCAGATACACAGCTTGCGTGGGCGAGTATCAGCTAACCTACGGCAACCCCAACGCAGTCTGCTCGACGATCCAGACGCTGATACTCCATCCCAGCTATACGGCCACGGGAGACCCCGGAGACATCATGCTGATGGAATTGAGCACACCGCTGAACTTCACAAACTACATCATGCCCATCTGTCTACCGTCCCCCTTCGTCCAGGTGCCATCTGGAACCCAGTGCTGGACCAGCGGCTGGGGACATATCAATTCTTCAGGTAAGCGCATGTGATTGGGTGTCCCTTTTACCCGTGACCAACCTTCACCAGTGGCTCATGCCGCTCACCAGACTCAGCTTTTCAGAGGGCATTTAAAGAGAACGAGACCAGAGTGTGATTTCTTCCACGTTCCTTCCATTCAGGCAATACAATTGATTGCAATTGGTTATATGAATCTGTTCGAATGTATTGCTTCCCCATGAATAACAAAGTGGAAAGTTACTTTGTGGTAGATTTCATCATTTGTTTTCTGTTAACGGTGGTCACCATCATAGCCTCCGGCCACCTGCTCACCGACACCTCCTGTGTATTTTCCCACCCCTGCGCCCTTCCACGCCCTCTTCTTATATCTCTCTATTTTACCTACCACGAAGCAACTTACCACTTTATAATTAATGGCGAAACCATGGTACACGAAGAATCGTATGCGCTCTATTCCTCTGCGGGGTAAACGGTCTAAAATATTTATGAATCCTAGAACTCAATCAATAACGTTTCCTCAAAAAATACAGAGTTTTATCAGGCATTAATAACGAGGCTCTTTACTCCACGATTACAAGTGGAAGCCTTGGAAATGACAGGAGGAAATCCCACCAGACCCAACGAGATCAGCCTATCCATTGCCCATCCACTGCCAGCTCTTGGCGTATTAAAGATCAAGGTAAATACCGGCACCCAAACCCTCTTCTCATTTTTATAAAACTCTATTGGGATTGAGTCTGGAGCAGCCGATTTCTTATTAGCCACCCTGGCAAGTGCTTTGGCGACTTCTGCAATTCTATTGCCAGATGCTGCAGCGCTTTCTAGCTTGAACCAAACTTGCCTGAGAGATTCCCGTTTGCTGTTCTTCATGCACTTCTTATAAAGAGATCTAGCTTTGGCTACTTTTTCTTGATCTCTGGGCTGCTGCCTAAATGCAAGTAAGATAATTTGTTTTGCCGTCACACATTCATTGTTGAACCACTGAGGTTTACCTGATCTGGCTTTCAGGATAGTGGGGGTTGTCCTAAATGCTATGCTGCTTGATGCAGTTATGTCTATCCAGGCTTTCCACTTATCCTGATCATTGGCCTCGATGCATAGACATATCTCCAGGTTGGGCATAACAGGCATTACCTGGGTGACCAACCATTCAGGATTCACCTGCCCCCACTGCTGCGTTTTCTACGCCGGTGCAGCAGTCTTGTTGCTCCTTGCAGGACCAACGGCTGGCCCACACCACACCATCAAAACGAAAGGGTCATGATCACTTTCGACCCTGCAGACTATCTTAAAATCTTTAATCCAGGGCCAATTCTCGTTGCCTAGTATGAAATAATCAATGGTTCAATGGTATCTTGCCTTCGCGAAGGTAAACTTCCTTGGGGCACCTGATGGAAATCTTCCATTCAATTGCCTCAACCCTATATCAATAAGGGCGTCTATGAAATTCTTGCCTTGACGATCTGCCTTAAGATCTAGCAAAACTGGTCAGTGAATGGCAAATGCCATATTCTCCTCTGCTGCACCTTCGGCAGTACCACAATAGTTGCCCATTTTTAAATTGAAGTCACCACTGAGTAGGAACTTCACTCACACTGTGGAGCTTTCAGAATTTCTTACCATATGTAGAACACCCAATAGCCTCATCAGTGACGCATCGCTGCTGCTATCGCTTAGTGCATTATAAAAATGTGCTATGTGCCATAGAGTTCCATCAGCCAATTCTACATCTACAATCAGTAGTGTTGACTAACATAAGAACAAACTAGATTTTTTGACCATCTACGATCTCCGTACATATGTAGTGAGACCGCCACACTTCCTAACTCTCAAGGTGGGTGATGCTTTCGTGCAATAGGCCACAACTTTATTCCTACAAATACTATAACCGGCCCAAGTATCCTGGAATAATAACACATCTTATGTCTCCATGAATCCCACATAATCAGGATCTTTCAGTCACAAACTCAGGCCAGCAACGTTCAATGTAACAACATTTATAGAACTCAGGCAGGTGATATCGCTGTTTGGGCCTGGATGGGGGAATATGCATACTACAACCATAGGCAGTGTCCTTCGAGCCTCTTGTGAGGGTAGACGAAAAGGGTCTGGCTTGTGTGCCCTCCAGCACAGCTTGGTTCAAGTCCATCATATCTATCGTTATGGCTGGAACTGAGAGACCATTAAAAAGATTGAATGCAGGTGCTTGTGTTTGTGCTATTCCTCTGGGTAACCACCGTGGCATCGCAGAGGGGAGCATGCCACGTATCATGAAGATGACATACAATGGGCTATTTGTCCCTACGCACTTCCACACCTTTCAGTGCCATAGCATCCACACATTTTAATATGTCTGACTGCAAATGCTGGTTTTTCACCCCAAATCTCACATTACAGCCGCCACAATACATGCAATCTTATAGAATTCTAGTTGTCGTAAAGATTTTTAACGATAAGCCAGTGATCCCCAGAACTTCCGTTACTGCTCCGATCAATGATCTCTTGTAGATAATATTTCCCCTCCTCCAGCCGACCAAGGGATCCGCCGCAGAGTTATTCATCGTGACAAGGTCACCTGCGGCTTCCAAAGTCTTTGAACTTGTAAAATACGGTATTAAGGGCTGTCCCCTTTTGTTAGCGCAGCTTACGTTCTCTGAATTTACTGTAGCCATATCAGTTGTCAATGGCACAAGCAATTTGATTAAGTTTCCCTCAATATTCAGACCAGTGCGTGGTTTCCTTAGGTCCCCCCTTGTGCGGCCTCTGCTTCCTGGCCAAAAAATGATGAGTTTTGGTACCCTCTGCAGGCGTCGATAGGGGCACGGGGATAATGCCCCTCTTAGTGGGGACATGGTTTCCCATGCTTGACCTCCCTAAGTCAGGAATTTGAATGGACATGAGGTTGGTATATATCCCGGCATCCACACTTTGGATTTTTATACTACTTTCCTTATTACTCATCGATGCTCGAAAAGCACCGTCACCGGCCAGCTTTAAGATGACTTCTAAGCATTTGTCCAGGCGCTGCTCCAGACGCAGCTCATCACCAGCTCGAAAGGCGTGAAATTTGTCGATCTGATCCTTTAAGATGACTTCTAAGCATTTGTCCAGGCGATGCTCCAGACGCAGCTCATCCCCAACTCGAGAAGATTGCAATTTGTTGATCTGATGCTTTAAGGTGACTTCTAAGCATTTGTCCAAGCGCTGCTCCAGACACAGCTCATCCTCATCTCGAGAGGCTTGCAATTTGTCGATCTGATCCTTTAATATGACTTCTAAGCCTTTGTCCAGGTGCTGCTCCAGACGCAGCTCATCACCAGCTCGAAAGGCGTGAAATTTGTTGATCTGATGCTTTAAGATGGCTTCTAAGCATTTGTCCAAGCGCTGCTCCAGACACAGCTCATCCTCAGCTCGAGAGGCTTGCAATTTGTCGATCTGATCCTTTAATATGACTTCTAAGCCTTTGTCCAGGTGCTGCTCCAGACGCAGCTCATCCCCAGCTCGAGAGGCTTGCAATTTGTCGGACTGATCCTTGATGTTGTCTATGGAGAGATTGATGTCATTCAGCCAAAGCCCCTTTATTCCCCTGTAGTCAGTAGGGAAATCTCTAGTAGAGGTGTCAACTATATCCTCATCATCTAGATTATAGTGCGTCTGAGATTTCCTGAAGTAAGGATTAACCTCCTGTGAGTTCTCCATGTGAAAGCAAAAATCTGTTCGCTCATTTGGCACTGAAGGGGCCCTCTCTGGATTGATGGTGAAATGGTTAGGGGAGCAGAGTGCACATTGGTATCTTCGTCCAGCATTATGGTGTCTTCTTGTTCTTCTTGCATGATCGACCAAGGTAGCAGAGCCTCACCAGCCACTGGGTCAAGGTTCACGTCACTAAATGCAGGCATAGGCAAATTGAGGATTATTCCATTGGATTTTCTACCAGCAGCATTGCATTTAAGGAGCTCGTCTACTTGTTCTATGTTCGTGCGCTGGATGTGGGTCTCTGGGACAATATATGACGTGGTTTGTGGCAGGTCCTGGACTCTTTCCTGTGGCAGAGATTTCCGCTACCACACAGTTCTCTGCATAATATCAATCAATCGACCTCTGGAGGGCCTCCATCTAGGACCTGTCCAGCGGTACGTATTTCCAAGTGGTGCCCTCCCTCAATCCACCTGGTGTTCCTGGTGCTCCTGGTGCTCCTGGCATTCTGCTTGGCTCGTATCTAAAATAGAGAGTTGGACCCTTGGGACAGCACAAATTGCTGTGAATCTGGGGGACTCAACGATGACGTCTCTGTGTCCCCTTGAGCCTCCAATCTCTTCGTCCCCTGTTGCTCTATCCTCCAATTTAGTAGGTGGTCACATGGCTCCTAAGCACCCACCTTATAGTTGTTTGGGAGTAGTTCCTGGCTGCTTTAACCATTTTAGATGCCTTAGCTGTGTTAGCCAGGTGCAATAGCTGGAGAGGCGCATGCCGTTTCAAAGTCTTGCTTGCCAACATTTCCCCACTTTTCTGCTTTGGCTTGGCTACCATTATCACAGCCTAGCAAGCACAACAGGGTGGGTAGAAAGGTAAGTGAGAGAGCACAACAAACGAATAGGCAGGACAAGCAACAAAACAACAAAAAAAAGCAATGGAATTCGAGTTTGGCTTTCTCATGCGCCATTTAACATTCTGCTCCTTCATCTTGTACAGCAGTTACTAGGCGGCCTTCCCATTAGCGCGCCTGTCCAAGAGTTGTGCAGCGACGGTTTTTAAGGAAATTCACTGCTCCGCTCCGCTCCACACCCCCTTCTCCACCCCCCACGAAAGAATACAAGTGCCCGAGAAAGATCAAGGAGGATGGAAAGGAGGGCAGGAGAGCAGCAAATGGTGGATTTACTTGCGTCTCTCGCAGCAGAGCGTCTCAAAGCTCTTGGTTTTTCTGTCAGTGAAGTGGCGACTGCTCTTACTTCTTTAAAAAATGGAACAGCTGCAGGGCCGGCTCTTATTCCCCACTGATTTATTTAAGGATGAGGTGAAAATCTGGGCACCAGTGCTCTGCAAAATGTTTCATGTCATTTTGAGAAGTGGTGAAATACCGGTCTCCTGGAAAGAGGCCGCAATCCTGCCAGTGTACGAAAAGGGTGCAAGGGAGTTACCAGCCAATTACCCTCCAATATTTCTTTTGGACGGTGCCGGCAAACTCTTTGGAAAACAAATTCTTAATCATCTGCAGAACTGGGCCGATTGTGTGAATGGGATTAGTCATCTCAAGGCAGGGTTGAGGTCAACTAGGGGCACAATGGACCACTGCTTTTGACTACCATGCTTATTCAGAAGTATACAGTGTTAAATAAAATGTACCTATATCTGGCCTTTCTAGACCCAAGGACCACATTTGACTTGGTCGCAAGAGACACCATCTGGCAGATCATGTTAGCTTTTAATGTTCCTGCTGACTTGGTATCAATTATTTCTTCACTCTACTCAGATGATAAAGCAAGAGTATGCTATGGTCTTGGTGGTGAGATGACCAAGGATTTGGATGTTTATATGGGTTGTGTCCTGGCGCCACTTCTATTTAACATCTATGTCCAGGAGATCATTAATGCCTTGATGGTAGGGTGCCAGGACCTCCCCCTTGGATGGCTTCAGATACATTTCCAGCACTATTTTATGCGGATCTTGCCATCCTACTAGCTTCTGCCCCTAAGGGACTAAAAAAGGCTTTGTTGATTTTCCAGAATAAATGTAAGTTCCTAAGTCTAACCCTGAACACCGAAAAATCGCAAGTGATGATCTTTAAACCCCCCTAGGCTAAAAGTAAACCGCTAATGTAAAGAGCGTGTGATTTAGCCATTGAGCAAGTCCCCTACTTTGATTACCTTGGAGTACGTTTCCAGGATAATGTTTCCTGGGGGGCACAGATTGCTCAATCTGTCATTACTTTTTCACCAGTCTTGGATTTGTACCATAAACAGGCCCTCCCAGCCTCATTGAATGGTGCAGCACTTTGGGGCATACACGTTTTAGTCAAATGAGCACCTGTGAAAACCCTTTTTATTGTTAAATTGCTGCTGCTCTCTTTCAGTGCTCCTTCTGTCTTGGTTCATTGAGAATTTAATTGTGTACCAGTAGCAGCCCAGTTATTTTTTTAAGCCAGTTCTACACTGGCTTGGAGTTTGGAACACCCCGGGAATTAAGAGCTTAAAATGGTTCCCCTCTGTGAAAAGAACTCTTTCCAATTTGATAGGATTGACCTCTGGGATAATCCACAGGGTCTCCTGTCTCAGGAAACTAAGCAGTTGAAGTGATTTATGTATTCGAGAGCCCGTGAGGCTATGATAGTAGATGCCGCCAGTTTAAAATGGGGCCCAGAGTACTTAGAACACATAATGGAGTGGGGATTTAAAGCATATTTAGATATAATGTACCTGTCCTTGAAGAGATCACTGTATTGCCTATTGCCTATAGTGTCTTTTACCTCATCTTGGAGGGGCGATGCTACTGCAAAGTGCCCACTATGTGTTTTTTTTTTTTAAATATACCCTGTTACATTTTATGTTAACTTGTGGGAAAACCTCCCGTCTGAGACGGTTATATTTGAGACCGATACTAAAGGACTCTGGCATTCTCCATGTAGTCCCTGCATTGTTGTTTTTAAGCCAGGGCTTGTCTTTAAATGTTATTGCACATTATATCTTCAGAACATGGGTGCAGAGAAACAAAGCTCTGAAGCAAGGCGGTATTAACGCCGGGACCAACGATCGAACACAATTGTTCAAATGCACAATTGACCGAATTACAAGGGTCCAAATTGACCTTTGCACAAATGAATATATATATATATATATATATATATATATATATATATATATATATATATATATATATATATATATATGCTGTTTGGGTGGGGGGTTTTGCGTTAGGTGGGGCGTTGTGGGGAGTTTCCCCCTACATATATGTAACAATGGACCTTCAAAATTCGGTCCATTGTGCTAAGGTCAATTGTCATTCGAGCAATTGTGACTAAAACAATTCGTATACAACCCTTGTTGTCATTTTATCCTTGGAGCCTGGATTTGTATGGGTTTATGAATACTCTTTGCGTCGTATGTTTCTTTTATCTGCTTTTACCAGTTTGTGTTCTGTATGTGTTGCTATGTGTTGAGATGTACTCTTGTACTGAAATAAGTACTCCTGAGCCACAGGTAGGCAACATGCTTAATGGTTAGCACCGAATAAAAGCTGAATGACTGATTTTGGGATGCACCTACAAAATCCCATTAAAAGCAAAATATTAAGAGTCAGAGCCTTCTGTAAAAAACAATCTGAAAAGTAATAAAGATTAAAAGGAAATGCACCAAAATATCGTCCTCAGAATTCCGACTCCCGAAATTCCGACTTTTTTTTCTGACCCCCCCCCTTACACCACATATATATGTGGGTGGGTATTGGATATAATAGTAGTTTTGGGGATCCTGGGGGGTCTCCCCCCGCATATGTATGTGGTGTAAAGGGGGTTGAAAAAAAAAGCAGAGGAAAAAAAGTCTGCATTTTCAGCCGTTGCAATTCTGGGGGTCGTAGTAATAACATAGATCCGATTAAACCATGTGGTTGCTCTGGGTATCGCACCATTAGAGGATTAAATGCTCAGTGCACCCAATAGTCCCGTTTTCATCACACCACTATTCCGTGTCCTGCAAAGCTCCAGCTCCGCGGTTCTAGGCTGTGCCCAGAAACTGCCAAGGTGGCAAGCCAGTGAGCGGTAGAGTTGCGCACCTAGATCGCACCAGTGAGGCTTCCACTGCAAGTGACCGCATACTGGGGAACAGCCAGCTTCTCCTGGCCATGTTGTATAGAGGGCAAATACTTTAGAAAGCAAGCGTGGGGTACCTTCTTCCACACAATGCAAAGAGCACATTGAGCAGAGTTGCCAACCACCGGTCAAGGCATCAACTGGGAGTGTGCCCAAAACGAACTTGGCATATAAAGCCGACTGTGCACGAGTTCCGGCTCCTCTTATGGGCCCTGTCGCCTTTTAGAACACCTGTGTTCAAGAGGGAAGTGGGACAAAGAGCCCTCCCGCTCCCGCTACTCGCGCCATATTTCAACCACTTCCAGAATCTGGCAGGGGGGTATTCTCACGTTGTTGAACGAGATGTAAATGTAGAAGAAGACCCTTATAAACTTGGGAAATGTTCTTCAAGGACATGGAGAGTTTCAAAAGAAGCTATTAATTGTACTAACATCGAAAACAGGCTTCATTTACAAATGTACCATATACATGTCTAATGATAACTTCCTTTATATATTGTACTCATAATAAGAACACTACATGTCTCTTACTATGAAAAATACATTATCAAAACCTAGACAAACCATAGAAGTTATTTTCTGATAGGTTGTCATTCTAAGAGAAGAGGGACAGTCAGGTACATTGCTATTTCACTCTTTCAAAATACACAAATGAGAGAGGGGAAGGGTACACAGAGCACCAATAAGGGTTCCTGGCTGCTCTGCATAAAATCAGAGCATTATGGGAACATATCAATGACCACAGATCTTTATAGTTGCTAAATATGTTTGTGATAAGAGTTGTATGCTTGAGTCACTAAGCACATAATGAATGTGGGGCGCAGATGCTCATTTAATTTTTCTTGAAGCTTACCCTAACATTTGTGTTTGCATCCATTAGTCATGTATATTGATTCTGACACCCTCAGGATTTGGATGGGAAGGCAAAAGGTCTGGAAATAATGTTTGCTTTCCCCTCACACAATCTGAGACGAGACCGGGCTAATAGGCTTAAAAGATACCTCATATCTTGGGGTAAGGATGGCTCTCCACATGGGCATCCAATGCACAGACATCCCTAGACAATTGTATACATTTAGGATTCCCTTTAAAGTAATGGGAACCTTCATGGTTCCCACTTCCTGGTTTCCAAATGTTTTCTGGCATGATTTTCCTTTGTATCATGAAGCTGAGATAGGCCAACATAAGCCCCACTGTGCAGGCTGTCCTTTTGACTGTTTTGTAGACTACCGCCAGGTCACAAATTGTGAATTATGTAACCGCCCGCTCACCCACTATCTCACTATACCCCTGCCATATAAATAAATTAATGACGTTCTCCACTGCCGATGCCAGGAGGACTGGCAGGTCTGTTGTTGCCAGTCTTCTTCCAGCTTCTCCTCTTGTCAAGTGCTCTGGAACTATTCCGTCCTCTCTTGAGGAATTAAACAGGGTTGTAGGCGAAGATTTCAACTCCCCAACAAGCACATGAAGAGTCCTAAAATGCTGGTCACAACCCTCGCTATCATTCAATTTTTGTGCCCCAGCATGGACTCTTTCTTTTGAAAATGGGCTTCCATTCAGCCCTGCTTTCTCATGTGTCCTCTTTATTGTTCTCTCTTTTCTGGTTCCAATGAATGGGTTTCCCTGCTGCCCTCCTTTATCTGTCTTTACTGGAAACTGCTTTCACCAACACTAGCTATTTCTGTTTCCCTTTGGGGACTCCTTTTTCAGTGCTTGTTTCGTCTGTTTCCGCCTTCCTCCATACTCCTCTGCACGTTCAAAAACACGTCACGTGTCGCTGTTGTTGTGCCTTCAAAATACAGAACTTTATGGCCTTAAAACGTATCAACCCCTTGTGATCACTATCATGTTCTTCACTATTATTTACTTCTTTGGGGAAGAAAAGTGTCAAATGTTTTTCTTCCCTTTTGCTTTAACTCCCATCTCTTCCCAGACGTCGAGACGTCCCCCAGATTTTAGGGCCACGTTTGTTTGTTTGTTTTATTATTTGTAATGCGCAAGCATACCCTAGGGTATCAGGGCGCAGCAGTTACTTGAATTTGCGAAGCTTAGTTACAACATCAAAAATATGTATATTTAAAAAAACGGTGATAGCAGAATAATATACATATATACAGATAAAAGCAGGTAGGTACGATATGTGCAGATGGCAAGAATATGATAGACTAGACACCAGGTGTGTTAGTCAGCTTGCATTTTCAGCCATAAGACAACCTTAGATCGGATATTTTGATAGGGTAGGTCAATTCTGAGAGCAGGCGGTAGGGAGTTCCACAGTTTGGCTGCTTTCACTGGGAAGCTATTGCCCCTTATGGTGGAACATTTAAAGTTGGGGACAGAAAGGCAGTCTTTATAGGCTGTTCTTGTGGGTCTCAGGGAAGTCTGTCTGTGGAATCTGTCGATTAAATAAGTCGGGGCAGCGTTATTGAGGGATTTGTGAGTAAGTAAAGCAGTTTTTAGGAGAATTTTGTGTTTAATAGAGAGCCAATTATACTGACTGGCTATGTGCTGTGATATGATCTCTTCGTGAGATACCCAGTGCTGCTCTGAGAGCGTTATTCTGCAGAGTTTGTAGTTTGCTAGTGGTGGCTTTAGAAGACCTAATATAGAGAGCATTGCAGTAGTCCAGGCGAGACAGTATGAGGGCTCTAGCGAGTGTCAGGCAACTAGTGTCGGACAGAAAGGGTTTGGCAGCACGGATAAGTTTACACGTGTAAACCGTGGAAGAGGCTAGGGAGTTCACTTGTCTGTTGAAAGAGAAGTTAGAATGCAAGTAAAAGCCCAGTGTTTTAACCTCTTGTCCCACTTTGATGCCATTGCCATCGATCATGAAGGAGGAATAAGTAGGGTCTAATTTCTTTAAGCTGGCGGTCGTACCCAGGATGATGAGTTCAGTTTTATCATCATTCAGGCATAGTCCATGTGTGGCCATCCATGCCTGGATGATGATGTACACTCTATTCACCAAGGCCAAATCCTTTTCATAATCCCCAGAAAGCGGAAGGAGGATCTGGGTATCGTCTGCGTAGTTGGTGTAGGTGATACCGAGAAGATCCAGATCATCAAAAAGGGGCTTGGTAAATATATTGCACAGTTTGGGGGAGACACAAGAGCCCTGAGGCACACCACAGGTGATTGGTATGGGGTCTGCTGCAGCTGTAGGTGAAAAGACCCTCATGGTTCTGCCGTTAGGGAATGATCTAATTCAAGTGATAGCCTCAAAAGAGAAGTGAGCTGAGGTGTGTGAGGTGTGTGCACAGGACAGAGTGGTCAACCAAATAAAAAGCTGTGGAAAGGTCAAGGAGGAGGAGTAGGGCAGGTTGGCCATTATCTCTGAGCTTGTCGATCTGTGATTTAAGGTCAAAAAGAGCAGTCTCAGTCCCATGTTGAGGGCGGAAGAGTGATTGTCAGCTCCTAGTAAATGATATTCTTCCAAGTACTTCTGTATTTGTATGTAGGCGACCTTGTCCAAGATTTTTAGAAGGAAAGGTACAGTCGTCATAGGTCTGTAATTTGTAGGCGTGGCTGGGTCAAGTGTGGGTTTTTTTAGTAGTGGAAGTACCCAAGATTGTTTTAAGTTGGTAGGGATAGAACCGGTACAGAAGGAAGCGTTGATTAACTTTGTGATGAAGGGGGAAAGGTCACGGGCAGCATCTTTAATGAGCTGTGCAGGGTAGAGATCTCCTTGGCAGTTGGAAGGTTTCAGTGACAAAATGATTTTTTCTACTTCAAGTGTAGTGACTTTAGAGAAATTGAAGCAGGTAATTTCCCTTAAGATGGGCTTCTCGGATGGTTTGGAAGGGGGGGTCATTCAAGGAGGCTTTTTTACAGGCGATTTTGTTTTGTAGGGTGGTAATCTTGTTAGCTAAGGCATTTTGGATTTCTGAGCACCAATTTTTATCTTTGGTACAAGTATCTGGTGGCACTATTGGGGTTTCCACTTCTTTAAGGATGGAGAACGATTCCTTCATGTTTGATTTGGCATGGGATATACGGGAGTCAAAGGAGGTTCGTTTTGCTAGGTAGATTTCCTTTTTGTAAAAGGCGGCACGTTTAGTAAGTTTGAGTTTATTAGCTACTGAAGGGAGTTTTTTCCAAGTAACCTCGCAGTTTCTTTTTTGCTGCCTTAAGTTTTTAAGGAATGGTGTATACCATTTGTTTAGGTGCGTTTTGGGCTTACTTTGTCTCAGTTTAAGGGGGGCGATTAGGTCCAACGATGTGGACATGATTTTATTGTATTCCTCGACCAAAGTCTCGGGATCAGAGTTATCAGGGAGTGAGTTGAGTGTGGTGAGTAAGTTCAGGATGAGTCTCTCCACAGTGATACTCTTTTTATTTCTCGTGAGTGGGGGTGGGGCCCTGCTGATCGGCAGGTGTGGGTGGGGCCCTGCTGATCGGGTAGTAGAGACATGAACGATACCAAATGGTGGTCGGTCCAGGCTAAAGGAGAAATATTGGTGATGTTAGCTAGACAATTGTAGTCAGCCACCCAATCGAGTATTCTACCTTTGGCATGTGTGGGTTCCAAACTTCTTTGGGTAAATCCTAATTCAGAAAGGGTATTAAACGTAGTGCTGGCAGACTGGTCTTCTGGGTCTTTGAAGCCCATATTGAAGTCCCCTAGGGTGAGTACTTGAGTGGAGCTTTTAAGGTTGCTGGATATGATGGTGTGAATGTCCTCATCAAAAGTACCTACAGGGCCTGGAGGACGAAAAATCAGGTGGATGTTGAGGGTTTGGGCGTTAGTGAGTGGGACTTTGGCTGATAGTAATTCACAGGAAAGGACGTTGATGGGGGTTACTAATCTCATGGTGAGACTACATTAGTGGATAATCGCAACACCTCCACCTCTAGAGTTAGGTCGGTCTTGTCTCAGGATGGAATAATTATCTGGGACTGCAAGCATGAGCATTGGGCCTGCTGCTGGGTGTAACCATGGGCCTCATTGCGACTCAGGCAGTAAGGGGTTAACGGCACCGTAAAAGGTGTTGGCGCCGTTAAACCCTTACCGCCTAGTTACAAGGTCCCCGCAAAGGGACCTTGGAGGTAATTATGGTACTGCAGTTTGTGGTACCGTAACTACCGCCTTCCCCATTTCCATTGAGCCCTATGGGGGCAAAAATGGGAATGGGGAAGGGCCAATGGTGAATGGGGAATTACCGCCCCGCCAACCTTGGAATGGGGCGGTAATTCCACCATTCACCATGGCGGAGTTGGTAAAATACAGGCTACTAGTGCCATGGTTACCGCCTGGGTCGTAATGAGGTCCCATGTCTGCGTGATAGCCAGGAGGTCGAGGTCTTCTTTGAGGATCAGGTCTGCAATTTCTGTTGCATGCGCTACTAACGATCTAGCGTTGATCAGGGCTCCCTTGATTTGGGGGCTCACGGTACTTGTGGTAGTTATGGTGGGGGGTGGTCTTGTATTAATTCAGTAATGCTCTGTTTGGAGCTGTGTGGAGACTTGGGGTTAGAGTTATGCGGTGAGTTAAGTTTTAAGGTGGTGGGGCTAGGCCGGACTGTTGCGGTTCTTTGTCTGAATGTAGTGGGCATAGAACGGGCGAGAGGCTAGTAGATTTTGGCTAATCTAGCTCTGAATCTTAAATTCCTGTCAATGGTAGGGCAGGAGGAGCTAGTAGATAGCGATGGATTTGAGTCATTTATATCTAGAGGTGAACTGTTAGATAGGTTATTGTTGGGTATAGTCAGGTACGTGGAGGTGGACGAATGAGGTGACATGCTGAACAGTGCTATGTTGTTTATAAGGAGCAGGAGGCAGGCAGGCAGGCTGGTGACCCAAGGAGACATGCTAAGTAATTGTAGCATGTGTGTTTAAGCATATGGAAAGTTGGCCTAGCATTAGGAAAGGTGCTCAGGCCTAGGCCTATGCAAGATTGGGTTCTCCCTAGACATAGTTGGTCAAGGTAAATCCTTGATGGGGTGTGGCACAAATGGTCACATAGAATGAATGGTACTGGTCGTGGAGCATCAGCCAATTCTATAACAAGCAGGTTGCACAATTTGGCGGGCAGTAATAAGGCAAAAGACGTAGCACAAGGGGGGGGCACTGGCCTCAGTCGGGTGAGTAGAGTAGTAAGGGTTCAAACTCGATACCATATGTTGGGGGCCTCATGCGCAGACAATACCAGAGGGGCAGGCAGACATGGGGGCCCTAACCACACATTAGCCGTGCTGTGCTAGTATGAGAAAGTATTGTCATTATGCAGTGAGAAGAGTTGATTAAGGATACACATGGGCATCACCTGGTGACAAGCTAAAGGCAGATGGCTACAATGCAGTGGGGAGCCTCAAGGGCAAGCTAAGGCAACGTCATGAACAGCATCAAATCGAAATCAAGCAACATTCTAAAATGTGGACAACCTCACTAGTCTTCAATAAGTTAGCATGAGATAACAGCAACTGGGATCAGGATAAGCACAAAGGGTAAAAAAGGCAGTGAACGGACCGGGTACATGTAACTTACGTATTACGTAAACAATTAATGAGTATATAACAGGTGGTGCCTGCTCTGGGCTGCTTGCAGCAAGGTAGGCTAACGAATCCCTGTTGAAGTTCATAGGTAACAAATAGTAGGCCAGCCTGGAGGGCAGTCAATCAGGACATGGGTTTGCAGGTGAACGGGAAGAAGTAATGGGGTTCTTAAGCAAGTAGGCGGAGGGCTGAAAGGGCATGCAATGGTGTCATGCAGGTTAGGCGGATGAGCATACTATGCAGCGTTACATGCAGCAACAGCAATTAACAAACATTTGCAAATGTCAGCATTATGAGACCTAGGTCAGCATACAATATATTCGAGCATGAGAGTAACATACCCGGGTTGCTGGTATGTGAGCATACAATCAGTGACGAACAATTACCGCTAACCCAACGCTAACACCTACATAAACATTGAATTAACAAACGAGGAAAGGTTGTTAATAGGCTTGGTGCAGCGACAACGTTGCAAGTGTTCATGCGCAACGTAATGACTGATAATGTTAGGCCAGTTTGGGTGTCGTGGACAGACCAGCAGTGGTATGCATGTTCAAGCGGACACACTGTTGTGGGCAGGGACAGCAGTCTAGTTGCACTGGGTGGAAGGAAAGCTGATTGTCCATGAGATAGTTAACAAAGTTACAAATGTGTGTGCGGAAGGCACGGTGGACACGGTAGAAAGTGGCAATCAGTCATCTCACCGTAAAATAGTTCGACCAGGGACTGGGGCACTCGAGCACAATCAAGCTCAGTCAGGCTCAGTCAGGAAGCAGCCTTTGTCGGTTGCCTTCTTCGGGGCCGGCTTCGCCTGCCGGTGCTCCCCGATAGGCCCAGGGAATGCGGCCATGTCACAAGAATCACCAATGTCTTGCAAGGTATTGCCAATGACGTCTAGATCTACCGCCCTAATACGCAAGAAATGTGCCGCTTCTCTTAATTCACTGCACACTTCATGGTTCATTTTGACTCACTGTGACTGTGCATGGCTGATGCTTGCCCCATGCACTCTGATGGTGGGAAGGTGGTACCCACGTCCAAATGGAATATTCACATAGCACATGACTCAAGTCCATGTAGTAAACCAGTCATTTGTGTATGCAGTCATTGCTATTCATGAAGAAGTATCCGAGGTACTAGTGGTCAAACCTCTGCTCACAGAATAACACAGGAAATGATATGTAATTTAATCCCCGTGGGCACTGCCTCCACTGCCCCAACCTATCCTCTGCCATTTTCCTCGATTGAATGTTTCATGGGCATGACTTTGTCAATCACATTTCTTTCAGTGCCACTGTCAGATCCCAAAACTCTACAGCAAGTGATGGTCCCGATTATTGACCGGTCGACCTGTGATGCCATGTACCATATTGGGTCAACTGTGCCTGCCAGCACCCAGATCATCCTGAGCGACATGATCTGTGCTGGCTATCAAGCGGGTGGAAAAGACTCATGCCAGGTGAGTGCTCTCATGATGCCTATGTTCAGAATGGAAGCGTGGAGTCATGAGAGTGAGGGTGGCCTGGGAGGACATATGGTTGAGTGACACCATGGGTTCTTTACTCATGTTGTATGGAAGCATTTTGTTGTCACCCAACAGTACTCTTTTCATTCACCTCAGAAGTGTGAGAAGTTGAGGTGACTGCTCTGGGGTTCTGGTCGGCGGCCCTGTACGTCTCTGAGAAGGTTAGTAAGATAGATAACACTACCCCCCCTCTACCCGGCACTTCAAGGAGACCTCAAGACCAGTGTCCGAGGCAGCTTTTGGTGGCAGGGGGTGATAGCTCTTAAAGGGGCACCAAACTTCTGAACGATTCATGGGGGATATTTTTTCAGTTAAGGGTCCTCTATTTTTCCTCAGATATGTATGCGCAGACTAAGTGCAGCGAGGGTCCCCTAAATAATTACGGATGTTTGATGGGACCCCTCCAACCCAGAGTGCATTTTTTATTTTTAAATCATTTGCTGAAATTATGTATTTTGCAGCCCAATTTGGGCGAAAAATGTGATGAAAAGGCACACAATTTATAAGTGTTTCTCTACGAAACAACAAAAATATTTAGTACAATTCATGGGCAGTCATGCTTGGTGAATATTTTGAGGGGAGGGGCCAAAATATTTCTTCAAATGAACGCGACCCAGCATGTTGAGGGAGCACGTCATTATTAAGCGGGGAACATTTTTCAAAATAATTGGCTGACATACTGCATTTTGCAGCACCATTTTTGACAAAGAGGTAAAAAGCCATAAAATGTACTGTTGATTCACATGAAAAAGTCCAGGAAATGCCATGCCACCTGCAGTACACTACACAAGAGCACGTTGTAGTATTTTCATGAGGTTGCTCCCACAGCCTATCTGGGCCAGTAACGGTCACTTTAAATCACAAGCATGAAGCTGCTGACACAATCGATCTGTGCTGTTAGTCTCTTAAAGGGATTTACAGTGACCACTAATACACATTGTATGGTTGGTCACTGTAAATCCCTTTAAGAGACACACATACGTGCAGATACACTGTGTTCCAAACATATACATGCGCACACAGCTACACACTCACTCAACTAGTTATTCATGCACACACAGACACATACACACGCGTGCGCGCACACGCACACACACACACACACAATGCATTGCTCATGGGCAGGCAGCACACTCTGTGTATGCAGACGTGCGCATGTGCAACACCAAAGTGGTTGCCAGTGCATGTCTGCGTGTCAGTCACAGGTTTTAGTTTTTTTAAAAAGAAAATATTATCAGGGTGCCGCGCTCTCAACACCAGCCCTAATGCACTCTAAAAATTAAAAAACGGAGTGGTACACTGTAGTCGCACCGGGTGGGAGTCGGGAGGTCGAACTGGCTTTGCCCCTAGCCATGAAGAAACCTGTGTTTCGCAGTCAGCACATGTATAAATCACCAATAACGTAACCAAAAAATCAACTGTCAAAGTATTGAATGAAATGACAACTGTAACTGACAAGGCATATTGTGTAAAACTGGGCGTGTCTGATGCTGGCCCTTTTTTCCACATCTGGCAGTATTGCAGGGTCATGCCAGCATTTCAGTCGATCCCCGGTTTCTTTTTATTCCACACCGGCAAGGCTACCTCCAACCTTTGACTGCTCTATATGCCATTAGTTATTTCAGATCCAGGCAAGAGGTGTCTTTGTCTCCTCCCTAACACTTAGGCCGGCAGTCCCTGCACTCCCCACCCCACCCTACCTGAGGCTGGAAGATCTGATCCCCACTGTTTCCTCCCCTGGTTGATTGTAGATCCCTTGCTGACAAATTGCCCACCCTGCGCCTCTGTTAGCTCGCCACTCCTTTGTTCTCTGCTCCCCTTAATGCATGCTTTCCCCTATGATTGTAGGCGCTATTTTGCTTCTTGAAGTTAAGTCTGCCTCAAAAAACAGATTGTGTATAGGCGCATTATAAAAACACAATAAATACATAAATAAAAAGCATAATAATAATACAAAATACCCTCTGTGCCATTAGGTATTTGAGACCCTGACAGCATTTGTCTTTTTCTATTCCTAGTTTTATTTTCCTTAAAGTCTTCACTTAAATGTCCAGTTGCCTTGTGTCTTTTTCAATTTAAAAGCCAGCAAAGCCAAATCATGTGTGCAAGAAGCGCCATTTTGATCAGATGTTTATTTACAGAGTGTATTGATTCTGTGGAATTCCTTCTAAATAACATACCTTTTTCCAAGGTTTATAGAATAACACTCACAGAATACGTTATTTTCCATTCTACTGGAAATTTGCTACATGAGGGTAATCGCCAATGAATCCGGTACAGAAGAACAAACACACGCTGTGCCTATTCTCACTGCATTTGCAAGCTGCCTCTGCTCTATTGTTTGCGTGTGATGAAGCCATGACATTACGTTTCTTCCTATGTCTTTCAATGAATACCTTTCATGTCGCCATGTCTAGGGAGACTCTGGAGGACCCCTTGTCTGCAAAGCAGGTGATTCCTGGTTCCTGGCCGGCGTTGTGAGCTGGGGAGACGGATGCGCTCAGGCCTATCGTCCCGGAGTCTATACCCTCGTCACTGCTTATAACAGCTGGATCAAGACATGGGTGCCAGATGTGACATTTCAACCGTACATTATAAGCCCAATCCCCAGCAGCAATATCAAGATAACGATGAGCGCCTTCTCGTTCTTCCTCCCCTTTCTTCTTCTGCTTTGCCTTAATGCATTCTAAAGCCATGCATCCTCGTGTGCCTCTTCGGCACCGATCTTCTTCATAGAATGGTCTGCATGTCCAGTCCTCGATAGCCTCTGGCACTGCGATTTTGGGATAAAGATTGACAACTACTTTTAAGATTTTACTATTTTTAAATAAATATTTTGTGGAAGTCATAAAACTATGGCGTGAATTTTTCTCTTGATGACCAAACTTGGAGACCACTGTTCTCGCGATCTCTTCTGAAGTCTAAAGCATTGCAGTGGAGGGATGGTAGAGAAAAAGAGACCTTCCCCATGTCTTGATATTTCATATTTGTTTTGCAATATCCACTGATAGAAAAGCCAAAACATGGTGTGTACACCGACAGATTTTTCAAATTGGCAAATGTTAGCTAATCAAACTTCCTGTAGTTCACGAAAAAACCGTTACGGTGTCGCAGAACTTGCGCGGTGTTGTACTCAGGTAATTGAACGTTTGATAATTATAACGTTGTCATTAAAAGGGATTTTCACCAAAACGATTTTGGCTACACATTGTTTTACTTTTGAAAATTGGTAGAAATTGCTTTACATTTGTACTTTTTAAGAGGTATGAAATAATATATCCTTATAAACCAAGGGAGGGGTCATTATCACAAAATAATGACCCACCACAAAGTTATGGCCCGAGGCAAAGCTGAGGGCAATGCATTGGGGAAGGGTCATTATCCCAAGTGATAATGACCCCTCTGGAGATCTATAAGGCTATTAGCACATGGGTAGTGGCAATATATGTTTAGAGTTTTGGTGTGAAGTGAAAACATTACTTTGTAGTGATTAAAGCTACTAGACGACCTCAGTTAGTAAATTAAATGTGGTTGTGTTTTGTAGTGTTTAAATTACAAGGTTGTTTTCATAAGTTAAGCATTTTAATTGCAAACTTTGTTGAACTGGAGTGGGTTTAACATGAGAATTCATTCGGCCTCATGTAAAAGTAAACACTTTAGCTATGATAAAGTGAAAATATATTCCCATGTTTTAGTTTTCTTTCGGGTGTGTTAAATAGGATATTGCCACAAAAAAGGTCCCCCTAGAAATAAAGTGTCTTGTTGAAACAAACCTTGTCTGGAAATTGCATTGTGGTTATCCTGTCTGCTTTTAAAGTCAAAATGTTCAGAATGCCGTCAATACCAGTAGTTATTGGCTGCGCTCTGAACATTCTGATTGGTTGAGGGGAGGCCAATAATGATCTCCATTTGCTAATAGAAAACAACACTCCATTTTTTCCGGGCACATTTCTCACCACTTTCACTATATTCGAGATACTTATGGTTGTTTTGAATTGGCGCCGCCTTCAAAACATACAAAATATGTTTAGCCAAATTAAAGAAATGACACTACATAAAATTAATTGCAAGTTTCAATATTAAATTGGTTAGTGTACATTCTGAGAATAATCCAAGACACTGTGGTAATTTAAACTGTTGTCAAAAATAGATTTGTCACTTTTGAATCTTTGGCTAAGGAAATTCCGAGACAGCATTCTATGCATGGATTGTTGACAATGACCTTGATGACGTTTCCCTTAAAATATACGTTGACTCCAACAAATTCATCAAATATAATTTGTATGAGTTTGATGGGGTTGATTTAAGATTGCCAGCAGTTGCAATATCTTGTAAAAATGCGCGTTAAGGATTTTGAACGTTTGGGTGTCTCCCTAATTTAGTTGCACTCTGGAAACTATTTATTACACCTATAAGAGGCCCAACCGCTGAACGTGCCCATAAACTTTTAACTCATGGGCGATTTCGGTACTTCGATTTCACATTTCTTTTTGTGGAACTCTGGAGGAGACTACAATATAAAATCTAAGACGTATCCAGCAGCAGGTATTCCCTAAAACCAGGAAGAACAATGCAAATCAAAAATCAGATCTGATCATCTTTCGCATGACACTGTACATATTCTGTTTCACCAAGGGGCAAAAACATTCATAGTGGTCGGCTTCCAGCTGCTATTGATTATAGCCAGATCTATTTGGGAGGTCCTTTTTTTGGTGATTTACATTTAATAAAATATACAAAAACCTAAACCGCATGAGGTTAGATCCATCTAATTCACCCACAAGGGAAGGTTGCATACATGAACACAAGCTGAAAACATGTTATTCCAACAGAACAAGACATATAAAATGTGTTCATGCTTTTGTGCAGTTATTGTAACTAAAGTAAATATCAGATAGATTCACATACACTATCAAAAACACAAGACTGGAAAAGAAGGGAGAATATGATTCTCATTCACACACAAAGCGTTCATGTGGGGATAATTAAAACATCCTCACACATGTTCATAGGTCAGTTGTAACATTTGTCTGCCCAGGATAATCGTTTCACATTGCTAGCAAATTGCGTATCTTGTACCTAGTCACCTATCCTAATTTATTTCTGTGACCGCCATTTTCGTAAAGTCTCTATCTTGGCTACAAACAAAGTTTTGCATAATCACGATTTGCGTCCAGTTCCCAAACCATCCAAACTATGAAAGACAAGACCAAGAGCAACCCAAGATCTTGTTCAAACCAAACCGATAGTCATGCCAAAGTTTAATGGTAAGTTCGTGGGTGCCCTTTGGATGACCTGGCTGTTTTACCTGTTTTGGCACGTACTAGGAAGAGCCAATGCAGATGATTCCGATGCAGAGACAATGGGATCTACTCCACTAAACCAAAGTCACAACTAAGGGACCATAGAAGACGGATGATACATCCAGTATGTTTTGAACTTACACACAAGGAAATATGCCCAGATTTGATAAAGGCAAACTGCCGAAACACGTGTCATCCAAAGGGCACACACGAATTTACCATTAAACTTTGGTGATGGTGATTTAACTTGGCGCTTGGTCTCAAAGAGTATTTGTTATTATGTCTGTTTGAGCGGTTTTTGGCTCTTCACCACCATACTCTATCGAGACGCGTTGAGAATGGGACTAATAGATGAACAGTAAACATTAGTCATAGAAGAACCTACAAATACAACAAGAAAAGTTACAGAGGAGTCGCCGAGCAGTCCGGTAACAAAGATAAAAGCCCTTGGTTTCCATTAACCAATCTCATTATGTGCCGAAAAGTTCGGAGCAGAATTGGGCAGAGCCAATAGCGTCTGAAAATATTGGTTTTCAACTCTCTGGGCCTCTGTATTATCTGATAATCCCCAAACATCCATCCCATATTTGACTGCCCCAAGAGTGCGAGCGATGTAAATTGGCATAATAATCGTGAGTCGTTGCTGTCTGTGTTGAGAGAGAAAATGAAAAATGCCCCCAATGGACTGTCCCATACGCACCACTTATTTTGAGCGCTTGCTCTCTGCAGAAAAGGTCTCTGAAAATCGAATCCCAAAATAATCAAAAATATTTTGCCCTAGGAATTAAAACTGAATTGCACCACAATGAGGGACAATTTGGCTTCCTACTAGCTTGGTGACAGACCATCACTGCCGCTTTGGTTACATTAACCCATTCATCACCAGCGCATATTTATAAAGCAAAATCTGCAAGGCTTTGGGAGTTTGTGCAGTCACCGCAGAATCATCTGCATGCACCCGTGCAGGAAGCCACATCCCACCTATCTTTGAACGTCAGCAGCACAATCTGTTGATTCCTTTTGCAGGTATTAATGTGCAAAGAAAATAAAAGTGGGTCTTAAACACACCCTTGATGAACTCCAGTGCCAATAGGGAACCAAGGCGTCCAATGACCGTCCCCACTGGATTGCACGCAGTCCTTGTTACTAAGATGTAGACTTCTAAGTACGTATACGATATTATCTGGGCATCCGTAGGATCCAAGCGTCTTCCATAGCTTCTCTCTATTAACCTTGTCGAAGGCGGTGTTTGGGTCCATGAAAGCAAAATACACTGGCTCTTTTTTTATGAACATGGAATGGGCAATTGTCAAATTCAGGTTTAATCCCTACTCCGTGGTCCTGAATGATGAGTGGAAACCCAATCGAATTGGGGCAAGAATATCGTTAGTAGCACCCCAATCCTTCAAAGCATCCAGAAGACATCTACCAAAAGGTTTAAAGCTTAGAGGAATCCAACACAGTGCATAATATAAAAAGCTGAGGATGTATTATATTGTTGTTGTAAAAGTGGTGATTAATCTTACGACTGCATGTTCGCATTCACTTCTGTCCGAACATCAGAAATTTGATGGCAGTATCAGGAATGTTGGGAGGTCATCTAGCATCCATGGGCTAAAGCGTGAAACCTGAGATATTAGCTCATGTCCTCCCATTAATCACACCAATTGCTGCTAGATCTACGTCTAACGCAGAGTTAACACTACAATTGTTTTCATACAGTGTGGTTAATGCAGCCATTTTAATTACTAAGGATAAGCATTGAGCCAAAATGAGAAGATTGATTGAATGATTCCCGACTAGGAGAGAACTATTGGAATTCCAGAAGGCAAAGGCTCTTAAAAATGAAAAGACTCAGAGAAGATACGTCTGATGACAGGATTGATAAACAATGAAAAGGGGGTGGCACAATTAAGAACTAGGGAATCTCTTAAAGAGTCAACGGCTTAAACGAAATCCAGACTCTTCTGCAAACTAGATCTGTGGGGTCAGCACCAACATATTTTAACTTGTGAATCCATTGGTTGAATAGATTATGCACTATTCATAGTAATATCCGAGTAAACAATGAACTCTTGACATCAGTGAGCTTGCCTATAGGGACACTGAACAAGAAGCCAAAACTCTTCCCTATGCTCAAATAATGGTGAAAGTGCTTTAAAAGTCCAATACAGCCCTGCGCCATCCTGCTGACCTGTTTGAAACCAAACTCCAACTTTTCTCCCAATCATAACCAAGCCCAAGAATCCTGCCATTGCTTGCCGGTGCCGGTAAACCCGTTACACCCTATTACGAGGTCTCCTCGCGGGACCCGCAATGGGCCCCTGGAAAAACCAGGCGTCCTTACCGGGTCCGGCGAGGGGACCAGGGAGCTAACAATGGGCCTGTGATTAACGGACCCGTTGTTAGCTCCATCCCCATTCCCATTGAGCCCTATGGGGGCTTGAATGGGAATGGGGATGGACCGGGTACCTCGGACCGGGAATTACCGGGTCCGCCAAGGTTGCGATGGCCCGGTAATTCCTCATTTGAGGAACCTGGGCCCGGATCGCGGTATGGAGGCAATCATGCCGCTAAAAGCGGCATGGTTACCTCCAACCTTCTAATGAGGCCCAATGTCTCCAGGAATCTATCCGCGTGTTTCACTCCTTGGATGCAAGGGCGAAATATTTTATTGAAGCACATTTTGAATCCGATTGATCTATAACTAGTTCAGTCCAGTCATGCAGATGCACAATCAGGGGGTATGGCTGATAAATTCTTTCGGTAGTGCCCAGCTTGTGCAATATATGTTAAACCAAATCAAATGTTTCATTCCGAGGCTGGCGGTAAGGGGTTAACAGAGCCGGTAAGGGTGCCGGTGCCATTAACCCCTTACCACCGCATTACCCCCAGCAATTGCGTGCCTGACACTCCGAGCAGCACTACCTTTTTTCCCATCCTTAGCACTTGTGCTTTCTGCTCTGACCGGCACTAGCCCCTCCCCTCTCCCCACACTTTCTTGTTACTGCACTTGCACGATCTTGCACGAGCGGGTCCCACTAAAGGCGGCTGGTTTTACCAGGCGGCCTTAGCGGGTCCCACGAGTAGCCCAGCATGCTAACAGGGTTATTAACGGGCCCGTTGTTAGCATGCTCCCCATTCCCATTCGAGCCCTATGGGGGCTAGAATGGGAAAGGGGATGGGTTCCCTGAATGGGGAAATACCGGGTCTTCCAAGGTTGGAATGGCCCGGTATTTCCCCATTCAGGGAACCCGGATATACTTTAATCCAGAATGCAACCCCAAACATAACATGTATTTCCATCTATATGTCGGTCTTTACCATGTGCACTCCATACACGCCAGTCTTAACCTTCACGGTCTTGCTTTCCGGTTCACGTCTTCCCTTTAGCGCTCTGGGACCCTGTGCTACCATGTAGCACTTTACAGATAAAAAATGGAAGGAACTAAAGTCAATCAACTCTGCTCATCTCACAATTCTCTTGGCTGAAGATAGAAACTTTACTTGGGCTACCCTGGGGAACAGGAATCAATACTGAACCGGATGACTGAATGCATCAACTTACCGAAGCCTATCCAAGTACTGGAACCATCTTAGGATAGTTGCATTGACTATCGAATACGTTGGGCAGATTTAGGTAGACTTAAAGTGTTAATGAAAATGGCTGTATCTATCATGCCTGTGGAGCCCCCAGAATTCTGCCTCACGTGTGCATATTAGACTAGGGGCCAGATTACAGAAACTTTGAAGCGGTGCAAGTGCAAAGTTTGCATGGTATAAGCACTAGGGCACCATTTGCCCTACTTTTGAAAACACTGGGACATATTAAAAAACTATTGCCATGAGAAGTGCAGTTTGGCATTGTATAAGCACCAGGGCAAAAAATTGCAGCAGTGCAAAAAACATACATTTTCAATGTGTATTTTTACCAGGGCAAAGTTTGCCCTAGAGCTAATACCATTCCGTATTAGCACTATGGCAAACTTTACCCTGTTGCAATAATGCAGTGACCATGTGTCTTTTTTGCTTGAGGGCTATTTTGGCTCTGTTGCTTACACCCTGCCAAACTACACATGTCATGGTGCAATAGTTTTCTAATGTGACCATTGTTTTAAAAAAATAGGGAAAACGTTTCTGTAACCTGGCCCCAGGTTAACAGAGGGATTCTTTGGTTTAACGGTAAATGCCTGGGAAACTCAGCAGATCTAACAATGCAAGTCTATGAAGATAAAGCTATTGCAGCGGCTACATGTGGGGCAGAATTCTGGAGGCTACTTTGGGGAGCCAGGAAATATGTGATGAACAGCTTACAGCATGTTCTCTTTCATAGATAAACTGCTGGTTGAAGCCACCGTCCACCAAGGGCCAAACTGCTTTTAATACGCAAGTAACAGTATAGCACAAACATGTGTGATGGAGTAAAAACCTCCAGTACCACAAAGTGTTGGCCCATAAAGAATTTGAAGTACTGCTATTTTACAATTCAAGTACTCTTATTTTACACATCTCTACCCCTGTGTTAGTGTAAAGTAGTCCAATGGTGTGTTCTTTCCCAAGCCCGAGCCTCCGTTTAAGTGCCCCTGTAATATAATAAAAGCGCCTGTGACCCGGATGCAGAATGTGAATGTTCTGCTCATCAGTCACTTCCATAGTCCAGAAAGCTGCTACGAGTTCTGAGGTCTGCCCTGTCAGTTGCTGTCCATGAACAGGCCCACCATGCTTTATTATTAGTAGGCAGTCGCTTGAGAATTTGATGGCTAGATTCAGACCCCGTGTGGTAAATGTTTGCTCTAGCAACGAGTTATTTACTTTTGTGAAACGCGGCATTAAGATGCATGAAATGTTAGGTTTATTTATGTATTTATTGGGTATTTATAATGTCTCCATACAGCAAAGGTGTTTCAAGGTGCAACAAGATAAAGGGGGATAGGGGGCAGGGATGGGGAAAACAAAAAGTGTTCCTACTAGGCCTTGTGTGATTCGGATCGTGCAAGTGCAGTAACAAGAAAGTGTGGGGAGAGGGGAGGGGCTAGTGCCGGTCAGAGCAGAAAGCACAAGTGCTAAGGAGGGGAAAAAAGGTAGTGCCGCTCGGAGTGTCAGGCACGCAATTTCTGGGGGCAATGCGGTGGTAAGGGGTTAACGGCACCGGCACCCTTACCGGCTCTGTTAACCCCTTACCGCCAGCCTCGGAATGAGGCCCATTGACTATTTTATATTGTTACATTTGTATTCAAAATTCATTCATTCATTACAAGTTTATTTCGTAAATTACAAAAATATTTCCATGAAAGGAACACATGCAAATACCCAGTTACAAGATATTATAAACTATATAAAAACAATAAAAACAATAAAAATAGAGACACCAAATTCCTAAATTGTCAACAAATAGTTCCTTATGTTCAAAGCGCGCCTCAAGAATGGCCGAAGAGCCCGATCCCACGTGAGGAGAGTCAGCCAAAGCCGGCGAAAGAATGCAGGATTATACTGCGAAAACCCCAGTTCACGCAAAAGTGGCCTCAACACTTTCGCTCTTAGCTCTGAAAAAGCCCGGCAAAATAACAAAAAATGAACAAGATCCTCCCTAGGAGCTTTGGACAGGAGGCACGACTGATTATCAGTGTCACATTCCCAAGCCGCCACCAATGCTCTCGTTATCAGAATGCCCTGCAAAGGATTCTCTGCCCATAGCAAATACCTTTGAAGGCCTGGGGCCACAATAATCACATGCCTCCTATTCGAAGGCGTCATCATCGCCAAGGAATCCCTGCTCTCCGCAATAAGTGAACGAAACGTAGCTTTTACAGCTGTAAGCACACGGGCAGGAAAACAGATGCTAGATGAAAAGATTGAGATACATTTATTTCCACCAGCTTGACCTTTCCATACACCAGCCGGGGACTCCTCAGGTTTGAGTGTTTAATATGATCCTAATGTGGTGACTGCTAAATCGTAGGTTGAGTCAATTGAGAAATATTCAAATGGTTGGTAGTAACAGGTTGGTGTACATATTATCTCTGCAGTGTTACCAAGGGAGACATGCACCGAATAGTGAAGGGGCACCCGTGGTTGTTGGGCTGATCCAGAGAGCCCCATTTAAGGAAGACTTGTACCATCTTACTGAGGACAGTGTTTCCGATATAAATGAATATGGAGGGTGGTTGAATAGACCCTGAGTAGAGAATTGTGAAGTGGTGGTCATTTTGAAGTGTTGCCAGAAAGGTAAACCATACAAGATTGTAAGGCTCCTAGCAGCATAGCCAACTCCACACTTTGTGTGGGTTGGAAAACATAGTTTGTATGTGAGGTTGTGGTATGAACAGTAAACCCTGAGGAAGTTCTATGGATAGGTGCCCAGGATAAAGAGAACAAAACATGTTGGGCAATTTATGTGGTATAAACAAACACATTGCAACACTGTTGGGACTGGAGTGATGTTCCTGTGTAAATAATGATTGATACCTAGTGTCTACAAGAGGTATAACAATTGTTTAACTTAGATTTGTGGATTGTAGCACATTGCACATTTTAATGTATGATGACAGCACATGGTAACGGCCAGACATCCATTTTCACGGACCACACCACAGTCGACACATGACACATTAATCAGGTCTGGGACAGGGAACAGGAGATAATGAGGACCTGCAGTAAGGCATGGAAAGAGAAGAAGCCCATGAGTGGGTACACCCGAAAGTGTGACTTCTGGTCATGGTACCTAAAGTGCAGTGAGATGGAGAGTGGATTTGGCGATGTCAACAGGGCCCAACAATCCACAAGAGGATGAGGGTGGTGCCCACATGGAGTGGGCACAGAGTGTGAGAAGGTAAGAGGGAGCATGCGCCACAATGATTAGGTTGTCTGTGGCACTGGAATTGAGTCAATGTGTATGTATGTGGTCCGGGGTCACTCATGCACCTATACTCTGTGAACACGACAATGTGCATTGACAGACAGCTCAGATGTGCATCGTGGCAAGGAAACCCATAGGAGCAGGTGACAAAAGGAACATGCATCTCTGCATGACATGGCATGCAAGTGACAGTTTGTGTGCCTGCACCGGTCTAGCAGTGCAGAGTGAAACGCAACAAGAATGTAGTAATGAACACTACTTGTCCGTGTCACATGTTTCCCCAAGTACCGGGGGAGTACCCTGTGGGGATTGTGTCCTGTCACACAGACATATGCGATGCATGGCTGCCAGATGGGCTACGCCCAGTATGATGGCCAACTGACATGATTCTGTATGTCACAGGAAATGCTTTACCCAGGGCTGTCATTCAAATGCTGCCAGATTTCCCAATACATAATTGGTGTGGGTGATGCATGACTGGCAAAGCACAGGAGACGCAATGATGGACACTCACCTGATGTGTCCTCAGAATTCTCCAGGCCTCCCATGCCTTGCACCTGCCCAATGAGGATAAATTGGCTCATGGCCTCATCATGCAGTGTCAGCTGTTCATCCTCTGGTGGCCCCCCTCCGGTAGCCAAAGGTCAGGTCGACACTGAGCTTGTGCTTGGTGCTACAGGTGAGATCATTCCAGCGCTTGATGACCTGTCCGCTGTGCGCATCTCCATCCCTAAGGCATTTATCTGTTCCATTACATGCTGCCAAAGCACCATACGTTGTGCGACTTTACGTGTGCTCCGCGCATACAGGCACATGTCACGACGGTGATCGGTCACATAGTCATCAGGATCTCCTCATCAGAGAAGTTCTTCTTGCTGTGCGGAACAGTGTTCTGTGGCATGTCCTGGGGTTGGGCCTTTCCCTGCTGTGCAGGGCGTCCCTTCCTGCCACGATGGGCATGGTGGGGTTGGAGCTAACCCTGTCTGGCTGGAACCACTTTGGCATCCAGGTGCCGGGCCACTTTTGGACTGCGGTCTGCCATGTTCTCCTGGGGCTAGGGCAGGTGTGTCACCACCGCTTTCCCGACCACATGTGTCAGGAATCGGTCCGGGATCAACAGGAGTCGAACTAGGCTGGCTCCCTCCCCAGCGTTTCAGACACAACAGGGACACTCTACATGGTTTCAGCACTCACGATCCCTTCGGATTCCTCGTAAAAGAGGGTTACTTCAAGGCCACAAGAAGTTGGTAAAACCTCTTCCCTCCGTGTTGTTGCGTTGGCGGTTGCCATGGAGATTAGGGCAGGGACATCGACCCGCACCACGTCAGCCGCACCCTTAGGTCATGCGACCGCAACTAGATAAACTCTAGCCTGCAGCAAACTCGTTGCTTCTGATTTTGAATCTGGAGTCTGCTACGTATCCTGTGATATTCCTTGTTTTGCCTGCTATTTTGGATTCTTGCCTTCCTGTCTCTGCCTCGCTACTTTTTGTCCCTGCTTCAACCTTGCACTCATAGTTTCCTCGAAGTTACGGCCTACATGATTGGAATCTCCATTGATCTCCCTCCTCCTATCTGTGCTATTCCCCTTACCTGTTGGCTTCCTGCTCCTTTCATCCTTCCAGTTTACACACAGAACTATTCCCGTTCCGCTCCGCTGCTTCTTGTTGCCAAACCGGACCGCACCCAGGAACTGCCATTTACCTCACGCTTTTGATCATCAATACCTCCCGTTGCCGAATCAGAATTCCTCCTGGCTTGCTTTGCCTCACGTTTTGTCCTGTGAAATTCCTTCAACTACCGACCTGGACTGCCTTATGGATTGCTATTGCCTCTCCTTTGATCACCGTTGTTTATAACTCATCACCGTGGACTGCATAGGATTGCCTCCTGTTTCTTGGGATCCACGTGACCATTGCTCTTCAACTAGACAGCCAGTACACTACTCCTCTCCCCTTCCCCGGTATGGACTAGAGACTGCCATGGTAACATCAGGGGCTGAGGTCAGAGCGTCCTCGTTTCGTCGGGTATTGTACTTCCGACCCATAGGCGTACGCGTGACGGCGGGAATAGCCCTACCCCCCTGTACCTGGCTGTCTTACTGGAGCATTGGTTGTCTATGGAATACTTGCTATCAATCCCATGGTAAGAGTGTCTGTCCTTATTTATGTTTCTGCTTTTCGTTTCACGTTGTGTGAGTATTAAGGATTCTTGTTTCTTGTGTATTGTAACAGCTGTTTTCTGGTCCCTGTGAAGTCGGCATAAAAAGCATTAATTGTGTCAACTGGAATACTGTCGCACACGAGGGAGTCTACTGCCACGCCTTTTTGGGTCCATTCTTCCAAACAATTGATCCCTGGTGCTGGTTTACTTGTATCCAGACACAGGGTTACATTTAGGGTAGAATTCTTCTTCTACATTACGGGGGCAAATTAAGAAGGCAATCTCAACAACATGGCAGCAAGGCAGAGGACTGTCAACTTAACTGCCAAGGAAGTTGACATCCTGGTGGATAGCCCTGGAGTATTATGATGCCCTCTTCAACCCAGCGATGCAATGCAGCAAGGAATGAAGTCTCCCGATCGGGGAGGACATAATAGCTGCCATCAATGTGGAGGGGATGGCAGTCCGCTGCTACAAGACCGTCCACAAGAGTTGAGAGGACCTCAAATCCAGGACCCACGTAAAGGCCTGGCGGTTCCTGAATGCTGGATCAACCGTGGAGGTGCACTTTTTTGCGCAGGTGCCGGTTGTCGAAAAAAACATGCAGGTCCTGGCAAGGTTCTACCCAGAGCTGCATGCCCAGATCTGCGTGTTGCAATGATGTCTGGAGTTGGATGGTGTGTAGGCATGTGATGTACTGCTCTACGGTACAGGTGTGTTGTGCATGTGCTAGCATGGTTGCAGTGACCCCCTTACTTTTGCAGAATGTATGTCTGAGCGACAAACATCTGCATGCAGGCCCCAGACCACGCTCCACATGTGGGACATCAGAACTGTGCAGATTCGAAATGCACTGTATTTTACATTGGGTGTTGTAGTACATGTTTGAAAACTGTGCACATGCAATGTTTCTTGTGTCTGAGACGTGGCTGGATGGCAAGTGTGACAGTTGAGGGAGTGTTGAGCATTTCATGTGCATGCATGCTGCTCATGTGGTTGTGACGACAATAGCAATGTGTGACTATGCATCACTCATGCCTTGAGGTCTCACGTGCATTTTCGATGTTTTGTGTACTCACGTTTGGGAATTGCAGTTAGTGGGACTGTGATGTGATTGGTCATGACCCCGCTTGTGCATTCGGAGTGATGTGTGTGCATGCCATGTGAATGTGCTTGTGGCTATGGCATGCCATGTGTGCCTGTGCAGGGGTGCCACCATAGATTATGAGGGAGCCTGCCCATTTTTGTTGAGGGTGCCGCCTTAGTTTATGAGGGAGCCTGCGCGTTTATGTTGGGGGTGCAGCTTTCACTTGCGAGGAGACTCTTGCGTTTTTGCAGGGGTGCCGCCTTAGCTTACGAGGTAGCCCACGTGTTGTCATTGTGGGTGCCGCCTTAGATTACGAGGGAGCCCGCGTGTTTATGTTGGGGGTTGCGGCCTCGACCTATGAGGAGGCTCTAATTTTTTTGCAGGGGTGCCGCCTTAGCTTACCAGGGAGCATGTGCATTTTCGTTGGGGGTGCGGCCTCGACTTACGAGGTAGCTCTCGCGTTTTCAAAAGGGTGCCTCCTTAGCTTACGAGAGGGCCAGCGCATTTTTGTTGGGGTACCCTCATTAGATTACAAGGGATCCTGTGAGTTTTCATTGGGGGGTGCAGCCTCGATTTATGAGGTGGCTCTTGCATTTTTCACAGGGGTGTCGCCTTAGCTTACGAGGGAGCATGCGTGTTTTTGTTGGGGGTGCAGCCTTGACTTACGAGGTAGCTCTTGCTTTTTCGCAGCGGTGCTGCATGCTTTTGAGGGGACATGCGAATTTTCGCAGTGGTGCTGGATGGTGGCTCAGGGGTGGATGCAGAAGTATGCGCTTGGGTTGGCGTATGGCTTGAGTCTTGGTTTGCATGGTGTGGGCATTCCTTGCGCAGCTCCATTCCCTCTGCGTGTCTGCTGGAATTGCTGATTTGGATCCATGAATACGCCGAGCCGCAGATTTACTTAATCACGCAGGCTTGTGCAGCGTCCTTCTCGGCGCGCGGCCCTTGTGTGATTTCTGCATACATTTCTATGAATCAGGCCCAATTCTGCTTCTTCCGCTCCCATCAAAGCCGACAGCTCTTCTTCTTTGGAGATAGCATATTTCTTCCCCCATCTCAAAAAGCTATTAGAATGGGAATACACACCTGTATATCGTCTTGTTCCGCAACTATGCTGTGACTACATTCAACTTTCTACGCCTGTAGAGGGTAGTGTGAAGGGTCAGTAATGCGAGGCACACAACTGCTTATAGTTGTCCTACTATATCAGGGAATTCCCTACCTGGTCTAAAGGCTAAGGGAATAACTCCTAACATAGACAACCTAGCCCACACAATAAACAACAAACCATTCAAAAGTAATCATAAAAAACATAAAAGAATAAACACTAATTAAACTGTATTTTGGATGACCTTTCAACTTTCCAAATGTTCAAAAGGAAAATAAAGTCTTGAACCAGTTCTTATCGGTTCTTCAAAATGTTCAAAAGGAAAGAAAAATCTTAAGCCAGTTCTTGTAAGTTCTAAGTCAAAACAATAGTTCATCAAACAAAAATCCACTGGAAATAATTCTTCAGATTTCTATTGAAAATATTCCCTTCCAATTCCATCCAAGAAAAAAGGACAAATGGTAATCCTTGATCTATTCTTTCCAAGATTATTTGCCACAGTTTAAAGAAAAGGTTAACAACTTCTTCTTCTACAACTTTACAATTGGTTACAAACTCTGCAGTATATTTGGTATAATTGTCAGGAAGCTTACATTTGGGTTGTTGCATTCTTCTTGACAACACCCCTTCCACTACTATTACCGTGGGAACAGGCGCCTTTGTTCCACAATATGCCACTACTGCAAACAATTTCAATCTGGCATCTACTGACAGTTTTATACACCCCAACAGTTCAGGTACTATTGCTTCAATGTGTATACTTCAGAACTATTAGGCATATAAAGACAAGACACTTCGACCTCTACAGGTAGGCAAGGCATTCTTTTTCCCTATGCTCCAAAAAAGGGCAGCCGCTTTGCCTCTGCTGTCTGCCTTACTACCACAAGTATAACCTGCCTCTGCCTCCAGACTGAAATTCCCTCACTTTCAGCAATATTCGCATTACAGATTATTTTCTTAATCTTCTTTACAATCACCCAGATCCCTTCCCCAGCTTTGTTCACACCTTCCGACTTCCAGGAACTACCCAGAAGCTGTATTGCCACTCTTCCAATTTCAGGTAACAATGCCACACTTGTATCAGAGGACACTGGACTGTTAACCTTGCATATCACGTGGACAGATCTAAATAGGACTTGTTTCACTACGGAAAGGGTTTGCCTCGTGGCTTGGGTAATGCTTGTTCTCATTGTTCAGTACAATAACATCTGGAATTAAAAAAGTATTGTTCAGAATTCTACAAGGTTCAGTCATCAAAGGAAAACAGATTTAGGTACACATGACCACTCTTTAAGATAGATCTTTAACCTTAAAGGGTTGCAAGTGATTGTATTTCCATGTAGTAACGCAGAGATGATTTCAAACTCCTATCGGAAAATACAATTGGCCACATGCAACCTTCCTTTGATGCTGCATTCACATGCAACTCTTGTAAAAGTCAACGTTAGTTTTTCCAGATGTTTTTATCAAGCGACCACTCTGGCAAGAGTAAATTGTTAAAAAATTGAAATAAGAGGCTTTTCTTCTTATGCGAACACTACAGATTTCACTATTAGTGCATATGTTACATTTCCATTGTTAGAAATGATTTTCAAAACAACAGTTTATACTCGCTTTTAAACTTACGGGAGTTACTTTCAAGCTGGTAACAGTTACCGGCAAGGCTTTCTGAGTGAACCTGAATGCCGAGATTCACTCACTGCCTCCAGGAACACGGGGGGCTGCTTCACATTCCTGACTTCTTCAGCTTCTACTACTGCTTTGGGCATACTGGGGACCCACACCCTTCTGCAGCATGGGTGTATCTGGTCCAACCATGCCAATTGGGAGTATCCTTCACTCCTCAGTCCCTCGGCTTGCCTTCTGCTACGGGCCTTGGGCATCAGCGCGGTCACGGCTCTGCAATCACAACCACTAGTGCACATGGGGAAAACCCCACTCTGAGCTTGTTTTCCTCGGTGCAGCCACGGCCATGCAGGTTTTGAGAACACAGGACCCTCTCAGAACTTGCATGTGAAATCTGCAGTCTCCACGTTCCGGCGTCCTTCTGTGATCACACTTCCTTGTGAATGGCCAGCCTCATGCTCTTGTACTACTACTACTACTGCCAGCCTTCTAAGTCCTGCTCCAACTCCTTCCTTCTCTCCTCTCCTGCTGCTGCCTTTTATGCCTCTCAGGTTTGGCAATTGGCTTCAGATGTGAGCCATTAGTTTCAATTGCCTGACCCTGGCAAAGGCTGTGAGGCCTAATTGCCTGACTACTACATCTACATGCTTCTTCAGGATCCTGGGACATGTAGTTTACATCATCATTGTTAGGTTTGTCTACTTCTTGATAATTTTTAAAGGTAGATTTAATTCCCTTAGTAATTTTAACAGAAGGCTGTGGGTTTTAACTTTGCTAGGGGAAGATGTTTTAGAGAAGACAACCTTTCCGTCATTCCTTGTAGTGTACCATTGTTATTGAGGAGGGTTTTTGATTTTAGGAACCTAAAAATATTCTTTCTTTTGATATAATATACTTTGCTATTACAACCTTAGGGTTTACCCCTTTATATTTAATAAGAGGTTGAGAGACATTAAAATGGCAATAAGTCATAACCTCTTCTGGCACAGTGGTAAGATTCTCCCAGTTAGAGGAAAAATACTGTGTCTCATCCCACGGAATCTCCTCACTACCCTGTGCCCTGTCTCCACCCAGGTAATCCTCCCACAATACAATACCCCAAGAGTTGGGATTAGGCAGCGTCTACCTTCCCCCTGCCACTTGGGAGGAGACTTTAGGTAGGGTTTCAGTGAGGGATCCGCAGGATTCTTCATAGTAGTCTGAGACAAATCTTGATAGAGCAGTAGTCTAGAGTCTCTAAACAGAATCTCCTTCTGCTTTCGAGTTTCAGGCATCACAGGTTCCTTCTGGAGAAAAAAGTATGCCCTCATTAAGACATCTGGAAGTAGATTATTCTTAATCTGGAAGGCATATACCCGATGTGTGCGGTCCAGAACAATTTCCTCATGATCTGGCACTTGAAGCAGGAAGCGGAGTAGGCTCCCCACATAGGCATTTAGATCTTGGTCAAAGACTGACTCTTCTGATGCAAATATCATTACTCCTGGATTTATTCTCTGCATTCTCCTGCTTGACAATGACAACCTCCAGTTTTTGGAGGAGGGCTTCCATTCTTTCGGAAAGGAGGGTCTGCTCTTGGCTCATTTCTCCCACTGTCACCTCTAACTCCTCCAATCTGTACTCAGCAGCTGTGATATGAGACTAAAGGTCCTCTATGGTGTGTGCTAACCTATCTGCTCTCCCTTGAACCTCTTATTTTACTTCCTGCTTCAGCTCAATCAGCATGGACTTAATGTCCTCTTTTGTTGCTGGTGCGTCCGCTACTTCTCCAGCCTGGAGAAGGGGACGCCGATGCATATACCTGTGCAGTAGTTTGCAGAGAAGGGTTTTTAACTGTGGAGTCCTATGCCAGCAACATTTGCTTAATGCTTGTAGTGACAGCAGCTTTCCCCTTGGTTGTCCTCAAAGCCATGATGCAGCGATGCTCCTCTTGGATAGTACTCCACCATGTCCTTTCCTGGTGGCAGGGGATGAATATCGTCTTTCAAACCGCTGAACATTCTCACTCATCCCTAGGCCAGGTGCGCACTAGTGCAGTTGCGAGATGTACTGTATGCATCCTATTGAGGCCGCAGCAGCGTTGGTCCTGGATCTTCGCCTCGTTCCGTCCTTGTAGCCAACATATTGGGCTGCCAGGTCTTTTTCAGGGAGTGGGTTGTGCGGTCTTTAAACCATAAAGATGGCTCTGATTCTTGCCTCATAAGAGCTCCCCTAACCCCCGAGTTTCAGGGCTTGCTAAAGCCAGGAGCCACCTGCTGCTCCCCTGCTATCTGCTCACGCTGCATTCACAGCTGTCGCTGCTCCATCTCCCGCTGGGCTCCCCGGAAAAAGCAGGCCACAGGGCTCGCCCAAGCTGTGCAAAATCAGGCTCTGGAACGCTCACCTGTGGCTGATAGAGAAGCTGTCCTGCAGCGCTGTGGGCATTCCATCATCATCCCCACCTGGGCTTCGGCCACGCTTGACAGTCCATCTACCTCTCACAGCAGGCAGCACTTCGCCAGACAACCAGTGCTGCGGAGGCTTCTCTAATTCACTGGAGCTAACTGCCCCACCTCAGCAGTCGAAGAGCACACATCATCTTCACCATGCGGGTTCCAGGAACCTTGCGATATGGGGGTTTATCTGGCTTTGCGCTGGGCAGGGGTCAGGTAGGGGTGGGTCTGGGGGTGTACGTATCTTTCAGAACTCCTCCATCTGATAAGTTTGGAGAGGTAAAGCTCTTGTTTTGGGGCTTGTCTCTGCTTCAGCCCACCGGAGCTCATGGGCCAGGCATTTGTGCCGTCCACCACTCGGCCATGCCCCATCAACGTGTATTTATGACTTTTTGAAGACCTGCATTTTAGAGAAAAAATGAGTATGAAGGGTTTAATAGGGTGTTCGAATTGTCAAACATGTTGTTTTAGAGCTAATGTGAAAGAGTACATTAATCCACGCACAGGAGTAAAAGTTAAAATGTGACAGCAAATTGTCTCTGAAAGCAAATATGTTGTATACGTATTGTCATGTAGCTGTGACAAATGGTATGTGTTGAGTACCATTCATGCAGTGAAGATTCAGATTTTGCAATACATGGGAGAAATTAAGAATAAGGTTTTTACAAATCCTCTCACCAAACCCTTTGCAGAAGTATATAAAGGGAATTTTTCCTCCTTCAAATATTTTTCAAGCGATCAGGGTCAAGTAAATCCATAAGGTTTTGATAACCAGACTTCGCTGACACAGAAAGATTGAAGATATATTATTGACTTAGACACTAAGATCCCCATGGTCATACTATTGATGTTTTTGTTGGGACATGATGTTTAATGTGTTAAAGAATTGTTGGCTCACATTTACATTATAAATTGTGTGTTGTGTATATGTTTAACATGAATACATTTCTATAGTTACATTTGGTAGATCTACATTATGGAGGGGTTGACATTATAGGATTCACCCTTAATATGTATGATTGTTTTCAATTTTCTGAAAATAATGACCTTGTAGTGATCAAGTTATTGATAGCTATAGTGGTGTCAAAGGAACAATGGCTATAGCAAGGTAATGGTAATCCTATATGGAATTACTAATAATAGATGGTGTAATGTATTAGAGACAGCAACGCAATGTACACAAAATATGAAAGGAATGAATACAAGAAATACAATGTAGTTTCTAATTTCATAATTCTAAGGGGTATACTGAGGTGCCTTGTTTTTGAATGGCCGCCCTGCCCCTCTCAGACTTGAGCTGGACCACCTAGAGGTCTGGAAGCTTCTCAAGACCCAGCTCTTCTCTACCTCCTTCCTGCTAGCCCTCCCTTGCTAATCCCCCACCTGTCTCTGCAACTGGTGGCCTGGTCCTTCATGAGCCATACAGAGCACAAGGTCCCTCCAAACCAACATTGCCCTTCTGGGCCCCATTGCCTGACTAGTCTAGTGGGTTTAGCAGTTTATCATCCCTCCCACATCTGGTCGCCCCCCATCCTCGCACTTAGATGGTGGCCTGCTCCCGGCATCCCCTGGCACTTGTCCCCCAGGTGGGTTGGTCATCCCTCCCGTGTCTGGTACACCCCCCCCTCATCCTTGCACTTAGCTGGTAGCCCACCACCAGCGTCCCCCTGGCATTTGACCCTCTGGAATCCCCACAGTACTTGCCCAGCCCTTGGGCCCTTCTACCTTCTTACTTCCCCCTCCCCCTTCCTCCACCACTCCCCACCCCCCCTTGCACTTCTTGTTACTGCACTTGCACAATTCGAATGTCACAATGCCTAGTAGGACTGTTATTATTGTTTATCTCCCCTGTTTCCCTCCCCATTTTGTCTTGTGGCACCTAGAAACACCTTCTGCTGTATAGTGTGTCTTATAAATGTTCAATAAAAAAATAAACATTTGGAAATAGCACCTTAAAAGTGCACTGGCACTGGATGATAACCAGCTAATTTTCAGGCTACCCTCAGCCTCCTCCTCTCCTTCTCTCATCTCAGAATGTCTGTCTGCTATCCAGGAGTGGTGTGCCGCAAATGACCTCTACCTTAATGCCAGTAAAACGGAGATTCTACTCATCGGCAAACCCACTCCCTCCTTCCCTGTTGCTCTCTGGCTGGCCTCTCTTGGCCCTCTTCCTTCTCCCACCTGCAAGGCTAAAAACATCAGGGTCATCTTTGACTCCACACTCTCCTTCTCTCCTCACATCTCTGACGTCTCTAAGAAGTCACACTACCAGCTGCACCTCCTCAAAGGTATTCTTCCTTTCCTATCCTTCACCCAGAAGCTCACTGTCTCCAGAGCCCTGGTTCTCCCTAGGCTGGGCTACTGTAACAGCCTCTATCTAAAACTGCCTGCCTCTACTCTCTGCCCTCTGCAATTTATCCAAAACAGGACTGCGAGCCTTGTTCTTGGCCTCAAGCCCAGGGATCGTATCTCTCCAGGACTGAAATCTCTGCACTGGCTCCCAGTGGCTGAGAGGATTAAGTTCAAAACCCTCTGCATTGTCCACAAGGCCTTCTGGGGCCTAGAGCAGAAATCTCTTCAACTCTGTCTTCCTAAATATCTTCCTTCTCGAGCTCTTCGTTCATCCGCCTCCAACTCCCTCAGGGTCAGTCGCTTCTCCAAGCAACAGGTTGGCGGTAGATCTCTGTCATCGGCAGGGGCCTCCCACTGGAACAGCTTTCCTGCCTCCCTTAAACTCGAGGAGGACCATCTCCGGTTCCGGAAGCACCTCAAAACCTTCCTTTTTGCTTCTGCTTTCTCTCCCCCTCTCCCCTGCTGAATTTGTGGCTGATACTGCCCTGGTTACCTGGCCACCCTTCTGATCTCGGGCCCAGGCACCGCCAGTTGCACACCTGCACTGCCTCCCTGGCAACCCCTGCACCTGGGGACTGTTTTCTGTAGCCCTACAGTCCCCCTACCAGCACTTTATCTGAATTCACCCTTCACTTGGCATCTTCTGGCCTTTACTATCTGTTATTCTACTATCCTATGTACTGCACTTCCCCTCTCTCCTCCCCCTCGCACTTTTCCCTTTCCCCCTTCCCATGCACTTGAGCGATCTGAATGACACTTGGCCTAGTAAGATTGGTGTCTGTCTTCCCCTGTTCCCCCTCCCTTGCCTCGACGCACCTTGAAACACTTGTGTATAGGCGCGTTATAAATGCCATATCATATATCATATTGTACATATTATCATTCTATACTTAAAAGTTGCTTCTTTATGTATACAGCTCAATGTATGTGTGTGTGTGTGTGTGTGTGTTTGTCCAGCTATTCAAAATCACAACGTTCAACTCAGGTCTACCAAATTCTGCAGGGATTCCTCATTTGTCTGGGGCAAAATTGTAGTCTGTTTGGATCCAAAAAAAGTACTCCGTAGACACCCTCATTTACTGATGCTCATCCTGATTCACTACAGTAGGCACACGAAGGAGGCAACATTTGAGAAAGTGTCTGAAGCAAAATGTCCGATATGTTGGTTATTCCTTTAAAATGTATTACTACCGTATACAGTTCGGAAGTGTTTATTAAAGCATTTTTAAAGGGAATTAAAAAAAAAGAAAAGATTTTAAATTTATTTTCATCAGACCACTCCAAATATGGGAAATGGCAAGGTTACAGTTTATCTAAGTTCATTCACGAGAAGAGAGCACAATCAATCTTTCTCAGACATTTTTTCTCAAATGTGTAGAAGCCATTAAGCGACTGAAACATGCTACACAAAAAAACAAACATCACTTGGAACAACTCCATCTGATGCAGAGCGTAAATCAATATCAAGAGCTTCTGAAACACAACAACAAACAGCAGCATGACTTGCTGACCAGAGGACAAGAGCAACGTTCTCCAGGGCAAATGAGATGCCAGAGCAAACTGAAACAAGACTTGCTGACATGAGGAAAAGAGCAACATCCTCCAGGGCACATGAGACACCGGAGCAAACTGAAGCAAGACTTGCCAACAAGAGACCAAGAGCAACATCCACCAGGGCACACGAGACGCCACACAATCAGGACACGGGCAACGCTGGGCACCCCAGCTAGTTTTTTAAAATAAAAATAAAGTCTGTATATTATGATTTTTGTAAAAGAAAATGTTATTTATAATTGTAATTTAGTATGGATTTGAAGATGTATATGATCCTTTAAGGTGACTTCAAGGTTTTTTGTGAAATATTCTGATTTTGTAAAATTGTGGTATATGGTTTAGTATTGGTACAGATGCATTATGCCAAAGTGGTAGTTCATGGCATAATTAAGATTAAGACACATTGGGGGTCATTAGGAGTTTGGAGCTAATTGCTATTAGCACCATGGCCGCCTCCAAAGTCGTGTCCGGGTCTGGGTTCTCTGAATGGGGATTTACCGGGTCATTCCAACCTTGGAGGACCCGGTAAGCCCTCATTCAAAATACCCTTCCCCATTCCCATTCAAGCCCCGATAGGGCTCAATGGGAATGGGGAAGGAGCTAATAACGGGCCCGTATACAGCAGGCCCGTTATTAGCTCCCTGGTCCCTTAGCGGCTCCCAGCCGGCCTTAGTGGGACCTGCTAAGGGACCTCGGAATGTGGCGGTAAGGGGTTAATGGCACCGGCATCCTTACCTGCGCCGTTAACCCCTTACCGCCACACTCGTAATGAGGCCCATTTGCTCTGGAGTTTCAGAAAATAAATTACCTTAATAACTCTTGAACTAGTTCATGAGAAAATCTGAAAAGAAATCCACAGTACATTTTATTAACAGCTGCCCATCCTGGAAAATTTCAGAATTTGGCATAGACAACTTCATAATTCCCAAAACTATTGTTTTGATCAGGTTTTGAACAACTTTTAAGATGGGGTTTAAGTATTTTGGAAAAACCTAATTATGTCAGCCTAAATATCTAAAAATTGAATATTTCCATTGTCAAGATTGTTCGCATGCACTGAGATATTATCATGAAAAGGTGTTTTTCAAAATTGAGCTGGCCAATTTCGAGATATTAACCTTTTAAGATGTATCTATATATGATGCATGGCTAGAATAAATGTACATAATTTATATGAACTGTTCACGTACGAGTAGAAGATGTACATTTCATGTTTGTATGCTATATCCTTGAAAGCTCACATCAAAGTTAGGACTAATTTTGGTGTCAGTTTTCTTATACACAAGATGTATAAGAGATTTAATTTTCATGCATGAATGAAATGTAAAACTCCTATACACCTCTTAGACGTAATGAAAAGTCACATTGAAGTAACAGCTCACTTTATTGATAGCTTTTATACTGTAACGGATTTACTACACGACACACTCCAGACAAGGACTCTTTCCACTCGCAAGGAATGTGGCACACAATAAAAACGCTTTTTATCTTTATTGATTTCGGATTCTACTTTGAGAAGCCACCCAACCCGTCTCACACCAACCTTAACAAAAACCCTGTGTCGCAATGGACTATGAATCAGACTGGTGTGTTACAATCAAATATTTATTAATTTTTAGAATTCAAATAAAATCAAGCAAATCAAAATTAGGGCAGAAGCCACTGCGGTGTGGCAGTACAAATGCAAAGTATTATAGTACAGTTATTTCAACCTACAACATGAGATACCTAAACCTTTAATAGAAATGGACATAAATTCACTTTCCTTCACAACCGCTGATGACACATAGGTTATGCATTCCACCTGCAACACTTCCCCCAAACACCTGTTGAATGTGTTGATGTAAAGCAGTGGCAAGGATTCAGAAAAAAGAGGGAAAAATTCAGATTGGAAATGCATCACCACTCCAGAATGCGAGGCCAGAAACGAAAAATTAAAACCCTCAAAATGAGCAAAATGGCATACTCTGATTTTACTGGTGACTGACAGGTCAGTTTACACTTGCGATAGGATAGCTAGGACAGAAATATGTGTGGCTTCACTAAAGAGACAACAAAGCTTACCGGCTACTGAGCAGTACTAAAGCAACGTGGACACAGGTGAGAAAATCGATTTTGGGAGGAAAACAATGCACAAGAAAACACACCTGGCAAGCTTGCAATATCTCATTTCACGCAAGCTTTAAACTAGCAAACAGCTAAGAAAATGGGCTTCGCAGTCAAAAAATCAGAAATTGTTTTGGGATGAGGAACACAGCACAGAACAGATAGGATACTGAGGGGACGGGATTACTCTTTATAGGATAATATTGTAGGTTGTTCTAGGTAAAAGCAAGTCTGATTTTAAAGAAAAGCAAACTACACTGGCAAATTCGGTTTTTGGTGCAAAATGACTAGTTTTACTGAGGCTATATTTTAAGAGTTATTTTATGAAAGAAAGACACCTTATAAGTGAATTAATTAATTTATCTCAAAATGGTAGTAAGGACTTACACAGATAACTGAAATAGTTTATAAAATAAATATGCTAACAGATATGGACTAACACCGATTCTTCTAAGGAATGAGTTAGCAAACGATACTGGCAATTTGGGATTTGGTATGGGATTTTTATGGGATTTGAATAGGGTTTATACAGGATGCAAGGTAACGGAGCGCGATATCCAGTGTTTTGGGTACTAGGTGGGTACTAGGTGATGTGATACTTTCAAGGTACACTTGAGTTAGGTAATCTGGACAACCAGCAAGGTCTCTGGCCAGCGGGCTCTTCTGGATGGGAACAGCTGGGCAAGGTCTGGTCACTGTGGACAGTGGGATGGGTCAGCTGGGAAAAGGGTCTGGTCACTGGATTCTCTTAAAGGGGATCAGTGGCCTTTCCTCCTTTCTCCCTGGATTATGGGTATGCCTGTATCTGAATGGGTGGTTCTTCCTGGATCTGGATGGATAGTGGGATGTATCTCTGTTTTCCTGGATCTTGGGGTCTGGTTTTCAGTTGCTTGTCCCTAGTGTTTCCCTATCTCCCCCTTATACAGGCAATGTGACATCAGAGTATTTTACAATCTGGGCGGAAGTACTCTGGACCTACCCCTTGAATGGGATAGGCCAGGCTACGGGTGTCCCCTCCCCCCTCTGGGCTGATTGGCTCAAAGGAAGTGACATCATTTAATGGGTGTACATTGATGACTTCCTTTGTCTCACCACAGTTACTTTTTACCACAAATAAGTTATGGAGCACAACTTGACGTCTCTACTAATCACCACCATGAGAAATAGATATGCATATTCCATATTTCACACAGAATCAGACAATCTGATTGCCAACTCTGTGTGAGGTAGCATAACATTTGGGCACAATGTCACCATTTTTAGGAGAACCATAATGTCTAAAACTCTACAGATATGCCCCCTCATATTTTGCATATTTTCAGCATGTTTTGTGTCTGTATCATTTATACTTCACCCAGAAATGCATTTTTCCTGCCATTCCAGTTCCCCAGGTTACAGAAACAAGTGCTTAGTAACTTTGGGTTTGTCCATCCATAACTCACATAAAATGCTGCAATAATATAACATTACTGCTTATTCAGGGAATTTGGAGAATCTCTTTATATGACAAGTTCTTTAAAATCAAATGGGCTGGATTTGTCACAGGTGTGGGTGTTCCTTCAAATCTTCACAGTCAAATTGTCACTCTGAACAAAGGGTTTCCATGATGCCCTTTGAAACCAGGCAGTTGGGGCTGGAGAGGGATGTCAAAGGAAATCACACCTCCTAGTGAAATGCTAGTTCCCCTTGGTTATTTTGTTCTGTTTGTAGGGATGCCGGTCATTCTGATGAGGCTGCGAACTTCCACCCTTTCATGTGCTCACAGGGGCTGGTCCACTTGGGGTGGTAATTTTGTTCCCATAGGAGGCAGGGCACCTTTGAAGTAAGTGCCCAAGCCAAGACTGTTCTGTGGGTTTTTTTCTTTCTTTCAACAGAGACCAGGTCTTTTTGGGAATAAATATCATGTACATTTTAGAGCAAACCCCCATATTCAATCAAATGTCTGTGCAAGCACAGGGCATCATTTAACATTTCACTTTCAGAAGGCATTTTCCTGCTTTGCAAAAACACTGTTTTACACGTGTTAATTTTTCTCTTATGTCACTTTCAGAAATGCGGCTTCTGCCGCACATAGTTGTATTTAAATTTTCCTTCTGGAGCACTTTTACAGATACGGTCAGTTTCTGGCCACATAAAGATATACTGTCAAACATCGCTTTGAAATTGACATGATAAAGAAACACTGCATTATTCCTTTCATTTACTGCAGCTTGTGTGCGATGGTTTATAGCAAAAGAAAACACAAGACGTGTTTAAGAGGCAATCCAAATTCTTTGCCTTTAAAATGATTTCCCAGTATATCAGCTGCCAGGAAATGTATGGCCTCACATCTTGGTACTCAGAAAAAGTAAAGCATGCCAGGGTGGGTTTTCATGAAGAGCACATCTTTGTGATGTCTTAAAAATGAAATAATGAGCAAATTGCAAAGCCGTCTCAGATGTCATGTGTGCAGATTCAGTATTCAGAAAACAGAACAGCAAATGTGGCGCCGTTCTGCATGTAGGTCATTTTCAGATGGTTAAAATGGATTCCATGTGTTAAAATCGCATCAAAAATGGCTGTGGACACAAAATATCGCGGCAAAAAGGCAGTGGTTTTGCCACCGCAATCCATGTAAAGGATGCAGGAGACACCCCCGCAACCCCCAGACCCATTATACTATTTAAGGGGGTGGGGGACACCCCTGCAACTCCCGCTGCCCTTAAATGGTGTCATGGGGTACACCTTTAATGGGTCAAACCACAGCATTTTTGCTGTGATTTTTTTGTACAGGTGACATTTTTGCCACGATTTTATCACTGCATACCTTAAAATGCAGGTAAAATAATGCAGAGCACTTCTTTTGGTGGCATTCTTGTATTCAGTGCTTGCCACACATATGCGCCATGGAAAGAAAAGCGGAGCCATTTTGCTACAATATTTTCATGCAGTTTTTGTTTGAAGGGGATTTCTGCAAGGGCCTAAATGCACCCCACAGAATCCCCACCCCACCCCTGCTCTCCTGTGAATTGTCGTTGAGGGAGAGTAGGGCTGAGTGGGGTTCATTAGGTGGACTTCTTCTTCATCAGGAAGATGCACACCCAGATCCTCTTCTGTCTTTTTATTGGAGGGTATGGAGCAGCCCCCTTTTTCCTTCCTTTTCTTCCTGGTCCCCGGAGTGGTCCACATCGAGCTAGGAAGTAATGGAGTTAATTATCTAGTAGAAGATAGATAAAAACAAGTTTTAGGATATTTTACTGACATTGTTCCTGGAAGAATTACAACACTGGGACAATAATTACAATTTACGCTTTCTAGGACATAAACATTCCTCATCTTTACCATCACACTAAGTAGATTACTCAACCGGACAAGAACAACCATTTGACCCTTAAAACACATTTGTTTTCATTTTTACAGTAACACTAAAGGAAAATACTCCTTGTTATTTATTTATTTATTTATTGTATTTATTTGTATCATAATATTTACAAAATCGTTGTCTTGCCTAGAGATTTGAAGGAAAATGTAGTTTCCTCTAGTTTGCTTGTGTCGTTAAAATTCTCTTCCGTGTGAGCTTTTTCTTCTTTAGAATCAACAATTTTCTATTTATTCCCAACTGATTTGTTTTCCAGCTCCAGGCTTTCAAGAAACTTGGCTGTTGCCATGGTCAACGTGGTGGATTCTCCACTCGTTAACTTATTCCACCAGTCTTCTTCACTCGTGGTGAGATATTTTAGTCTATGCGGTCGCAGGTAAGTTGTTCTGGGTTTGTCTGTACCCGGACAGTGAAGGAGTAGGTGTCGCACTATTTCGATCTCCAAAGTATTACAGTATCAACAGTTTTTATCTTGCGACTGCTTTCTGAGAAATAGAATTTCTTTCGTCTTCAAGACGTTCAAGCGTGCTCTTAGGAAAGTTGTGCGTAGATGTTTATCTGGGAATTTTATTAGGTAATTTCTTACCTCGTCAATCCTTTGTATATTGATTAGGTGGTGGGTCAGGGATGTCTGCTTCTCTGCTGTTTCTAGGGTCTTGATCATAAGTTTTTATCTTTTTCTTTATTTTCCCTGGAATGCGTTCTATGTCCCATTCAGAGCATCCGATTTTTTCTGATTGTTCTATTAAATTATTATACCACGTCATCATCATTAGATTTTTTTTTTACTCATCATTTCTTTGTAGATGATGTCCAAAATTTTGGGACGCAAACTCCTTAGGATTTTTCCCAGAAATAGTAGACTATTTCTCTTTACCACCGATTTTAGTGATTGAAGGCTCAGTTCTCGTCGGATGACTGCTGTAGGGATAGAGTTCGGTAATCGTAACACTTTGCACCAAAAAACACCTTCCACTTTTGTCCATAATGTCATTGGAAGATATGGCATTGCTTCTGCCCCGTAAGTTATTGCTGGAGCGGCTTTCACTTTGAAAAATGTTATTATTGGGAGAATTGTGAATTTGCCAAATTTTCTTTCCAAAAGTGAATACTCCTTGTCATATAAATATACCTATGCACCTCAATACCTCCCTCCTGCTTTTTCTTTTACTTTCTTCTCATTCTTCCGATGGTTCCTCTGTTTGATTTACCTTTGGCTCATCAATCAGCTGCAAAGTGTGTCTGGGGTGACACATTTTTAACTGATTGAGGTGGACCCATTTCTCTTCTGATAGCTCTCCTTTGGGGATGCAGATCCTGTAGGCAACAAGTGAAATTGTGTCTACAATTTCAAAGCAACAATGCCAGGAGAGGAGGAATTTTCTCTCCTTAATCTGGTTCCTCTGACAATTGGACAACTAGACCCTGTCTCCTACTTGGTATTCTTTTTTAGTTGTTTTTAAGTCGTAGTGGGTTTTCATCCCCTCTGCCGATTTCTCCAGATTCCGCTGAGCGTACCCAAAAGCATGCTGAAGGTGTTTTCTTAGATTCTCAACATATTCATGTGTTGTGGAGGCGTTAATCAGTGTCTGCTTTTATGTTCTATAGAGCAGATGCTGAGGTAGCACCATTTTATGTCCAGTCATTAGCTCAAATGGAGACATATTGGTCACAGAATATGGTGTAGATCTGATTGTCTTCCGCCGAGCCGAATGGCGGTTGCTTCCGCGCTGGCGGCTCCGACGTAAGCGACTATACCAGTAGTTCCAGCACATCGTTTTCATACGTGCTGTGACGGTCTAGTGGTCGCCCAAGATGGCGGCCGCTGGGAGGTAGTAATTCACTCCTCTCCCATCGACTGCCATGTTTCAACCCCCAATTTTTGGCTTGTGCTACTTTTTGGGTGAAACGCTAGTTTTTCTGCTTTCACGGCTTACACCGAGCCGCTCTGCTTCCTTTCGGTTCGCACCTCTCCCGATCCGCTTTCCTTTCCTTTTTCTCTGGCTCCCGCTCCTTACCTTACTTTGGCTCCGGATGCTATTTTGCTCGCTCGGCTACTCCGAGGTGAGCCTTTCTCCCTGCTCTCTCCCCTGCCTTCGGTTTCTTTGCTGCCGCTCCTCGCGGTACCTGTTATCTCCATGCCTCAGTCTTCCACTATGAAGAACTTGCTACAAGACCTCCTTTCTCCTACCCGTGGAGTTGCTCCTACTAGCATTATCGGCGATTACCTGACATCTATTCTCCTGGAAATCTCCTGCGTGTCAAAGAGTTTTTTCTGCTGTCGAGGCTTTTTCCCTTACCGCCTGACCACGGAAGAGGAGCCTCATGACTGCTTGTATCAAAGCATTCACTGTGGCTTCCTCTCATAGCAGGCAAACTTCATCTAAGGAGAAGAGGGATTATTACACATGTCGCCATCTCAGCCCCGAGGATTTGGAGAACTACGAAACAGGTGAGGAGAGTGGGGAGGAAGAAGGGCTAGGAGCCAAGGCTAAACAAGACACTGATGGCCATCAGGACAATCGGTAATCAGATGTCACAACTAGGCCCACAGTCTGCCACAAACGTCTTAAGAATGCTCACAATGGTTTTGTTGTACCTCTCAATTCCCCCACTATAGGATTTGCGGTATGCAATATAAAGTTTCCTTTTTATCCCCAGACTTCCCACATCTTTGTCATCACTTCGCTGGTGAAGTGACTTCCTCAGTCTGACTCAATCCTTTGGGAAGGCCGAAACGCAAGAAGATGTGGTTGATCATCAGGGCAGCTGCTGTTTCTGCCTTGCAATTTGGGGCCGGGAGACATTCCACCCATTTGGTAAACAAGCATGTCACTGTTATCATGTACTTGTTCCCCCTAGAGGAGCGAATCACGGGCCCAATAAAATCTACTTGCAAATCTGACCAAGGCAACTTCATCCCCCTATTCTGGACGGGAGCTCAGTGTGTGAGTGAACTTGGTTGAAATTGTGCACACACAAGACACCCCTTCAAATATTGGCCGAGGTCCTGCCCCATATGTTGCCAGTGTGCAACCTCCCGCAAGATTTCTAAAGTAGTGTGAAACCCCCGAAGAGCGCCAGTGGCCGCGTCATGGCCTGACTTAGCATCAGGCTTCAGAATGAGGTAAGTACCACCCACTGGTCACATCCAGAGATGGATCTTATTACCAACAAACCGTCTTGGATTTAGAACATTTTGGGAAAGTTCACAGGGTACTCAATGTGTTGGTAAAATTTCCCAATAATCAGATCCCCTTTTTGTGGCGTGATTAATTCAGCATCTGGAGTCTCCTTACTCTACTGAGTAGCTGAGAGTACATTGTGAGCAAGTTTCTGGGACCTGGTGACAGCAGTGACCTGGATTTCCCCCAACAGGGACTCAATCTCAAGGAGATCCCCTTGTTTGGCTCTGGTTTTGGCCAACTGATCAGCCAGGTTGTTTCCAGTTTTGTCTGGTCCCTCTATTCTGGAATGACCCTTAATCCTTTTCCAATAGATGGTCATCCCATTAGAGGTGACCAGATCATCAATATTCTGTTTAGGTTTCCCATGCTTGAGTGGTTTATTATTTCCACACAGCATGCCTCTGGTTTTCCAACTGATCAGGTGCTCCATGCACCCGTTCCGGACATAATCTGAATCAGTGATTATGACCAGTTTCTGGAGTTGGTGTTGCACGACAGAGAGGATGGCCAGGTGAACTGCCATCAACTCCGCCACCGAACTGCTGTGGGGACCGATCTTGTACCCAGCAGAGGGCTCCGGGACATCATCCACCCAGGCATTCCCAATGCTGGCCACCAGTTCCTTTTCCCTGTTGTTGTCAACATGGTAGGAGCACCCATCAACATAAACTGTGGGCATCCCCTTGCACAGGTCTTCTTCATAGACCTTGTGCAGGGAATTCAGGTATGCATCTGTGTTGTCTTGGGTCTTGAGACTTTCATCCTCGAGACAGTTTTCTCTGGCACAATCATGCAAGTCAGTCAAACCTTGCGTGAGGGGACTCTGCTTGTTTTGGCCATATTTGACCTCCACAGGAAAGCCTTGCATGGACAGAATCCAGGAAGTAATTCTGGAATTACTTACATTTTCTGCCTGGATTCTGTCACTTTGGAGGTATTGCAAAGGCTGGTGCGGAGGCTCCACAATAATGTGCTCCCCCTGGATGAACAGGCGGTCATTTTTCAATGCCCATACCGTTGCCAGGAGTGCCTTCTCACAATCGTTGAATTTTTCCTCCACAGAGGATAAAGTTTTGCTTGCATAGGAGATGTCCATATTGACCTGTCATGCTTTTGATATAATACTGCTGTTAAGCATGTATTCGAGAACCCCGTCTCCAAGAAGAACTGTGAGAGACTTCTTTTGAGTTGTTTTACTGCCTCGGCTTGTTCTGGACCCCACTCCCACTTGACCCCCCCCCTTTAACAGATGGACCAGGGGTCTCGTGACCTCTGCGTAATCCTCAATGAACTTCCTAGTCAGTCCAAGAAGGCTCCGTAGTTCACGCAGAGTTCTGGGGTCTTACAGTTTTAGTAGTGCTTCTACCTTCTACGCCTGGGGAAAGAGACCCTCAGGGTGATTTCATGTCCCAAGAAGTTTACACGGGTGCTACACCACTGTGCCTTCTGGAAGGACAGTTTTTCTCCGGCAAACCTCAACTGGGTCAGAACATAGCTGAGCTTGTAATCAGGACATCATCCACAAAGGCCAGGTTATCCCTTTCTCCCAAGTCGGGCATGGCCTTGTTGAATTAATTACCAGACGTCATGTATCCGAAGGGAGTCCGGGTCCATGTGTACTGCTGTCCCTCGAAGGTGAAGGCCAGCTTGTCCTCCCTACTGATGGTTACTGTCCAGTATCCATTTGTCAGGACAATGGTGGTGTACATCTTTGACTCCTGGATCTGGGCCAGTCCCTGGTCAATGTAGGGAAGAGGCCATCGGGACATGTGGACCTGTTTGTTCAGCTCCCTAAGGTCTGTGCAAAGTCTCCATTGGCCATTTGGTTTTAAAATCCCCAGTACCAGATTATTAAAGGTACTATGGACTGGACGAATTGTCCCACGGGACTCTAGGTTTTTTATGATTTCTTTAAGGGACTCCATAGACGCTAATGGCAAGCAATATTGCATCACGAATACAGGAGTCATTCCAGGGTCCGTGGGAATTGAGGTAGAATGTATCGTGGTGCTACCACAGTCGTATGAGTCCACAGCAAAGATATCTTGAAAATCTAAAAACACCAGTTTCAACTTTTGCTTTTGTTCCTCTGTCTCACAGGCATCAGCGAGGTTGACCTGTTCTACAAACATCTGTCTGAAGTCTGGGAAGACCTCGGGTTGCACAATCTCAGTGGCCTCCTCCAGCTGTGTGGAGAGCTCTCTGGTGAGGGTGTTGACCTGGACAGAGGGTTTCATGTAGGAGAGGCAGTCATTATGGACCTGGAATGTCACCTCATCCTTCCTGATGTCACAGGTCACCTCTTCCCCCCTCCATAAGGGCAGGAAGAGTACACCAGAAAATTCCCCCCCTTTGCCGTGTGAAGATCCTTTCTGGCGGTATGTCATTGTCACAGTCATAGCAGTCATTGGGGATTGGTCCTAAGATTTAATTTCCTAAATCCATGGAAAAATGCTGGTCATCAACCGACATTCCAATAATGGTGCCTGAACCCAGAGTGATACTCCTAGTGTCGCTTTTATCCACCCCTATTAGAATGGTGTTGTGCTCTAAGTCCACTAATGGTCTTGGGTTTCACCCCAACCCCTATTGTTGGAGATGGTGGTTCAGGTGTACATAAGCGTCTGGGCTTTGAAGTTTCTGAGCTTTCTTAATTTTTAAGTAAAGTGGAAATTGTCGGGTCCATCCTGGGATGGTGACCTCCTCTCCAATTTGAATTTACGGCATATGGTAGCAATTGAGGTGACCGGAATGCCTTTTCAGAATCATCAAAGGCCATAGGGTTGCCCCCAAGTCGGGACCAGGCCTTGTCATTTATGAGGTTCAAATTAATTGCGAACCGATTGAGAATGTCACTACCTAATTAGAATGCAGAAGGGATATCTTGCACGACCCAACAAATATGCTCTATGCTTTTATCACCCATAGAGATTTTTAGAAAACACCTGCTAGGCAGGAGATGTTTGGAACTGGGAGTTTCCAGGCCCATTTCCCACTTATCAACCAACTTAAATGTGGGAATGGTTGGATCTTTTAGGAGTTTCCTGAACAACGTTTCAGTGATGAAGCTTTTTCCATTATGCAGGCACACTCTGGCAGAACAGGCTCCCTCCCCTCATTTAACTGAATAGGGAGGAACAGCTGTTCACCTATTTTCTGGATATCAGCCAAGCTTTGAGCTGGCTTTTCATCACTTTTTACTACAGGACTTGGATTTTCAAATTGGGGATCGGATAAAATGTCAAGGTATTTCCTTCCAGTGTGGAATGCCACTTGAAACTGGAAGGAAGTTTAATTTTCAGGAATGGAAAGGTGTTCCTATCACCAGTTTGTTGTCCTACAGCAATTACTGTAATGTCAGGTATTTGATTGTTTTGGAAATGGAACTCAATTTGGTCAGATCGATGTTAAACCATGTGGCATGTGCCATTTAAACTGACATAGTTGATGCTTTGTTTTAATTTTATTGACCAGTTAGCCTGAGTCCAGAGTATGTTGTTCACATGGTCTATTAGGGGGAGACAACCTCCAAAGGAGGTAATTCCCTAATAGACAAGGGGTCCCGTCTGGAGTCACGACTATGACCGGGTGCTTCACCTTGTGTCGCCCAATTTTAATTTCCAGATCCGCAGTCTCCTCAACAGGAATTTTCATTCCCGTCGAAGTTCTGGAGTTGTCCAGGAAGAGAGATGAGAGGGATCTGGTGTCTCTCCCCCCTTCCTGAATTTAGCTGCTCAAAGGCCTTTTTGGACAGCAGAGTGTCTTGGCATCCAGTGCTAAAAATGCATATTGCCCTTGCACTAAGACAGGGGCATAGAACCTACCTTCTTTCTCCTCCAAAGGGCAAAGAAAATTGGCATTTTGGGCAAGCTAGGCAGTTAGTTTCTTTATTTTGGACTCCAACACTGTGGGGTTTTGGACAGTTTTCTGCGTTGGAGTTCAGGAATCTGTAAAGAAAATTTGGCATCCTGAAATAGATGGGATTTTGGATTCCCCTTTTTCCCTGAGCTCTGTGCTGTCCCCCTTTTTCTGCAGACAGTCACTAGAACCGGTTTGCGGGGAAGATCCCTCATTTATCACTATGTTCTCTGGATGATAATTCTGGGGTTCAGGGATGGGCAATTCTGAATCTGTCCCCACACCTACCCAGTCTGGGTTGTGGTCTCTTGGGACCCATTTGCCTTTGGGAGGAATTCCCCCATCCTTGAAGGAGAAGACTTTCTTCCCAGAATCCTCCAAGGATTATTCTCCTTCAAACTGAAGGACACTGACTTCCTCCACAAAATGGGTCTTTTTGGTCTCTTTGCTTCTCCTACTGACCCTCTGTTCCCGGGGTTGCAGATTTTTGGTGGCAGGAGATTTAAGTTCTGGTTCCGGGGTGTCAAGTGGCTTCTCACAGGTGAGGAAGGAAGCTTCCTCTGGGGCTTTGCATCCCCCTTCCTCCTGTGTCTCCTCCTCTGGAACTGGTGGGTTATCGGGGTTCTCTCTGCATCATTGTTTCCGGGGTGCCACACCCTTGGTTGGAGTTATTCGGAGCCGCCATGTTCATCTGAGGGTTCTGCTGAGCCCTCAACATGTGACTCAGATCTTGAGTCAGGTTCTGGACCTGGCGCTCCAGTTGGGACACCCAGTTTGGCTGGTATGGGGGTCTTGGATCAACTCTAGGTTGTTCTCTGGAAGGATAACTATCCCTTCTCCCGGAGTAACCTGGGTACTTAGGGTTTCCATGGTGGCCCTTCACCCTTGGCCTCCCCTCTACCGGATTTGATCATCTGGGCTCCTGAAAGCGGGGAGAGCAAGGAGGGTTGTCCTGCATGTTGGGGTTTTAAAGGCATGCTGGAAGAAACTTAAACCAGGATTTGGGAGATTATCGCCCTCCTGAGGGAAGTTAGGAGGGAGGATTTCTGGGGCCGTACTCACCTGATTGAATCCCCCCCAGACAGGGGAGTCCATACGTACCCCAAGATGGGTCTGTTTCCCTTATACCTAGGGCTGATGTAATTAGCAGAGGTAGGGGGCACATTTGTAGGGTACCCATCCTGACTACCACCTGCTTGTGATTGATCAGAGGGTCTCCTTTGCCTCTGATTTGGTTGTTTTTGGGAAGGTGTATTTTTAGGCCCGCCCATTTCTAGGTCCAAAGTGGGGGCAACCTTCACCTCCCCAACCTTGGCAGCAGCGGGGGTGTTGGTTGGTCTGAGGTTTTTGGTGGGATTTTTGTTTTCTACAGGTTTGTGGACCTCGTAGATCCGGGTAGCTTGCTCTATTATCCAGTCCAGTGTCCTATCATCATATAAATCTCTTACCAACCATGTCATGATGTATTTTGGGAGTGCATGAAAATAGGTATTTGTGAATTCCCTACTATTCGTGTGCACCCGCCTAGTAGTTTGCGCAATGCTCACTTTAGTTCCTGAACAAATTCTCTTGGAGCCTGATCCTCTCAGGACTGTAGATTGTAGGCTGCCTTGTGGGCCTCTTGAGGTTTCTGTGCATGGAGAGTGCTTCAAGATGGCCGTTTTATAGGTGGACCACCTTGAATGGCTCTGGTCTTCCAGCCCAGCAAAGAAGCTGGAGTACTCTTGAGAGAACGTCCATTTTGCAAATTGGATGCAATGTTTAGTATATTAGAGGTCGAAGTGGGTGGGGCGGTGCTCCTATACTTTTTATTTTTAAGGTTCACTGTTCCTATACTTTTATTTTAAAAAGAAACAGTTCTGGAATGGTTTTGTTTTAAAATAAAAGTGTAGGAAGAAGTTGAAGCTTGGAATTCAATGTACTGCACTGAACCTTCCCTTAAATAGCAGGTGTGTTTGTTTGGGTGTTTGGATTCTGTGTGGGAGGGGGCATGGTGATGCGGTTTATGAGGGCCTGTGCAGGCCAGCAGGGAACATAGTTCCACTACTTCTTTTCGTACACTTCGACCACTGTTTTTAATGTCAAAAGATGTCATCATCTGTTCATATAGCTCCAGATGCTCCCAGACAGAATATTTTGCATTCTTGTGGTACAAAGTCATGACACTTCTAATAGCTTTAATCTGTTTAATGGGGTCTTTCACCAGAGTCCTCTTTTGTTTATTAGCCTTCTTTTGCCGCTTCACCTGAGTCCATTCACCCTCAGACTCAGAACTGCTGCTATTTGAGGTCCCCTCGCTATCCTATAGGCTCTCCTCAATTCTTTGAGCTTGTGAGTTTCTCTCAGAATGATGTGGCCTAGTCTCATCTCCCCTGTTGTGCCTGGGGCTCTCTGGGTCACTACCCTTGGACTTCCTCTTTCGCATACGAGAGTAGTCTTCTGACTCCTCCCTGCTTCTAGGGTTGGCGGAGAATCCCCCCCAATCCCCTGATTGGGTGCAGGTTTTTAGAATACTTTTTGGGGCCTGAAATCAGACTCCTTTTTCTCTGCAAAGTGAACCAAATGGTTCCTTTGTAGCTGATGTTTCTGCAAGTCTAGCTCCCTGATTTTCTCATCATAGGAGCTTTCCTGGTCCGATCCATCAGCCATGACATTTTTTAACCTGATCAAGGACGCCCGTCCATCAGTCTCTGATGGGGCTGTCCTGTAAGCTCAATCATGCTAGGCCTTTTTAAGTCTGGTCGCCTCATGGTTTCTGGCACATGTGAACCTGTAGACATGAATTGAGCAGTGTCTTGGCTTTACAAGGGGGTAAATGGGTTTGAGTACCTTGGAACAGAGGGAATCGTACTGTTGTCAGGGGTTGCCCTGCGACTCTCTATCGGTTTGGGGTCCTTCAGGTTTTGGTTCAATTTAGCACACTCTTTTTCCAACTTCCCACGCTTTTCCTCCTCAGCCCCTACCTCCTTATAGTAGGCAAAGGCCTGGGCCTTTTGCTCTGCGATCAGGGCTTGTGTTGCCTCTACTACCTTCTCCTGCGCTGTTACCTGGCTCTGGAGTCCCCTGTTCTCATCACAGAGGGCCTAATTTCTTTTCCGGGCCTCTTGTATTGCTTGGGAACACTCAGACCATTTTTGTTGTAGGAGATTAATCTCCTGTCTCTGCACATTTTTGGCCTGGGTCGTATAGTGCAGTTAATTCAACCTTCAACATGAGATGCCTAAACCTTTAATAGAAATGGACACAAAATCACTTTCCTTCACAATCACAGATGACACGTTATGGACTCCCCTTGCAACACTTCCCCCAAACACCTACTGACTAAATTCTGTGTGGATGGAAAGCAGTGGCAAGGAGTCAGAAAGAAGCAGGGAAAATCAGATTGAAAATTCAACCCACCACCTCAGAATGGGAGGCCAAAAACGAAAACTGAAAACCCTCAAAATGAGCAAAATGCCATACTCGGATTTTACTGGTTACTGACAGGTCAGTTTACACTTGCGGTAGGATAGCTAGGACAGAAATGTGTGTGGCTGCAATAAAGATACAAGGAAGCTTACAGCTACTGAGCAGGGTACTAAAGCAATGTGAACACAGGTGAGAATCAATTTTGGGAGGAAAATAATGCACAGGAAAACACACGCTGCAAGATTCCAATTTCTTATTTCACGTGGGCTTTAAACTAGCAAACAGCTAGGAAAATGGGCTCAGCAGTCAAAATCGCAAATCAGTTTTGGGGATGAGGAACAAAGCACAGAACAGAAAGGATACTGAGGGGAAGGGATGACACTTTATAGGAAAATAATGTAGGTTTTTCTAGGGAAAAGCAAGTCGGATTTTAAAGAAAAGCAAACTGCACGGACAAATTCGGTTTTTGGTGCAAAATGACTAGTTTTACTGAGGCTATATTTTAAGAGTTATTTTATTAAAGAAAGACACTGTGCGCAAGGGAGTTAATTTCAAATGTTAACCAGCTCACACTGTGTACCTCCTTATAAGGGAATTAATTAATTTATCTCAAAATGGCACTAAGGACTTACTAGGACTAAGGACTTACACAGATAACTGAAATAGCTTATAAAAGAAATATGCCAACAGATATGGACTAACACAGATTCTTCTAAGGAAAGAGTAAACAGAGTAAGCAATTTAGGATTTGGAATGGGGTTTTTATAGGGTTTGAATAGGGTTTGAACAGGATGCCAGGTAACAGAGCAGGATATGCAGTTTTGTGAGTACTGGGTGATGTGATACTTACAAGGTACACTTGATTTTGTTATTTTGGACATCCAGCAAGAACTCTGGACAGCGGCAAGGCCTGGTCATTGTGGACAACGGGATAGGTCTGCTGGGCAAAGGGTCTGGTCACTTGTTTCTCCTAAAGGCGATCAGTGGCCTTTCCTCTGTTCTCCTGGATTATGGGAATGCCTGGATCTGAATAGATGGTTTTGTGTGGACCTGAATGGGTAATTCTGCCTGGATCTGGATAGTGGGATGTATATCTGCTTCCTGGATCTTGGGGCTGGTTTTCAGTTGCTTGTCCCTAGTGTTTCCCTCTCTCTCCCTTATATAGGCAACGTGACATCCGAGAATTTTACCATCTGGGCGGAAGTACTCTGGACCTACTCCTCGATTAGGATAGGCCAGACTATGGGTGTCCCCTCCACCCTCCGGGCTGATTGGTCCAAGGAAAGTGACATCATTTAAAGGGTGTACACATTGATGAATTCCTTTGTGTCACCACAGTTACTTTTTACCAAAAATAAGTTATGGAGCACAACTTCATGTCATGTCTATATTAATCACCACTATGAGAAACAGATATGTCTATTCCATATTTCACAGGGAATCAGACAATCTGATCACCAACTCTGTGCAAGGTAGCATCGCTTTTGGGCACAATTTTGCCATTTTTAGTAGAACCATAATATCTAAAATTCTGCTACACATATGGCCCCTCATATTCCACATATTAACACCATGTTTTGTGTCTATCATTTATACTTCACCTAGAAATGCATTTTTTATGCCATTCCAGTTCCCCATGTGATAGAAATAAGTGCTCAGTCTCTTTGGGTTTGTCCATAAGTCACATAAAATGCTGTCATAATGTAACATTACTGCTTATTCAGGGCATTGGGAGAAATATCTTCATATGACATGTTCTTTAAAATCAAATGGGTTGTATTTGTCACAGGTGTGGGTGTTCCTTCAAATCCTCACAGCCAAATTGTCAGTCTGAACAAAGGGTCTCCATGATGCCCTTTGAAACCAGGCAGTTGGGACTGGAGAAGGATGTCAAAGGAAATCACACCTCCTAGTGAAATGCTAGTTTTCCTTGGTTCTTTTGTTTCATTCTGTAGTGATGCTGGCCAGTCTGACAAGGCTGCAAACTTCCACACCATGGCCCCTTTCATGTGCCCACGAGGTCTGGTCCACTTGGGGAGGTAACTCTGTTACCATGGGAGGCAGGGCACCTTTGAAGTAAGTGTCTGAGCCAAGCTTGTTCTGTGGGTTTTCCAAGTTTTTTGTCTTTCTTACAACAGAAAACTAGTCTTTTTGGGAATACACATCATGAACATTTTAGAGCAAACCCCCATATTCAATCACATTTCTGTGCAAGCAGAGGACATCATTTAACATTTCACTTTCAGAAGGCATTTTCCTGCTTTGTGAAAACAGAAACACAGTTTTACACATGGGTTAATTTTTTTCTTATGTCACTTTCAGAAATGCGGCTTCAGCTGCTTATAGTTTCACTTCAATTTGCCTTCTGGAGGACTTTTAAAGATAGGGTCAGTTTCTGAACATATTAAGATATACTGCCAAACATCTCTTTGAAATTAACATGACAAAGAAACACTGTGTTATTCCTTTCATTTACTGCAGCTAGTGCGTGATGGTTTCTAGCAAAAGAAAACACAAGCCGTGTTTAAGAGGAAATCCAAATTCTTTGCCTTTAAAGTGATTTCTCAGTACATCAGCTGTCTGGAAATGTATGGCCTCACTTCTTGGTACTCAGCAAAGTAAAGCATGCCACGGTGGGTTTTCATGAAGAGCACAACTTTGTGATGTTTTAAAAATGAAATCATGAGCAAATTGCAAAGCCGTCTCACATGTCATGTGTGCAGCTTCAGTATTCAGAAAACAGAACAGCAAATATGGCGCTCTTCTGCATGTAGGCCATTTTCAGATGGTTAAAATGGAGGTAAAATAATGCAGAGCACTTCTTTTGGTGGCATTCTTGAATTCAGTGCTCGCCACACATATACGCCATGGAAAGAAAAGCGCAGCCGTTTTTCCGCAATGTTTCCATGCGGTTTTTGTTTGAAGGGGATTTCTGCAAGGGCCTAAATGCACCCCACAATACATACAAGAGGCGTATTATACATGAGCAGAATGAATGTACACTTTATAAACAAGCTGTAGACTTCCATGTAGGAGATGTACATTTCAAATATACACACTATTGAACATCTGAAAATGTACATTAGTCAGGATTGTCTTTGATGTTAGTTTTCAGGAGATGTAATTGCATACATGTACGAACTGTAAAACTCATATATGCATCTTCTACTTATCAAAAAATTCACTTCAACATGAATGTTTATATGTGTAGGATGTGTATAACACATGAGCAGAATGAATGTACACTTTATATAGAAACTTTAAACTTACATGTAGGAGATGTACATTTCAAACATACACAACAATTGAACATCTGAAAACGTACATTAGTTAGGATAGTCTTTGATGTTTGTTTTCAGGAGATGTAATTGCGTACATGTACGAACTGTAAAACTCATATACGCCTCTTCTACTTATCAAAAAATTCACTTCAACATGAATGTTTATATGTGTAGGATGTGTATAACACGTGATCTGAATGAATGAACATTTTATAAACAATCTGTATACAAACCTGTGGAAGATGTCCTTTATTTAATATTGTGTATTGGTTGCGAATAAACCTTAACATATAACTACACTAATACACCTGTAAATAAATACTACTATTAATACAAACACTCTAATAAAACAATACCAAAATCTAAAACGTTCTCTGAAATATAAGTCTTCATTGTCAATGGATCACAAAAACCCCAACAGGCAAACAAAAAAGTAATTCAATACTCCATACAGAAGAGCATATCCTCATTTACTGCCAAACAATTCCAGAAGGTGAGAAAATACAAATAACAAATCTCCTTTTTACAATTTAACAAATAGGAGCATATTATATTTGATTAACCATACTTTCAAATTCTTTCAAATTCACGCTATATAAAAAAAGCAGCAGCAACTTCAATCAGGGCGGACCCAGAAAAGATCTAGGCCAAAAACTGATCCCTGTGGTGATACTTTCAATATCAGACACTAACATAGTATAACCCTTTACATAGTTATTTTCCAGATTCACACCGGAAGTCAAGACATGTCTCATAGTTTCAATTTCATGCCTACAAAGGCGACAATATCTCTGGTCATGAGGAAGATTAGACCATGCCCTAAGTTTTTCCATAGTGTGTAATGCATCAAAACGAAGCCTCATTATAAACACAGTCAACTGGAAATTACCAGTTTTCAACAAATAACAAATAACTAAAGGGTCTAGGGAATAAAACATCTGTTTTACATAATTTACATCATAATTTTTTTTGAATGGTATTTGCACTCTTATCCCAATTAATATCCTTCTGCTTCAATTCATTAATTGCCAACCCCAATTGAATGAGCGGTAAAACACGAAATCCAATAAGTAAGTGGAATACTTGGATCTCTTTTTCAATTACTTGGAGCACTTTAAAATATAAAATGTACATGTAGAAAAGTGACCCAGCACCCTTCAAATCTTAAGCAGAAATCTTTCATAAACAAACTTTCAGTCACTTTTCCAACAAAAAAAGTTTCTTTTTTAAAACTAAACTAGAAACTCTTTCAGAAAAAACTCTCCTTCGCATGAGTCTTTTCCTGTCTCAGTAGTTTCTTCCACAAGTTCCAACCAATGAGGACCCTCCAGGCTTCCCTATGTCAGATAATATAAAACCTACATCTACAGTAATACCCTAGGAGACCTTGATCTAGGACTCTATGACTCATCAGACCACAAAGTGACAAGTGTCACTAATGCCCAACCAGATCACCATCACTTCAAACAAGCCTATCCCTTGGGCGGATCATCACGTCCTCACCTTTAGCCTCCCATCACTGAAATAGGCACCTATTACACCTCCATCCTTGCCATCCACCTGGACCTGCAGCATTAAGAAAATCACCAAAGATACCTTGCGCCACTGGCCATGGAAAACATCACCACAACAGACCCGAAAAAACTAGCAGATCTCTATTCACTTACCAAAGCTATTGATCGTGCGGCCCCACCCCTCCCCAGAAATCCTAAGACCACCGACCACCATAACCCCTGGTTCACCGATGACCTCCAAGCACTGTGTGCCAAGAAAAGACAAGCAGAAGCTATCTGGAGAAAAAAAAAACTCGGAACTCCCCAAACTGGCCTTCAATAAGGGTGCAAAAGAATACAAGCAGGCCATTATAGCGGATAAAGCAGAAATCTACAATGCCAGAATAGCTCAAGCGAAATCTAATTTGCAAGAACTATTCAGAATACTGAATACTAAGAAATGAGGAATAAAATATGCCTATTACAGAAATAACCACCTCTAGAAACCTCCCTGCCTCCTCTAGCTCATATGCCATACCTACATTCCACTTCAGAGACATCTCAGAAACAGACAATAATATTAAAAACCTTAAACACTCCAGATGCAAAGGAGAAATATGCCCTGCAACAATTATAAAAGATTGCTCAACAGCACTAGTCCTTTTCATCACTAAATTCAGTAATTCCTCATTCGCCACAAATGTGGTACCAACATGCCTCAAAGAATCGTGGGTCTTCCCATTGCTAAAAAAACATCACTAGACCCAACAGCTGCTAACAATTACTGACCCATTCCCACAGTACCCTTTTTGCTTGCTTAAGATCATAGAAAGAGCATCTTACAACCAGATCCAATTCTATCCTGGATCAAATCACATCCTAGGGATGCAGCAATCAGGGTTCCGACCTGGCCATGGCACGGAGTCGGCGCTATTAGACTTGCAAAATACAAATAGACTCTTTCAGAGATGAGAGCAAACCTGCCCTCCTCCTCTTATTAGACCTTTCAGCAGCGTTCGACCTTGTAGACCATAAAACCCTATGCCATCACCTTAGCCTCTGCTATCAACTTCTCAAACAAAGCCTCCAGTTGGATTGCCTCCTTCCTAGAAGGAAAATCAATGAGAGTCTTTTCAGACATAGTTCGCGATGCACCCATCCCCATCCCTTGCATCACCCCCCAGGGTTCATGTGTATCCCCCTCCCTTTACAACATCTTCACAAAACCCTTATTTGATCTCCGGTACAACGTAGGCACATCACATACTAATTATGCTGAGGACACCCAAGTACTCCTACCTCTAACAAGATGACAAAGAGTCCCTGATGCTCAACAAAGTATATACCACCATCCAGTCATGGATGGCAACCAACTATCTATGTATAAATGATGACAAGACTGAGATTTTGCTAGTTGGCTCCCCGGCAATGCTAAAAAAAAAACTCAGCTCGCAATTCCCAGCATTCATGATAGATGGGTGTAAACCTGGATGTATCTCTCTCCCTCAACAAACAGGTTTGCACAATTGCGACCTCTGCAGCTTACAAAGCTAAGCTCATCAATGCTGCAACACAATTTCTCACCACTGAAAGCTGTATGACCATTGCCAGAGCAATTGCGGGTGCAAGACTGAATTACTGTAACGTCCTATTTACAGGAACCTCTAAACGGAACTTAAACAAACTACAAGTAATCCAGAATAAGGCCCTCAGGGCAGCTCTGAACATCCCAGAAAAGGAACACTTCACAGCCACAAGGAAACAGGCTCATTGGTTCCCAAGTAAGTAAAGGATCATCTTCAAGACCCTTGCTATTAAACATAAATGTTTGAATACAACTGCCCCACAGTACTTGTTGCAGAAAATCGAGAGATCTAAACCCAACAGGCTCGTAAGATCCTTCCATACCTTCAAATTAGCCATACCTACAGTGAAAAGAGCTTAAGGTGGAGGGGTAAGCTTCGCATCAGTGGCGGTCAACCATTGGAACGCCCTCCCTTCAGAGCTCAGAGCACAGGAATCTTATGGGGCCTTCTGCAAAGCCTTAAAAACCTGGCTATTGGCTTAACGTTCAATGCGATAATGACTTTCATGCAACCTTTCCTGCAATGTTGTCTGTGCTTTTGTCTGTTTGAGTCAATATGTGTTGAATTAAGTTTTGTATAATGTAACTGGTCTGCAACAGTGCCCTGATGCCCAAGGGTTTAGGCGCTTTACAAATAAAACATTAAATAAATAAGTAAATATCCAGTCTGTGTTCCTTCCTCCTCTTTTTGCTGCTTTCCACTCGATAAATTCATTTTCATTTTGCTCCATAATTTCATTGCTTTTGTACCTAACATTACAGCTTCTGGCATGTTAACTTGTAGATTCATGTGTAAGGGTTAAGGCACCAGTGTAGGTTCACCAATTATTACTTATATTTGGAGACACAACTTCATAATGTATTTATAATTTATTTTTATTTTTTGCGCGGATTACTTATTTTGCCTTCACTGCTACTTGGTCAACAAGCAGCGCTTGGCATTACCGCTCACTCCGAGACACCAGCTTGCATCCCCCGGAGTATTACAGCAGTGCCCATAACGTGTTCAGCATGCCAGAGCGCATCCTAGCAATGACATGGGTTGGGCACGCCGACACATGCAATTGAAGGAAAGCACCGGGGGTTCTGGTGCGCCTTTGGGGAAAGCCGGCATTGTTCCGCACCACATTGAAAGAAGCAGTTGCTTCCACAGATGACTCTTCAATCGAATTCTCGACGATTGCACGTGTCAAATAGCGTTCTGATCAGCTGTTCACCAGCACACTTGTCTGTGGAATAGTGTGAGAGCACCTTGAGAGAAGATTCAAAAACAAGAAAAAAAGAGAAAACATTAAGAGGAATAATGTATTGCTGGTATATCAGCATTTACAGCAGTGTGTACACAGATTAGTCTGTCACTTTTATTGAGTGTCATCACTAGGTGGAGGACACAGTGCCTGGCTTCATCATGGTGGATTCCTGGTGCGAGGACACCCTGGTTGAGGAGAGCCAAGAAGAGGGTGAGATGGTTTTTGAAGCCCCAGAAGATGTAGAGGAGTTCCTCTGCAATGAGGATGCAGACTTAACCCTGAGCTTTAAGAGGGTCCTGGGAGAAAGACTTACTGGTGCAGGCAGTTTCCCAGGGGGTTAAACCCCTCCAGGACAGGTTAGAGGGACTGGAGTCTCAATAAAAACCAGTCCAGGCAAAGGTGGGCAGAGCTAAAGGGAATAAGAGTGCAGGAGAAGGTCCATTCCACATACACTCTCAAGAAAGGGTTCAACGACGGTGAAGTAATGTGACCCGGAAGAGGAAGCCCCAGGAGACAGCTGACACATTCCAAAATCTTAAGGAAGCTTTCCTATTGAGACTGGCAAAGCCCAGCCTCTTACCCCCTGCCAAAGGAGTGCACATTATAGGGGATGAGGACACATACCATGGATGCAGTCAGGCATCAGAAGCAGGTCCCTCAAAAGGCCTAAAAAACAGGCAGAACAGGAAGAGTGTATCTGACGTGTCCCAATACAATGTTCAGGTGAGGTAGGCAATTACTCAACATCACACACACATGACTTCCATTACACTTCTCCACATGGATTAAAGGCGGAGTACAAGAGCACACTGTGAGGGAGGCAAAGGTCACGAGGAAACAGCGGTTCCAAGGTGACAGTTTAACGACATAAGAAAGACCGTAAAACAGAAGGGGGTCGCAAGGAGGGAAGTTCCCTTGAACTTTGACAAGGAACCGTTACTTTCATGAGACCCCGAGAAGAGAAAGCGTAAAACCAGAAAACCAGCTTGAAGAATCCTGCATTGTGTGTCCGAGGAAGCTGGGGCCCTCCCGCGTCATTAATCAAGGCCGGAAGAAGCAGTGGCTGCCATGGTACTGTCCTTGGCTCAAAGAACAAAGCAGCGTCAGTGAAATCAACATAGCTAGTGAGTTGGGGCGACCGATACAGGACCGGTCTGTGTTGAAGCCAAGGTTTCAAGCAGCAACATTGTATGGCGAGCACTGTAATGAACATTGTTAAAACGTTTGTGATAAAAGATGCAAGTGAACTTTAACTACTGATGAGTAATTGCACTTTTAAAGCAAGGTACACTTCCCTTGACAGAGTGGTCTGGCGCTGCGTGGGTGCCCAGTCGAAAGTCTCTGTAAGGTATTGTTTGTGCCCTCCCTGTCTTATATGTGCAAAAGAATAAAACAAAGACTCCCCGGACAGGGAATCAGGCAAAAAGAGCAGGCTACGAGAGTTCAAGGAAAAGTTTATCTAGATCTCTGAGAGCGCTCTGACAAATTATCGTTACATTACATTTTTAAACAGTAGTATGATGCAATTAACATAGAATACTATGTCGATCCCGGATTGGTCAGTTGCACGCTGTCTCAGGTGTGGGTGGCACCTCTTCCTCCGGGTTGGTTGTTTAGTTGGCGGGAGGATTGACGTCAGACATCTGTGCTCCGGATAGGTGAAATTCAGGTCGCTGTGAAACACGGTGGTCACTATCTAAGTTAATATAATTAATTCTCTATACTGCATGCACTAAATATTAGTGGTTCAAAAAGACTGTCAGTAGTTTATCATGTTTTCTATGAAAGTCATTCAGGCGCCTATATTATCTATGGCTTTTAGATTACACAAATCATAGGTTAAGGGTCTTGACCACTATAATACAATGACCAAAGTGTATCTTACACGTGCAAGAATCTCAGGTATGTGGCATTTGTTAGTACTGGGCACAATATACTGCAGCGGGGGGTCTAATGTTAGTTAAAGGTTTGCCGCATGGGCATCACCGCATGGTCAGTGGTCTGGCACATGAAAGGAATATCTTACAGGGACACAGGGTTAGAATGGCAATAGGTTTCCACTGGCGAGGGTAAGAGGGCAAGGACACTTTTGTGGAGATGGACGAGCTATGTGCTTAGCTCAAGTCGGTTCACATGCAGGACAATGATCTCAGAGGAAGACGGATGTGATACATTTATTAGTTGTTGCAAATACCTCCGGCTTCAGCGTGAGAATGGAGCCGCTGAGTTTTCCAGTCAGAGTGGGAATGAGGGTGGGGGCCATATGCTCGGTGTGCCTGATCGCAGTAATGAGAGGGAGAGAAGCGTTTCGTACTATCGCAGGGAGGCCTGGCTACCAAGATGGTGTCAAAAGGGGGTACAAAAATGGATGCCCTGTGTCCTGCTCAGTGGTCCCATCTACGCGAATGTAACCCAAAGTTAACATCGCATAAGGGCAAGGGGCGTACCCACTACTGGAGGCACTTTGTCCGAGTTTTGTACTGAGAAGTGAAGGCTGCGAGGGGCCTACTGGCCCCTCGCTCACATTCCCCCCTTTGTTACATCTAAAGTAACAAATATTTATTTTTTATTCTTTTCATTCTCCCTTTGGTATTACTTAGCTTCTGCAACTGCTTCGTCCCATGCTGGGGTACCCTTTATTGGCATCCATGCCCTGCATACACTTCTTAAGCTATTCCTCCTTCTTGCATATTCATCTGGTGTACATGTCATGTATATTCCACCATCTCCATCCCAATCCACCCATACCTCTCTGTACCATTGTAGCTCTCTTGGTTCTTTTATTGTTGTGTGGTACAATTTATCAATCCTATCTCCGTATTGCCTGTAAATGGCTGTCATCCGGTATTATGGTGTAGTGTATTCCCCAGTTTGCATTTGTGCATCTATCATAGTGGCTACCGTTGTCGGTCAGCCCATTGTTACCATCATCATAGTTGAGGTAGGCATACTCTTTTCACTGCACCGGAGTCCCAGTTGGCACACACAGAAGAATAGGAGCACAAAGACGATGGTAGGGACGAATATTTTCATTGCCACGTTTACCCATGATGGTATCGAGCTGAACAGATTGTCGAACCATGTGCTTTCCTCTGCACCTCCTTCTGTTCTCATCCTCTCCCCTAGATTGTGCACTGCTGTTATCACATATGAGAGTGTCCCGTTATCAGCATCCTCAGTTGGTACGAATGTGCAACAGGCCCCCCCGATTTTTCGGCAAACACCACCGTCCATCGCCGTGAGGAGATCTAAGACATATCTGTTCTGCATTGTCATCAGGCGTAGTGCGCAGAGCTCTATTTTTATCACATCAGTGTCGTTAGCCAGTTGGATGAGCTCCCAGCGCACTATCTGCAACCATTTGGCATTTGTTTGTGCTTGCAATCCCGGGACAAGAAGTGAGGTGAAGAATGTCTCTCTGATGAGAAAAGCTTGTACCTTTGCGGAACTTCAGCAAGGAGTTTGGACGATTCGGATGAGATGTAGTTGGAGGATATTTTACTTTGTGACAGTTTTTGTTTCAGTTCATATTCTGACAATAGTTTGTAAGCTGGAGCATTTGTTATCGCTGGTTTGGGCGCTGTCGATGGTTCAGCCGATTGCCCTGCTGCCGATATGCCAGCTGATTCTCCCGTCGTTCCTTGGATGTGGCTTTCTGGTATAACCATCAGGGCTGTATGAAGGGTGGCTAAGGCACATGTACCTTTCCATGCTGCTGGGAGGTGTAGATAGGCTTGCTTGCCGTAAATCCAGTACATGTCCATGAGTGCAGCGGTGCCTTTCTTCATGTCAGGTATGATTACCATCTTGTTGCATTTCCTTGTTTCCGCCATGTTCACCCTTCCTTCTCCATGGAAACAAAGTTCATGTGGCACCTCTTTCTGTATTTTGATAGGTTTCTCCAGCACTGTAACCCATGTTAGCTTTGTAACATGTTGCGACCAGATGGGGGCACATATTTCTTTTATCCATTGGAATGTGTTGTTGGATAGCCCTCGGAGCGCCTCTGCTTTACATTCGATAGTTTCCTCGTGCCATTTATTTTCTGCATACCTCATCCCCGATAACAAGAGACGGTTCCTTAAGGTAAACTACTCCTTGGCGCTTGCTGGTGCACGTTCCCTCATTTTCCAGTTTTTCCATTGTGATGGTGTGAGCTTGGAAGGTGCTTTTTATCCTGCACAGAACTAGATGAATTAAACATTGGGCCTCCGACAAGGGCACTTCCTGCGGTACTAACATTTTCGGTGTTTCTGATTTGTGCAGAATGAGTGAACAGACGTAGCAGCTTTCATTTGTTGCTTGCTTCGCTGTAGCACTCATGTCTGAATACCATTTATTGGATTGATCAGGGTGGCGGGGATCTTCTATTTCGTCTAGCCCCAGGTCATGATAAATGTTGTACCTTTTCTCTCCCGCCCCCCTTTTTCTTCTCCTTCTTCCTCCCTCCTTGTGGCTCCTCACTCTTTGGTAGTGTATTGGGAACATGCCCGCCCAAGCTGTGTCATTGCTGTTAAATATGTCATCATGTGTGTAATCATTAGTGGCAGCACCGTATTATGAGGTAGGGACTATGGTTGTTTGTGCATGCATACTTGTGTTAGTTCGAGTGCTTGGCCAATAATAGTCGCCGTCATATTCGTTTAGTTCATTATCAACACTCATGTTCAAGTCAGGATACAAAAAAGAGGCAATTGTTGCATTCGTAGTAACGTTTTCTGATGGCTGCATGACATTTGTACCGTTTATACCACTGTTATACGTTTCAGCCCATATTGTTTTCACTCCAGTCCATATTAAGTGGGAACCTTCTTTTATCATACTAGCCCCGCTCCCCCCCTTATGCATGTCATTGACCAGAGACAAAAGAGTATAATACCAATCCATAAAGAGCAACATTACTGTCAGCAAAACTGCAGCACATTTTAGAACACATTCAACATCACTGAACCTATTAGCCCTAATGGCATCCCTATCACTATTTAGCATTAATTTGTTCTCCGTGATGGTGGTTCGTTGGGCCATTTGTCACCTGGAGCGGCGATATAAATTCGTTAAGTCACCACAATATATACATGTATTTACATTTCTGTTTCAACTTCATATTTAATCATCATTTTTATTCGTGTTTGCTCATTTCTCCATTACACATTTATTTTTACTATGGAGAGAAGGAGAGTGAAATAGTGATGGAGAAAGGCAAGAAACAATAATCGAGAGGAAGGAGAGATAGAGCGAGAGAGAGACGCATGTCATACATTTTTCCTTTTGCAGATATCTTTTCATCAGACATTCTAGGTTCTACTTTTCAATTTCACTTGCAGTATTACTGGCATGTTCTTGTTCACTCTGTGTGATTGCACTATCGCGCGCCCTTCTCACATCTGAGAGGTGCACCCAATATTTCAATCCTTTGACCTTCCCCGCAGTGGGTGTACTATATATAACCTCGTACGGGCCGTGAAACCTGGGTGAATTCCATCTCCTTACAAAACTGCGAACATAGACCTTTGCTCCTGGCATCAGTGGCCCACTTGGGCTGTCTATGGCTGGTTTGGTAGTATCAGTTGCCACATTTTCAGTAAATGGTGGTGCTATTTGTCGTGCTATGCTTCGCACTGCGCACGTCAACTGGGTTAGGTATTCCTTGAACTCTTCCCCCAGCACTGTGGCAGCCCTGTGCACATCCGATGCTTTCCAAATCGGAGATACTGGCAAGTGTATTCACCTCCCAGTTACAATTTCATGGGGGCTCAGATGGTGCTCCTTACATGGCTGCGTACTGAGTTGGAAGAGTGCTAGGGGTAAGTAATATACCCAGTTTTTTTTCAGTGTATTACACAGTTTCGATAACTTACTCTTCAGTAATCCGTTGATCTTTTCTACCATCCCATTCGCCATCGGATGATAAAATGGAACATAGTTTGTGTTTTACCCCCAAGAGTGACGTCACTTCCTTAAAGAGGTCATTCACGAAGTGCGTACCGTTGTCTGATCTTATCACATTGCATATTCCCCATCGGGAGAACACTTCCTGAACAAGGAATTTCAACGAACACTCTGCATCTGGGTGGGGACATGGGCCCGCTTCCACCCATCTTGAAAAGGGGCATACCACCACAATCAAATATCTTGCTCCATTACATCGCTCTCCAATAGCAGCATAGTCTATATGGAACTCTCTAAATGGTCCTGTTGGTCGGGGCAGCGTACCGCGCAGTGTTCTCAATGTCATCCCTGAATTATATGTTTGGCATGTTATGCATTCTACAATTAATTTTGACAGGTGCTCCTGTAAATTGGGGACGAACCAATGTTCCTGGATGTCTGCGGCAATGTGTTGTTTTGCTACATGGCCGCGGAAATGTAGCTGTTGGAATGTTATTTCTAGTAATTCTACGGGCATTACTACCTTTCCCGTTGTCTCTTGTCTCCAAATGAGGTCTGTGGCTGATTGTTTGCATCCCCGTTTGTTCCACAATTCTTGCTCTTCCTGTGGTGCTCTTCTTTGTAACTCTATTATCTGCGCTATTGGTGTGTTACTGTAGGCTTCTTCTAGTGGTTCTGTAATGGTTGCCTTTACAACGCATTCGAGTGTTGGCGTTACATTGAAATACAAGGCCTCCTTTGCCGCTGCATCGGCTGCCGCGTTTCCCAATGAGATTGCATCTATGTTGTTGGTATAGGCTTGGCATTTCACCACTGCCACTACCGATGGTACTGCTAGTGCATTTGGCGTGCTGTACTGGGGAGCCATCCGCTCATCTGAACCCCCTTCTACGCCACCAGGACAGCCCTGAATGGACTGTCCTAGTTGCATATGCTGAATCTGAGTATATGGTTACTGTGCATCCTTTAGCTGTGTGCAATGCCTCAATCAGTGCAGTTAGTTCAGCTGCCTGTGCTGAGTAATGGGAGGGGAGGCACTTTTGGACAACCGTTTCATAGCCATCTTCCTCCATGCGAACTACCGCCATCCCTACGTGTTTTTCCCCTGTTTCTGGGTTTATTGATGCTGACCCATCTATGGAATATATTTCTCCCTCCTTCACGGCATTTTCACTTGCTTTTGGCATGTCATCACCTTCCCCCTCATAGGTGGCACAATCGTGTTCCTGTATGTCGCATGGCTTTGTAGTGAATGTTGCTGGGTTCACTGTCTTGCATCTGACCACGTGTACATTGGGGCTAGAAATTTTTATTTCATATGCAGTTGCCCTCTGGGTTGTCAATGTTGATTTTGATCACTCGAGAATCGCAAATAAGGAATGCTCTGCATATAGTGTTACTGAACATCCCATCACAATGATGGCGCTCTTTTCAATCACGAAGGCCGCAGCTGCAAAAGCCTGTTCACACGTGAAATGGCCTTGCATTACTGGATCTAGTGTCCCACTGTAATAAGCCAATGGTTTGTGACCTAGTGATGTTTTTTGTGTCAGTACTGCTGTCATTAGTGTTCCATTACAGTGTGAGAACAAGAAAAACTCCCTCTCATAATCTGGGTTCGCGAGGACTGGGGCATCAGCAATGAGGTCCTTTAATTTAAAATACTGTGCCTTCATTTCATGTGTCCATTTTACTGCGGCTCTATTCTTCTGTGCTTCTTTTAATGCTTGTAGCAAGGGATGTGTGTACGCTGCGTAATCGAGGATCCATGCTCGGTAATAATTACAAATGCCAAGAAACTTTTGCATGTCTTTCACTGTTTTTGGGATAATTATGTTGCGTAAGGCAGCTGCTCTGTCTGGGAGTATCCTTTTCCCATCTTTTGATATTAACTGTCCGAGGTATACAACCTCGGTGAGGCAGTATTGCAATTTTCCTTTGTCCACCTTGTACCCCCTGGTAGCTAGCACATTCAGTAGTGCTATCGAGTCTTCCCTGCACTTTTCTTCTGTGTGGCTGCAGACGAGTAAATCATCTACGTATTGAATAATGGTGCTTTCTATATCTATATTTCCAATATCTTCACACATCACTCTGTTAAAGATGCTAGGGCTCTCGCAGTACCCCTGTGGGAGTTTGCGATGTTCATACCTGTTGTTCCCTAATGTGAACACTGTCAGGTATTGAGATCCTGGGTCGAGTGGTATGGAGAAAAAAGCATTCTTCAAATCAATTACAGTAAAACATGTTGATTCTATTGGTATACTACACAATATTGATGCCGGGTTAGGCACTAATGGGAAATCTTTTTGAATGACATCATTGAGTGGGCGGAGATCTTAGATCATCCTCCACGCCCCTCCTTTTGCTTTTTTGATCGGGAAAATTGCCGTATTACACGGAGAGTTCGATGGCACTATGATACCTTGTTTTAGGAGTGCATTTATTGTTTCCCTAATTCCCTCCTCTGCCTCTCTCGAAATGGGATATTGTTTTACTCTCTGCGGTATGGCAGCTGGCTTGAGTTTTATCTTTATTGGTGTTACTTCAAGTAATAGCCCTACATCGTGGGGCCCTGTAGTCCAAATTTCAGGCACTACTTTTGTCATGTCTTCCTCAAATATTGTCGGTGGGGCATTGACACTAGCCAAGAGTGGGTTGTGTACCTCTCTGTACTGGATCATGATATCACATGGTGTACTTATTTCCATTATTATTTCTCTGTCATCTTCATTATCAGTGAATAGTTCCACGTCTGTTGTGTCTCTTAGCATTATGTTTGGGTCTATGCATAACACAGTTCTCCACTCACACCCATGCGCGTCCAATCCTATGACCACAATGCGTTTGCTTGATAGCTGAACTGCCTCAATGTCTATGGACATGATCGTGCCTGGCACGACATCTGTGTGTGCAATTGGGCAGAATATAAAATCTGATGGTGTTCTCCATTCTTTTCTCATTATCTCTGGTACCACTCGGGCTAATACTTTGATGCCATAAATAAACATGTCTATGTCAATGGGTATTCCTCGCACCATAACTTCATTCATCACTGTGCTGATCATCAACATGGCTCGTAATGGGCACACTCCCGGGGTTGAAGATACTATTCCTCGTTCTGTAAACGAGATGGCCATATTCAATTTGCTTAACAAATCTCTCCCCAGCAAATTGATTGGCGCGTCTTCGTGGTACAGTAAGAGTGTGCGAACGGTTTTTACCCCCACCGTTATATCAAGATCTTTAGTGTAAGGAACTTTTAAAATAGCCCCAGAGAACCCCTGCGTTTCCAAATTCCTGCCCGAGAGCGGAAAACCGCCCTTCCATAAGACATGATTTCTCTGTTCCTGAGTCTACCATAAAGATAAACTGCTTGTTTCCTATCTCTGCCCCACTAGTGGTTCCCCTTCTGCACGTAGGGTGGTGGATAGGACTGGACACGCAAGTGTTCCCTGCGGGCTGTCCTAATCTGAATGTCTTTCTTGTCCTGGTACTGAAAAGACATTGTCTCCAACCACTGTCACGCCGCGGAATGGTGCGGGTGCACCATTTGCAGCCATTGCAAAACAATTATTGTTTGCGTTTCCTACCGTGTTTTGTCTTGCCATGGGTTGTGGCGGTGGCTGCTGTCTTTGCTGCATTTGAGGCTCGTTAAGGCACTGGTCTTGCTGTCTCCGTCCTCCCATGGGTAGTCCATAGGGGCTACCTTGGTGTGGGCACCCCATCCTTGTTCGTTCTCTGTGGCCTGCTGCCCTTGAAAATACCCTGAAGGCCGCATTCTGCAATCTCTTGAATAGTGTCCCCATCTCCCGCAGTTCCAGCATGACCCTTGTGGTCCGTCTCCCATTCCTTGCCCACCAAATCCTCTACTCCCCATACCTCCAAACCCCCCTCTCTGGCCACGGTACCCACCTCTTCCTCTTGCCGGTCTTTCTTGCCACTGTTGTCCGCCTTATTGTTCTTCTCTGTTCCACGGCTCTTGTCCTCCTTTTGCCCGCAGTGCTGCTATTGTAACTGGTCTGTTTCCCGCTCCTTCATCCCCCTCGTTTTCTCTATCTGTGGCTACGCTGGCATTGATGGCGGCGACCTTCACTAATTTGTTCTGTACCAGCTTCACATCGTCTGCCAACCTTTTTTGTGCTAACTCCTTTTCTCTCTTTGATCCTGCTGCAGTGGTGCACACTTATACTCTGAATTTCAGGCCAACCCTTGGCTTCTATCCCAGCTATTTTATCCAAGGCCTTCTGTACCTCCTTCGGGAGCCCTTTTTTTGATGATAAACTAGAACAAGGCAGTGGACTGGTTCTACGCCGTGCCAGTTTTGCTTCTCCACAAATCCTGCACCCGTAGTATGAATTGCGTAGGATCCTCGTTCTCCTCCATTGTACACTGCATCACTAAATGTAAATCTGGAATATCCGGAAACGTGTGCCGCAATGCATCCCATACTTGTGCTCGAACGTTGTTGAACGCCGACCCGATCGTGGCGGTCAGCACTCATTGTTAATCCAGGGAATCCGGGCTTTTCCCACACTGCGTCTGCTTGGTCACCAATCGCTGACACTAATAAACTTTTCACATACCCTATTGCTAGTGGCACTCCTGCCGTGTTCTTCTCAAAAGCATGTATCCATTTCCCAGCCCCTCCCTATAGTGGGGGGAGGACATTTGAGCCCACGGGATGTAGTGTGGCCTACCCGCTCCTTTATGTATCAATGGCATCTGCAACTTGTGTTTCTTCCCTACTTTACTTACCGTACCTTTCCTTATCGGATTTACCATCATATTCCCTCCTCGCTGTCTTAATCTACCCTGCCATAATGGTGGTGATGGTGTATCTGGGTAACGGCGGTTTGGCAGTGCGGACCCTGCCACAGCAGCTGCCTCTTCATATTCGTCAAAGTCACTCCATACTTCTTCTATTTCTGATTCTTGCTCATTGTTTTCTTCCTGTCCTTTCCCTTTCTCACTTTCCGGGGTGGGTGGGCGTATAATCTTCATATGCTTGTCATTTAGATGGAACAGGAACTCCCCTGACTGCCACTCTTTCTCTCGCCCTTGCGGTATGCGTGTCCCCTGGGATGATATTGATTGCAGTGGCTCTGAGATTGCTGGTGCCACTTCCCCTGCTGTGCTTAATGATGGCGTGAGATCTGCCATGGACAACGGTGGTATCTCTCACCCCCCTGTCAGCATTTGGCCTCTATCGCACAATGCTCTTAGCCGTGTTATTTCCATCTGTGCATGCGCTAGCTGGCGGTCTAATTCTCCAGTTAAATGTGCCAAATTCATGGGGGGTGCGCTTGTCAGGTCATACAAACCTTCTTTATCATAGGGCGGCGGTGCCGTAGGGACTGCTCCGTTTGAGGGCATGGGGGTGGGACATGCTGGTACGTACAGGGGCTTGCTGTATCCCACTGCCGGTCTTGTCATTAAGGGATATATTTTAGTTGTATCACCCTCACTCGCCCTTTGGCATCCCGCTTACCTCTTCCTGCATTTTCTGGTTTTCGTTTGTCCTTCCTTTACCTACCTCTGCTGTGGGCGTAACTTCTTCAAACATTCACCACAGGTCTAGTACTTCTCTTCTATTCTGTAACTGTTTCCCCTTATACCTTGCCAACAAGTGCATGGACACTAAATCTAACACCCTTTTATCAAATGACCCACCTTCTGGCCAAATTGTCGTCACACTTTCTCCTTTTATCTCTGTCAACCACTGATCGTGGTACTTTTTTTATCTTTTCACTGTATAGTGGAATGTGTTGACAAATATGAGCTAGTGGTGTTACTCCCCCATGACAATGTTTTTCCTTTCGCCTGTATTTGCGCTTGAATCTCTATTCCCCGCTAATCACCTTCCCACCCACTCTTCCTTTCTTCTAGCTCAACAATATACCAGACTTCTCAATTACTTGTAGTTTATATGTACATATATATATATATATATGTATATAGATCAATTTTCAATATTATTCTTATAATTGTTGCATTTTCAAATTCAACATTTCACTCTTGCATATTTTGCCATTTTACCAACAAATCAGTTGCAATACTTGGATATCCTTAACAAAAATAGACAGAACACGAAAAAACATATAACACATATCATGCACATGCACTACCTGCGCGCTTTTACTTCCCGTTTGTTCTTGTTACCAACCCTACCCCATTGCACCTACTCTTCTAATTCACTCCCCACCTCTTACACCCTCTAACTCCTTTCCAAGAATTGTTTCGGACCCAGAAAAAGAATATTCTAAATAACTACTCTGAGTCTACTCAATATACGAGGCTCCTACTATTTTCTCTTTATCTTCACTTATTTATTCTTCACTGGACGAGACAATGCTACGCGGCGCCGCCTTCTACCCCGTTCGGGCTAGGATACCTCTTCTCTTCACTTCTCACAAAAACTAATGGCCATATAAAGGACAGATCAGAAAAGCCTCATCATCACTCACACAGGCTCTACTCTTCCCTATAACCCATTACCACCTGTTCCCTCCTATTTCCCCTTTACCTTTCCTTGGCAACCTTCGCAACCGGCACTCACGTGTTCAATCAGGTGACTTGAGGGTCACCGCTCGCGGTCCGACCCAAGTCAGGTCCGCACCCCAACCAAGCAGCTTTTCAGTCGGGTATTTGTCAACCGGGAACCCTTGACCCTTCTTCGTAGTGCACACAGGCTGGTCGGCCGCGGAGGTGATGGTTTTGCTGGGGGTCATCCTTGATCTTGCCGCACAGCGCCGGCCTCGAAGCACCTCTCCGAATCACGTTGCAGGGGGTCACCAAATGTTTGTGCCCTCCCTGTCTTATACATGCAAAAGAATAAAACAAACACTCCCCAGACAGGGAATAAGGCAAAGAGAGCAGGCTGCGAGAGTTCAAGGAAAAGTTTATCTGGATCTCTGAGAGTGCTCTGACAAATAATCGTTACATTACATTTTTATACAGTAGTATGACCCAATTAACATAGGATACTATGTCGATCCCGGATTGGTCAGTTGCACGCTTTCTCAGGTGTGGGTGGCATCTCTTCCTCCGGGTTGGTTGTTTGGTTGGCGGGAGGATTGACGTCAGACTTCTGTGCTCCGGATAGGTGAAGGTCAGGTCGCTGTGAAACACGGTGGTTACTATCTAAGCTAATATAATTCATTCTCTATACTGCATGCACTAAATATTAGTGGTTCAAAAAGACTGTCAGTAGTTTATCATGTTTTCTATGAAAGTCATTCAGGCGCCTATATTATCTATGGCTTTAGATCACACAAGTCATAGGTTAAGGGTCTTGACCATTATAATACAATGACCAAAGTGTATCTTACACGTGCAAGAATCTCAGGTACGTGGCATTTGTTAGTACTGGGCACGATATACTGCAGCGGGGGTCTAATGTTAGTTAAAGGTTTGCCGCATGGGCATCACGGCATGGTCAGTGGTCTGGCACATGAAAGGAATATCTTACAGGGACACAGGGTTAGAATGGCAATAAGTTTTCACTGGCGAGGGTAAAAGGGCAAGGACACTTTAGTGGAGATGGACGAGCTATGTGCTTAGCTCATTTCGGTTCACATGCAGGGCAATGATCTCAGAGGCAGCCGGATGTGATACATTTATTAGTTGTTGCAAATACCTCCGGCTTCAGCGTGAGAAGGAAGCCGCTGAGTTTTCCAGTCAGAGTGGGAACGAGGGTGGGGGCCATATGCTCAGTGTGCCTGATCGCAGTAATGAGAGGGAGAGAAGCGTTTCGTACTATCGCAGTGAGGCCTGGCTACCAAGATGGAGTCGAAAGGGGGTACAAAAATGGATGCCCTGTGTCCTGCTCAGTGGTCCCATCTACGCGAATGTAACCCAAAGTTAACATTGCATAAGGGCAAGGGGCGTACCCACTACTGGCGGCACTTGGTCCGAGTTTTGTACTGAGAAGTGAAGGCTGCGAGGGGCCTACTGGCCCCTCGCTCCCACACAGTATCGAGCTGAGAAAGAGAGCATGTGCAGAAAAGAGTCAGTAATTGGGAATCGAAGTGGTCCTGCAAATGGTTTAGCATAATCCCACGCACAGTTGAAAGTTTTCAATTTCTGAAGTAAAGAAAGCTTGGAAAAGTAGAGAAAGTTGGTCCGAGCCCGACAGAGGGAGATCAATTGAAAGTTTTGTGTAAAGTTGGTTGGAGCCCGAATGAGGGAGATCCATTGAAAAACTCTGTGTTAAAGTTGGTCTGAACCAGACACAGGGAGATCAACTGAAAAGCGTTTTCTTAAAGTGGGTCTGAGCCCAGCGGAGAGGGATACGGGGTGAATCAAAAATCACCCAAGAAAGTTGTACATGAGAATCCTGAGGAGAAAATAATTTTTGAAGGTTTGTTTGTCGCACCAGGCCCTCTGAAGTAAGAGACTTTGGGCCTCATTACGAGTATGCAGGTAGCCGTGCCCTTAATAAGGGCATGGCTGCCTCAATACCGGATTCCAGTACCGGGTTCTGTGAATGAGGAATTACCGGGTCATTCCAACCTTGGAGGACCCGGTAATTCCTAATTCACAAAACCATTCCCCATTCCCATTTGAGCCCCCATAGGGCCCAATGGGGATGGAGCTAATAACGGGCCCGTTTATAACAGTCCCGTTATTAGCTCCTTGGTCCCCTTGCGGGACCCGCAAAGGATGTCTGGTCTGACCAGACGTTCTGTGCGGGCCCCGCTAGGGTACCTCATAATAAGGCATCCTGTAATGAACGGTGCAGGTCCCGTACCGGAACCCTTAATTACGGGAGCGCCATGGCCGTAATGAGGCCCTTTGAATGGCAAAGAAACTTTGACACAGAAGGCCATGATACTGAGATTTGAACTCCATCCTCATGCTAGATTAGCCACAGACTGTGCTAAGCTCGAGTGTGCCACCTTGTCCCGTGCTGAAAACCTGAGGCAGGGAAGCCAACGGCTTGAATACCCTGACATATCATTTCTTGAACACTTTTCTTTTGCATAACATTGTTTCCCACACTGTTTGTGTTATTTAGAAGTAAGGCAATAGGTTTATTAGTATAGGCACTTTTTATTTTGACAGACACGACTAGGACTGCGTTAATATTATTTGATGGTCGTAGCTTGCTCCCATCTTTAGATTCAGGATAAGACAGGCATTTTTCAAATCCAGTTGCAGTTCAATAAACACCCTTGAACTGTGATCACTTGTGTCTGTCTTACTGTTTGATACCATGCCTTAATTACAATACAAATTGTATAAAAGGGACCAACTACACAGCCTTGTTTGACTACATCGTTCATGGGGAATTCAGCAGATAAATGTCCTTCATAATTGTGTTTTATCATTACAGAAGTTTAACAATACAGTTGTTTTAAAAAATATAACAAACCTGGGTCAATACCCCAATGCTCCAACTTTCCCCACAATCTTTGATGGATCATAGAGTCAAAAGCTTTTGACCAATCTACAAAATATATATAAAGCTTATGATTCTTACTTAATTCAGTACTTCTAATCAAAAACCTAAATGTCCAAATTTTATGGATAGTGCAAAGACCCTTACGGAATCCTGTCTGTTGGTGTTTAAGAATTATTTTATCATTAACCCAAGAATTCAATGTTACCAGCATACAGGTAGCAAACATTTTTTAAATGGATCCGTCAAAGCCAGAAGCCGATAATTCTCCGGGTTGGACCTTGCTCCGATTTTGAACAAAGGGACTAAAATGACCTTTCTCCAACTCTGAGGAATAATATCAGTGGCAATGATATATTTTTTAATTATCTTCAACAGCATAGCCCACACTAACGGGTTGCTTTTCATTACCATCTTAGCAGGCCTGTCTGGACAAGGAGACTGAGAGGCTTTCTGTTCATTATTATATCAAAAATATCATCTATAGTGAAATCAAACTATGATACTAGATCCACTGGAAGTAATTTATCAACCTCCTCATAATTTTACCATCTTTTTCATGCAAATCAAGGTAAATGATATGCCAGTGCGCACTTCTAGAAAAAATCGAATGCAGTTTTAGCCAATTCTTATATTTGGTCTACAGATTCGTAATGATGGTTCTTTTCTCAGAAGGCAAAAACCTAAAAGAACAAATCTTTCTAATTTTCCTCCTCACATCTCTTTTCTTCTTTACAATGAGAATATCACAAATATGGTTTTATCTTTCTGCCCTGCTAACCACCTTTTCACTACCACTCACAATCACTGACTTGCAAACTACCGACTCTGTTGGCCACTATGTGTTTCTACTACTCATGTTTGAAAACTACCTATCAATGTATGCATAAATGGATGGAATATAAATATCCTCAATACAAATGTGTTTCACAATGTCACTTCACGTTATGCATGGAATCACCACCTAATGAAATTCCAAATCACAGCCTTGAAAAAGACTTAGGTCGAAACGTGCGTCGGCTGTGTAGCAAGTTACTATGCCAAACTTTGTCATTCTTTTCAAGAATGATGGTTTCATTGGTGCTAACTAACCATGAAATAAACACCCTGAATAATGACAAAGACCTGACTCGACCATATATCTGGTCAATTTACCTAAACAGCAACCACTGGACCATTTTATCCTACCAGCGCCCATTTTTTGTCCCAAGTTTGTCATTTCCACAATTCTTCTAAAAAATCGGGAACCCTGGAGTTGGTTCCCTGACAAACCAGGACCTAGGCCGCAGGTCTAACGCAGGAATAATTAAAGAGAAGGTGCGCAGGAGAGAGGGAGTCCCGCAAACAACAACTCCACTTATTTTACAACTATCACAAATATGCACACCATTATCCCTTAGCGCTGCTGAGGGTTTCTCCAAGCCCAGAAGATCAAGGTAGGATACCATGAATTGTCACACATAAAAAAGAACAGGTGTCGAGCAACAGTTATTTTACCGTCATCTATTAATGAGCACTGACCTTCCAACTGAGCTGATGTCTCCAGATGTTATCTAGCCGTCGATGTCGGTGGTGGGCCACCTATCTAGGGTGAGGCGACAGAGAAGAGACTGACCCTATTGTTAAGCTATTATAAAAACCCATTTAACACACACAAATATATTCATGTAAAATGTTCAAGCAGGAATCACACTTACTTTTAAAATTCCTGCTCACTTGAACTCAATATCTAAAATGTAAAAGAAGTATATGTGGACCTGAGGGGTGCACATATTATTTATATCGGGTGTCCCATAGTTATTGGGACATCCCTTGGTATTGTTTGTTAGATTGGCTTCAGTGGCTGGCAACGGTAATGCCATTTTCTTCAGTATCTTGGATGCTATTAGTATTATAGTGTGTTTATTCTGATGCTGCTGGATACATTATATTATCCTATGTATTTCTAATCGGTAGACATAGGAAGTTTCTGCTACCTGCAAGGAGACAGGAGGGCAGGGGCAGACAGATATATTTACTGTTAAAGTTAACCATATGTGATGTTGTAAGGTACTACTGTCAATGTTCAATCACACATGCTTACCCAATTATGCAATCGTATTATTATGGCACAGAAGGCGGTGGTCTCCAAATCCAATATGGCTTCCAACCTGCACACAGTTATAAAAGTACTTTGTCAGGTCTAGGTAGGGGGTCACAACAACAATGTATTTCCTTTACCAGCTATCTCTGTTGCATACTACTATTTAGTCCATAGGCAAGCATTCTGGAACGAGAGGGCAGTATGGTAATCCGCCCGCTGTTCAAAGGTGGCTCTTAACATCTCTCTTACCTTATCTTGCACTAATCTGTGGAAACGAAAGGTCAGGGATGATCCGTGCAGCTGAAGTACAGTACGTGTGGCATCCCCGACCCTCGTTTAAAGAGTCAGCGTCCCAGGATTGCCGGGACACGCATGCGCGATGCAGCCTAGGCTTTCACTCGTACACTAGGGAGGCCATGTTGAAGCGTGGCCTCCTGTGTAGTTCCATACCATGCTCGTCTACTTAGATGCTCATGGTGTGTATAGTGAATTACGACTAGTGGGCCACAAAAAGTATTTATAATCAATATTAAAAAAAATTGAGAAATACATCGCTGTAGTGTCTTGCACATTAGTAGGCTTACTCATGTGAACCTGCTACTATGCAACAGTTACTGTATTAAGTCAGAGAGCACGTGCAGCCTAGGAATCTTAGCCGACATTGCCTTGGTTAATTGCGGGTGGTGGTTCCTATGGTAACCATTAACACAAGTTGGCATTTGTCTGTTCCTATGGCTACCAGTTACGGTCTACCAATCAGATGCATGTTGTATTCCAATATTACATATAGAAATGAAACGCAGGAATGCTGCAGTCTATATTCTGTTAATGTTCACTTGTAAATGCACTACCCAAATATAATCAAGGGTATATTTCTCAATATATAATCAATAGAATACAATCAAGGGTGTATAGCCTTATTCTCAGGCTATTGGTGGCAATCTCCACAATGGACCCTGATAGCATTATTGGAGGATGCATAGCTACCACCTCTACATCCAGGACAACTGCCTCTGCCGAATATACTGATGCATTCATCGGTGTTTCATTAACCCCTTCTTCCCCCTTCCCTAGGGTACCTTCCATTATTGGTAGTGAATCATCAACCCAAGTGCTATTGACTAGTACAATGTCCACAATTTTAGCCACTGTATTAGATCAGTCTTTTGGGAGGCCTGGGGGGGAATTGACATGCATAGTGTAAATTGCACCTTAATTATCATCAAAGCTTCTCGAAACTCTGCTCCACTAGAGTCAGAGACAAAGTCAGAGTGGTTAATTAAAATGCAATCTCCAACTTCATCTCTTAGTTTTCCCGCGATTTTCACCAGATCAGGGCATTTGGACAGATGAACATCAAAAGCATTAATAACCACACCTTCTTGAACATCAGATGAAATAGCATGGGCATGCCCAATGGAAACTCTTCACAGATTATAGCAAAGGTTGAGCAATGAGTTATTGTCCACACGGGAAGGTGATGTCATTTCCTCTGACGCTAATAAAGGATGATCAATGACTTCCGGGACGGACAAAATAATAAGGCCTCCAGATAGCAAGCAGGTGATGGAGGCGCTCACACTATCCCACACAGAATCAATATTAGCCGCAGTGAAAAAAGTGGTGATCTTGCTATTGTCCGCAGAGATTGAGGCTACGGAATTACCGACTGCCACAGGCTCTACGGATCCAGCAACATCTTTGCGAGGGAAATTCACCTCATCCTCACCTCAGACTTTTTTTAATAGGGCATTTTAGCCACACTATTAGGTCTACCTCTACTGCGCAGACAGTATCCTTTGAGTTTCCCCGGCCTGAAGGTAAAATGCCACCAGTAAACTATGCCCTGCTACCACTGGACACAAGGACCGACTAAAGGCTAGTAAAAATGCAAGCTCTAACAGTAAGGAGCAGACAGCATGAAAGGAAACTCCGATATTCAGTTTCAAGTAATTAAATACCGCAACACCTCTGCCTACCTGCTGCCAAACTGCTGTACAACTGCGCTTTTTTCGTGCTTCGCTGGCGCTTGCGCAGGAAGCTGTTTTAATCCTCTGGCTCCGCCTTCACTCCCAGCACGATGTAGAAAGAGGAAAAAAACACCTCTTGAGTGTCTCACCACTGCAGCACAACTGCGCTTTAACCAACAAAAACTTTTCAAGCGATGTACATTTTGTACATACACGACGTGTACATTGCTAATATGCCTTCTATACATACAGAAACGTACATCAAAGTCACACCTGACCTCAATGTGACATTTAATTCGGATAGGATATGTGCATTTCATGCCTTTATAGCAAACACTCACATGCTACATACATCATACACTAATACGCCATGCATCAAACACTCATATGCCTTACACAACACACTCTTATGGCACCCTAAACGTACGACACAAACACACAAACGTATGACACGTGTTCTTTTGACACAGAATCTTATGAAACCAACTTTTATGACAGAAGTACTTACAACACACATATTTATGATGCAGCCACTTATGGCACGGACACTTAGGGCACAGACGCTTACAACAATCACACTCACGACTCACAGACTTACAAGTCACATCCTTATACCAAGTGCTGTTATGACACATGCTCTTACAAAACAAACATTCTCACAGCATACAGACTATTGACACACAGACATATGACACAAACACCACACTCACACTTATGACACACAGACTTACAAGACACACCCTTATGTCACACACACTTACGCCACATGCTGTTATGACACACACACTTATGACAAACACTCTTATGACACACATTATTATAACATCGGCACTTACAACACATGCTCTTATGACACACGCACCTCTGACACACACTTTTACGTCACACACACACTTACCACTGTGATGAATCTCTGGATTTCGTCCCTTCTAAACAAGGGGTCAAGGCAAGAGTGACCTCACCACGAGAGACTGCCCCTTTGGGGACAAGGACTCCCATTCCTTTGAGGAACTCCCTAAGAAACCTGCCAACAGTAGCTCTTCAAATACATCCACGTTAAGAAATGTATGAAGAACATGACAAAATGTGTTATTGTCATCAAGAAACGTTGATTATTCCTTTGAAGGAAACATTACCTTTTACTGAGATGAGGAGAAAGGTCTTTGGAGGAGTACATAAAGCAGAACAAACAGAGAAAAAGGAATATGATGAGACTGCGCTAGGGAGGTCCCAAGGCTCTGTAATAAAAGAAAGGGAAGGAGACTGGAGAAACAGAGAGGAAGCCTGCGAGTTACAAAGCTGCTCACTGGCTAACACAGAGAAAAAGCTGGATGCATGGCATCCTATAATCGAGAGGAGGCAAACTACAAGACCAGACATGCAGTGTCATGAAACCATAGAGAGGAGAGAAACGAATGCGGATGCAAGGCATCCTTTTCCAGCGAGTGACTCAAGTGGTGCTGTGACCACAATGGAGCCGTGGTGGACCAGAGGTCCTGTGAAAAACCCTGATACCAACCCACCAGAACCAATGCTGAACCTACTGGCAGACGAGATACTGGTGAAGCTGCTTGTGCAGCGAAACAAAGGAAACACAGCAAAGGAATCATGAGAGGCCAATCTGACAAATTGACCTGAGGCTCCCACCTGAATAACAAAACCAGTGACATTATCCCTGAACACTGCAGGTAACGGGGAAAATGGGAGACCTGGGAGGGGGACAGAAAAACATTATTGGTACACTCATTCTTATCCCAGTCGATATAAAGCATGCTCATCCCAGTCGAGATAAATCATTGACATTGAATGGAAGTGAAAAAGAATAATTACTGAAACACTCATACTCTTCCCAGTTGAGATAAAGTATTGACATTGAATGAAGTCAATACTGATCATTAGTGGAATGTTTACACTTGTCTCAGTCAAGGAGAAAATCTTGATATAGTGCAAATAAACCTCAAGACTGGAATGTTCGTATTGAAGTTAAAGCAAACAAATAAGGTCTAATCGGAGAAGAGAAATACTACAGAAGAGAAAAGCCTGAAGAGGAGAATGAATCAGAGAATAAGGGCCAAGGTCAAAGAGAAACCAGAGACTGTGAGCTATATATTAAAGCCCAGAGAAGCCAAGTCCTAAGGGCAGTCCAAGGGCAGCCCCTACCTGTCCAGCCAACTACTGCCCAATTTCTATCACCCCCTTCCTTGGGAAACTCCTAGAGAAGCTGGCCTTCCCCCAATTTACTTCACACACTGAACTTGTTGACGGTCTCCACGACCATGAACCTGGATTCCGAGCATCCAGAGGCATGGAAACTGCTCTTCTGAACACCTGTGAAGAACTGCTTGCATCTCTCGTCAATAACTCTCCAGCTGTCCTCGTTCTACTCATTCTCTCCTATGCCTTTAACATGGTCAACCAATGCATCCTCCTAAAATGGCTTCACGATACCTTGGGTATCTTAGAGCGGGCACTGGACTGGCTGACCTCCTTCCTAACTGACCGTTCGTACCAGGTTATTCTGGGCACCTTCTCCTCACATACCTCTTTTGCAACCTCTCTGCCTGGTTCTTTAAAACTTACCTTGCTCAGCTGGCACTCCTCATTTCCTCCTTCTCCTCCAATTTCCATTGTTAAACAGATGGCATACAACTGTTTTTCAAACTTCCTTCAGACCCTCTTGCATCTTCCATCATCCCAGACTGCCTACCTGTCATCCAGTCCTGGTGCACTTCCAACGATCTCTGACTCAATGCCAGCAAGACTGAGATCCTTCCAATTGGGACCCCTGCTCCCTCTTTCTTCCCCTTCACTCTGGACATTCTCTATGGTCTCTCCCCCTTCTTCATCTGAAGCCAGAAACCTTGGAGTCATCTTCGACTCGTCTCTTTCCTCCCTCCCTTACATTCAGGACATTGCCAAGAAGTCCAACTTTCAACTCTTCCTTCTCAAAGGAATTCTCCCTTTTCTCCCTTTCCCCCAGAAGCTCAGTGTTACCAGAGCTCTGGTTCTCTCCAGGCTACACTACTGCAATAACCTTCTCTTGAACTACCCTCTTCCTCTCTACGACCTCTCCAGCTAATTCAGAATAGGGAAGCAAGACTTATCCTTGGCCCCAGGCACAGGGACCACATCTCTCCTACCATAAAATATCTTCATTGGCTCCCGGTTGTTGCAAGGATTGAGTTCAAATCCCTCTGTATCACCCATAAGGCTGTCTGGAGCCAGGGACCATGCTATCTGCAACTTGCTTTTACTAAATACTCTCCCTCTAGACCGCAACATACTTCTGGTACCAACTCTCTGTGTGTCAAGCATTTTGATAAACGGAGGGATGGAGGCCGACCTCTTTCCTCGGCTGGCTCCCTCTTATAGAACAGCCTCCCCCTTCGTCTTCAGCTGCACCTCCTCAAATTCTGGAAGCTCCTCAAGGCTTTCCTTTTCACTACCTCCCTTCCCTTCTTCCCTCCTCTGCTAATCTCATGGTCGCTGTGTGTGATTGGTAAGCAGGGCCCTTTGGTGTCCTTTGGTGCCCTGGCCTCCCACACCCAATCACCTTCAGCCCCTGCCTATACACAGCACTTGTCTTGTCACTTACTGTCCTTCACCACTTTAGCCCTGCACTTACCCATTTATTTTTTACAGATGAAAGTCCCCTAGCACTTCCTACTCTGGGCATTTACACCTGCTGCTCACTCGCACGGGCACTCCAGCACTTACCCCCTCTCCCTCTTCCCCTCTCCTCTCTCTCTGCACTTGCACACTCTGAATGCTCACAATAACTAGTAGGTTTGTCTTTATTTTCCAGTGTATTCATTGTTTTCTATACCATATTCCCTTCCTGTTTCCATGTGGACGCTTTTGTCATATATCGCCCATGGAAAATATGGAGCAGATGGGCGCTATGGAAGAAGGACTAGACTCCGAGTCACTGCAAGGTGCGGTCTAGTCTTTCTGTTGTACTGCCTACAAGTACCTGAAAATGGAGAACACCTGTGCGTTGCAACTTTCTTGCTGCCTACATGAGTACACCTCGCTTGTGCTCTGCCTCCAGTTGTTTCTCTGTGTTTCCTGTGCCTTCCTTCCCTGTTCGTCTGCCCGTGTCTTTCCGTTACCGCTGTTCGCGGTTTCCTCCTCCCGTTTATTCCGCTTACCTGTTTGTTTTCTGCTTCCGCTGTTTATCCGCGCTCTGCGCTGCCTTCTAATACTCACACCTGCTTCAGCATCTCATCTACCATCGGACGCTCTCTGCTGGGAACACTTTGTTGTCCAAGTTCTTTGGAGTACTGTTGTTCTGACTTGAGTGTCGTGTAGACCGTTGAAACCTCCGTCCTCAAGTGACGCACAGGGGAACTAAAAGAAACCCGCTGTGCGACCTTTGGGGCCACAGGTGGGAGATGTTACTTCCCGGATCCACGGAACCTCTGGAACACCAAGGCTGCTGTCAAAAAGAACGAGGTTAAGTACAAGGCAATTACAGTATATAATCAGGTTAACCAAAGAATCTGAATAGACTTACCTATCCGGTGTTTGGAAAACCCAGGAAACCTAGGAAGGAGGTTCGAGACTCAGATTAGACGGTCCCTATAAGATGAGGACCGCAGACAAGTGTGGATGCAGGATGAACCACCTGTAAGACTGAAGGCGTGACTTGAATCCCAAAAATGAAATGACGTAGAAGTTTCACAAGGTACCAAGGATGATCCGAAGGCAAGTCAGGTTTGTGTCCGAAATCCAGCAACAGGTAAACAAGCAAAGGTACAAAAGGGGTAATCCGAAGGAGTCCACGAGAGAGTTCCAAGATCAAGGTAAACCAGAAAAGCAAACAAAAACGTAACGCCAAACAGGGTCTGAAGACAGCTGAGAAGCAATGAGTGTTCCGTGTCTCAAGCCTTATATACTGTGCGTTTCGGGGTCATGTGACGTCCACCAATGTCACGTGAGGAACGCCACTCTGGATCACGTGATCGGCGTGGAGATGTAACGTCGCCCCTTCTGCTGTATGTTCTCCATGGCAACTGCCAGTGCAGGAAGGGTTGCAATCGAGCCCGTACACCATACCTGGTACGGAGCTTTCGGTCCTTTGGGTAAACCGAATCACATGAGCCTCGAACCCTGAAAGGAGGTGTTGGTGGAACGTGAGCAGTATTCTGGTGTGCAGTGGATCGGTGTGCAGAGGATCGCCTAACATAGCCCCCCCCCAAAGGGCCCACGACCCCGTGGGCAGGACGGGTGATCCCTATGCAAGCGAGCCACCAACCGAGGAGTGTCAAGATCCAAAGCGGAAACCCAAGAACGCTCCTCCGGTCCATAACCCTTCCAATCCACTAAATACTGGAGCTTACCCCTAAACCAGCGGGAACCCAAAATGGCCGACACTTCAAAAACATCAGGGGAGGCCAGGGACACCGGAGCTACAGGGGCCCGGAGGCGGGAAGAATCAGGACAAGGCTTGAGGAGGGAGACATGAAAAACAGGATGGATACGCCAAGAACTCGGGAGAACCAGACGAAAAGCCACCGGATTCACAACCTGAGATATCACATATGGGCCAACGAACCGAGGCAGAAGTTTCCGGCAACCCACCAGGCGAAGGTGACGTGAAGATAACCAGACCCTAGAACCCACCACCAGGGGAGGAGCAGCCAGGCGCTTGCCATCAATACGAGCCTTCATAGAAGCCTTTGCTTCTGTAAAATGGACCACAGTACTAGCATGAACAGCACACAGATCCCTAAGACAAGCCGTGGTCGCAGGATTCAAAGAGACAGAAGCATCAGGGACAGGCAAGACCTTGGGGTGTTGCCCATAGAGGGCGTAGAAAGGAGAAAAACCTGTAGCAGAATGAGCCGCGTTATTGTATGCGAACTCAGCAAGCTGTAAGGCGCTCAACCGGGAGGCTGGTTGCTGCAATATAAGACACCGAAGATACTGCTCCATAGATTGATTCGTTCTTTCGGTCTGCCCATCAGTCTCAGGATGATAGGCCGAAGAATACCTGGTATCGATGCCAAGTAATTTAGTAGGTGATCTCCAAAAACGAGAGGTAAATTGCGAGCCTCCATCGGATACAATGACCAAAGGGAGTCCAAATAACACGAACACATGTTCAAAAAACAAGTCTGCCAAGACTGGGGCCGAAGGAATACCCTTACAAGGAACAAAACGAGCCATTTTTGTGAACGTGTCCACCACCACCCAAATGTTGTCAAAACCTCGTATCTTGGGGAGATCGGTCACGAAATCCATTGTCAGTGTATGCCAAGGTCTTGGAGGTACCGGAAGCGGAAGCAGCAGCCCAACTGGTCGACCTCTTCGATGTTTAGCCTGAGCACAGACAGCGCATGAATTGACATAGCATTCCACATCGCGCTTCATAGAGGGCCACCAACACCAGCGCTTTAGGAGATCCAAAGTGCGCTCTTGACCGGGATGGGCATTAAAGGGAGCATCATGAGACCACTCAAGGGCCAAGTTACGAGTGTCAGGCGTGGGAAGAAACAGACGTTCATGCACGAAAGGCAAACCATCAGAATAAACGGGGTCCCAATCCCGCAGTTGGTCGGAATGATTGTTCGTCCAAGCTCGTACAGAATCTAACAATGACAAAGAGGGAGTGCAGAGACAAATCACATGACTCTTTCCAAGAACCGTATCAGGGTAGGTTGGCAATTCGACCCCACCCGGAGAACGTGACAAGGCGTCCGCTTTTCCATGTGAATTTCCAGGACGATGCATAATGTGGAAATCAAAAGCGGAAAAGAAAAGATGCCACCGGACCTGTCTGCTATTGATGCACTTTAAGGAAGCCAGATCCTGTAGATTTCGATGATCTGAGTATACAGTGATTGGATGCTTAGCCCCCAGAAGATGATGGCGCCAGACACGAAAGGTGTCCATGACAGCCAGGAGTTCCTTCTCTGTTACAGTATAATGGGTCTCAGTATTGGAAAACTTACGGGAGTGGTATGCCACCGGGTGCAACTTGCCTGTTGTAGGACATGTCTGAGACAATACCGCACCAAGAGCAAAAGAAGAGGCATCCGCCTCAACTATGAATGGAAGATCAGGATTAGGGTGCTGGAGCACCGGTGCGGTAGTGAAAGCGGTTTTCAAAGCCTCAAATGATTCTTGATGTTCCTTCTGCCATCGATAGGGTGCCTGAGGGCTAGTCAAGGCCGTGAGTGGGGCTACAATTGTGGAAAAGGAGGAAATAAAGCGTCTATAAAAGTTGGCGAAGCCCAAAAAGGCCTGCAAGGACTTGAGTGTTTGAGGAACTGGCCAATCTAGGACTGCTCTAACCTTGGATTCGTTCATGGATAAAGCCCCAGGGCTAATGTGGAAGCCCAGAAACTCAACAGACGCTTTATGGAATTGACATTTCTCGGGTTTGGCAAATAGGGAATGTTCCCTCAGACGGGACAATACTTCCCGGACATGCTTTACATGGTGGTCAAGATTCCGTGAAAAGATCAAGATGTCATCCAAATAAACAACCATGTATACGTCCAGAATGTCCCTGAATATGTCATTCATAAAACGCTGGAATGTTGCCGGGGCGTTGCATAGACCGAAGGGCATGACTAGATATTCATACAAGCCGTAACGGGTGCAAAAGGCAGTTTTCCACTCATTGCCTTCGCGAACGCGCACTAGGTTGTATGCGCCGCGAAGATCCAGCTTGGTGAAAGCAGAAGCATGGGATAAATGGTCCAGAAGAGGTGTGATTAATGGAATTGGATATCTATCTTTTTTCGTGATAGCGTTAAAACGCCGATAATCTACACAAGGATGTAAGTCCCCCTCTTTCTTAGGTACAAAAAATATGGGACTTGCAGCTGGTGAAGTAGAGGGGCGGATATGTCCAAGTCGTAGGGCGTTCTGTACATACTGTTTCAATGCTTGTTCTTCCAAAGGAGACAAAGAATAAATCCTGCCTTAAGGAATGGTGGAATTAGGGATTAATTCAATCGGGCAGTCATATGGTCTGTGTGGGGGAAGTACCTCGGAAGAACCGCGATCAAAAACTGATTCGAAAGCTTTATATTCAGATGGAATCCCTGACACCACCCCCCCCAACTGTGTGGGAATTCACAAGCTCTGATCCATCATCGTTCAGCTTGAGTTGAGCAAGAGCTCCCAATGCCCGAGAAGGAGTATCTGTTGCTTGATGGGTTGGGAGACAATAGTTCGGACAAATCTCAGGCTCGAAGAGCACCGTGCCTGATTGCCAATTAATCAGAGGATTGTGTTCACGTAACCATGGTATTCCTACTATGATACCGAATTGAGGTGTGGTGATCAAGTCAAAACTTAATGGCCCTCATTACGACCCTGGCGGAAAGGGTTTTACGCCAGCGTAATGCATGGCGTACCTTTCCGCCAGACTACGAGTTCCCGTAGCGCCATGGTGGTTTTTTCGCCTGGTTTTTCCGGGCGGAAAAATCCATGGCGCTACGGGACCTGTTGTTAATTACGCCACCGTAATTTACGGTGGCGTAATTAACGCCTTCCCCACTCCCATTATACCCTATGGGGCAAAAATGGGAATGGGGAAGGGTAAATGGGGATTGGGGACTTACCGCCCCGCCAAGGTCGGAATGGGGCGGTAAGTCCGCCAACCCCCATGGCGGAGTTGGCAGCTCTGCGCCATGGACCATGGTGCAAATTGCACCATGGTCCTCCGCCAGGGTCGTAATGAGGGCCAATGTCTCTGTGTGAATGTCTTGTATGGTCAATAATAGAGGTGCAGTTTGGTGTCTAACGGGACCAGAGACTAGTGCAGTGCCATCTACAGCCTGAACAGGTTCAGGTCGGGTTTTTACCACTAAAGGTAGATTGAGGGAATGGGCTAACGCAATGTCTATGTAGTTCCCAGTGGCACCTGAGTCAATTATGATCGTGACTGCATGAGAAATACCCGTAGAGGGACAAAGAGTGGCCTGTACAAAAATGGGCTGGACACGAGCAAAGGCAAGAGGGGTACCCGGAGATGAAGACTGAACACTCGACCTGGTCTCCGGATCTAAGGTCGAGCCGTCCGAAAATCCTGACGTCGAGGACATTCCTTCACATAATGTCCCGTGGTGCCACAATAAAAGCATGCATTATCCACCCTTCTACGTTCTCTCTCAGATGTTGCGATAGGGCTACGTAAACCTCCTACTTGCATAGGTTCTTCAGTACTGGAAGCAGGGGTACTGATAACTGTAGGGTGGGAAGAAACCCCCAACTCAGCTCTGCGCTCTGATCGCCGTGCGTCCACCTGCAGGGCAAGATCCACTAGTTCCTGATACTGAGTGGGCATGGAAGGGATTACTGCTAAGGCATCTTTCATTGCGTTATTCAACCCCCTATAGAATATGACCACCCGCTTGCTTTCTGGCCATGATGTCTCGGCGACCAATTGGTTGAACCGGGTGATGTAATCTATCAAAGTCCCTCTACCCTGGGTTAGTTCTAACAACTCCAAATCCCTAGACTGTGCCTTGTGTCTGGTATCAAAGACTCGAGACATCTCTAGAACTAACAAATCAAAATCTTAGAGAACCGGGCTATTGTTCTCCAATAAAGGGTTAGCCCAAGAGGCAGATGTCCCGGCCAGATGGGAAAGGGCAAAAGCGGCTTTGGCGGTGGTATTAGGAAATGCTGAGGGTCTGCACAAGAAATGTAACTTGCACTGATTGATGAAAGTCCTGAACTTCTTGGGATCACCTTGATAGCGTTCAGGAGCAGCCAAAGGGGAAGGGGTTGGGAGGACCACCGGAGCTGGAGTTGGGGTACTTGCCAATGGAGGCGATGTGGTTGAAGTGCTAGCATCCCCGAATTCAGGGTCTGCAGGGAGAGAATGCTGAACACTCTGTATGGAATCTAACCTTTGGTGAATCACCGTATTAGCGGCGGTGATATCTGCCCTTAATACTGTAATCGCCTGAACTAAAGCAGCTATGGGTTCTTCCATGGACCCCTGCATTGTCTAACACGACTATACGGCTTCTCAGTCTGTTCTGACTTGAGTGTCGTGTAGACCGTTGAAACTTCCGTCCTCAAGTGACGCACAGGGGAACTAAAAGAAACCCGCTGTGCGACCTTTGGGGCCACAGGTGGGAGATGTTACTTCCCGGATCCACGGAACCTCTGGAATACCAAGGCTGCTGTCAAAAAGAACGAGGTTAAGTACAAGGCAATTACAGTACATAATCAGGATAACCAAAGAATCTGAATAGCCTTACCTATCCGGTGTTTGGAAAACCCAGGAAACCTAGGAGGGAGGTTCGAGACTCAGATGAGATGGTCCCTATAAGATGAGGACCGCAGACAAGTGTGGATGCAGGATGAACCACCTGTAAGACTGAAGGCGTGACTTGAATCCCAAAAATGAAATGACGTAGAAGTTCCACAAGGTACCAAGGATGATCCGAAGGCAAGTCAGGTTCGTGTCCGAAATCCAGCAACAGGTAAACAGTTCCAAGCAAAGGTACAAAAGGGGTAATCCGAAGGAGTCCACGAGAGAGTTCCAAGATCAAGGTAAACCAGAAAAGCAAACAAAAATGTAACGCCAAACAGGGTCTGAAGACAGCTGAGAAGCAATGAGTGTTCCGTGTCTCAAGCCTTATATACTGTGCGTTTCGGGGTCATGTGACGTCCACCAATGTCACGTGAGGAACGCCACTCTGGATCACGTGATCGGCGTGGAGATGTAACGCCGCCCCTTCTGCTGTATGTTCTCCATGGCAACTGCCAGTGCACGAAGGGTTGCAATCGAGCCCGTACACCATACCTGGTACGGAGCTTTCGGCCCTTTGGGTAAACCGAATCACATGAGCCTCGAACCCTGAAAGGAGGTGTTGGTGGAATGTGAGCAGTATTCTGGCGTGCAGTGGATCGGTGTGCAGAGGATCGCCTAACAACTGTACTGTTTGTGCTGTTCCGCACTGGATCGTTATTTCCTATTCACAAAGAACACTTACCAGTGCATGCTGGTTATTGAAGTACGGATACACGCCGACAACTTCCTGCCAACTACAGCTACACAATCTTCCAGGGTTTTTCGGCAAGGCTTTTCCCTGGTTTGGGGTGGGCCCCCCGGAGTCCCCGCTGCCGGGCTAATTGCTTATAGGCAAAGTGGCCTCCGGTGGAGCTCACTCCTATTTCGTCAAACAGAAGAATAAGATCGTCAAAACAAAGACAAAGACAGCCTGGAGGGAAAAGCCGGAAAGCTCATCAGACGAATCCGAAAAGACCCACACAGAATCATCAGGTGAGGAGTGGGCTAGTGGGAAGGAAAGTGTGAGTGATAGACCTACAGAATCTGAGAGCTTTGAAACACAATTTACTTGTTGTATCAGTGCCTAACAAATGCAGAATAAATAAAATAGTGTTGGATAAAGTGACCTTGAGAAGGATAGCTACAAGTAAAATAATTCAAGAAAAGAACAAGAAGGAAATAGAGAATATTCACATAAAAGAGAAGAGCGAGAAGGTGAATAACCATGTAACAGAACTGTATGAATTGATAAAAGCAGTCACCAGGAAATACTTGAGGATAGTTTGCTGAACTGAACTTTGTGAAAAGCAAGTCTTCAGGAGAAGTGATTAATTCTCCTATTCTCCTAGTTTTCGTTGTTATAATAGTGGGAGTGGCAGAATAGATTTGTTGGGACGTAGACAGATTCTGTTTTGACTCACTAACGACTGACAAGCACCTTAGCTAGTTTGGTTAGGTAGGGAAATCCCTTAGTACAGGGAAAGATAGGAATTTACTCCTTTGATTTAGTAAAGCTTTCAGTGAGATGGAAAATCAGAGTCTACGTCCTTCTTCTGACTTGCCACAACACACAGATACTTACAACAATCACACTTATGACATACCCACTTTTACACTAAATGCTCTTATGTCACAGAGCCTCATGACACACACACTCTAACCACACACCCACATACAATACACATTTACAATGCACACTCTTATGACACATGCTTTTACGACACAGGCTCTTATGACACTTGCTCTTATGACACACACGACACACACTCTTAAGACCGAGACACTTACGACACAAACACTCATAAATCAGATATTTATAACAGTCAAACTTATGACACACACATTTTCAAGACACGCTCTTATGCTCCATGCTTTTAAGTCATACTTCATGCTCCCTACACTCTTAGGGCACAAACACAAAAGGAAAATGAAACATGTTTGTACGACATACACTCTTATGACATGTGTCAAGACTTGATGGTCGTGTAGCCGATGAAACCTCCGTCCCCAAGTACCACTCGAGCAAACAATAAATTACTGCCCGAGCGGTCCTTGAGGCCACAGGTGGTGGATTTTCGTCAGCCGGAACCAGGAATGCCAGAAGATGCCCCCTATGACCACTGTAAGGCAAACACGAAGTTAGGTCATACACACAGAACCCTAGACTTGTATATGAATATGTAAGAAGTCTACAATAGAGCTTACCCTTAGGAGTTGGTCGGGACCCAATATTGGTGTAAGGATGTTATCGGAGGCAGCCGGCAAGGGTGACGACAAGATGACATTTTGGTAATGCACTTAGTAGGATGAAAACACCACCTGACGTAGAAGCCAGAAGCTATAAGTCAATCAGTTGAAATGTACATGATCCAAGAACAAAGTTCATAACAAAAGGGCAATCCAATAGCAGTCCGGGGACGAAAAACGTGGTCGAGTCCAGGAGAGAACAGTTCCAGCAGGGTATAGCAAAGGAGTAAGTTCCAGACAAAGGTACCGTGAAGGAAGAAGCCAAATCAGAGTCCAAGAACAATCCGAGGTCAGTGGTAGTCTGTAATCCGTAATCCGTAATGCGCCCAACAGGATCAGGTGTGAAGCGCTGGAGGGCAGTCAACGCGTCGCTTTTGAACGCTGACTAATGATCACGTGACTCATCATCCATCACGTGATCGAACGTACTGAAGGAGGAACTCCCAGGTGCCGGCAACGGAGACGTTGTAGAATGCCTGTGGCGCGTCTCCATGGCAACTGCCTACGCCAGAATGGAAACCAACGCCGGGATGCGAAATGAGGCAAAAATCGGCATCGCTGACCTTGTCCCACTCTTTGCCGGCAGGCCTGCAGGGGAGAGTATGTCCTGGCATGTATTTTGGTGGTGATAGTGGGGGCTGGATTATGGGATGTGTCCACGGAACGCGTGGATGAAGATGGGGCGTGACAGAGCCCCCCTCAAAGGCCCACGACCCCGTGGGCTGGAAGGGTGTTCCTTATGGAATCGAGCCACCAACAACGGGGCATGGACAACAGAAGATGGGCCCCAGGACCTCTCCTCAGGACCATAACCAAACCAGTCCACCAAGTATTGCAACCTCACTCTAACAACCCGGGATCCCAGAATAGCGCTAACCTCATACTCCTCTTGGGAAACCACAGGGACAGGACCAGGAGCGGGAGCAATGCGTGTAGCACCAGGACAAGGCTTGAGGAGAGATGTGTGAAAAACGGGGTGTAATTTCCATGAAGCGGGGACGTTGAGTCGATAGACCACCGGGTTCAGGACCTTGGAGACCCTATACGGGCCGACAAAACGGGGCAGCAGTTTACGACAACCCGGTATATGGAGGTGTCGTGTAGACAACAATACCCGGTCGCCTTGCTTGTATGACGGGGCATCTTTCCTTTTTTTGTTAGCGGCGGTAATCATAGACACCTGGGCCTCCTGGAGATGGACAAGGGTTTGGGCATGGATGGATGCGAGATCTCTGGCACAATCATTTGCCGCAGGGGTACTGGTACACAATACAGGGGCAATGGCAAGATCCGAATCAGAAAAGGGTAGTGTACGTGGATGTTGGCCATAGAGCGAGAAAAAAGGGGAAAACCCAGTGGACGAGTGCAAGGCGTTGTTATATGCAAATTCCGCAAAATGAAGAGAATCAAGCCAGGTATTCTGGAATTGCAAAGTTAAACACCTTAAGTACTGTTCCAAGACCTGGTTTACTCTCTCAGTTTGGCCGTCGCTTTCGGGATGGTAAGCTGAAGAGAAGCGGGCATCTATACCTAGTAGTTTGGTAAGAGCCAACCAGAAACGTGACGTGAACTGAGACCCCCTATCAGACACAATGACACTCGGCAAACCGAATAGACAGAAAAACAGATTCAAAGAACATTCGAGCCAATGAGGGAGCAGTAGGAATGCCTTTGCATGGTAAAAAGCGGGCCATTTTTGTGTACGAGTCTACTACCACCCAAATCGTGTCGTAGCCTTGTACACGTGGTAGATCGGTTATCAGGTCCATGGACACCGTATGCCATGGTTTCGGGGGTATGGGCAGTGGTTGTAGCAGTCCCAGTGGACGACCCTTCCGAGTCTTGCATTGTGCGCATGTAGAGCAGGTGTTAACATATGTCTCCACGTCTCGACGCATCGATGGCCATCAACACCAGCGTTTTAACAACTCCAGAGTACGTCGCTGACCTGGGTGGCCTTTGATAGGAGCATTGTGGGACCACTCTAAAGCCTGGTTGCGAGAGTCACTGGTGGGGAGGAACAGTTTTCCTTGAACAAAAGGCAACCCATCCTGCATAACGGTATCCCAATCATCCAATACCTGGGGATGTTGTATAACCCATTGGCGTATAGCCGTTAACATAGGCGGAGATGGAGTACAGGTACAAACAACATGGCCTTTACCCAGGAGGGTTTCGGGATATGAAGGGAGAGGAACCCCCCCAGGCGAACGGGACAGGGCATCCGCTTTACCATGGGACAACCCCGGTCTGTGTTTAACAAGGAAGTCGTATGCGGCAAAAAAAAGGTGCCAACTAACTTGTCTACTATTGGCGCATTTCAGAGTCGCTAGGTCCTGTAAGTTTTTATGGTCTGTGTAGACGATGGTCTGATGTTTTGTCCCCAGAAGATGGTGTCTCCAGACCAAGAAAGCGTCTCTGATGGCCACGAGCTCCTTTTCAGTGACCGTATAGTGAGTTTCGGTCGGTGTGAATTTCCTGGAATTGAAGGCCACCGGGTGTAGTGCTCCAGTGGTAGGACAAGGCTGAGACAGGACGGCCCCTAAGGCAAAGGAAGAAGCATCTGCTTCTACAATATACAGGAGCTCTGGATCAGGATGCTGCAGGACTGGGGCCGTGGTGAACAAGGTTTTACGGGAGTCGAAGGCTGCTTGATGTGCATCGGTCCATATAAATGATACTGCAGGACTGGTCAATGCGGTTAATGGTGCCACAATGGAGGAAAAATTTGCAATGAACCTCCGGTAAAAATTTGCGAACCCTAGAAAGGATTGTAATTGTTTCAATATAACAGGTACCGGACAATCTTTGATAGCCTGGACTTTGGATCGGTTCATTGTTAGCCCCCCAGGTGAAATAAGGAAGCCCAGGAATTCAACTTCCGCTGTATGAAACAGACATTTCTCAGGTGTAGCGTATAGCGAGTTGTTCCTGAGTCTTGTGAGTACCTCTCTGACACGAAGGACGTGTTCGGCCAATGTTTGGGAGAATATCAGTATGTCGTCCAGATACACCACGACATAAACATCCAGAATATCACTAAATATATCGTTTACCAACCGTTGGAAAATGGCAGGGGCATTACAGAGGCCAAAAGGCATCACCATGTATTCATACAATCATTGGCGAGAGCAGAAGGAAGTCTTCCACTCATCACCAGGTCGCATGCGGACTAAATTGTATGCCCCCCGGAGATCCAGCTTGGTATAGAGGGAAGCATTGGTCAACTTGTCTCACAGGGTAGAGATGAATGGGATGGGGTAACGGTTCTTTATGGTGATCGCATTCAGGCGTCTGTAATCTACACAGGGGCGGAGATCTCCCCCTTTCTTCGGGACAAAAAAATGGGACTGGCCACGGGTGAAGAAGAAGGCCTGATATGACCTAAGTGTAAGGCGTGGTGGATGTATTCTTTGAGGGACGTTTCTTCAGATGGTGTTAGTGAATATATGCGTCCTTTGGGAAGCGATGCCCCATCAATCAGATCAATAGAACAATCATACGGTCTGTGAGGGGGCAGTATCTCGGCAGATGTTTTATCAAAAACCGAATGGAAATCATGGTATTCTGGGGGTACTCCTGACAAAGTGGCTCCCACCGTATGGGTTGTTTCAGGTGGGTCGTTCTCCCCTAAGTGTAGGCCCCCAAGTGCCCTTGCAGGGTTGTTGAAGTCTTCTTCCAGTAAACAAAAATGTTGGCAAATGTCTGATTCAAAATAAACCTGACCCGTACTTCTTCCAGTAAACAAAAATGTTGGCAAATGTCTGATTCAAAATAAACCTGACCCGTACCCCAGTCGATAAGTGGGTTATGCTTTTTTAACCAGGGAAGGCCTAGGATTATCCCGAACTGTGGTGTGGATATCAGATCAAAGGACAGTTGTTCTTTATGGTTACCCTGAATAATTACGTCCATCTGGGTGGTCTGTTGTTTGATCGGACCAGAAATGAGAGAGGACCCGTCCACAGTTTGGACTGGCTCGGGATGTGTCTTGGTCACTAGTGGAAGGTTCAATGCTTTGGCCAGAGATATATCAATAAAGCAACCAGTAGCCCCTGAATCAATAACTATATGTACTGTGTGTGAACACTCCCTATCATGATGAAGCACTGCCTGAACGAACACTGGTCTTACTGGGCCGAAGGTAGGAACCCTGGGGTTGTGAATCGAGCTCATCTTGTCCCCCATACTCAAGGACAAGCTTTCTGAAAACCAGAGGACTTTTTCTTCGGGCGTCGTGGGCACTCTTTGACGAAATGACCACTGAGTCCACAATAGAAGCATGCATTGTCCGTTCTCCGACGCTCTCTTTCAGTCTGAGTGATGGGACTTTGTAGACCTCCTATTTGCATGGGTTCACTTGAGCCATCCAGCGGAGAGGGCAAGGGTTTACCTGAAAAACCAGATTCCGCCCGACGTTCGGTCTTCCGAGCGTTTACCTGGAGAGTTAGGTCTACTAGTTCGGGATATGCATCAGGAAGGGAAGGGATGACAGAAAGAGTGTCCTTCATAGCGTTACACAGACCTTTGTAAAATACCACAGCTTTCTTGTTTTCAGGCCATGAAGTCTCAGCTGACAATTGGTTGAAGCGTGTGATGTATTCTATTAAGGTTTGTCTGCCTTGGGATAGTTCTAGGAGCTCTAGATCCCGGGACTGGGCTTTGTACCTGGTATCGAATACTTTGGCCAACTCGCTCACCAGGAGATCAAAATCGTAAAGGGCTAGGTGGTTGTTCTCAAGAAAAGGATTAGCCCAGGTAGCTGCATCAAGTGGGATAGCAAAAAGGCAGCTTTTGTGGTGGAATCATGGAACACCAGTGGTCGGCAAAGAAAGTGAAGTTTACACTGATTAATAAAGGTGTGATATTTTCTAGGATCTCCCTGGAACTTCTCAGGGGGTGCCAATGGAAACTGGTAGGTAACACCACGGGAGTAGGTGGTCTAGGGGTTACAGAGGGACCGGGTGTTGGTGTTGCCTGATCGCCAAATTCGGCATCAGCCGGTAACGGCTGTATATTATCTAAGCGATGATGTATCGCGGTTGTGGCAGCCGCTACTTCGGTGCTAAGGGATGCAACAGCTTGCATTAGAGCAGCCACAGGGTCCCCGGCAGCGGGTTCCATCGTCTGGACGACCAAAAAAAGTGGCTTCACAGTCTGTCAAGACTTGATGGTCGTGTAGCCGATGAAACCTCCGTCCCCAAGTACCACTCGAGCAAACAAGAAATTACTGCCCGAGCGGTCCGTTAGGCCACAGGTGGTGGATTTTCGTCAGCCGGAACCAGGAATGCTGGAAGATGCCTCCTATGACCACTGTAAGGCAAACACAAAGTTAGGTCATAAACACAGAACCCTAGACTTGTATATGAATATGTAAGAAGTCTACAATAGAGCTTACCCTTAGGAGTTGGTCGGGACCCAATATTGGCGTAAGGATGTTATCGGAGGCAGCCGGCAAGGGTGACGACAAGATGACAGTTTGGTAATGCACTTAGTAGGATGAAAACACCACCCGACGTAGAAGCCAGAAGCTGTAAGTCAATCAGTTGAAAGGTACATGATCCAAGAACAAAGTTCATAACAAAAGGGCAATCCAATAGCAGTCCGGGGATGAAAAACGTGATCGAGTCCAGGAGAGAACAGTTCCAGCAGGGTATAGCAAAGGAGTAAGCGCCAGACAAAGGTACCGTGAAGGAAGAAGCCAAATCAGAGTCCAAGAACAATCCGAGGTCAGTGGTAGTCTGTAATCCGTAATCCCTAATGCGCCCAACAGGATCAGCTGTGAAGCGCTGGAGGGCAGTCAGCGCGTCACTTTTGAACGCTGACTAATGATCACGTGACTCATCATCCGTCACGTGATCGAACGTGCTGAAGGAGGAACTCCCAGGTGCCGGCAACGGAGACGTTGTAGACTGCCCGTGGCGCGTTTCCATGGCAACTGCCAATGCCGGAATGGAAACCAACGCCGGGATGGGAAATGAGGCAAAAACCGGCGTCGCTGACCTTGTCCCACTCTTTGCCGGCAGGCCTGCAGGGGAGAGTATGTCCTGGCATGTATTTTGGTGGTGATAGTGGGGGCTGGATTATGGGATGTGTCCACGGAACGCGTGGATGAAGATGGGGGCGTGACAACATGCACTTGCACTTGACACCCACACATATATATGACAAACACTCTTAAGACACAAACACAACACACACACCTTTTACACACACATTTATGACACAGACATCAACAACTGTCACATTTATGACCTACATGCTCTCAGATCGCACGCTCTTAGAACACATGCTCTTATGACACATGCTCTTATGACGCACACTCTTATGACACACACACACCTATGGCACAGACACATACAAAACAATCACAACCTAAAACTTATGACACACACATTTACAAGACTCGCTTTTATTTCACAAACTCTTCCAACACACTCTCTTACAACACATGTTAATACAACACACACTCCAAAAACACAACCTCTTACCACACAAAGTCTTACAACACACACACACTCACAGCACATGCTCTGACAACACATGCACTTATGACACACACTGTGACAACACAAAGTTTTGATATGTATGTGAAATGCATTGACTATGTAAACTATGCACATGTACGAACAGTACAACTTTGATATGCCAGACACTTACACACCAAGCACTCACATACCTTACACCATACACTCACAAGATACCACCTCTGACCACACACGCACTTACAAAACAAACATACACCACCCAATTGCTTATATATAGAAGAACTAGAAGGCATGTGCTAAATTTATGGACCTGTCCTATATAAACTCAACATGTCCATGTAAGAAATGTACACGATGTATGTAAGAAATGTACACAATGTGCACGTGCACAACTATATGTATAAAAACTGACATCAAAGTTAGGACTTAATGTGATGTTAATTTTCATACATATTGAACACCTATAGACGATGCACATTTTTAAAATGTATGAAATGTAAACCTTATGGCTTATAAACACTCATACGGCAAAAACATATAGTACATACACTTATTCAAGATATGCTCATAGGCTATACTCCATACTTCCTGTAAAAAAAAAAAACACTGAAATTAAATATTGCAAAAGAGTTCATCTTAATCTCACAAATTGTTCAAGTGTACAAATACCTTAAAGGTGCAGGCGCTTATACCACTACAAATTCAACCATACACCTCAGAATTATAAACACTCACGTAATACCAGTAAAACTCCAACCTTAACACTCACTTCAAGTATTAGGCAGATTACATCAATAATGTAGCTGAAGTGACAGTAGTTTATGTTGAATTTGTAGTGGTAAGGAGGGAGTGCATTTAACATATTGGGCGTGGCAATGTCTGTGTTTAGACTTAAACACGCAATAATGGATGCACAGTGTATCTCTCCTCCAGTTTTGCATGATACAGGCGGCATTGCCACCTCAGCAGAACGTCCATCATGGAAATTGCCTACAGTTTCTCTGTTTATATTGCTGCCATGTGAGAGGGTCACTTTGTGAGCACCAATTCACACTCTGCATGCAGGCTATTTCTGTCTACTGGGGACGTGATGCAGCACAATGCAACCTGGATGACCTGAATACTGGAGCTCTCCATTGTCATTCTGGTGTGAAGGTAGGGCGCTCAAGGTGAGCGCTGATTTTACAGGAACAGCTGCTTTTGTCTGTCCAGTGACAGCTGTGGTTAGGTTGGGGAATTCACAGAGGTAAAGATTGTTGATCTGGGGTGCATTTTGATATCTGACACAGAGCACAATGTTTATACCCCTCAAATTTGCAGGAGTTGAGAGCCCCATAGAATAAGACTGTGAAAAAGTGTATAGAATAAAACCTAAACTGATCATAGTGAAATACTGTTTAACATGACTATATGTGGGCTGAACCACTAGTTCCAATAAAAAGTGAGTGCATGAATACAAACAAAATATGTTCAGCAGTGTCTTAAGATGGTAAGCCATTGGTGGAGAAGACTGAACCTCCTGGTTTCCACTTGATTGCAGGGTTCCCAGGGGTGAGGTTTAACCTGTGGATCCCCAATGTAGACCAAATGATGCACACCGGGATTCGAACCTATGTTGCGCCCCATTGCCTTGCTTCCAAGACAAATGCATTGCCCCTGAGCTATCCTTCCCCCCAATCCATGAGAACCGTACACTTATGAGTGTTGTAGAAAAGGGCATTGGTCATATACAGAAGGGCCATTTTGATATCTGGAGAGTTTATATTGATGGACTTTGATGGTTCCCCATTCACCACTAGTTGAATAAAAAAAGAACTCGATCGATCCCTGCTTCATGACAGGTGGTCAATAGTCAGTACCTGGTGATTAAGTATTTCGCGCCGGAGGCGGCTGGCGGTTAGAGTGAGTGCAGCTTGATGCTAGCACCTCGTCACTGGGTCCCTTCCTCTATCTCTGTGCTCCATGGCCCCACAACCCTCACTGTTCATGCATGTGAGCTCGGCCAGGGATAGTGAGAGAGAGAGCGAGAGAGGGATTGGATGTAGTGAGAAGGGAGGCAGTTGGAGGTGTTGAGCTGTAGTTGAGCACTGGTGGCAGGAAGTGGGAGTACTAGCTGCGCATGAGCCGACTTTCAGGTAAACCTGGTAAAAAAAGTGCTTCTTTAAACTGGGAATCAGCTAGTGGACGAGAACTGTGGGTTCTGTGAAACCTGTGCCATTTGTGCACACTGTAGTATGGGGGTCTTGTTTCTCTTTACCCTGACTTTGGTCTCTGTCAGTCCCGCTGAACCTTGACCCTCCTTTTCCCGACTACAAGAGGCATGTTCTCATGTCGGGAGTCCTCAAGTAAAGAGTCCTGCCAATGGCTGGGTGGGTCGGTGCAATATCACCCACCACTGTACAACATATTTAATAGTCATGATATATATATTTATATATATTTATATATCTTCTTTTTCCAGTGTGATTACACCAGGCTGCGAGTTGCACTCCCGTAAACCTTGGTTCAATCACTCTCCGCCAGAGTCCATAAATTAAAATCTGAAGTCTTTATCCTGTGAAACAAACATTCTTTGTAATCCCAAATTAATTCACCAGAGAATCCAGCAGCATGACATGTTTCACTACAATCCCGTATATTATAGTGCAGCGATAGTTACGGTGAGTCAGATTCCCATAGGAACCCCTCAAAATTCTCTCATTAATAACCTTTGATTCGAGTAACGGAATTGACCAAAATTTCGAAAGTGATTAAAAACCCACCTCTCTCTCCCCAGACTGCAAAGTTTCATAAAGATTAGTTAAAAAATAAGAAAGTTATTAAGTATCAAAATAAACGTTTTTTCCAAAAATGCGGCCTACTTCCCATTCATTTTGCCATAGACAAACAAGATACATATTTTCCAAAGTGCACCGTCCAAACCGCTGGACGGATTTGGACCAGGTCCAAAAGAACTTGGGCACGAAGCGCTGACTCGCGATCCATGCTTGGTTGAGGTTATTCTGTGCAGTAGTTATTTAAATATTTGATGTAGAAGGGGGTTCCACTGTCTCAAAAATATATAGCTATATCTTGGGGATTTACCTGAAACCAGAGGTTTTTAGAAATGAAACTACAGCCATCATGTTTTTCTCTCGATGCGTGAGATATACACGGCTACAGCCAAGGATATAGGAAAATTAAACGCAGGCAAAAAGCCATTTGCAGGTAAAATAAAACATGCACTTGCCATCAGGCTACAGGTGCGTGGTGGCTAGAGGGCACTGAATGAAATTTGGGAGTTTGGAGGGGGTCTAGGGACTGAGTTTGCAACATAAAGCTTTCTCTGGCCTCGGCTATAGGTTAGAATAGCCAACATCTGAAAGCAAACTGCATCACAGAAACAGTGTGCGCTGTGGGGGTAAAGGGAGAGGGCAGGGGAGGTGAGGAGGCCATCAGGGGGGTGGGGGAGCTGGCATAGATGAGGGGGGACCTGAGTGGGAGACTGGGGGCAGGAAAGCTTTTTGTTTGGTCATTTTGATGATGTTCAAGGCTTTATCCAGGGCTATAAAGGACTACACATATCCCGAGTAAGAGTGGTTCTGTGACCGCTGCTATACCTTTTGGGTGTCTGTGGTTTATTTCTTTTTGAAAGTTTTTTGTATAGGTACAGTGACGCTGAAAAATCACTGTACAACTAGATGAGGACTGGGTTTTTTTTTGGATTGAGGCCAGGACCGTGCCCCATACACACTAGAAAAATATTTACTAAAAGGATCCTGCGCCTCACTTTATCTCCTTTTCTAGTGAGATGAATGCTCACAATTGCCCCTAGAGGGTGTGCAACTCCACAGTTCAAACCAAAAGACAGTTCTGGACCATTGAAAATTGAAAATATATATATATTTATTTTAATTATACCATATTTCAGTCTATTTTAAAAAAAACATATACAACCTGAATGGGGTTGCAATGTACACCTTTTTTTAAAATAAATTTGTAGAAAAATATTGTCTAACATACATTACCTACGTAAAACAACACACCAAGTGTTGACACAAATCTGAAAAAGGAAAAAAGAAAAAAAGGAGAAGAAAAGCAAGTGATAAATTAAGTAATTAACTAGTAACACTAGGTTCAACACAAACGACCTCCACCTAAATATTATCACTAACACAATTCATCAACACATACACAATGGGCAAAAAAGTACATTTACATAAAATCACATTAAGAACCTACAAACAATTCTGAAAAAAGCAAACAACGCTACTAGTAAAGCTATATACGTGTAACATTTAGCTGCCTAGTACTTAATCCTTAGGTAAGTTCGGATTGCTCAGTAAATTTTTAACAAATACAAGCTGTTAATGCTCTATTACAGCCGTGTCTTGATCACACAGTATCTTCGTCCCGACATGTTTCTTTCCCTAAATATGTGGCTCTTGTGCAGAGAAATTCTGAGGTATTGCTTCAGAAAGACGAACAGTATAACATTAACCACAGTTGTATAATGTTTGTTCCTTATAGAGAAACTTGGTTTGGCCAGGTGTTGCAGCCCTCAAGGGTTTCCTTCTTGTTATAATTGACTATAACCTTATGGAAAAAGGGAGGAGAAGAAAAAGAAATGGACACACCATCAAAGTGGGTTGTGTTGGGCTCAGAACAAAGTCAAGCATACTTCGCGACCTTAGTTTATAATTAACTCGGTGAGGCTTACCACACTACAAACTTATACAATAGTAAGAGGTGTAAGGAGCGCTGCTTTTAAGTAGGGCGCTGATTCCCTAAAGGGAGAGGAAGAGAAAATAACAACAGGTCAGTGTTGCATCTGGACAAGGTGATTTTTCACTATAAAACAAGGTACAAGTAGCACCAGAAACCTGGACCACAGTTATCCATAGAATTACCAAGGTTCACCGAAAAGGCTTGTCTTACTTCAACTCAGCATCTAGTCAACAATGGGATTTAAGAATACTCATGGGTTCATAATAGAGGACTTGTATAGCCATAAGAATATGGCAGGACCAAGTCTCAATAATTAATACTAAGGGTCAGGGGATGAAAACAAGAACCTTAGATCACAAAAAGCAGTAAAAAAGTGGTAAAAAGTGGGTAAAGGTGCGTATGTAGACAGTTGGAATGTCTAGTAAGAATACAGCCAGCCAATTAGTGTACCTGCTCCCGTACTTAGCTGATGTCAGAAAAAGCTTACTGCCATATAAAAGACCCCAGTAAACATACCTATTTAATTGCAACAAGTGCAAATAATTAAATATTTGTTAAGAAGACAAGTAGAACGCATACCTGACAGGGCGTGAGGAAAAGTCCCTCCTTGATCAGGTTTTCCTGCAAGTCTCTGTGGCCGTTTTCCATGGAGTGTCAGCTGCTGGTTAGATTCTGCTGTGTAGGTTCTAGTATCAAGCTCTTTTAGTGGAGCTGTTAAAACAAATGAAATAGTGCAAAAAATGAACACTATTTCTAACTGCGGCCCACATGTCTTCTTCTGCATTTTTCATTGAATATGGTTATTATTTAATGTATTAGAAACGCTGTTGTTATAATAGTGTCATGCACGATGGCCCACGATTTTAGGTCGGTGCGAGGAGCCTCCTGCAATAGATACCTCTAGTCATTGTAAAGCCATGCTCGCACTGGCTGCATGCGTGAACTTCACAAGAAATGCGGCCAACGCGAGTGTTTACAGCTGTTCGTAATGAATACGATACTTCCACGTGTGCTAGTGGAAACTGAAACTCAACCTGCCTGCATTCACCCGAAACGAGTGAATGCAAATCTGTTCATATACGGATGTCAATTCAGATTTTACTAAAGCTGGCGCTACACAGAAAAATATAACTGGCAGTTTCTTACCTTGCAGCTAGTTTTCCATGCTGCTGATTCTTCGCGTGCGTGATTGCTCCGTATTAGCCGTCGGATCTGGTCGAATGATCCCCTCTGCAGTCACACTGCTTAAAGCCTCGCTCTACCAGAAGTGGGAAATTAGGCTCCCGTGACAAACAGGGGGCATGAACACTAGTACGTCCAAACGCGTGCGCGTTTTTGTACTCACTAAGCCTCCATGGTAGGGCAGTGGCAAAGCATACCTGCTATGAATAAATGAAGCAAAAGCAGGTGGGAACCTGATTCTGGCTCGTGACTGAATGCCAAAAGTAGCGCTGTGGATATCTATAATATATTGTAAGTCTTGCAACTTGCTGTGTGCTGTCAGATAAATATAATATAGAATGAAACTCCTTTGTTGTTAATAAAGTGGCGAATCTGCCTAGCCACTCGTGTCACTGTACTCAATCTAAATTTCTCAAATATGGCATTTTGCCACTTCATGTAGCATACTTGATCTGATAATAAGGAATGGATTCAGAAATTGGTATGTAATAAACATGTCTGACAAAAATGTCTGAACAGAAAAAACCTTATATGCATAAAATGGCCTTATTTTTCGGAGTATATGGGACCTGTATTTACCCTTCTTTACAAAGACTTCCAGTCGATCAATTCATTTAAGCCGGTGTCAACTGAATTGCACAGGTAAATGAGTCTTTGTTCCTGATTGATAAGTTTTTTCTTATTGACTAATGTTGGTTCTGTTGAATCTAACTGTAGGAGTACACTCCACGTGTGTGACTCAGGTGTGTGGTCCATGGCCAAAAAAGGCCTACCATTGGGTCTGTTGTGTTGCGATTACGTATGCAACTTTTATGTTCTGTAATCCTCTGTTTAACTTTCCTTTCGGTCATCCCAATATAGATTTTCCGGCACGGGGACCAAATGACAAATAACCATTTTTGAGTTGCAATTCGTAAGTTGACGTTGTAGCCATGGTCTCTTCAGACCTAAATCTACCTCTTTGGTGCGTTTGGTACTTGCACAACAATACAATTGCCACAAGGAGTGTGACCTATAGGTTTGCTCATGCCCCAAGATTCGGTGAGCGTTTTTTGGGGTTGTTTAGCAGAGATGTCATTTCTGGTCACAAGATCTTTGATGTTTGGACCTCTTTTAAACGCGCATAATGGGCGTTGAAGAGGGCATTCACCTCCACTCAATATGTGCCAGTTACGTTTAATAACGGCATTAACCTTATTGGAAAGTGGGTTAAAGGTACTCACGAAAACTATTTGATCTTCAGTTTTAGTCTTTGTCCTGTATTCCAAGAGAGCTTCTCTGTTATTATTCCTAGCCCGTTTCCAGGCTGTTTTTACAATCTTTTTAGGGTATCCTCTTGCTGTTAATTTGGCACCTAAAGCTGCTGCTTCGTTTTCAAACGTACTGGTGTCGGAACTATTGAGCTTTAATCTAAAGAATTGTCCTACAGGGAGATTTTCTCTTGTGTGTCTCGGGTGACAACTATCAAACTGGAGCAGAGAGTTACGATCTGTTGCTTTGTGGTATAGTTTTACCTTTAAGGTGTTGTCAACGGTATCGGCCCAGATGGTTAAATCAAGAAATTTGATCTCATTAGCACTGCTTGTAGCTGTGAATTTCAGAAATGTATTCTGTTTATTGAGCCAGTTCAAGAAGGCTTCTAGTTCAGGAACACTCCCATCCCAAATTAATAGAATGTCATCTATGAACCTTCGCCAAATCTGTAGATGGGAAAAAAATGGGTTGGAGAGGTCATAGATGACATTTTTCTCGAAGTATTCAACAAACAGGTTTGCTGCTGACGGGGCCACTGATGACCCCATCGCTGTCCTGTGAATTTGATGGAACAATTCCTGATTAAAGCTGAAAAAGTTCTCTTTCAAAGCCATGGAAGCGCACTATAGAATGAAGCTGTTTGGACACTCACCTTCTGTTCTTTTAGTTAAAAGGACAACTTCAAGTACCTCTAGGGTAAGATCTTGAGGAATACATGTATAAAGTGACACGATGTCAAGGCTCGCTAACAATTGTGTTTGATTATTGAATGGGTAATTCTCGATTATTGTGATAACCGCTGTAGTATCCTGAATTTAGGAATACATTTCTCGCACAAACGGTTTTAAGTAGGTGTCTGCAAATTTAGACAAAGGTTCTAAAAGTGAACCTAAACCGGACACAATTGGGCGACTGGAGGGTTGGATAGTGATTTGTGAATTTTGGGTAAAATGTAGAACTGGGGTATGGTCGGTTTTTTTTGCCAGTAAAAATGTGTGTTCTTGTTTACATATCCACCCTCTATCGAGAGCTTTATTGATTTTGTCTTCGATCATGGACTTCAGTCGAGGTGTTGGATCTTCTTGAACTTTCTTATAGAATGTCTGGTCTTCCAGTTGTCGTTTACATTCTAAAATGTAAGCTTCCCGTTCTAACAGTACAACAGCACCGCCTTTGTCTGCTTTGCGCACTATCTCTGTGTTATTCTTCAAGCATTTTAGAGCTATACGTTCTGCGCGTGTTAAATTTTGAAATTGATGTGTAGTGGTGTTGTTTTGTTCCAACAATTTTAGTTCTGACAAAACTCTTTTTTCACAGACCTGTGCTTCTGGTGTCTGACTAGTTATAGGGGGACAGAAACTCGAAGGGTTCTTTAGACCACTATTATTTGGCTCCTTGTCATAAGCATTTTCGTGGAAAAACTGTTTCAGATGTATCTTGCGGAATAACTGATGAATTTCTGTTCGTAGTTTAAACCCATGATAGGGTGTAGTTGGTACGAAGCCTAAACCTTTATTCAGTAGCGCTTCTTGTATTTTGGACGAGGTATATTTTGATAGATTTAATAGTAACCCCTGAAAAATCACTGCCCATGGTCAGTGACATGGTAGGTATTTTGGAGTCTTACCTATTTTGCTGTGTATTTTCAGAAGAAAATGGTTTTAAAAATGTAATATAAAAAGGAGCCACCCTACTCTAGTTGTAGATGCCCCATACACTGTAGTTTAGTCTGTGAATTGTCACTCATGCTATTATATCTTGTGCCTATTAAATGTTTCTCTACCTAGTTTACTGTCATCTATTATTCTCTGCTTTGTTTAACTTCACCCATTTTTTTTAACTTTTTTTTATTTTTATTGGTTTATTCAAACCTTTAAAAAACAAGAACAACATTTCCATCCCTCCCATTTACATGTTCAAGTCATAGTTCCGCAGTTAGATCACAGTGCTCAATTGTTCCAAGAGTCTCCTGTAAACAAGTTTCTCTAATTTTAGTTAGGCACTAGATTTACTTTCTCTGCGTCTAGGCGGACTTTTAGCGCTCGGAGAAAGTTTGTTAATGCAAATAGTACTGTTATATTTTACCCATCAAACAATGCTTTCCACCACTCTTCGACACTCATAGTTTGATGTTCGATGATCACTGGACCAAAGCTGATTCCTCTTTGCTGCTGAAATGCGAGGCAAAACAACGTCAAATGTTTTATAGTCTCCTTGTCAGCACTACAGAATCGGCACGTGAGGTCCAGTTAGGCGAACTTAGTCGAAGTGCCTAGACGTTCTTTAGTTGCCAATATATTTAGCCTGAAGTGCATATGTAAAGATCTTGCATACTGGTCTGGAAGACGAGTTAAATAGGTATAACACTGACCATATGCTTTAGCTTCACCCGGAACCTCATGCATCAGTTTCGATTTGAGTCTTAAGTCGCAAGTGTTAATCCAATCTGATCTCCATAACCTCCTCTTAGCCAGGTCTGGATTTTCTATTGACATCAAAAGAGTAATGTCATGCTCTTTTAGTAGATCCATTTGGAGAGGATGGTATACGCTTTGTCTGTATCTGGCTTGTGCAGTATTTGAACTTGGGCCACTGGTGCCGTTAACATTGTTTTTCTGAACAAGCTCAGTAGGTTCCAGGAAACTCTTGCATGAATTGAAATGAGGCCCAGTTTGCACCGTAGACAAGCAGTTGAGGTGCCCTTAGGTAGCTGCAACACTCGAGTCCAGAATATATTTTCGAGCGAGTTCCACAGGTCGTTTGTGCATCCAAAAGCGTTTTCTCCGCCGTAGATCAGTACCGGAACAACTTTTTGCTGGAAAAACATGATGGTTGGTTTTAATGAGAATTTACCATATTTTTGTATTAATCAGTGAGGCTTGGCATGCCAACTGCCGACACTTGCTCTTGGTGACTTCAGCCCATGGGGCATCATTTCTACTGGCGCTGATCCTCATACCTAAATATGTGATGTTTTTTACGATTTTAAGTTGTTCATTAGCAAGGCACCAGTTGAACTTCCTTCTTCTCCTGCTAATTCCTGATAATTTCTCAAAGACTAGAATTTCACATTTTTGTTTATTAATGTGAATCCCATTAGTTGTTGTGTAGGTGTCGAGGAGTTTAAGTTTGCGCTGAAGTCCTATAGGTGTCAAATCTATCAAGATAAGGTCATCAGCATAGACCAAGTAGTAAATGGGAGAGCCATGGATTTTCAGAGGAAACGTGGCGGCGCCGTTGAATACCTCATTTACATCGGATATGAACAGATTAAAAATAATGGCTGCCAAGGGGCAGCCTTGTTTTACACCCTTGTGTGTACTGATTGAGGCAGATAGCATACCTTTCACGTCTAATCAGATCTTGATGGAAGTATCTGAATGTAACTCACGGATTGCTTCCAATAGACTGGGAGGACAGTTCCACATGGTCAGTTTTTTCCACAACATCTCTCTATTGATACTATCAAAAGCGTGTGGAAGGTCTATTAATGCCAGATAGATCTTGGCGTTTGTTCTAATTGCTACCATCTTTAGAAAGTTCAGAAGTAGCAGATTTAGGCCACATCCAACCCCTCTTACAAAGCCAGCTTGTCTAGAGTCTACATGATTGGATTATTTAGCCCATTTTAAGAGTTTTTGTTGGAGGAGGGTGGCATATATCTTCCCTAAGACGTCGAGGAGCGCTATGGGTGTATAGTTTTTTGGATTAGTTGGGTCCCCCTTTTTAAAGATTGGGCCAACCACAGCGCTCTTCCATGATTTAGGGGTAGTTCGACTCTTGACAATTCTGTCAAATAAAGTTACACAGAAGTCTGCCCATAGTTCCGGATTACACTTGATCAGATATTTTGTTAGTCCGTCGGGCCCAGGGGCTCTGAAGTCACGTACGTTTTTGATTGCGTGTAAGATGTCTTCTCTCTCGAACACAAGATCCCATTGGTTCACGACTGGAGCTTTCCAGCCTACAGTTGTTGCATCATAGGTTTATGTAGAACTCGGCCCACTCTGCTTCTGGGACTGAATTGGCCTGTAAAGCGTGTTGAGGTGTCAAGTTATTATTTATCAGCCTCCAGTAGTCAGCAGAATTTTTGCCTGCCATTTTTGACAACATATCCTCTGAGTTGTTTTGAAACATAGTGGCCAAGTGTGTTTTGAGCCAGTTCTTGTATTTTTGTTTAATCACCCTTTTGCGCTCTCGAGTGGTTTCATTATTTGACTCTTAATTTCTGTATTTCTTGTCGCATGGATCTTTTCCGTTGAAGAACAGCCACGTCGAATTTGTGCTTTAAACGAAACTCGAAGTGTTTCAAGGTGGGTTTACGTTCTTCAAATTTGGTCAAAAGATGTTGATATTCCGAGGACTCTGATTTTTGCTGAAAGTTAGCTGTAATGACAGTCACTTCAGCATCTAAGAGGTTTAGACAGATCCTACTGGCACCAGTGCTCACCACGTGCGGCTAGATCGCTTGATCACAAGAGGTATAGTAGTCAAGTGTGAGTTTCACCCTGTCGTGATCACTGTGGGTCATTTTGATGACATCTAAACGAGTTGACCTCTTGTGAATATTTTCGGACACAAATATGTAGTCGAGGACCGAATTTTGATCTAACCTCTCCAAGTGGGCTGAGCCGGGATGTTGCCTGCTGTATTGCCATTTACATGGTCAGCCCACAGAGGTCCATTTCCAGACACCATTGGAAAACGATCTGCTCTTGTTGACTCGCACCCCTCTTCCTGCCACCAGAAGATTCTTTATTTATGGTGCAGTCAATGTTTAAGTCTCCACATATAATTAAGTCCAGTGGATTTTCCTTTTGAAGTAAGTCATCGATCACAGCTGTTACTTGATCGATATAGGCCATAACATTGTTAGACAGGTTGTTCCAATATAAATTAATGATATGTAAGGGTGTACCCTTGCTCTCTCCTTTGTGTAGGGCACTAATTGTGGACACCTAAATAAATGCGATATGTTGCAGGATTTCAAGATCCTGAATCCAGACGCCTTTTTTACCGCCAAGCGAAGGCCTTCTATTGGTCTCCCCTTTGGCTGCTTTATCGCTGGATTAATCGCTAGTTCGAAACCTTCTACAAGAGGACTCTCAATTAACCAAGTTTCTTGTAAGCACAAGAGGTCAAGGTCGTTTGCCCATGCTGTTGCGAACAGCTGCATAAAACCTCTAGTGTTCCAGGAGCCCATGGTGCGGCTTCACCTACTTTACATTACTACAAGAGCTGTGTTGTACTGTTTTGATCTTTTAAGTTCCATTGTATTTTAAAACCTGAAGTGAGCCCCCCCCTTTGACTTACAATTCATAAACGTGGTTATAATAAAAGTCAATGAACTGTAGCCACAGGTATAATAAAAGAAATGTTTTTGGTTATTATTGTATTGTATTTGTGTATTTATATGTCATACATAGTTGTACACTGAGTGTAATTTTTTATGACATTTGGAGTACTGTTTTGATGTTATGAAGGAACACCGCATTTCCTTCATCACTTAGGTGTACTCCATCATGTCTTTAGAAATTGGTCATGTTGAACTGTATGTTGTTGTTTGAAAGCTAAAATTGGTTGTGGTCTCTCATGAATGCTGAAATTACTTTATTAACATTTCTCTGTGATTTCTCAATTTTACCATTAAATCTGGTGCTCCATCTCAATTGTTGCCTCTGAGTGAAATTGGAAAAGATAAAGATGGTGTGAGGAAATAGTTCTATTAGTTTTCCCATTAGGTCGTAGATACAAAAACAATAAAGTACACTGTTTGTAAAATAAATTAGATATAACTACTAATAAGATTTTTAGGGAAGAATTAGATATACTGTGTTTAGTTGTGTGTAGGCCGCCAAAAAAAGGACGCACACCAAATTATAAAAGAAGTATTGTAATGGCAATGTAAGTATAATTTGTATATATTAGAATTAATTTTGATATCATAAAAAAGTATTGAACACTCCACACAACTTTCTGTGCCAATAGAAGTTTAAATAAAAATTCCTATTTTTCAAACATTTTAAATATGATGGTACATTTTGAACTGTGCTTTATGAACTTTTCATGGGTGTAGGTGGCAAAACAAAGGACACACACAGATTTTACAAGAAGTATGGAAATGACATGTGTTAGGTTATTAGCGTAGTGTAGTTTTTGCTAAGTGTTAATATGTTTGCACATACAAATGTTTGTATTGTCTACCTAATTTTTGAAGTATTGATATGACTATACTTTAAAAAGATGTATACTCAAAATAATGTTACAAAAAAAGGTAGCAGGCGCTCCTCTCCGGAAGGAACATGGCATGATAACCAGTTCTGACACGCTTTTTGCTCACTGTACTTTTCACAGATGGGAAATATCCATTTGCATATCAGTCTTTGTCCCGCCCACATGGGCAGTCCAGCACCGAAATGCTATGGCAATTCCTCTCTGAACAAGAGTACCAACAGCAACCCCATACACGTGTTTCAGCCTTGTTGGGCCTCATCAGTGAGGTGAAGCTGCGCCTCTCTGAGCACAGTGAGCAGGGAGTCCACGTCTGGTTGCCCCCAAAATAATGTTACACTGTTGGCATGGCTACATGTATTTATTTATAAAACTGAAGACAAAGGTTATATGTCTTGGTTTCCTGATTAAGGTTGAATACATTCATCTGTGAATTTGTTATAATCTAATATCGAATAATGCTTGTACAGTATTTTAACATATTTTCATTGTAGTGAAATTCCTTTGTAGGTTAATAAAGTGTTGAGATTATGGGCAATTGTTTTTAGAATTTGCAGATGCAAAGCCAAATTCGTAGTTACCAAATGGTTAGTAGAGTTGAGGTAAACATACTGCCTTTTTTCCCAATATTGGAAGTTTTTTTCCTCTATTGCATAATTAATGAATACAACCATTAAACCATTAAAACATGTACTACTACATATATGCATAGTATTTGTTCAAATGTTTTGTATATTTAGCCGCTGCTACAGGATCAGCCAATGAGTCGTAGGTTTATGCTTGTGTGGCTAAGGTGAGCAATGACTAGAGTGGTTCTGTACGTGGTACATGGCTCCCCTGTTAACATTGAAACCGTGGATACAAAGAACATTTTGGGGGATTGTAGGCACTGAAACTGCATAACATAAATTACAATAGATATTGTAATATATTGTTACAGTCTGTTCAATTTTATCTATTTTTGCAACTTAAAGGGTGGCCCTTCAAAGGGCCGTTTTGGGGAAAGGAAAGAGGGGGTGTGGAACAGGGGAGGAAAACACATAAGGATGAAAAATGTAACAAAGGGAATTAAAAAGAAACATATTTTTTGGTATTTTCTTTCTTTTTCTTTTTTTTCAAAAAAAGGGGGGCACATTGAAATTTTAAAAAGAAAATGAAGCACTGCAGTTAATCTGGTGTTAAGATATTAACTTCTTCCAATCCTCAAATGTGGCACCTCCTGTGGCTACCCATGCGAGGCATCGTTCACAGAAGACTCTTATCACTGAGAAATTGGGAGTCAGTAAAATGTCATTAACTGCAGTTGACACTGGTGCAGAAGTTGAGGCTTCATTCAGAGTTGGTGATGTCCCACTGGTGGATGAAGGTGCTGCAGGTGATGTTGATGTCCATGCACATAATGCATGAGACCCATGCATTATTATTTTGTGGTGCTCCTGCGATTTCCGATAGGCATCATCCACATCATCCCAGTGGACTTGCAGTAGATGATTTATCATTATAGATGTTCCTAGGTTTTGTGATGGAACACTAGAAGGTCCCAGTCGTAGAGTTTTGGTGCAGAATACGCATAGTATGTCATCCACCTCTTTTTTCGAACAGTGTTCTTTCACTTTGAAGTATTGCCAACTGTCTGTGATGGTCTTCATTCCAGAAGCTTTCCTCCTTGGTGGCGACATATTCGGGACCCTATTGACATCATCATTACTGCTGTTACTATCCTGGTTGGACATGGTGGAATGTCCAATGGGGAGGAATATGTAAAAAAAATTAAAATGACAACACTGAAAAGACAATGCCTCAAAAAATGAAAAAAGTTTTTAAGAAAAGAAAAAAACTAAAACAAGAAATTGACAAAACTGGACAAATCACAAGACAAAGGAAAAGAGGTAGAGGTGAAAAGTGGGTAAAAAGGAAAAAGGATTAAAGTATTAAAGTGTCAAATTTCTTGCAATTACTTGGATAACCTTTCACTAACAAACACTGGTAGCAATGATCAATATAAACTTTTTATTTGTGAGTGGGGTGATTATTTGCGGCTACACAATGCTGCATGGGCTGATTGGACAGTTTGCAGGTGTGGATGTCCTCATACAATGTGGGCATAGCTGTGTTACTACATCACAACATTTGAATGGACCATTTGTTGATGTGGATAAGAATCATGTGTAGGCGGAGAGCCGTTGCGCGTGATATGATTGGCTGGCATATCAGGCACAAAGATGCATAGCTGCGTTGAAGGAGCTTGACCTTCTATAGGATAATTTCACACACGTGGGTTTCGTGAAACGGCATGGGCATACTCTCGTCAATACATCCCAATATGTGATCGGATCGTTCGTTGACATGGATAAAAGTCATGTGTAGGCACGGAGCCGCAGCGCTTGATATGATTGGCTGGTGCATCAGGCGCAAAGATGAGTAGTCGCTTTCAAGGAGCTCGACGTCCTATTGGCTAATTTCGCACATGCAGTGTCTCATTGGCTGGTTCGATGACGCATCTACACAGCCCATAATGGGATTGGCTGTTAAAAAGAGGAGCAAAGCTCTGTAGCAGCATCAACATAATTTTCAAAGTGATTGGGCCTTCCATTGATGCTGCTACTGCCACGTGCAGGCACGACTGCTCACCGGCGATGTGATTGGTCAATCTTTGGGCGCAAATATGTCATTGCGTGTGGGTGTCCCCGTTTGTACGGGAAACACATTCTGGTTGGCTATATAGCGAATCAGGGTTATATTCCTCTTCCAAACATCGTTTTCATGTTTTGTGTCATTGCTTTTCGTCTCTTGGTGGGTGAACTTCATTGTGAGCCTTCAGGAACTTAAGCAGTACTTTGAATTATCTTTTCCCTTTTTCTCTTTCTTGTTCCTATACCTTCGTCCTCTGTCTTACGCTTTGTAGTTAGTCCGTTTTTTTTTTTATTTTAGCTTGTTATATTGTTGGGGGGAATTCTTTTTTTTCATATTAAGTGGCAGAGTCCTTTTTGTGCTGTGTTTTTTTACAGTTTTTATTTTTCCTCCACGGTCAGCGTTTCAATATGACTATGACCAGCAGTGATGATGAGGTGGTGTGGGTGGCTTTAGCTTTCCCGCTGCGGAAGAAGCAATGTGCACAAAAAAACACAGCTGACAGTTGGCAATATTACCGTGTAAAAGACCAACACTGCAAAAAGGAGATCGAGGAGGTCATGTGTAATTTCTGCAGTAAGGTTTTGCAAAGGAGACCTTCACACAAGACGTTGCAAAGCTGGGGGACATCCACGTCAATTCAACATCTTTTCTTTGTTCATTTGGATGAAGTGGATAAATCCTACAGGGAGGATCATGTGAAACATAAGGTCAAAGCACATGGAGCAAGATCAGCACAGCAGTATTTGACATCTGTGCCACAGACTTGCAATTTGATTACAAATTATTTTCCAGCAAGTAACGGTCAACCTCAGTCCATCCTGCCTGCACCCGATCTTTCTAATTTTATTTTGATGTGCAAAACCTGTACAGTACGATCGAGGTGGGAGGTAGAACCCTAGATGCTTTGAGCAAGGCTCTTTTGGAACATATGGACAATTGGCAACGCTAGGCATATTTTTAAGTTTGTTTGTTTGTTTTATTCACTTATAATGCGCACCAAACCCAAAGGTAGCCGGGCGCAGCAGTACAGAAAATGCGAAGCTTAGGTTGCAGGGTGGGGTCATGGGATACATACACTGTACAAATACAAAATACAAAATATAGATGCAAAATATCACAGGAAGGCAGCAGTTGCGGTATACATGCAGAATAAATACAAAATATGCTCAAGACAATCTTTGTACAGGTACGTTGTGGGCGAAAGCTCATCGGTCAGGTGTACAAAGAGAGTGGGACCATAAGATCATGATGAAGTGTAAGTTCTAGGGTGGGGTGAAGGATAAGTGGGCGCCAATAGGCTATTCATTGGCAGTCCTTAGCAGATTGATGTAGTTAATTCTGAATTTAGGGAAGGGCTGTGCCTCGCGTAGAGGATTAGGCAATGAGTTCCATAATTGAGCTGCTTGCACCGGGAAGCTACTACCCCCCGCCTTAGATAACCTGAATCTAGGAATAATGAGGCTGTTGGCATTTGCAGTTCTGGCGGGGTGCGAGTAATTTCTTTTTGTGAGTTTATTGCGGAGATAGCTTGGTGCTGCATTGTTCAGGGCTTTATGAACCAGGGATGCTACTTTAAGGTGGATTTTGTTTTGGGAGGATAACCAATTGTTTTGACGCCTGATGTTTGAAATGTGTGATCTTTTGGGTACACCAAGGGCGGCTCGTAGGGCATTGTTTTGAAGAATTTGAAGTCGGTGGGTAATGGATTTGTTTGCTCCGATGTAGAGGGCATTACAATAATCAAGTCTCGAAAGGATTAATGCTCTCGCTAGGATAAGGCAGTTGTTATCGGAGAGAAAGTGCTTGCCTGCTCTAATGAGCTTGCATGTGTAGGCGGTGGCAGATGCCAATGACTTCACCTGCTTGTCAAAAGAGAGGGTGGCATCCAGATAGAAGCCAAGTGTCTTCACATCTTTGGAAACCTTGATAATATTCCCGTCAATTTCAAATGAGGTGTAGTCCTGACTGAGTTTCTTCATGTTAGAATGTGTCCCTAGGATGAGCAGCTCTGTTTTGTCATCGTTCAGGCATAGACCGTGGGTTGCCATCCATGCCTGGACCATGATATACACCCTATTCACCAAGGCCAAATCCTTGTTGTAGTCCCCGGAAAGTGGGAGGAGAATCTGGGTATCATCTGCATAGTTGGTGTAGGTGATACCAAGATGGTCCAGATCATCAAAAAGGGGCTTAGTGAATATGTTGTAGAGAGTCGGGGAGACGCATGAGCCCTGAGGGACTCCACATCGGATGGGGATTGGGTCCGCCGCTGCCGAGGGGGAGAACACCCTCATAGTCCTATCACTGAGGAAGGATTCAATCCAAGATATGGCCTCCTTGGAAAAATGTGCGGCTGAGTCTAAATGGCTGCAAAGTACTCCATGGTCTACAAGGTCGAATGCCGCCGAGAGGTCCAGCAGCAAGAGGAGAGCCATTTTACCTTTATCTCTTATTTCATCTATTTGTGCCTTTAGGTCGATGAGGGCAGTCTCTGTACCATGTTGTGGACGGAATCCTGATTGGCGCTCTCCTAAGAGTTTGTTGTTCCAGGAAACTTTGCATTTGATTGTAGGCGATCTTATCCAGGATTTTGAGCAGGAAGGGGACTGTTGTAATGGGGCGGTAGTTTGTGGGTATAAGAGGGTCTAGCGTTTGCTTTTTAAGCAATGGTAGTACCCAGGATTGTTTTAAATTGGTGGGTACCGTGCCGGACGTGAATGAGGAGTTGACAAGTTTGGCGATAAACGGGGAGAGATCTCTAGCTGCGTCTTTTATAAGCTGGGCAGGGCAGGAATCGCCCTGGCAGTTAGACGGCTTAAGAGAGAGGATGACTTTCTCCACCTCGAGAATCGATGTTTTGGAAAACATGAATCGTGTGGCTGTGTCCTGGGTCTTTGGGGTAGGGTCTGTAATGAGGTTGTTAGTCTTGGAATGGTGAGTAAGGGAGGCTTTCTTTTTGGTTATTTTTGTTTGGAGTAGGGAGATTTTATTGGATAAGGCTAGCTGAATGTTGGAGCACCAAGTTTTGTCTTTGGTACATGTATCCGTAATGGGGATGGGTGACTCTAGTTCTTTGAGGATGGTGAATAGTTCCCTCATGCTTGAAGTGTCCATTTTGTTTTACCCCATTCTTTAAAAAAAAGATGTTCTTTTTTTAACCTTTTGTTATATGTATGAATTCTAGTGTTTTTCCCTATCCCCAAAATGGTCCTTTTCAGGGCCAACTTTTCAGTTAGTAAAATAGACATTAAAAACACATACTGTAAATATAGATCTAAGACCTTTTTTTTTTTTAAATTTGATTTTTATTGCTTTTAACAGTGAATATGAACATACAGGTGGTTATACATTGTGCATATCGGGCTACTGAATTAGAGACTCCGTGTCCACCTTAACCACTGTTATCAACTTTGACACTCCATATTCTAAGAGAAGGCAGAAAGAAGATTGAAAACGAGAATAATGAAGAAAAAGGAAGAAAAAAAAAGCCCCCCTTCCCTCCCTCCTTCCCACCCCCCTCCCTCTCCCCATGTCTCTTATCCGCTTCCTTCGGGGCTTTGGCCTTGTGAGTCGTAGAGGGCTCTGTGACGCACATTTTGGCTCTTCCAACGATCATAGTTCTCCTGTGTAGTCTATGACATGCAAGGGTTGTCCGAATGGGGGCTTTTAGTTTTCAGTGGTCGGTGTCACGGGCCGAGGGCTGTTTTCCTGCTGCGTCAAGTCTGCCTTGGTTGGGCGCGAGATGTATTCGGTTATGAAGTCGGACCAGAGTTCTTCTTGTCGCGCAGCTCTGTCGTGTAATATTGCCGTCACTTTCTCCATGGTGTAAATATTTGTGGCAATTTGTATCCAGTCCCTCTTATCAGGTAAGCGAGGAGCTTTCCATTTTATCACAAGGGCAGCTCTCGCCGCAAGCAAGAGGGGGGATATCAGACCTTTCACTCTTGTTATTTCGTCGTCCTCTTCTGCGAGGCCAAACAGGATTAGGAGGGGTGACAGTTCTCTATTTATGCCTTCCAGCTGTTTGATCCATCCCAGTACCTCTTGCCAGTAGATGCGGACCTTGGGGCAGTTCCACCACATGTGCCAGTAATCGGCGATCATCCCACAACGTCGCCAGCATCTCGGGCTGGAGGTCTGGAACATTTTGGACAGTCTTTGCGGATCGTATTGCCATCTGTGTAGTAATTTTATGGCATGCAATTTGTACTGGGCCGCAATCGATATTTTGGCTGGTGTTTCACATATTTTGTTCCAGGCTTGCTGATCGAACTCTCTGGCAAAGTCTCGTTCCCATTTTGCTTTCAGACGATGGTTGGGTGCATCGTCTTTGGTGATTAGGGCTCTGTACATTTTCGCTATGAGGCCTTTGAAGGTGGTATTTGTGTCGAGGATCGTCTCAAAGGGTGTTAGTTCTCTCTGCGTGGTTTCCTTCCATTCTTTTCTGGATATGACGCCTTTCAGCCGTAGATACAGGAAGACTGGTATCGGGCGGATTTGAAGGGCCTCCTCGAGTTCCGTTATCGAGATGAATTTCCCCTTTCTCCACAGCTGTCCGACCCTCTCAAGGCCGGCATCGAACCAAGATTGGTATCTGGCATGTTCCGGGATTTCCTCTCTGATTCCCGGGGACCAAAGATGGCTCAGTGGCGAAGGCCATGTGGTAACTCCTGACATTGCTCTTCCCTTTCTCCAGATGTTCCATAGCGTGCTTAGTATCGGATGGTTGCGGAGCTTCCTCGATAGTTTCGACCTGGGGACCCATAACCACTCCGCCAGAGTCACGTTGTATAAGACGTTGTTATCAAGGTGGACCCATTGGAGGTCTTTTCTTTCTCGGAGGTGTGGGATTAAGATCCTGAGCTGTGTCGCTTGGTAGTAGCGTTCTATGTCTGGTAAGCCAACCCCGCCTAGCTCTTTTGGTAGTATTAGAACTTCGTAGGCGATTCTGGGTTTTTTCCCGTTCCACAAGAAGTGTAGGATGGCCTTTTTGACTTGCTTGAAAAAGTGTTCCGGGATTGTGATAGGTAGGACCTGAAAGGGATAGAGAAATCGTGGCAGCGACACCATTTTGATCGCGTTCAAGCGTCCCATCCAGGATATCGTAAGGGGCTTCCATTTCCTGAGGTCCGTCTTAAGAGCCTCAAGGAGGTGGGGAAAATTGGCTTCGTAGAGGTCATCTAGATGTCGCGTCAGGTTTATTCCCAGGTATCTCAATGTCGGGCCTCCAACGATCAGCCCGAGTTGTGCAAGGGTGTCCAGGTATTCCGATGATGGTTCATGGAGTGGGAAAAGAGTAGATTTGGATTTGTTGATTTTAAATCCCGAGAGTGCGCCGTACTCTTCTATTAGCTGGATCGCTCTCGGAACGGACGACATTGGGTTCGACAGGTGAAGCAAGATGTCATCCGCGTACAAGGCTAGCTTATATTCTTTACCGCTCACTTGGATTCCTTCCACTGCGGGGTCAGCTCGTAGCATTACGGCGAGAGGTTCCAGGGACAGTGCGAACAGTATCGCCGATAGGGGGCAACCCTGTCTTGTACCTCTGTTGAGGGGGAACCATCGGGAGAATTGAGCGTTTGCCGAGACCGATGCTCTTGGAGACTTATAGATTGCTTTGATTCCTCGTCGGAGTGTAGGGCCTATGCCTATCTTTTGTAGTGTGGCCTCGAGGAATTGCCAGTCGACTCTATCGAATGCCTTCTCAGCATCAATTGAGAGTAGCGTAGGATTATTCTGTGAAGTTTGGGCCTCATGGATTAGGTGTAGGGTTTTCCGGGTGGAGTCTGCTCCCTGCCTGCCCAAAATGAAGCCGACCTGGTCATTGTGGATTATAGCCGGCATATATGACTCGAGTCTTGCGGCCAGGATTCTCGTATAGATTTTGGCGTCGGTGTTCAATAAAGATATAGGGCGGTAGGAAGCGCACAACTTAGGATCTTTACCCTCCTTGGGGATGACTGTTATCAGCGCCTCGGAGAAGGAGTCGGGTGCCTCTCCGGAGTGTAGGATGTTGTTAAATAGGAGAACCATAAATGGAAGAAGGGCGTTTTTAAACGTCTTATAAAACCCTGCCGTGTATCCGTCGTTTCTGGGGGCTTTCCCTGTTGGGAGTCTTTTGATAGCTTCCTCAATTTCCTCTCCTGTTATGGGGGCTTCTAATGTGAGTGCGCTATCCGTTGGGAGGGTGGGCAAGTGCGCTTGCTCAAGGTATTCATTTATGGCTCCTGTATGTAGGGGGGGGCGCGCTGAGTATAATTTTTCATAAAATTCGGCAAAAGCCTCAGGCACACTGGGCGAAGTTGCTTCGTCAGAAGTCCTTTCTGTTTGAATCGTGGGGACCCATCTCTCTTGGCGTTGGCCTCGTAGCCTTGCTGCAAGGAGGGCGCCCGCTTTGTCCCCGTGTTCGTAATGCTTCTGCTTCAGGTGTTGTAGCTTACGTGCTACGCTTTCTGCCTCTAGTTGTCTTAGTTCCTCCCTTTTGTCGTTGGCTTCTTTAATCTTTTGTGATCTTTCCTGCTCAGCCGTTTGTGCCATGCGGTCCAGTTGTGTGATTTCATTCCGGATCCTGTTCTCAATGAGTTGTCTTTCTCTTTTTTTGGCTGCTCCTTCTCGGATAAGTAGCCCTCTCCAGGTCGCCTTGCCTGCTTCCCAAACTGTGTTCGTAGAGACTTCCCCTGTGTTGTTGGTCTCAAAGTATCGGGTAATGCCCTGTTCCAATTCCTCACGAAAAGTGGGATCCTTAAAGAGGGTTTCGTTACAGCGCCATTTAGAGCTTCTTCGGGGCAGGGCTATTTGGTCAAGGGTGACCGTGACCATATCATGGTCCGACCAGGAGATTGGGTTTATGACAGCTTCGGTCATCGCCGTGATGAGGTCTGTGGTTAGATACACATAGTCAATTCTGGAAAAGGTTGCGTGTGGTGCCGAGAAAAAAGTAAAGCCAGTGCGGTTGGGGTTGGCATGCCTCCATGCGTCGGTGAGGTTATAGGCAGTCATCATGTCTGCCGCTAGTGGGCGTCTGAGCTCAACGAGTGAAGATGTAGAGGGGCGACCTGATTGCCTATCTTGTTCTGGGTCCATCCACATGTTCAGATCCCCTCCGATAATTACTTCGCCTTCTGCTTCGCACATGATTTTGGGTATTATCCTCTGGAGGAATTGGTCTTGACCAGTGTTGGGGGCGTATATTGCCGCAAGGGTAACTACCGTGCCCTGTATGTTGCCCACTAGGGCTATTGCTCTACCACTGACGTCCGTCCATGACTTTAAGAGTTCGAATTGGATCTTTCTGTTGATCAGTATGCCCACTCCAGCTTTTTTTAGCGGGCCAGAACCCCAATATTCCGATCCTAGCTTGGCATAGAGAATCTTCCTCTCCTCCCCTCTGCTATATCGAGTTTCTTGTAAGAAAAGGATGTCCAGTTCAGCCCTCCTGAATTCTCTCAGCGCCAGTGACCTTTTGGTGGGAGAGTTAAGGCCTTTAACATTGAGCGTGCCAATTTTGAGCTTACCCTGCATGTCATTGGGTTTATCATGTCTGTGTGTCATCAGCGCGTCTGTGAAGTTTCTTCACCTTGTCGTGGAGCCCATTATACGAGACTGCTATGAAGGAAGTAGCTTTGTGTGTGTCCCTCTCCGACAGAAGCTTTGTCTGAGACTGTGCCATTCCCCGTTTCCCTCCCCCCTCCCGTCCCCATAGGGTATCGGAGTGCATACCCGTCACCCTCTGAATTATCGCGTCGATGTTAAATTTTACGATGAGGGTTTGTGTCTGTCCGTAGTGGCGTCCGAGTTGGACCGGGCTGGAACAACCGGTCCTCAGTCGGACCACCAGTGAGGGTCGAAACCGTACGACCCCGTTAACTAATATTATCGAACTAACATTTTTTGAGCCCCCACCCCCCTGCTCTTGAAATCACTTATCAAACAACAGTGTGTCAATCACCAGGGATTCCCACTTCGCGGTAGCATATTGTATGATACCTGTGGTCATGGGTTGTGCTCAGGTGTGTCATTGGGTCTCCTGTATTTTCTGGAGCCTTTCACTCGTTTTCTTCTCGGGCCCTGAAGTTCCCAGCGTGATCTGTCCTGCTTTAGTGTCCCCTGGGTGTCGCCCTCCGGGGTCTGTTCGAGGAGGTCGGCTATACATTCTCTAATTTCCTCTTCAGAGCGTAGTAAGAACTTTCTGGTTCCATGTTCAAACGCGAGGGAGAAGGGGTATCCCCATCTGTATCTTGTTCCCTGTTCCTTTAACCATCTCGTGAGGGGGCCGCATAAGCGACGCAATGCCAGTGTCAGTGATGAGAGGTCCTGAAAAATAGTAATCTGGGCCCCTCCTAGGGTAAGAGTGCCTCCAGATCTGGCCTTGGCGAGTATCTTCGTTTTGTCCTGGTACCTATGGAATCTGGCAAGGACCGATCTCGGGCCTCCTGGGGGGCCACCGGCTCTGTGAATTCTCTCGGTCCTGAGTTCATCGATGTCATCGTCCGTGGTCAAGATTTTGATGATGTCGTGTATAGTTTGCTTGAGGTCTTCCTCTGTTTCCCCTTCTTTTTCCGGGATTCCAAAAAATCGTAGGTTATTTCTCCTTTCTCTGTTTTCCAAATCGTCTATCTTCAGGCGAATCTCATCCTCCTTCTTTTCTATGTTTCGTATTCTGAGCTCCATTTGGGTCTCTAGAGTGTCTATGGAGGTTTGGTTCATCTCGACCCCTTCCAGTCTCTCCTCGTTGTTGTCTATCCTTTGGGTCATTTTATCCATTTTGCCACCGAGGTTGGCGCCCATGTTACGGATTTCGGCCAAAAGAGCGGCAATATCACCCTTGGTGGCGGCTGCACTCGTTTCGGTGGTTTCTACCGACATTGTTGGTCCGGGGTCGGTGGCCTGAGCTGCTGGTTTGTAGGCGTATTTGGCAAGCTTGTTCGATATGTTCATGGATGGATGTTCAACGAGGAGGCACACGCCCCTGAGTTGGGGGCCTTACCCTCGGAACCGGTGCGTTTACGCGCTCGTGGGGGGTATCAGGGAATACCCGGGTGGTTGTCCTCGTGGTGTGTGCTCGTTCGGCGGCGGTGGGAGGAGGCACTCGCCCTGTCTCCAGGGGCTCTACCCTCCACACTGGTTATGTTCTTTGTCGGGTTCGACGTCTTTTCGGAGGGTCTTTGGCGTTTATACCGTTCCGTGGCCAGGCCCTGATGGAGGTGTGTGGGCGCCGTTCTTAAGGCAGGAATTTATGGCGCCGACGCTTGGAGGGGGGCCGCGGGCTACCGTGTAATGCAGCGTTGCCCAATTGCAGGGCCCTTTGTCCCGTCTCTGTTCTGTCAGTAGGCTTTTCGGAAGAGGGCACACGCCCCAAGAGTGGGGGCCCAACCTTCCGCCTCCTCTTTCGTCTATTTGATGAAATGGGTGCTTGGGGGGCAACCGTAGATGGTTGGTGTGGGCACCAAGAGCACCCGTTGATTCCTTTCTTGCTTGGTGGTGTGTGGGTCCCCGCGTTACAATTTGCGGGAGCGATGTTGGGGCTGTGGTACCCCAAGCCAGGGCCTTCGGGTGATTGCGCGCTTCAACTAGAGGGGGGTGCCGTGGGGGGGGCAGGTTCTTGGGAGGTCTCGTGGAGTCCTGGCGGCGCAGTTCTTCTTGGCCGAGGAGGCAGAGCAAGCTTCCGCCGACGTGGCGTGGAGCCGGGCACCTACCTCCACAGGGACGATCCCTTGTGTCTTGGGATCAGTCGCACGAGGAGTCCGCTCTTCGGGAGCTCGGGGGGGGGCGACCCTCCACACGATCCGGGGCGGGCCGTCCCCTCTCTTGCCGGAATCCGCGCTCCGCGCTGGTGTTTCCGCGCCGGCGTTCCTCGATGAAGGCCGGGGGGCGGAGTCCAACGCCGCGGGCCACGGCCTTCTCCCGAGTCTGTGTCTCCGCCGGCGGGGGGAGGTCGGTTTCTTCCGCGGTTTTCTTGCGGATCCCGGGTCCGATTTTGGTCGGGTTTTCGCTCAGGGGGTGGGGGGGCGCTTCTTACAAATAAGGCTGTCGTTGTTGGGTTCGGGGGGGGCCAAAGTGGGGGCTCAATTCACTTTTTGGGGCCCGTAGGTTAGGAGCTCACACGAAGGATGGCATCGTCCGTGCGCCCCCTGGTGGCCGATGATCTAAGACCTTTAATTGATCCTTTCAATAAAGTGTGTGTTTAAAAAAAACATATTGTTGTATATTTTATTATAGCCGTGATCATCCATGTGGGAGCCGCAAATAGACCCCCCAGCTGTTGCTGCATCTAGTTGCAAATGTATTATGACAGCCACGGCTATAAAAAAAACAATTTTTGAAAAAAACAAAACATATCTACAAATATATATGGGCAGTAGTCTTATAAAGATTTATTTTAAGATATATTGAGTGTAGTCTTTGTACACAGTTACTGTAACACTTTAAAAATGTTCTATTTATCAACGGTATATATAAATGAAAATACTTTAAAAAGTTAAGTACATATGCAAACAAAGTTTTTTAACAGGTTTATTTGGGGGAAATGTGGTTATACAATTTATTTTTATTTTACTTTCTACACATCATATATTGTTTTCATTAGCCCAGTAGTCTGTATTATTAATGGCAATTATGTAAGGCAAAACAAAACCTTTGAATTTCAAGGAAAAAACATCAGTTGCAGGGACGTCAAGGTGAGTAATACATTGTAAAAAAAAAAGCTTGAAATTCAAGGAGAAAACTTTAGGTGCAGGACCATTAAAGTGAGAAATACATAGGCTGCACAACAGGGGGCGCTAAATTAAGGTGGCTTTAGATGAATTTCAGGGCTTTTGTTGTGGTAAGTTCTCGCCTTAACGTTCCTTCCAACTAAAGCTTTTTCCTTGAACTTATATATATATATATATATATTCTAAAACTCCAGGTAGCCACAATCACCGCGCTCAACCTCTTTACAATAGCAGGTGCTTATGGGCTAAAGGTTGGCTAAACTCTCAACATATCAAAGATATATTCTACTATCTACTCCAGTCAACCTCTCTCTCTCTCTGACTGATGAGTACAAAGTTGCCCCAGCACACTAGACCACACTTGGTGAAAATGTATATTTATTTCATCTGTAATCATATGAGCATCAAACATAATAAAATTCTAACATCTGTCTTTTTGCAGACCAGGTCAGAGACATGAAACTCACCCCACAAGTTATATATATATATGTATATATCATAAGGGCCGCGGAGTGCATAGAGAGGGAACTGAGCAAAGAAAAATAATGAAGCCCAACTAGAAAGTTACTATGTGACTCCCAAACCCAGAAAGTGACCATGCAGCCTAGGCACTTTATCTGGCATGGGAGAATTAACATAAAATTAGGACCTCTGAAGGTCCTCTATCCTTCCCATATATGGTATGTGTAAGTTGGGAAGAAAGCTGAACTGGGCTAAAGCTGTGCCAGAACATATCACATGCCATGCCATAGTTAATAATGATTCCCTTGGTGAGAATGTCTGCTGCTTTGAGGAGATTTCTAGCCCTAGATTAATAATATCAAAGTTTCAGAAATGTGTGGAGATTGCCAGCCATCTAAGATCTATACCTACAAAAACAAGGAAGAGTATACCTAAGATTAGGGCAGGTTTATTCTCACATGAGTGCAGGTTAGCAAAACAGGATCTTAAAACTACCCTCAATTCCTTACAATCTGAACTATGTGAGAGTAAGGAGAATTGTGTACAAGAACACCTGCAAGGTTACAAAAATACATATGGGCAGAAAAGAAAGCATTGGAAATAGAAGATGCTGCATCGTCCAATAATTCTTGCACATTTTAGTTACTTGTGTCCAGCTAACTTACCAAGTGATCTTTTGGCCCTTAGGTACGTGCCTATGGAATGGATGGGATTATACACTTGTATAGGTGGTAGGATTGTTACTGGCTGTCCGGTATCAAGTGGACAACTTATGCCTACCTCTTAAAACATGTCATTTCAGAAACATTAGATACACAGTTTCTCATTGGTCTTACAAGCTATACGGTCCTTCGTTATATGGACTAATACAATTGGCTGTCATGCTTGTGCCATGTCTGTCTTGAACATTCGGTTCATTTAGCAGCACGGTATCCCAGACCCAGCAGCAGGGAGATAGGACATGAAGCTACTTCACCACCCAATTAGCCCAGCATCTCTCATCACCCATGCCTTCTGCCATGAAATTGTATTTGTACTTGGCCTTGTAGAGTATTCTCGAATTTGGGAATGCACGGGAGTGAGGGCAGTCACTATGATCTCTGGAACTTCAAGTTCATGCTCTATTTCCATCCTTGGCTCACGTGAGAGGAGACCACAATCTGGTCCATTTTGCAGGTTTTAAATGCTCTAAATGAGTTAAAACTTCACATCCTTTGTGTTCTTTCTTGCACCTTAATGTGAGAAGGTTCATCCTCTGCACACTAGTTCTTCAGAGTAGATAGCTGACCTTGATTTCTATTGTCTTGACAACGGGCCAGGCAGTGTCACCACGCAGCTCCATGAGCCTGCTATTCGGCTGCGACACAGCTTTCCATTCTCCCTTCATGATTTAGGCTTACTTATTTCATGATACCAATGTCCAGTTTCTGTAAAATGGCGGCTCGACCTGCATTCTATTTACTACTTGTAGCTAGCTTCTATGATGACTTGATATACCTTGCGTTTCAGCATCTGTACATTTATTGACCTTCTGTTTTCTGCAACTCTTTGTTACTGTGTAATCTTCTTCCTTTCTACATGTAATAGTTGACTTGTTTCTTTACTTTGTTGTTCACCTCTTAAGATCCGTACCTTGTCTTTAGCCAATATCTTGGGACATTGTGCATATTTTCTTATGAGTCATCAGTTCACATGCTTAGCTCTTTCTCATATTCCTTCATGGAGCTCCCCCTGCAGGTTGTCATCACTTCGAGGGTACATTCGATAGGGTTGTCTCAATGGGTATCTTCTTTCAAACACTGGCTGTGGTATAGGTTTAATATCCGGTGTTAGACAAGGCACGATCTTGTGTCTCCAATACAGGGGAAGTAGGGGGGCTGGATCACCTTCAGATGTACAAAGCTGCTCCTCTACATTCCCCATCTGGTCGAGTCCTGCTCAAGTTTTTCTGCTTCTTTGTATTTTCTCTTGAAGTGTCTCTTTGGTGTCTATATCTTCGTCACCCCCCTCAGGGTGCCTGCTGTTTTTCACATGTTCATCCGCACACCAGGTCATGTAACTGCATTGTCCATTTGGGGCAAAATATACCCATTGTCCCACGTATTTCTTATGATTCTTTTGATACCAGAATTTTGTTCCTTCAGATACAACAATACTTTTATGTATTCTCTGATGGCAACATAAGTCAGCACCTTGTCTTCGGGTTGATCTTTTGCGTCAATCATAATCTTCATTCCTACTGCTTTCTTGGCAGTTTGCTTGCATTGTCCAATTATTATCCTTATCATACAGAACCCAAATATTATTATCACCAATATTGCTTGAATAAGTTTGCCATCAATAAGGAATCCATGAGAACAGGAATGTGAACCAACTACCATCTTCAATGGCTGATGTCTCATCCACCGTTTTAATGTGTAGCTGTGTCAACATCGATATGGCTTCTGTCAAAGTCCCATTCTCATCGTCATGAGATGGGAGGAATGTGCAACATGATGGCCCAATCTTGGCACAAACACCTCCTTCCATTGCTGTAATCATGTCGAGGGCATACCCATTCTGGTTGGTCATCAGTCCAATGGCCCTCAGCTCTTCTTTTATAGCATTAAATCCTTTCATAGTGGTATTGATTGTTTGTAGCAGCTCCCATTTGGTGATCTGCAGCCATGTGGCATTCACTGCTGTTAGGATCCCAGGCATGTAGATAGATGTGAACAGCACTGCAGTTTTGCTGAACAATGTGTGCTCATCAGGAATGTCATTATGAGCTGCTTTTGATTTTTCTGAGAAATAATTCAATCTCTTCTTCCGCCGGAATACTATTGACCTTCTCCTCCTCATGTTATCCTCTACCTTTGGAAATTCTTCAATCTTCAGGTTGCTTTGAGGAATCACCAATGCTGGAACATGGATGTATACCAAAGAGCACACTCCACCCCAATTCCTGGGTAGTTTCATATGTGCCCAAGATCCACAGGCCCAATATTGATCCATTAGGATAGCCGTCCCTCTCCTAATTCCTGGAACATCAATTGTGTTTTTGCACCCTTTGTTATGTCCAACATCAGCACATTGTCGCATTAATCAGTGGAACTACAGACACTGGGCCTGCCTCATTTTGCACCCATGTTAGCAGTTTGGCTTACTTAGCCCACAAATTCAAACACTCAGCATTCACCGCCTGTACTCCTTGCACTGCTTCCTCCCTCAACAGATGAGCTGCACAGGACATCATTCCATCTTCCACTCCTTTATGTGTATGCACTCGTCCATAGATCAGCAGTTGTGAACGTTCCCAACATCCAGGCATTCCCGTCTTTTCTGTCAAGACAGAACAGTTCATCTTTTCATTTCTTCAACAATCACCTTGTCTTGTCCGGCAGCATGATACACAAGCATTCTATCTGTCCGTCCAGATTCTTTCTCCATTTGTATTGTCTTAATGTAATCATCTGGGTATGGGAAAGACTGTCTTGGCCTCCATGGCAAGGTTGCCCAGTCCCTTTGAAACTGACCTCTGGTGGCTGAGGCACTTCGCATCATGTGCCAGCTTCTCTTTTGAAATGAAGATTTTTACTGTATTCATGGCATAGGGGATGAGAGAGCAGACATAGCAATTCTCATCAGATGCTCTCTCCCCCACTTTTTTCATGTACTGATACCACATATTATTCCCCAGGTGAGCTGCATTATCAAGATAGGTATTTATCCCCTTATCTTCTTCTGCATCCCTATTATGCCATCTGACATGCCCATAAAGGTTAAAGGAATTATCATCATTTGTACTCAAACTTGGAAGACTCATAGGAGATCTTTTTCCAATTGGATCAGCAGGGTGATAGAGACTTCGAAATGTAAGATACAGAAAGATAAAAAGAATACACATGCATATATGTATATCATGCACAGAAGCCTGGAAAAACATTTGGTGTGCTATCCCAATACTTGTTGAACTCGTGCTCTTTCTGTAATTACATTATCCTCTTCTCGAATCATTTTTAATATAGTTAATCAATTTTGCATTTGTAGCTGCACAATCTGTTCAATAATCGCTATTAACTGATTTCTGGACCATTTTTGGGATCATGTAGAAAGGTGTGAATATTAGTATCTCTCCTAACAAGGGCAGGGTAGGACTGAAGTATAAACAAATAAATAGCAACTATAAGCCTGTGTGTGTCCCTGTCAGCAGATATTATGTATGTTTCACTGAAACAGACATTCTCCTAAAAATTAAACTGGGTATTGCTCTCTTTTCCAATTTCTAATCAGGAACTGACCTTTAGGCATCATAGTGATGCAGTTTTTACTCTCTTCAAGGAATGTATAAACTGTATGTTTTCAGCCTCTGGAATTCTCTGCAAGTCTATGCACTTCCTGCTACAAGTTTACTGAGTGTCCAATAAATTCCAATCCAAAAGAAAAAAGTGCTAATCATATGCTGTTTTGTCGTCCTTCTTCTTGGTCATCGATTGAGTCTGCACACGTGGAAATTCTTCTTCTTGTCTTGCTTCTTGCTCAACAGGTGCTGGAGGGAGAGTATCGCCTTTGTGTTTGTGTACGTTCCATAGTCTACCTGGCCCTTACTACTGGAGTTCCTTACAGTTATTTGCAAAGTGGGAGGAAGGTATTTTTTAAACCTGCAACATGTTCCAGTAAATTGGGAATAAACTGGTCTTCTACAATTGTGGCAGCAAGACTTTCTCTGGTTATATGCACGGGGAAATGCAACTGGTCAAGTGCAACTTTCAACAGTGCTGCTGCCATTACTGGCTTTCCAGTGCTTTCCTTTCTCCGTAATGCTTCCATGGGGGATAAAGGACACCCCCTACATTTCCATAGCTCTTGCTCTTCTTGTGGGGCTCTACCCTGAATCTCTATTAGTCACGTAATTGACAGCATATTAAACCCCTCTTGTACTAGCATGCTCCTAGTCAAAACTTCTTTAGTATCTTCAGTATCAAAACTCAAAATGTCTGAAGAATATGCAACTCTTTTGTCTTCTATGTCTTGCGGCTTCATTTCCGCGTGAGATAAAGTCTGTTCACTTAGTATGTGCTGTACATTTTACGACCGCTGTGACTACTGGGAGTTGTAGTGCCTTACTAAGTCTGTCCAATAGAGAAGTATGTTGCACTGGAGTGCCATCTGCGCGGAGGTAGCCTCTCTTTTTCCAGTGTGACAACCCTACATGTACGGTTGACATAGGTGGAGTCACTGTACACCATCACTTTCTGCCCTTTGTGTTTTTCAAGCGCAACAATAAGTGCCACTAATTCTGCTTCTTGTGCTGAATAGTGAGATGTAATCTTGCACTCGCCGCTACCTGAAACTTCCCATTTAGACTTTTCCTTCACACTGGGTATATCATAGAATTCAACATAATTTGAACAGTCATGCACAGGATCGTCTTCTTCCACAGGTTCTGCTGCAAACATGGCTGGTTCACTACTTTATACCTCACTACCTTAATGGCTGGATTGGAAATCATTACCTCATACACTGAAGCTCTGTGACATTAATGTACCCCTGGGTTTCTCTAAAATGGCAAATAAGGCATGCTCCAAGTAAAGAGTTGTGGAACAGTCCATGGTAATACTTGTCGACTTTCCAATTGCAAATGTATCAGCTGCCAAAGATTGTTCACATAGGGAATGTCCCCTCATGACTGGATCTAAAATCCCACTGTATTATGCCAAATGTTTATACCCTAAAGTTGTCCTTTGTGGGAGTACTGCTGTCATCACTGACTCATTAGAATGTGAAAATAAATACAATTCTTTGCTATAATTGGGGATGCCCAAAACTGGAGCTGTACAGATTGCTCTTTTTAATTCTTCGAATCCTTCCTCAATTTCTTTAGCCAACTCTATATTTTCCTTACCAACTTGTGCTTTCTTTAGTGCTTGCAAAAGTGGCTTGGTATACATGCTGTAATAAAAAACCCAGGCTCTGCAATATTTGCATAAACCCATAAACTGCTGCATTTGCCTCACTGTGTTTGGCTTTGAATTTTTCATAATAGCCTCAGCTCTTTCAGGTGTCACTTTTGTTTATGTCAAATTAACTCACCTATGTACAACACTTCTTCCTAATAATACTGTCATTTCTGCTTGTCCACCTTGTTTGCCAGGATAGTCATTAACTGAACAGAATCTTGTATGCATTCATCCTCTGTTTCACTGCAAATCAATATGTCATCTACGTACTGAATTGCTGCACTCTTGAGTTCAATGTTCCCTAAATCCATCTGTAGGACCCTATTAAAGATCGATGGGGACTCACAATACCCTTGGGGTAAACAAGTATGTTTTAGTCTCTTTTGTCTGAACATAAAGGAAGTAAGGTCTTGCAAGTCTTTGTGCAACAGGATCGATAAAAACACATTTTTCAAATCGATCCTAACTTTAACTGGGATACTACATAACAGTGTCGCAGGATTAGGAACTAATGGAAATTCAGCTTCTACAATCTGATTAAGAGGGAGCAAATCCTGGATAAATCTCCACGACCCTCCCTTAGATTTTTTTATTGGATACACCGCGGTATTGCACAAGGATTCCGATGGCACCAGTATTCCAGTAGTATGTTCAGCATCTCGAAACATAAGGTACTATTTTGCTCGTGGTAAAATTGCTCCTGGCTTGAGTTTTATTTTAACCGCTCCTATTCCCTTCAATAGGCCTACATCATAGAGGCCCGTAGTCCACTTCCTGGAAAGATGCTGGTCGTTGCTGCATTATCGTCATTCGCTGTTGGACTTCCCTTTTCTCAATCTTTATCCAGTATGTAATGCTTATAAAAAACACTATCTCATCTTCTATATGTTCATCTCTGAACGTATCTTCATCTGTTATGTCTGTCAATCTGTATCCCTCCTCAAGAGCTATCACTGCCCCCATGCTCTGCCTTCGTCATCTAGTCCTCCAAGCATTGCTATTTCTCCTCATACTATATCTACTTCTAACTCTATAGGAATAATCTGTCCTTCTTCCTCATCCATAGGTATTTGTGGTCTAAATAAAAACTCATCAGGTATCCTCACAATCTTTACCACTAATCCAGGTAGCCATGTTAATAAAATGCTTACCCCATCCCCTGGGACTCCTCGTAGAGCCACTTGCCCTGTAAATGCCGGTGTAAACGTTCTTACGTTTAAATAGAGTTTTCCTGGAGTGAAGCACACTACTCCCTGATCTGTGAATGAAATCGTCATGTTAAGTTTTGTCATCAAATCTCTTCCTAGGATGTTAACTGGCATCTGTCATGAATATAACAAGGGGACAGACATGTAACATTCCCCTATAGAAACAGCTAATTTATCAGTAAAAGGAACTAAATTCGTAGCTCCAGAGAACCCTTGAGCATTCATGGCAATGCCTGACATTGGATATTTCCCCTCTCGGATACACAAGCAAGTTGCCCCTGTGTCTACAGGAAAAGAGACGTATTTGCCTCCTATCGTCACATTGACCCTTGGTTCCTCTTGGGGGTCTGGTGTCACAGATAGTAATGAACACATCAAGTCACTCTGTAAGCTGTCCTATTGTGGATACAAATTAATGCCCATCCCCGTAAAAGTGTTTCCTCCTACTACAGTGACACTCCCTATCCTAGGTGTCAGTATTTGCCCTGTGTTTGCATTCTGTTGGGTTTGCATAGGTTCTTGGTGTGACTGCCCTTGCAGTGGATACATTTGTACTGGACCCTGCTGTTGTACCTGCTGTACTTGCGGTGCCTGTGCCTGATAGGATATGTGATCCTGGGCAAAGCCCTCTCTTGTTTGTGTGTTTGTGTACTGTATGGCGGTGGATAAGCTGTCCCCCATATTCAAAGCTGTCTGTTGTGTTGCGCATTCCCTCGGCTCCTACATGCGTGCCCGATATGCCCTACCATGCCACAATTCCAACATATTGTGGGTGTCCCTCTAGCAAACCCTCTTTGAGCATTTTGACTTCCATACTGAACATTTTGAAATCTGTCTTGGGCATTCTGAAATCTGCTTCCTCTTCCTCTGAACGCTGAGCCTCTATCTCATGGCCAAAAACCCATACCCACTTTGATCCATTGGGCATGCATTATTCTGCTGTGATGCACCCATTATTTCTTGCGTTCCCACTCCTTCTCCACTTGTCCATACTGCCCCCTCTATAGCAAATTTGGAGAAAACAATTCTGAACAAACTAAATTTAATCTGCTCAAGGACAGTGCTCGGTGTTCATCACTGAACATGTTTTCCTCATTTTGTGGTTGAGGTACCAGGGATCGACTATCGCTCCCTCGAGTTACATACTAGGTATCCTGCCTCAGTTGCTGATATAATTTATCGACCCTTTCTCCAATACCTTCCGCATCACATCTCTCCTCTAGTGCCACGCTGGGTGTTTCTAGCACTACTTCCTTTATCAGAAGAACCTCTCTTGTTCTTTCCCATCGTATTTCCTCGCTCAGCCTCATTCGTTCTTTAAGAATGAGACTGGCATCTAGACCCCGCTGCCTTCTATTCCGTTTTATCTCTTCGTCTACTTCCCTTCACTTTCCCGCATCTCTTCTTGCCCTTTCTTCCTCTTGTCTTCGTTCCTCCCTTCTCACTTCCTGTCTGTGTTCTTCATCTTCTCTCCTTCTCTGTAACCTTCTGTCATTCACTTTGTGCTCCTTATTCCTCTCCCTCCCTTTCTTTCCTATCTCTTTCTTCTATCTCTTTCTTCCTACGATCATACTTCCTCTGTTCCTCTGCTCGCTTTTCATCTTTCTCTTGTTCCACGCTATATATCTGTTCCCGTCTATCCCTGCTTTTTCTTCCTGGCTCATCCTCCCTCAATCTCTTTTCTTGATCCCTGTCCTTCTTTTCTTGATCATCTTTGTCTTCTCTTTGGCTACCCTTCTCGATGCTTTTCCCATCTAACTTGAGTAGTAGCTGTCTTCCCATCCATTCGCTCTGTGCAAGCGTTACCTCGTCAGCCCTACCCTTTTCTCCTTCCCATCCTTTAATTTATCTGTCTATTTCTGTCGATATATTTGACCTCTCGCCTCCTTCTTCCTTATCATGTATGAATTTACAGGCATCTTCCTTCCTTTGGCTCCCTTCTGGACTATCGTCACTAATGTACGCAGGGGATTCAAATGTTGGGTTACTATACCCTGCTTCTGCTTTCAATTCCTTTAAAGGATATATTGCTATCTCTTCTGTACCTGTGCTATTAATTTTAGGCAGACTAAGGGGAGCTGAGGGCTCAATGCCCTCCCCTTTATGCTGATTAAGCATCCACTAATCTGGTGGTGGGTCCTCCTTCTCTTCTCGGTACATTTTCCATAGTTCTAAAGCTGCCAGTCTTTTCTCTAATGTCTTCCCTCTTTACGCAACGTGCACATATGTAGTCATGTGTTGTAATACAGCTTTTGACAATGATCCCCCTTGCAGCCATGGCATAAACATTTTATCGGCTGTACCCTTTACCCATTCTGCACTCTACTGTTTCAGCTTGGGCACATGCCTTTGTATTGTTTTACAGAGATGCATGAGAGGAGTGTCCTCCATAATGACAAGTCGCAATTGACTGTCAATACTTACCAGATCGTTAATAAACCATCTATCTAAATCAGATCACCACTTTTAGTCTTAGTACAACAAATATGAACAAGCACCATCAATCACAGCTCAATCATTTGCTGTTTCAACAACCTATCTGTCTCCTGATTGCCACCAATCGTTCACTACACCTTAACTTGCAAACAACGTTAGTTCCAACCTTCACAGCTTTATTACTTCTCAATACTTCACACAACAAATAATAACACACTACATATTAATAACCCCCGTGATCACCTTCTCTTCATTTATAAGCACTTATAATAAGGGGTATACTTCTCTTGCCTCTACTTATTTTACTGTATAAAGGGTTTAAGATGTCACCTTTCACAGTCCTGACTGTGTATATCCTCTCTCTTAATATTATGATATGATAGGTTATTTATAACGTGCTTAATACCCAGAGGTTTCTAAGCACGGACCTGGGGATCGAACCTGTGTTGCTCCTTGTCGTCTTGCTTCCAAGGCGAGTACATTGCCCCTGAGCTATCCTAATGTGATTGGAATTTGAGATGTCTTCTTCTATCTCCCTTGAAATAGGAATACTTAGGCATTTCTTTATCTCCCCAAAATTTCCTGTTACTCAAAATGATCACAATCCCACCCTTTATATTGCCATTTCCCTCAGTCTACTTACATACGCTAATCAACTTGAGGCCTTCGGTATCGACTCCCCCTTCAATCCGACCACTTTGCCTTCCATCCGCAGAGCGCCCGTGGAAACGGAGCAGGGATTTCTTCAAAGGGGGACCTGCCCATCATCTCAATTCTTCTTGCAGGTTTACGTCTTTTGGATGCTCTCCACAGGAAACTCAGCGATCTTCCAGCTAATGGCAGAGGATGTCCAATTGTCTGAAACTCTGGAACAAAACTGGTTTGGATCTTGAAATCATCCGCGCTGCTACCACGTTATCTTATGGCCATTAGGTACGTGCATGTGGAATGGATTGGATTACACCAGAATAATTCTGAGCCAAATAACTGAACCAACTCAAGAAGATGGCAAAGTACTGTTTTATTAACAATTATCTAAAACAGGGAGGTGACAACAAACATCAACAGACATACGCTCAGTCTCTCAAGGATCTCCACAAAAATTACAATTCTTATAATAATAATGCATCAGAGTGACGTCATGCTACGTGGCAACAGTGAAAACCCTAGCAAGGGTCAGGATTGGTTAAGGGAAACATCTAGATATTGTTACGCTCACCTGGTCTCTGTGGAGGTGTTGGTGCACGGTTCCAGCCCTCCCAGGAATTAGATCACCCCCGTCAGGCCTCTCCCTCTGCAGATAAGCTGTGAGCGGCGGCAATTGGTGACACTGCTCCTTTGTGGATATGAGAGAATATGAGTGCACTGATCTGTGACTATTGTACCTCTCAAACTCTTCTCCCCAAGGTGTGGTTTCTGTGAGCATATATCGCCCCATAAGGCTCACCTGTTAATTATTGATGATAGGCTCTCTGTCCTGCTTCTCCTGGCAGGGGCGCTCGTCCATGGGATCTAGTTCCTTCACTGATCCCCGGTAAGTAATAGTCCAGTCCAGCTGTGACTATGCTTCTTCTGGTTGGTAGTAAGTATCTCTCAATGTCTCTTTCTCTTTCCTTTTCTGTTTACTCTTTGTCTCTTCTTGTTTTAATGTCTTTGTATTATTGCTCCCAATATTGTTGTCATTTCCAGAATAGCGTTTCTCTTCTGCTTTCTTCCCAATAGGTGAAAACGCAGCCCAAAAGCAGCTGTGGGGCGCGGGACGTGGCCGGGTGGAAGATGGCTGAATCCGCAATGTCCGACAGCAGGTAAGTGATGGTTTAAGGAAAAGCGCAAGGTTCAGTGATAGCACGACCTTAAACTGAATGTCTTTTTAAGTGTCTAACCTTGTATTTCATTTTTTACTTGCAGGTGCTGCTGTCGCGGACGGAGCGTGTCGTGCTGCGGTGTCAAGATGAAGATTTCAGTGTTCCGAAGATTTGAAGATGAGCTGCGGTGTCAAGATGAAGATGTCAGCGTTCCGGAAGATTTGAAGATGAATGCCAGGATCAACGAAGACGCGCACAGGTGAGAGCAGGTTTCCCCAGGTGGTAAGTATGATGGCAGGAAGTAGGATTTCCAAAGGTAAGTCTGATCCCAGACGACGGTGAGCGTTACGCTGCATGGAAGTGCAGAATAACGCAAAGCGTCTGCCTCAGGGATCGGAGGAGCTTATATAGCCGCAATCGTGGGCACGCAAACTAGGCCCGGCTTGCCTGCCACACCCTGCCACTCCTAGAGAGTCAGCACGTGGAAGGCAACCCAATAGCAGCAGCCACACCCAAGAGTACACGTGGGGCTGCTTTAGTGAATGGATGTTCCCATGTTAAATGCACTTTGCATTCAAAATGAGGTGCTATGTCCATCCTGGCACCCTGTGTATGTGGCCCTTTAATGTTTGCGTTCCTGGCCCAATGACCAATGCAGCACTCCGCCTCAAGGCCCCTCTCAAGGATAGTCCTCCTCCTGGTCCTGGTTTGGTGGGATTATTAGGATGGAACTGCCTGATTAAACGTGGAGCATGGACGTGTTCACTGGGTTCCCATGTTCTTTCTTGAGGTCCATAACCTTTCCAGTCTATTAGATAGTACAATTTTGACTGAACCACTTGGAGTCCAGGATGGATTTGACTTCATACTCCGGCTCCCCATCTAGTAATTCAGGCTCTGGTGGAGGGCTAATCCGTGTATTAGGTTTCATTGTTTTGAGGAGAGAGACATGAAATACTGGGTGTATCTTCATGTGAGATGGTAACTCCAACTTCATGGTGGCAGGATTTATTATTGCCTTGATAGTATAGGGGCCCAAGTATCTGGGGTGGAAGGCCCTTGGCCCTGTCAACGGTATGTATCTGGATGCTAACCAAACTTTATCTCCAATCTGGTAATCAGGAGCTTCTTTTCGGTGCCGATCAGCAAACAGTTTTTGTCTTTCTTTGGCCTTAGTCAGATGTTCTGTTGCTTCCTCAAGAACCTCAGTGATGGTTTTATGCAAGTTTGATATTGCTGTCATTTCCAAAGTATCGAGTGGATCAAACACTGACGTCAGCGGATGTCTTCCATGCACAGTATACAATGGATTTTATCCAGTACTCGTGTGAACAGAATTGTTGTATGCATACTCGGCTACCCAGAGTATGTTTTTCCCAGAGTCCTCGGATTGCTGTAACATACACCTTAAATACTGCTCTAACATCTGATTAGTTCGTTCGGTTTGCCCATCAGTGTGAGGGTGATGGCTTGTGGACAACCGGAGGTCTATTTTGGCGATTGTACAACACCTTCTCCAAAAGGCAGAAACAAATTGAGTTCCACGATCCGATATTAATATTGATGGGAATCCATGCAATCAAACAATTTGTTCTAGAAACACAGTAGTGAGAGTCGACTGAGTTGGGAGTCCCTTCAGGGGGATGAAATGGGCCATTTTGCAGAATAAATCCGCAATGACTAAGATGGTGTTGTATCCATTGCAGGGAGGAAGATCAGTGATAAAGTCCATTGACAAAGTATGCCAAGGTGCTGGCGGTACCATTAAGGGATGTAGTAAGCCAGCAGGGTTTTGCTTCTGAGACTTGTGTTGTGCGCAAACACCACAGGTTGCAATAAACTGGGCGATATCTTTTCTCCAAGTTGGCCACCAGTAGTTTTGGCTATTCCTGGATGTCCTTCCACTAATGAATCATGGTAGTTTGTGATGATTTGATTTTGCAGTTTCTTGTCCTGGATATATAAGCGTCCTTGAAAATATGGTAGGTTGTTTTTGATGGTGTACCGGTCTCCCTTTAAAATCCATTCCTGTTGTGTTGACTGATTCATCTGGGATTGCAAACTGGTTCTTAAGTCATCTACACACGTGGTGGCGGCGATCTTGGTTTGGATTCGTTCTTCGGGAATGATGGCCACGGGATCGGATGTTGTAAAAGCCTCTTTCTTCACTCATGCGTGATAGTGCGTCTGCCTTTCCATTCCGTACCCCAGGTCTATAGGTGATAATAAAGTCATATTCCGCAAAAAAGAGAGCCCAACGAAGTTGATGCGAGGATTGTGCTTTGGCGGTCTTCAAGTATAGTAAGTTACGGTGGTCCGTGATGACAGTGCTGTGTGTCTTGCCAAAGAAGATAATGTCTCCATGCCTTGAATGTTTCTTTAATCGCCAGTAACTCCTTATCCGTGATCGCGTAGTTCAATTCGGGGGCAGAAAATTTGCGGGACCAGAATGCGACGGGATGTAACTGTCCTGTTTCAGGGTCCCCTTGGGACAATACTGCTCCCATTGCTACGTTTGAAGCATCGGTTTCAACCACGCAAGGCAGGTCTGGTCGAGGGTGTTTAAGAACTGGTGCTGTGGCAAATGCTAGTTTCAACTTCCGAAAGGCTTCTTCAGCTTCTGTAGACCAATGGAATTTCTTGTTCTTTCTCAGCAGGGAGGTAATTGGGTGTACGATTTGTGAGCACCCAGGTATAAATCGACGATAAAAATTGGCGTGTCCGAGCACACTTTGTACTCCTTTTGTGGATATTGGTGAGGGCCATTGGAGGATTGCGTCCAACTTTCGTGTGTCCATATGTACGCCCTGTGCTGTGAGCATGAAACCGAGAAATTCGACCTCGGTCACATGGAAGAAATATTTTTCCAGCTTGGCATACAACTGGTGTTGTCGAAGCTTCTCTAAGACTGCCCGGACATGATCGACATGTTCTTCCTTGGAATTTGAGTAGATGAGAATGTCATCTATATAGACAAGTGTGGAAACGTCCAAAAGTTCACGGAGCACGTCATTCATAAAGAATTGGAACGCCACAGGGGCGTTACAAAACCCGAAGGGCATGACCTGGTATTCAAAGAGGCCATACTTCGTGCAGAAGGCCGTCTTTCACTCGTCTCATTTTTTGACTCTCACAAGATGGTAGGTCCTTTGTAAATCCAGCTTTGTGTAAATCTGAGCATGTTTCACCTGATCCAGGAGCTCTGGTATAAGTGGTAAAGGATATCGATTTTTTACTGTGATCTGATTGATTGCTCTGTAGTCGATACAGGTTCTTAAGTCCCCCTCCTTTTTAGGCATGAATAAGAGTGGCGAGGAGACAGGGGACTTGGATGGACGGATGAAACCGTTTGCCAGGTACTGATCCAGGTAAGTTCTAAGATGTTGGTTTTCCTGCTCTGTTAGAGCATAAATCCGGCTGCAGGGGATTTGGGCTCCGGGCACAAGATCTATTTGGCAATCGCAGGGTCTGTGCGGGGGCAAAACGTTGGCTTGCTCTTTTTGGAAGACATCCTGGTAATCCAGCTATTCAAGTGGTAAAGAACAAGTGAGGCCCAGCACGATTCCTTTCATGGGTTTCAGGTTAACAACGTCTTTGTTGTAACAGGTGTCGGCACAGTCTTGAGGAAAGGCTCGTTTTCGCCAGTCGATCCTAGGATTATGGGTATCCAGCCAAGGTATTCCCAATATCATCTGAAACTGAGGAGCATCAATGAGATCAAAGGTAATGTCCTTGTGATGCCCGTCCTGACACAGAAGCTTGACTTTCTCGGTGTATTGTGTCACCGGGCCGGATGATAGCTGGAACCATCCACTGCAGTGACGTTTTCTGATTTCTGCTTTTGTTGGAGAGGAAGGCCTATTCGGATAGCCAGATCTTGGTCAATGTAGGTTCCCACAGCTCCACTGTCAATGTATGCCTCCAAGGCATGTATCTTTGACGGTTGCTTGTAATTCACCAAAAGTACCGGAAGGACTAGATGTGAGGTCTGCACTGATTCCTTTTTCTCCCTCGTGGGCCCCTATGCTTGCCCGGCGTAGGAATTTCCTGAGTCCAGTACTACTTCTTCCTCGTTGTTTTTATCCGTTGCTCCAACTATTTTCTTGGGTGGTTTGGTCTGGTTCTCACGGGGTCGCACATAAATTGACCATCCCTCTGCTCTGGCTCGATCCATTTTCCTATTCTGCAACCTATGATCGAGTTGCACTGTCAGGTCTATTTAGTCCGCACACCCCTCAGGTGGGTTCACAACTTGAGCCAACACATCCTTAAGTTCTCCACTTGTCCTTGAGTATGTCAGGCAAACAATTTCTCCATCTCGTGCTAAAAATCCCCAAAGTTCCAAAGCAAAGGATCATCTTGAGTTACCAGTGGTATTGACCAGTCTGCTGCATTGCCTCCTAAATATGAGAGTACGAATGCGACTTTGGCTTGATTGTTTGGAAAGGCTCCTGGTCTGCATAAGAAATGAAGGCGACATTGGTTCATGAATATGGCGAACTTGTTTGGATCGCCGATGAAGTGTTCGGGCGGGGCTAGGGGCACCGCCCGGGAAGAACCACCTGAACTGGTGTTGATTGCTGTGGTGTGGAAGATTGGGCCATCCCAGGCAAGGGAAACTGTCCTTCTTGTGCCTGTAGCATCTGTCTTGCCAAGTTGTCAGTTCTTTCTCGAGTTACAATAAGATCCCTCCTTAATGCACTGGTTTCCTGCCTTGAAGCAGGTACTTCAGCCCGTAATTCCCCCAGTAATTAGGCTAATTGGTCCGTCTCTGAAGTTTCCATAACGCCCAGGCAGAGAGTCATAGAGGCTTCACGTTCTGTTATGCTCGCCTGGTCTCTGCGGAGGCGTTGGGGCACGGTTGCAGCCCTCCCAGGAATTAGATCACCCCCGTCAGGCCTCTCCCTCTACACATAAGCTGTGAGCTGCGGCAATTGGTGACACTGCTCCTGCGTGGATATGAGAGAATGTGAGTGCGCTGATCTGTGACTATTGTACCTCTCAAACTCTTCTCCCCCAAGGTGTGGTTTCTGTGAGCATGTATCGGCCCATAAGGCTCACCTGTTAATTATTGATGATAAGCTCTCCGTCCTGCTACTTCTGGCAGGGGCGCTCGTCGATGGGATCTAGTTCCTTCACTGATCCCTGGTAAGTAATAGTCCAGTCCGGCTGCGACTATGCTTCTCCTGGTTGGTAGTAAGTGTCTCTCAATGTCTCTTTCTCTTTCCCTTTCTGATTACTCTTTGTCTCTTCTTGTTTTAATGTCTTTGTATTATTGCTCCCAATATTGTTGTAATTTCCTGAATAGTGTTTCTCTTCTGTTTTCTTCCCAATAGGTGGAAATGTGGGGCGCGGGACGCGGCCGGGTGGAAGATGGCTGCATCTGCAATGTCCGACAGCAGGTAAGTGATGGTTTAAGGAAAAGCGCAAGTTCGGTGGTAGCGCAACCTTAAACTGAATGTCTTTTAAGTGTCTAACCTTGTCTTTCATTTTTTCCTTGCAGGTGCTGCTGTCGCGGACGGCGCGCGTTGTGCTTCGGTGTCAAGATGAAGATTTCAGTGTTCCGGAAGATTTGAAGATGAGCTGCGGTGCTAAAATGAAGATTTCAGCGTTCCGGAAGATTTGAAGATGAGCTGCGGTGCCAAGATGAAGATGTCAGCGTTCCAGAAGATTTGAAGATGAATGCCAGGATCAACGAAGATGCGCACAGGTGAGAGCAGGTTTCCCCAAGTGGTAAGTATGATGGCAGGAAGCAGGATTTACAAAGGTAAGTCTGATCCCAGGCGGCGGTGAGCGTTACGCTGCATGGAAGTGCAGAATAACGCGAAGGGATCGGAGCAGCTTATATAGCCGGGGTTGTGGGCACGCAAACGAGGCCCGGCTTGCCTGCCACTCCTAGAGAGTCAGCACGTGCAAGGCAACCCAATAGCAGCAGTCACACCCAAGAGTACACGTGGGGCTGCTTTAGTGGATGGAAGTTCCCATGTTAAATGCACTTTGCTCCCAAAATGAGGTGCTATGTCCATAATAAAAGCACTTTTGTCCCAAATAAATGTTCTTGCTTACTGTTAGTCATGAGCCTGGCGCCAAAGGCGTGAGGACTGTGTCCATCCGGGCCCCCTGTTTATGTGGTCCTTTAATGTTTGCGTTCCTGCCCGGATGACCATGAGAGATATACACTTGTATAGGAGCTAGGATTGTTACTGGCTGTCCGGTATCAGGTGGACAATTAATGCCTACCTCTTAAAACATGTCATTTCAGAAACATTAGATACACACAGTTTCTCATTGGTCTTACAAACTATACAGTCCTTCATTATATGGACTAATACAATTGGTTGGCACGCTTATGCCATGTCTGTAACATTCATTTCATTTAGCAGCGCGTAAGCCCAGGCCCAGGTGCAGGGAGATATGACATGAAGCTACCTTACCACCCAATTAGCCCAGCATCTCTCATCACCCATCACCTTCTGCCATGAAATTGTATTTTTAGAGTATTCTCATCTTTGGGAATGCACAGGAGTGAGGGCACTCGCTGTCGTGTCTGGTTCTTCAAATTCCTGCTCTATTTCCATCCATGGCTCATGTGACAAGAGACCACGATATGGTAAATTTTGCAGATTTTAAATGCTCTAAATGAATTAAAACTTGGCATCCTTTGTGTTCTTTCTTGCACCTTAACGTGAGAAGGTTCATCCTCCGCACATTCGTTCTTCTTCAGAGCAGATAGCTGACCTCAATTTCTACGGTCTTGAGTTCAGGCCAGGCAGCCTCGCCACGCTGCTCGATGAGCCTATTCGGCTGTGACACAGCTTTCCATTCTCCCTTCATGACTTCTGGTTACTTATTTCATGATACCAAGGTCCAGTTTCTGTACAATGGTGGATCCGCCTGCATTCTATTTACTACTTGTAGCCAGCTTCTACGATGACTTGATCTACCTTGTGTTTCAGCATCTGTATATTTATTGAACTTGTTTTCTGCAACACTTTGTTAGTGTGTAATCATCTTCTTTTGTACGTGTAATAGTTCACTCAATTCTTTACTTCATTATTCACCACTTAAGATCCATACCTTGTCTTTAGTCAATATCTTGGGACATCGTGCACACTTTCTTATGACGTCATCAGTCCACATGCTCATTTCCTTCTCATACTCCTTCAGGGAGTTCCTCCTGCATGTTGTCATCACTTCAAGGGTACATTCGATAGGGTTGTGTCAATGGGTGTCTTCTTTCGAACACTCGCTGCAGTATTGGTATAATAGCCGGTGTTAGGCAAGGCACAATCTCATGTCTCCAATACAGGGCCGGTAGGAAGGCGGGATCTCCTGCAGATGTACACAGCTCCTCTCTCTATTCAAGCATTGCTAAATATGTAGCAAACCCAATGTTAGTTTTCAAGCTTGGACAGAGTATTATTCTGGGGGTTATTCTCCAGAAGGAATATAAAGTGAATTCCTTTTCAATGGCTTAACCGTCGATCCTCCAGGGTCCACAGGATGAGTTCTCAGTAGAAGCAGTTATTGAGATTATTACTGCACAAGCAGCTTTTAAAAGCCCTGGCCCTGATGTGATTCCGGATGACAGCTTCAAGTTTTAAAAAAATGTAATTGAATGGAGCTGAGGGAGAAGGGCAATGGTGAGTAGCAGGGAGGTGAAGGGGAGGGCAGGAAGAGAGGGGATGGGGTGGCACTGAGGAGAGAGAGCTCCAGGAAAAGGGGGGCAGATAGGGTAGAACGGGAAAGGGACTTAGAGCATGTGAGTGGAAAGGGCTGAGGGGCCCTGGGGAAGGGGACATGGGAGGGGGGATTTGGATGTAAGGGAGAGCAAGCAGAGAGGAAATAGACTCAGTAGGAGAAAGATACCAGGGTTAGAGTGGAGACAGGGTAAGGAGTTGGGGAGAGTGATAGTTTAGTTTAGTTTAGTTTATTGATTTGTATTGCGCACCAGACCCGAGGGTATGAGGGCGCATGAGCAGCAAGGTTATTCACAGCTTAGTTACAGGTTGCTTATACATTGCATTACATAATTATAGTGAGACAATGAGGACATTGGCAGGAAGGAGATAATGCAGTACATATATTTAAAGAATTACATATATTACATATATTTTACAAATTTACATATAAGCATACAAAGCGGAAAGCAGCCGTGTGGTGTTAGAGGTGTTAATGGCTTGTGTTCTTTATCCAATGAATGTAGTTGCGTCTAAAATGTGAGTAAGGTTGGGGTGTTCTGAGAGATGGTGGTAAGGAGTTCCAGTGTTGAGGTGCTTTCACCTGGAAGCTGTTGCCGCCCATTTTGGTGCGTTTGAACCTGAGGACAGTGAGCAGGTTGGCGTTGGAGGTTCTGGTGGGTCTGTTGGGGGTGTGTTTGCGTATTCTGTCTGCCAGGTAGCGTGGGGCAGCGTTGTTCAGGCATTTGTGGGTGAGCGATGCTACTTTAAGCAGGATTTTGTCTGTTGTGCTGAGCCAGTTATGGGATTTCCTGATATTGGAAATGTGTTCCCTCCCGGGAATGTTGAGCGCTGCCCTAAGAGCGTTGTTTTGTAGCGTCTGAATTTTGTTGGTGATTTGCTTGCTGGCTCCTATGTAGAGGGCATTACAATAGTCCAGTTTGGATAATACCAGGGCTCTGGCTAGTGTAATGCAACTCTGGGTGGAAAGGAAGGGTTTGGCTGCTCTTATAAGCTTACATGTGTAGGCCGTGGAGGATGCCATCAAGCTAACCTGTTTGTGGAAGGTTAGGGAGGAGTCGAGGTATATTCCTAAAGTTTTCACTTCTTTGGAAACCTTGATTAGGTTCCCGTCTATGATGAAGTTAGCGTAGTTGTGGTCGAGTTTGGTTAGGTTGGAGGTGGAACCAAGGATGATGAGTTCAGTTTTGTCATCATTCAGGCATATACTGTGCGAAGCCATCCATGCCTGGATGATGAGATACACCTTGTTCACCAAGGCCAAATCCTGGTTGTAATCTCCCGTCAATGGGATGAGGATCTGTGTATCATTGATAGGATGAGAAGGAAGAGAGACGGAGAGAGCAAGACGAGGACCCAGGGGAAGGATGAAGCGTAAGGGAGGAAGGGAAGAGAATGGTAGGAAGGGAGAATGCTATTGGTTATGGGGAAGAAGGGACATGTGGACAGAGGAATTGAGGGTGGTAGGAGAGGGAATTAGAGAGGTGATCAGGATGAGGTTTTTAGGGAAAGGGGATGGGGAGAGACGGGCAGGAGGAGACTGGGAGAGTGCTGGGCTGTAGGGGAGAGATAAGCGGGATGAGGCAGTTAGCAGAGACGGTGGGAGGAGTGCAGATTGAGGGAGAAGGTAACGGGGTGATGGGCAATGTTGATAAAAGAGTGGACAAGGAAATTAAGGAGAAAGGGAAGAGGGGGAGAAGGTAACGGGACGTAGACTGAGAGAGACAACGGTGAGAGGGTTAAAGAGGGCAAGGGGAGATGAGAGATGGAAGGGGATAGAGGATGAGATGGAGCAGGGAAAAGGGAGGAGATTGGAGGATAGTGCAAGGGGGCATTGAGTGTAGGAGAAGATAGAGGAATGAGGCTGAAGTGGAGATTGAAAAGGGGTGAGAAGGATGAGGGGATAAGGGGAAAATGGGGGCTCAGAATCAGAGAGTAGGGCGGGGAGAAGGAAAAGGCGATAAGGGAGGGGTAAAGAGAAATGGGAGGCAGAATGAAGAGGTAGTGGAGAGGGAGAAGAGGAGAATGGGAGTTAGGGGGAGCAGGAGGCCAGGATAACAGGAGGGGGATGGTTATAGTGGCTGAAGGAGGTGTGGAGAAGGGGTTGATGAGGATAGAGGAGTGGTGTAAAGTAAAGAGGGAAGTGGGATTGGAATAAGGTGGAAGGTGGGTGGAACGGGAGGAGAGCAGGGGCGTGGGTAAAGGATGGAGCTAAGTGAAAAAAGGAGCGGTACGAGATGGGGGCAGGGATGGTAGAAATGAGGGGACAGAGTGCAGGTGAGGGGTTCAGATATAAGGGGAAGTGGTTAGGATAACGACAAATGGAACCGGAACATTGAGGTAAGGGAGAGGGAGGTGAAAGGGGAGGTGAGGCTGGGGAGAGTTAATCAAGGGAGAGAGGATAAGGGGTAAGATGCAATATGGGAATGGGTGTGGTAAGAGAGTTGAATGGGATCTGGGAGGGTAGAGAGTAGAAAAGGACAGGGTGTGGGGAGTGAAGGAGCAGGCGGAAGAAGGGGAAAGGGGAGAGGTGGATGGGGTGAGAAGGAGAGGGGCAAGGGGAGATGGAGTGGGGTGAGGAGGATGAGAGGAGAGGGAGGTTGAAGAGGGTACAGGAAGAGGTGTCACCATGCAGTGGGGATGTGGTGAGGACTACAATTGTGTGGTTGTGAGAGAAAGAGAGTGATGGCAGACTTGGGTGTGGTGCAAGAATGTTGAGAGGAGAATGGGGAGGGAAAGAGGCAGATGGAGATGAGATGGAGGTAAGGTGGGTGTGAGAGGGAGGTAAAGGGGATAGCAAAGGTGGAGGGCGGATTGGGGAGGGCATAGTGTGAGACGGAGTGAGATAAGGGGTGAGAGGGAGGTGGAAGAAGAAAGGGTAGAGCATTACATGGGATGTGTCTAGGAGGAGAGCAGTAGACGATACGTTTGGATGGGGTGAAAATGTAGTGGCATGAGGGGTGGGCAGGGAGGGTAGAGGGGAAAATGTGGGTGGCAAAGTTGAGAAGGGGACGGAGGAATGCGAGGGACAGGGATGTAGGCTAGAAGGATTATTGAGGGTAAAAGCTGACATGGGAGAGGGAGGCAATGGAAAGAGGGTGGAGGGGTGAGATAGCAAGAGATAGACGGGAGGGGGAAAAGGTGAGGGGTAAGAGGTGGAGGAGGACGAGAGGTGGTAAGGGAAGCAAGGGGAGGATGTCAGATTGTGGCTTCTGATCCCACAAGGCTGAAGATGAACTCTGCTAACCCCTATGAGGTTGTGGACTTAACAAGTTTTAGTGAATGCTGCTGAGCCAACAACCCTGTAGGGAAAGAGGATGTGGATAAAACCAAAAAATGACAGGACTTTGCTTATGACTCTCTTCCTCTGTTTTCCAATCATAAGCTGTAGACCTATAAACAAAAGATATAAGATTAATAACTTAGTTTCTTATCTGCTGGTCTCCCTTCTCCTCCTGTAGATCTACTCCCTTCTTATTACCTGTCTGCCTCCTCTTAGAGCTCGAAGGCACCTCCAAATCCTCTTATTTTCTTCACTGAATGGACTGTTTGTTCTGTGCTCTGGTACTTCTCTTCATGAAGGTTTTAGCTAGAGGGATTCACTGGATGTCTCTTCTCTCTTATCTTTTGTGTTTGTGTAATCTTCGAGTTTCGTTTGACTACTAAATTCTATTCAATATTCTGTCTTCTTCAAGAATTTTCTCTTGACCTCACCTTGTTGTCCAGGTCTATTGCCTTGTTCGGATGTAATCTTCTTTTTGAAATATTGTATAACTGTTAATTGTCCTCCTTAAAACTGCTAGCTGCTCTGCTTTTCAGGATTATCAGAATTACTTGTGTCTGTTGCTGCATACTAGCTTCAATGCCTTCTCTGTGGACTTTTCCTTTTTCTTAAGGACAGCTGACACACTTTATCTCCTCCTCTACTCTACCTCCAGTTCACCGCGCTGCCATGCTCTTGTGACTCTCACCCGTTATATGCTCTTTATTCCTTCAGATGTTAAATTCCTGTTGTGCTGCGGTAAACTCCCATCGCAGCTCGTTGCCTGGATACCCTTGAAGCAGCGAAACATCACCACGTCCCTGTGCGCACAAGAGGTCCCTTCCTCTAACATCTAGGCCTCTCCGCTCAAATATTCAGAGACATGATAAGGAAAGCAGATAACAAGCCCCTGCTCCTCCGATCTTCTGAGTTACCTGCTCTCAGGGTCGGACTGGGACAAGAAATAGGCCCGGTCACACTTGCCAACCCTACCGATTTAGGCGGTAGGATACCAGTTTTTAAGCAGTCCTACCGCCTACCGATTTAGTGGCAACAAATACCGATTTATTTAAAAAAAAAAAAAAAGGTTAATTTTTTTTTGGGCTCAGCTGCATGGCCAGAAATAAACGAAAGAGGAGACATTTTAGGATGATGGGAGAAAAGAGTAAAACTTCCATCGAGGAGAGGTTGGTATTAAGGAGATATAGACGTGTTATACCACATATTTTGAGAGATCAGATAATAAGTATGTTCATGATGGACATCCGAGGATAACGGGTACAAAGCACTGGGTGCCAGAGCAATATTAGCAATGGATATTTAGATCGAAAGTGCAGTTAGAGGAGAGAGTTGGCCTGATCGAAATTCAGACAAAAGTGGCAAATGCAAAGAAACACCCTCAGCCCACTATCCATCCCAGAGCAGAGGTTAGGAATTAATATTTTAGAACTGTAGAGGAACATGAGGGAAGTTCATTATAAGCATAGTAGACCATTTACCATGGCAAGAGGCAATGATGCTACACTATTGATAAGGGAAACCAGTGATTGCATTTCCGGATGCAGCCTTCAGGAGGCAGGGTTACCCAGAAATGATCAAAAGTGACACTAGGCCACAGTTCACAGGCAAGTATTTGAAAGATTATTATGGAAGGAAATGGATCAAATGTTAAAACATTTCAGTATACCACCGACAAAGCAATGGGATGGTGGAATGGCTCAACAAACTTATTACAGAGGCCATAGAGCTAGCAGTGAGTATTGGCTTGTGAGGCCCGGCAGAGCATGATCAGTATCCTCTGGTGGGTGTGTTAATGGGCCATAATTTTTATTGATCATTGCGTGCCTGGCCAGCGTGACAGAGACACTCTACACTGCCCTGTGCACCCTGTAGTCCAGGCATTCACTGTCAGCGTGAGATGCCTGCCTTTGGCATCCCGTGACATTCTCTGGGCAGAGGCTGCTCTCTGCCTCATCGTTGTGCTGTGAGCTTCGAGCTGGCTTCTCTCACTAGAAATTCTTTGCTGGTCTCGGTCTCTGCTCAGCTGAGCTGCAAATATACAGCTGCTAGTTGCAAACCCCTGTTCTCCCAAATTTCTGCAGGTAACATTTGTGAATTATTACTTTGTGAGTCTTCAGGCAAAAATGAGGGTGGCAGATCAAAGGATAGCACTGCGAAAATGACCATGTGTAGTCAGGCTTCGGAGGCATTGAAAAAGAAAAAAAAAGCACACACTCCGCAGTACATGTGTTTCAACTCTTGTGGAACAATTGCACACAAACACACACGTTAGCCTGCTTTTCCCTATTTATGTTTTCGAGCCAACAGCCTCTCGTAACTGGCTCTCAATAATGTGATTTGGCTCCTGACCTAGAGTTGGAAAAAGGACTTGGGTTAGTGCAAGAATGCCACACACTTGTGCAGAAGCAACTTCATGAATGGAGGCGCCTGGGCGCTTGAATAGCAAGGCTTTTGGGTAGGGGGCGATGTCCGAAAGCCCAGTGTCCCGTCATCTGGGGGCAAGGGGTAGAATCATGTCAGTGCTGCCTTCCCTCCGGGGCCCAAGACAGACCCATTAGCTCCATGTCGTAGATTGAAACTTAGAAGGAAAAGCTTGACTGAAATAGCATAGCGACGCGATCTGGGGTGGCAGGTAAGGAGAAATGGGGGCGATGGAGAGTGGGCGAGGGGTGAGAGAGGTAAGAAGGGAGTCAATAGGAAGGCAATGAGCGAGTGCTTATACAAGAGAAGCCTCAAGAGAGGGGGATGAGAAGAAATCCGGATGTTAAGCAAAGCGATGGGGAAAAATGAAAGGATCAAGGAGGCTGTAGGGGGAGAGGAAACAGGCAGGTGGATGATAAAAATGCGAGGAAGGCAGGAGGTACTGAGGGAACAGGAGAAAAAACAGCAGATGAATGAGAAAGATGAAAGGAGGGCAGGAGGCACTGAGGGGACGTGAGAAAAAACAGGGGATGAGAAAGATGAAAGGAAGACATGAGATACTGAGGCAACAGGAGAAAAAACAGGCAGATGAATGAGAAAGATGAAAGGAGGGCAGGAGACACTGAGGGGACATGAGAACAACTGTTAAAAAGCCAAGCAGCGATTAAGGGAGCCCCCCCTCCCAGCAACTGCCCCATGTTGCCATTTAGCAGACTCATAACCTGACAAAATATTTATCTCTATATTACTTTATTTATTATTTATTACTATATTCAGATGGGGCTTGCCTTACAAGCTGTATTTGTGGGAGACCTTGCGGCTGTTACTTCGGTTGGGGTGAGGCAGGTTTAATTAGTAACTTTTTTGAAATATTTGATGTGTCAAGGGCATGAAAGGCATCAGGGCCTTTCAACCTTTTAGTTGAAAGTGGCCATGAGCGTGAGGGAGGCCCCCAGCAACTGCTGCATGTTGCCAGTCACCAGTTGTATAACACAGCAATATATTTTTCTCTATATTACTTTTTTTTCGGGTATACAGAAGTGTTATCACCTTGTTGTCTTTTCACACCGGATCCTCCACAGCAGGCACTTGTTCAAATAGAAGGATGTGTAGCTTTGCAGTGGGCATTTTGTGTTTCAGCTCCCTGCTGGCTGGCCATCTCGTGATTATCAGCGGGTATGTCTGAAGAGGAAAATATGTGTTTTTGGATAGGCCACACCAGGCAGTCTTTCCCTGTGATCTCTTCAAGGCCATATGTCAGTTCAAGTCATTTTCTGTGGTGACTGGAGGCCAAAGTTCATGTGACATCATTTCATGGGATATCATCATTATGCTAGTTACTATTTTTGAAACTTTAAGATTCCTACAGATTTTTTGTTACAGAATATTGGCATGTATGAAAAAGTGGCCCACCCCTCGCCTCATAAAATTGGCCCACTCCTCCCCCCATGACACTTGACCTCTGATGACATCACCGGAAGTGATGTCATTTGACCCCACCCCAAAGTGACATCCCAGGAAGTGATGAAACACGACCTTTCACACCTTGACAGAACAGGAAGTGGCATCAAATAGCAGTGTTCCTAAGTAGACTAAATTACTGTGAATCCAAGCAGACGTCCAAGGCCTAATGATAATAATAAGGATAATACGTTATTGTATAGCACTTACGCTTAAGCTCTTTTTATACAACAAATATGCATCCAATATCACCCAACCTGTGTTGGTACTCCTTTATCACCTAAGAAGGATGAAAGGCTTTTTGAAAAAGAAAAAAAAAATGTGAACAAAAAAAAACTTTTTTTTCCACGTTTTCTTTCTTCCAAACCGGCCCAGGCATGACCAGAAACGGGCCCCCACACCCCAGGTACGATTTCGGCCCGGCCGAGGGGCCAATCCGACCCTGCCTGCTCCCTCCTCTGTTTACTTAGCAAACACTAGCATTTAAGCACTTTGGAATAATCTACTGCCCAACCTACGAGTTTTCCTATATTTGCACCTTCATAAACACTAAATACAGTTCAGTAAAAGGTTAACTATAGAATGAAATACACTTAGCTTTTAGTTTCGTTTCGAGGAACTTATTCTATGGTTTCTGTCGGAAATTACTTTTTATTCTAAATTGTATCTGGAGCTCACGAATGCTATGTCCTGCTCAGTTTGTGTCTTGAACGAAATGCAGTTGAATTCCACCAAGCATTCTAAGTTGCCTCTCTAAAGCCTCCAACCAATCAGACTGAAGGAAAATTCCCTCCATTTTAGGAAGGGGTAATTTCAGTCTTCTAATGGAACTTCCATAAAGGAAACATTGTTGTCTCATAAAACACTCACGCACACTCCAATTACATTTCCCCTACTCCTAGTAGGCCAACTCCCCCCCCCCCACCGTATGCACCACTTTCCATTTCCTGGAATATTTTCCACGCAGGATAGAGGTTGAGGAGGAGGCAGGGAGTATGAGGCCAGCGGGAGGGACATGGGTTATGAGGGATTGGCAGGAGCAAAAGGATGTGGGGAAGTGGAAAGGGTGCAAATGGGAGGAGGCAGAGTGGGGTAGGAAGAAGTGAGCAGGTAGCATGGGGTGAGGTGTGGGGATAGAAACAGAGAGAGAGATGGCGGGAGACAAAGGTGTGAGTAAGGAGTAATAGTGGTTAAGGGGATGAGCTGGCTATAGGAAGAAGGGAATGTAGATCAGGAAGTGGGATAGGGTAAGGGAGAAAGTGAAGAAGGCAGCAGGAACAGATGGGGTAGAACGGGAGGGTAATGGATTACAAAATAGAGAGGATTGGGTAAGAGGGTTGAGAGGGAGTCGGGACAGTCGAAAGAGCAGAGGGGAGGTGCGCCTAGCAAAGTTGAAAGGGGAGATGGATGAGTAGAACTGGAAGTAGGGGTCAAGGTAGGAAGGCTAGACGGGGGAGATAAATGTGAGAGGGGGTGGGTACTCTGGAGGAGATGGCAGTCAGAAGGGGGAGAGCAGAACAGGGGAGACAAAAGAGGGAAATGGTAGGGAACAGAATCAGAGGGGGTACAGAGAGGTCATGGGAAGTGGGAGACAGAATGAGGAGGAAATGGAGAGAGGGGGCGGAGAGAGAGAGGGTGAGCAATAGGCAAAGATAAAAGGGAATAGAGTGATGGCATTTGGAAAGCAGGAACAGCACGGAGGGGTAAAGGGAAAATGAATGAGGGGGCTTGAGGTGTGGAATGAAAGTAGAGAGGGAAGCCGGATGGGGATGAGGTGAAAGAGGGTGGGAGGGGAATGGCGTGTATCTTGTGTAGAGGTTATGTCTAGGGGATAAGGAGGGTTAAGAGATGGGGAGCAGAGATGGTAGAATGGAGGGGAAAAAGGGTGGGGTAATGGTGTGAGGGGGTAGTTAGGGGAATGGGAAATGGAACAGAAACATGGAAGTAGGAGGGAGGTGTGAGGGAAGAGGAGACTAAGGGAGGGTAAGGCAAGGGAAAAAGGGCTAGGGTGTATAAATTAGAAGAAGGCAGTGTGAGGTGGAGAGAAGGGGCAGTTGAGGGACCGTGGGGGAAGGTAAGGTAGGGCGGGGAGGAAAGTGTGAGTGGGAGGTAGCAAGAGGAGATGGAGAGAGGTATAGTGAGGCATATAGGGAAGAGGGGTCAGAAGGGAATTGGGGTAGTTTGACAGGGGAGCAAGACTGGGTGGGAAGAGAAAGTAGAGGGGAGGAAAGCATGGGTATCGTGGGAGAGTGTTGAGAGGAGAACAGGGAGAGTATGAAGGGGATTTGGATTGGGGGATATAGGAGAGGGATGAGAGGGATGTGAAAGGGATATCAGAGTTGGAAGGTAGAGTGTGATGGAGGACAGTGTGAGATGGACTGGGGAAGGGGGTGAGGCGGAGATGAGAGAGGTAAGAAGGATGTGGGTAAGAGGGCAGCAGGAGGGGGTCGGTTTGGGGGCCAGGGGAAAGGTTAAGGGGGACCAGGGGTGGGTAGGAGCATTGTGGAAGGAGGGAGAGGATGTGAGTGGCAAGGCTGAGAAGGAAGGGGAAATGGGCGGGGTACAGGGAGGTAGGAGAGGGGAGATTTCGGGAAGAACCAACAGAGGAGATGGAGGCAATGGAAAGAAGGGGATGGGCTAGAAGTCATGGGGTGTGGGGTGGGGAGAGGGTGCAGAGGTACGAGGTAGCACAATGGAGGTGAGGAAGAGGAAAGGGAAATGGAGGCATGGGAGAGAAGAGAGGGAGAGAGGGGAGTTGGTAAGGGTGATTAGTGGGTAAGACCACGAGGGAGCTACAGAAAAGGGGGAGTCTAGAGCAGAAAGTAGGATAGGACAAGGGAGAAGGTGGCGTTGAGGGCAGGGGCAGAAGGGGAGAGGTATTTTCTGAAAGAGAAGGGGGTAAGGTTAAGATGGTTCAGGGTCACAGGGGAGAGCGAAGGGGTGTATGGCAAAACCAGTGTGAGGAGGGGAAATAAGAGAGGTACATTTTAAGTAGCGGGCAAGTTGGGGGGACTGGACAGAGGGAGGGGTGACAATGGCATTATGGGGGAGATGACACTGGGAAGGTAATGAGAAGGGTAGGAGAGCAGGTTGAGGAGGGTAACACGAGATGGGAGAATGGAAAGAGTCAGGGAGGGTAGGGTAGAAGTAGGGTGAAGATGATGAGGGGCTAGAAGAGTTGGGAGGGTACAGACAGAAGTGGGATTGGCATGAGTGGAAGCAGGGGAACACAGGGAGGGCAGGAAAGGGGTGAGTGAGAGCAGGATGGCTGACGTAGAGAGGGGTAAAGGAGCAGGAAGGGATTGGGCTAGCATTGGAATAGGGGGCACTGGGGGGAACGCGAAGCGTTTCCCTCCGGGGAAGTTTTTGGCGCTGCACACGGCCAGCGAGTGGCCGTGGGGGCAGAGTGCCTCCTGGGGTATTTAAGGGGCCAGGGAAGGTTCGGGAGGCAGGTGACGGTTGGACTTGGGCCCAGCTGGAGGGGGAGGTGGGGGAGGTCACGGGTGAGGGGGAGACAAGTGGGGGTAGGCCGCAGCGCAGAGCGGCAGCCGATGGGGCTCTCACGGCAGTGGTGGCTTGCACCCCCGCGGCGGGGAGAGGGGAGGTGTGGGAATCCAGGGGCAGGAAGATGAGGAGGGAGATAGACAGGAGGGCGTCCGGGGAAGAGATTTCGGGTGGGCAGCCATGTGGGGAGGGAATGAGGGATAGCACTAAGGAAGCAGGGAGTGCTCAAAGGGAGGGGGCTCGAGGGAATAACGGCGGTGCTGTGGATGGGGCACAGAAGGGGGTGCAAGGGCAGCGGGGAAGAGGGGGGAAATACCTGCGTAAGAGTGCGGGTGGGAGAAGGAGGGAGAGGTCCCCATCAATTGAGGTGGATAGGGTGGGGTGCGGAATGGCCCCCCCGGTTAGGAGGAGTGAGGGCGGAGGGCGCTGCTCAGCCCCCGCTGGTCAGGTGGAGGTAGAGGGTTTGGGAACGGTCCCTCCTCGGTCAGCGTACGGAGAGCCTAGAGGGTTCAGCACGGCCCCTAGCAATGAGGTCCCCAGGGCGGAGGTCGGAGCGCCTCGCCCGAGTGAAGAGGACCAGGCAGGGGTTTCCACGGCCCCGCCGAGAAGACGTCAAAGGAGTGGCGGGGTGGACACCCCGGGCTCGCAGGAAGGAGATCAACTCGTCTGGGGCACGAGCTCGCAGCCACAATGGTATGGGACGGGTGATGAAGTTGGTTTTGAGGATTATGTGGGGCAGTGGGAGGGGGAAGGTTTTAGGGAGGTGGGGGAAAAGGGGGAGGAGAGAAGATATTGGGGGTGGTATCTGGAAAGGCAGGTGCAGGTGGATCGGGGGGTAGGAGGGCGGGGGAACTGTTGGCTGGGTGAGTCTGCTGACATGTTTTGTCCCCGCAGTAGGAGCCCTCTAAGAAAAGAGATGAGGAGCATTGGTGTGGACGCCAGACCGCAGACGGCCGGTGTGGAAAGAGGTGAGCGGGAAAGGGAATGGTCTTCTGCATGGCAGAGAGGGGTCACAAGAAGGGGGACGGGAAATGAGGGGTCTGGATTGCAAGGGGTAAGGAAGGAAGTTGGTGTGCAGGCCATTGGAGCCTTGGGGGTTGAGAAGAGCATTTGCTCAGTGGAGATTCAAACAGACAAGGTGGTGGAGCCATTGGGGCTCGAGGTGCAAGGGGGAAAAGAAAAGGAGGTTGAAGGGAAAGGAAAGGAGAAAAAACTGCCATACATGGGGATAACAAAACCGTTGGGGGCGCACTTGATGGCGGCGACCAGGGAGAAGATTCAGGCGGGGGAATTTGTAGACGTTGTTAAATTGCTCCATAGGGAAGTGAGAGCTAAGGAGGGGTCTAAAGAAGAGGAGAGGGAACTGGCTGCGCGACCAAGGGTACCAGTGACCATTGAGAATTGGACGTCGGCATTCATCATTTATGCCAGTGTTTATTGTGAAAAATTTCCTGAGAGGTGTGTGGCCCTACTTAAATATATGGACGTAATTAGGAAGGCTTTCACGAGTTTCGGGGGATTTGCCTGGGTAAGGTATGATGAGGAATTCAGAGCGAGGATGGCGGAAGACAGTCAGGCGGTCTGGGGGGAGATAAATATGGATCTTTGGCTGCAATGGATGGCCCCAACGAGGCCTTTCCCGACATTACACACTGCAAGTGGGCTGCCGGTGCTCTTCCGGCCCTTTCTTGGTCGCCCCGCCCATGAAGGGGCAGGGGGAGGGGGCAGAGGGCAGTCCTCAGCAGCATGTTGGGCGTTTAATAAGGATGGCTGCACAAGGACCCTGTGTAGGTTCAGGCATGAGTGTAGCAAGTGTGGAGGAAAACACCCTCTCACTCAATGTTTCCAACACGGGTACAGGGGGAGGGGGAGAGGTTCGGGCAGAGGGGTTGTGGGGAAAAGCTTTTACGCCAATTAAAGTGGGGGTCTTGCAGAAATGGTTGCAATTCTATCCAGACAGGGAAGGGGCGAAGATTTTGAGTGAGGGGTTTAGTGAGGGTTTCAGATTGGGTTACCAGGGCCCAAGGGTGCGCCGGTGGGCTGAAAATCTGAAGTCAGCCAAAGAAAATGTTGAAGTGGTAAGGCAAAAATTGAGCAAGGAAATAGCGGCGGGAAGGATCGTAGGGCTATTTGATGACCTGCCGGGTGACTTGGTTATATCCCCACTGGGGGTGGTGCCCAAGAAAGCTCCGGGGGAGTTCAGACTGATTCATCATTTGTCATGGCCGGAGGGTATGTCAGTTAATGATTTCATTGCCCCGGGAGAATATGGGGTTGTGTATGCGAGTGTTGACCAGGCGGTTGAGCTGATAAGGAAGGATGGGCGAGGGGCCTTCATGGCCAAGTGCGATATCAAGGCGGCGTTCGGGTTATTGCCGGTACACCCGGAGGATTTTTGGTTGTTAGGTTTGCAGTTTGAGGACCGCATATACATAGACAAAGCCGTGCCAATGGGGTGCGCAATTTCCTGTGTGCTGTTTGAGCGATTCAGCTCTTTCCTACAGTGGGTTTTCTCATTTAACTCGGGTTGGGAGAGTGTGCTGTACTACTTGGATGATTTTCTGTTTATTAGCGGGGCAGATAGTGAGGGGGAATGCAAGGGAATGCTGAAGTTGTTTCAGGAGCTAATGGAGGAGTTGGGTGTGCCGTTAGCGGAAGACAAAATGGAAGGGCCTGCAGTGGTGTTGACATTTCTGGGAATTTAACTGGACTCAGTGGCTATGACCTCACGCTTGCCGCACAACAAGGTGAGCAAACTGGTGGTGTCCCTGGAAAGGGCGGTGGGGGCCAAGAAAATGACGCTGGTGGACATGCAGAGATTGGTGGGCATCTGAATTTCGCATGCAAGTGGTGGCCCCAGGGCGGACGTTTTGTGGGAACATTGCGAGGGCTATGGCGGGACCAAAGTGCCCGCATCACCGGATAAGAGTATCGGGGTCAGTGAGGGAGGACTGCAGAATTTGGCTGTGTTTTTTGAAGAAGTTCAATGGGGTGTCGATGTGGTTGCAGGGGGACCCGGTGACATGGGAAGTGCAGATATTCTCGGACGCAGCAGAAGCAGGGGGTTTCGGAGTATTTTAGGGGGGGAAATGGTGTGCGGAGAAATGGCCTGATCGGTGGTTGAAGGAGGGAAGGAGTATAGCATTCCTGGAATTTTTCCCATTACTGGTGGCATTGGAGTTGTGGGGGAAGGATTTGCAGGATCGGAAAGTGAATTTCAATGTGGACAATGAATGCGTGGTCCATGTGGTAAACAGGCAATTAGCGAGGGATCAGAGGGTGGCAAGACTCATGAGGGAGTTTGTGCTGCGTTGCATGGAATTGAATGTGGTGTTTAAGGCAACATATGTGCCAGGGAATGATAATGGCATCGCTGATGCATTATCTCATTTTCAATGTCAGAGATTCCGTGGATTGGCTCTAGATGCGGATCAGGAGGGGCAGCAGATTCCGGAGGAGCTGCGGAAGATAGGAAGATGAGAGTGCTGGCGTTGGTGGAGGGTTCATTGGCCGGGGCGTCTAGGGAGTCTTAAAGGAGGGCCTGGGAGGATTTCATTGGGGGGGAGCGCGTAGTTGGAAGGGCAGATGGGATGCGGAAGAGAGGAGGAGGGATGATGTCATGAATTTCATCCTGAGGTGCATGGACAGGGGCTGGTCAAGAGCAACTATAGCGGGGAAGTTAGCAGGAATTGTTTTTTACGGGAAATGGTTTTGGGGTTTCCAGCCGAGTGGGGGGGAAATGGCGAGTAGGATGTTGGAAGGATGGGCAAGAGAGAGTAAGAGGGACAAGGACAGGGGGTGGCCAATATCAGCGGAGTTGCTGCAAAGGTTGGTTAAGGTAGTAGGGGGAGTTTGCTGGTCGGTATGGGAGGGGGAGCTGTTTGCGACCTGTTTTACATGGTTGTTTTTCGGGGCTTTTCGGGTTTCGGAGCTGGTGGGGGGAAAAGGGGGGGTCTGGGGGTTTGCAGTGGGAGGATGTGCAAGTTACAGAATGGGGTTTGGACATCAGGATTAATAAGTCTAAAATGGATCAGAAGGGGAAGGGTTCCTGGGTTTTGTTGGGGCTGGGGAGCAAGGATTTATGCCCAGTGCGGGCAGGCAGGGTGTGGAAGGAGCGGTGTGGGGGGAAGTCAGGCTTGGTGTTTAAACATGAGGATGGGTCGCCGGTTTCAGCGGCACAAGTTTTGGGGGTATTGCGGAAGGCTCTGCGGGAGGTAGGAGAAAACGGCAAGGATTTTGGTACACATTCATTCAGGATGGGCGCAGCATCAGAGGGTAATAGGTTGGGTTTCAAGGAGGATAAGGTGAAAAGTTTGGGGCGTTGGAGCTCTGGGAGATACAAGGGGTATGTCAGGGAATTTTCACAAAGGGGAATTTTAAGGATGGGGGTATAAGTGGGCTGACAACAGCGTGGGGGTTGTATGTATTGTGTTGGTAATTTTGTAATTTCTTTTTCAGATGCTGTGCGAAAGGAGGGGGAGTTGGCGCAAATGTGGATTGTCGGCCATTCAATTGTTAAATGGGCGGGGAAGGAAGCGGAGAAAAGGGTTATGGGCAGGCAGCTGGGGTGTAGGTATAAGGATGTGGTGGTAAGATGGCAAGGGTTAGGGGGCCTGCGCTGGGACCAGTTGCTGCCTATGCTGGCGGGGATGCGGGAACGCTACGGGGCGCCGGAGGTGTTGATTATTCACGCTGGGGAGAATGACCTGGTTAGGGATACGGGGGTGGCCCTGCTAAGGAAAATGAAAAGGGATTTAGTTTGGGTGCGGGAAATGTGGCCTTGAGCAGAGGTGTTGTGGACTAAGTTGTTGCCGCGCAGAGTGTGTTCGGGGGGCGGCGAGGAGCGAGGGAGCGATAGAGAGGGCTAGAAAGGGAATTAACAAAGAAATGGTAAGGTTTTGTGCCTCTGTGGCGGTGCAGGTGATGGAGCATAAGGAAATAGTGTATGAGGGATTTATGATTTTTAGGGAGGATGGGGTGCACTTGTCGGTTTATAGGAACAACCACTATTTGGCGGACCTGTGCTCTTGGCTGGGAGATTGGTTAAAGAGTTGGAAGTAAAGGAATGTTGTTGGGGGGTGGGGCAGAAAGAACACCTCGGGGGAGGGTTTTTCTGGTGCCGGAGGCATGGCCCCTTTTGATGTGGGGGGAGGAAAGCACAATGGGGGAATGACACGGGAAAGGATGGGGTGGTGCTGTTTGCACAAGCGGGCCACCCCGGGGGAACAGGTATTGAGCCTGGAGGGGCATGGCCCCAGGGAGAAAGCGGGACGCCTGGAAAAGGGGTAAGGAGATGGTAGGGTCCAAGGGACAGGTAGGGAGGAAATGGCTTTATTTAATTATTTAATTGTTGGGGAAATGGAAAGGTGTAATTAGTTAATTGGTTGTTTAAATATTTTGTTAGTCTGTAAGGCCATGGAGCCAGGTAAGCGTTTTATTGTAAGCTTTAGCCTGTCACATTAAAGCGACCTTTTCCACTTTTAAATGAGTCTGGGTTTTTGTGCAGTAAGCCAAAATGTAACCCTGCATATAATTGTGTGTCTGATTGACGAAGACCGAAGGAGGGGGTTTGAAGGAGGGGGTGTGAACCCGTAACATGAAAAAAATGAAAATGAGAACGAAAATAAATCTGTGCTGAAATGTTCTTAATATGGTGCTGTGTAAGGTACGTCTTGTTTTACTTTGTTGTGGCTGGGGCATTCTGGTTGTCCGGTTTCAGGTATGGGGGTTTCCTACATTTGTTAGACAATGTATGTCCCAGTCCCTGTTTATTTGAATTAATCCATTTTCATCCATGTTGCCGCATTTGCTGGCTTTAGAGGGGATTGTGTGCAAAATGGAGGGCGCTGGGACCTCCTGTCGGCAGGGGAGACCTTGCTTCACCTGAGAAGAAGTTGGAGTTTACAGACAGCCAAACCCCCTACCCCTTGGGAGCAGGGATAGGGTATGGCCCTGTGAGAAGTAAGCCTGCGCTTTGGGAAAGGAAGAGGGACAAACGAGAGAGGAGGGTGTCAGGCTGGCTCTCATGCTGACCGTGGGGTCCTGTCACGTTTCATTTTCAGGCTAGTCTGGACTGAGCACACTCTTCTTTGGAGACTGGGATCGTTTTGCCGTCAATAATGAAGGACTTGTATGCTCTCTCTAGTTTATTCAGGAGTGCTTGTGAACCGATCAAGCATCATTCAGACACAATGAGTGCATGGTCATCCAGGTCTGAATAGTTTGGTAGATCATGTTTAGTGTGTTGGAGTCTGTGTTGTAGGAGCCTGATAAGGGTAGGAGGATTTGGGTATTGTCTGCATAGTTAGTGTAGGAGTCGAGGAAGTTGAAGGGAGGTTTAGTGAAAATATTGTATAATGTTGGAGAGACACGTGACCCTTGAGGGACTCTGCAGGTGACAGAGGCTTGGTGGGGGGCAAAGCAGAGGCGGAGAACACTCTCATTGTTCTGTTTGATAGGGAGGATGAGATCCAGGCTGTGGCTTCAGGGGAGAAATGTTCTGCTGTCGAAAGGTGTTGGCAGAGGTTTTTATGATCTATCAGGTCAAAGGCCGATGAAAGATCCAAAAGGAGGAAAAGGGCAAGTTTGCCCTTGTCTTGGAATTCATGTATTTGGATCTTTAAGTCTATGAGAGACGATTTGGTGTTGTGGCCAGGTCGGAGCCCAGATTGGCGCAGCCCTCGAAGGTTATTAGATTCTAGATGCTATTGTATTTGTAGATAGGCTGCTCTATCCAGGATTTTGAGTAGGAAAGGCACGTTGTGATTGAGCTGTAATTGGTAGGTGTGTCTGGGTCAAGGGTGGGCTTCTTAAGGAGCGGTAGTACCCACACATCTTTTAGGTTTGTGGCACAGTACAGAAGGTGAAAAAGGCATTGATGAATGAGGCGATCAAAGGTTCCAGCTCTTGTGCACAATCTTTGATGACTTGGGCTGGGCAAATGTCACCATGACATCTGGACCATTATAGACCTTGGATGAGTTTGCTTATTTACCATTCAGTGATTGGGTTGAAATTTGGAAGGCAGTTAGTGGTTTCAACAAGGGAAGGATGGCGGCAGGTGTGATATTTTGTGTGTTTCTTGTGAGGGTGGCCAGGGATAGTGTTGGTGAGGCAGACGGTTGTTTAATGGTGGGTACGATGAAGGAGATGACATTGTGGCTGGACCAAGGGCATGGCTCATTAGAAAGGATGTTGATGTTACAGTGAAGATCTGCCAACCAATCAAGGATGCAAACTTTGTCATTGGTATGGCTAGTAATATGTTGGGAGAAGCGAAGTGCTTTGATGGCGTTTGCTAGAGCAAGAACATTCAGGTCCAATGGCTAATTGAAGCCTAAGTTTAAGTCTCCAAGAAGCACAATTGTCGATGATGGTTTGATGTCAGTTGAGAGGAGTTGCAAGATATCCTCTTCAAAAGATAGAGTTGGGCCTGGTGGTCTATAGATTACGTGTAGAGTCAGGGTGGCATTATGGAGAAAGTCAATTTGGTTGACACCAGTTCTCCTAATTGCAATGTTTGGTTGTCGGTTTCTCTGAGGGATAAGTCTTTAGCTATAATTGCTACTCCCCCCCTTTGGAATCTAGTCTCTCCTTTCTAAGGATGATGTAGTTGCCAGGAATGGCTAGGGAGAGGGCAGGACACGCTGCTACATGCAGCCACGTTTCTGTGATGGCTAGTAGGTCAAGGTTATTGCTACATATTTGCAATATAAGGAGATGGAAAGGAGAGCACACAGTTCTCAGGAATGCAATCAATACAATACGAAATTCAGTTCCCCCCCAGCAAGCTTAGAGGAAAACAGGTCGGAGTTTTAAACACAGGCCCAAAATGCTTTGAATGTGGTTTGCAAGGAAGTGAAAAATATGCTAAAATGCTTTTAATTCCCTCTAGAGGTTCAGGGTGAGTGATAAATACTTTGAATGAGTTCAGGATCACTTTAGCAATGCTCTATGAATGGTTGTCAGGTTGCACACGAATTTTTGCAAAGGAAGGCAAGCAGCTGCAGATTTTTACACGTGAGCTAACCTTTCAATTCGCGGCAAAATGTCAAATCGCGGCAGATTTTTCCGAGTGCGCCGGGCGCGATTACAGAGGAACTACAAGGAGTAGCACTATCGTTTTGGGGTCCTAGGACAGCCTAGGATCTCAGCTTCCAGATGGAAGTTAAATTTCGTTCCTAACCCAAACGGTGCCGGAGTTATGAATGATTTAGTAAAGGTAGATTTTCGGATTTAAAACAACTCAAAATGACAAGTGACAGCGTGCAACTTTGGATTTACATATGACAGCTCGCAGCTTCAGAATGACAGGTGACAGGATCTCTAGGAGACAGTTCTACTCAAGTTAAAATAGCTTGCATTAGATTATTTTAACTAAGAGATTGGGTTCTGCACAGTTTTGGCGGATACTCGCTCCTAATTTTTAGAAGGACTGGGCCTCGTCACGATCTGGTCAGCGGGTTTTCTTCACTCGCCACGGACGGTCTCTGCACACAGCGTCTGGGTCAGCTCTACCCTGCTGGTCTGGTCTGGGTCTCTGGTTCTGATCAGGTCTGTGGGTCCGGATACAGCGGTCTCCGGTTCAGCTGGTCTCTCTCTGGATACAACACTGCTTTCTGGCAAATGGCAAGAGTTCTTGCAAAGAATTCAAACTGCTCGCCTGGCTGTGAATAGTTGCAATGATTTGAGGCCTGCTAAAGAGGGATTTAGCTTGTAGTTGACCTCTCTGCTACAAATTCTGAAGTAAAGTCTTGGTCTCTGAAGGTGGATAGATTGAAGTCTCTGTGTTGGCTCTCTGGAGGTTGATGGAGGTAAAGTATGGATTTTCCCGGCAGAGCGTCCCGCAGCAGATGGAATAGAATGTCTCTATCTGTCCTGACTGTCTGCTTTTATGTGTTTTGAAAGTGGGTGGAGAGGCTAGCTTTCTAGGCCCTACCCCTCTCCACTTGTCATTGGCCACTTCCTCCTCTTCCCCTTGATTGGGGGAATGAAATGAAGTGTCATCATGATGAGGTCTGTTTATGATACAGAGAACCCACCCCTGTCAACTTTACACACAATCTATATCTGATCCAAATACATACTTCCCCGATAGACAATTGTTTGGCATTGCATACACACATCATGCATTTACTGATGGTAGCCCCTTTTCCAATTCTGTCGTTTCTAGGAGCTTGGGTTCAAAAATGGCAACATATTTCACTTTTTGGTCGGGTTACCAATATTGGATTTGTCCCCGCATTTACACAAATGTTCGCAAAGCATGTGGGCATTAGGTGGTGGAGTGTCAGATTTTTAACATACATACATTTAGAGTAATATCCTCTTTTCCGCTAAAAACCCCCCTGAACATACCACCGGGTCCTAACACGTCTTCAAATGTGCACAGAAAAATCACAAGAATAATGATATCACTTATAAAATTTTCACAAGTCCGCTTAATGAATGATCCATCTTTTTAGATTTATGTTCTGGCCCCAAAGGGGTGTGGTTTCCCCCCAGCACAAGGTTGAATTTCTGGTGTTTCCAGTTCTGCCAAGCCAGCTTGCTCTCACAGGCAGTGCTCCTCCCCTTTCCTTCCAGGAGGAAGCCACTTTTACGACCCCCCCCAATAAAACATTTGCCTGAGTCAGGACAGGGCTTTGTTCAATTTCCTGCAGAGCCCAGGTAATTCAGTCAGAGAAGTGTCATATCCCTTTTGTTGGGAACAGCAAAAGGCAGCTAGGCCTGGGAACACAGCTGTTGTGCAAGTCTCAACTCCTGTCAGGGGTAGCTGGTGGGCAAAATTTCCTCTCTTTTTAAGCCAGGCCTCAGCTAAATGTCTCTTTGGCTGCCAGTTTTCCTGTCCAAATCAAACTTTCAATTTTTACGCATGCAGCTAGAATGCTGATTCTAAGTTTAAAACTATGACATTTAAACAATTGCAACCTATGTGACACTCAAAAGTAGGTCACTCATTTCTTTTAAACATTTAGATTTTTAGTGTCTTTCAGTCCAAATTTACTTAAACTGCTGAAATCCACAGCTCAGCCAGTTTTGCTATGAACATTATTTTAGGCTCATCCTCTTTCCAGATTTTGTATGCCCACAAGACTTTATTCTGTCAAATGTCTGCTGGTGTTCAGTGAGATTGTTGGATATTCTGCAATGTTTGAAATGGGCATTCTGAGCTTGCCTTCAGAGAAACAAAGGGTGATTTTTAAAGTGCTTTCTAGCGAACAGGCACTGCTGTTTTTCTCTTTGGCACCTCATTTCACTCATGGCTCTTCTGACCCGGCACACCCGCACCGGGGGGTGGCAAGTCAGGCGACCATTTTGGTGTGCGCACAAACTGCGTGGTTCTCCTAGATTCTGGCGCACATGTGGGCTTTTTGGCCATCTTGGATTTTCTAAGCCCACAGCACCAAATGTTGCAGCATGATAGCTCAAACGTGGGTCAGGACACCCAACAGTGGGCTCTTAGCGATCTGGCATTGATGAAGGCTCCTTTGAGCGGTCTTGGTGAGTGCTGGACTGAGGTTGCCGGGATATTGTATAGGGGGGTCCATAAGTGAGTCAGGTACATTTACTGTGGTTGTCGTACTTGGGCATCAGGCATCAGTGGAGGTGCTACAGTGGCAGGGCAATCTGGCACATTTACTTGGTCTAACAATGAAGGTGCTGCATTACTAAAGCAATCTGGCACAATTTCCTGAGCTAACATAGTATGGCAGTCAGGCATCACTCTATGAGCTGAGGTAATAAGGTAGTATGGCACACTTACGAGGTCTAACAATGAGGGTGCTGCACTACTAAAGCAATCTGGCACATTTTCATGGTCAAACAATGAGGGTGCTGCAGTACTAAAACAATCTGGCACAATTTTGTGAGTGAACATTGTATGGCAATCAGTTATTGCTGGATGTGCGGCCAATATAAAGCGATTGGGCACATTGGTAAAGACTGGTTTATTTTGCTACTTAGACTGGAGCAACTCCCCACAAGGATGGTCACAGGAAGACAAATCAAGCTGGCTGCCAATTTGCGAACATGCCGATTATGTAAAGTTCAAGATCAGCTGGAGACAGCAAAGCATCTTTTGACCGAATGCCCTGAGATGGCTAGCACTTTTATCCCTCTGCCTGATGGCTTTGTCCATTCTAGGAACTACATTAAGGACGATCTGTTCTGGAATCACTGTGTTAATACTAACAGCAAGCGCCTGCTGATTGCTCTGTATACCATCTGGCTGAGGATTGAAGGCAGACTGGATATAACATTTTAAGTAATAGTTTTCAATTGAATAATTTGTAGACAGGATTGGCTGCATAGGTAATTATGTGGTATATATTTGCTGTTTTAAAAAATTATGCTTAATGTGATTTTTATTTGCACTTTTATGCTTATAAGATATTTACATTTGTATTTTGTGTAAAGTTTATAAACTAAACTATATCACAATAAATAAATAAATAAATAAGTTGGTAAAGACTGGTGGGAGGAGTGTTCATATCTTTTAAGTGAATCCGGTACAATGTGGTTGAAAGCTGTGGGTTGCCATTGCTGAGGTCGTGGTGTACTGGGGTGCCACGACTAATGACTGCAACTCGCTGAGTAAGTCTTTGGGGTGGTGATGAGCGCAGGACATGAAAGTCAGTGTACAGCAGGCTCGTGAGCATAGGCGGTCATTTCTGCTTGGAATGTGCAGGGGTTTAAAGGCGCGAGGTTTGCAATGTCTGGTTCACACAGACAGCCTCCGGTTTCTGACGGGGCCAGTGCAGGGTAATGAATTCTGAGAACCGTTGGTGAAATCTGCACGTGAGGGGGCACCGCGCCTTTTGGGCAAGGAAGAAAGGGATTCCTAAAATGGAGCATTGCAGCGATTGTGAAGAAAACAGTTGGGCGGATATCTTCATGGGCGGGTAGTGTGCGCGACATGGATAAATTAACGTTGCGTTTACCTTGGATATGTCGCACCTTGTATGTGGGTCGGCGAGAAGGCGGCTTCCAGCGCCCTGACAGGGCCGGAGAGGGGAACTCACGGCATTATACTTTAATACAGATGCACTGCGGACCATCTGTTCGGGTGACGGTTAGTCAAGTTTCATGAAGAGAAAAAAAAATCGCACAGGCTGACGATGTTTGGTTAGTCAGCAACTGTTTGGAAGCTTCATGTTTGTTTTGTGTCTTCCTTAGATCACATATTATGAGAGAACTCTGTAAACGACAATGACGGATGGTGAGCAGCAGACTGCATTTCAGATATCATTTGTTTGAACTGGTGGCAGCTTAATTACAACTGTATATTTATATTTATAATCTGTTCTTTCAGCTCTGGTCTAAGAGAGGAAACAGGTAGTAATCAGGCTCGGACTGGCCTACAGGGCAAAAGGGCAATGCTAGTGTGGGCCAGTTTTTTTGGTCAGTATGATGTTACTTCACCATGCGGCTAGTAGTTTTGACCAGCATTACTGAATGTATTTTCTTTAAAATGCACAATTTGACTCATATTTTATCAAACATATTCTCCTTGTGTACTAGTCAAAGGTCTGTCACAAAAGGAATGAATTGCCATTTGCAACTGTGGGCCATTTTTTTTATTAATGCCTGGGGCACTTGTATGCTCCAGTCCAACCCTGGTAGTAATCTTTGGAATTATTATTATTTTGGTAGGCTCCGCAAGTGCAGTGTGTGGTTTCTGGATTGTAGTTGCCGTACTCCCTGCACACTCCACGTTTTATACATAGCTGTGTTTTATGGTCTGGACTTGTTCCGCTAGTAACTGCGTAGGCCTAGCAATTTCCCTGCTGAGCCGCTTTGTTGTGACCGTTATCAACACAAACCTGCGTGGCAGCCTTGAAAGGGCTCGATTATTCCGGCTTTTAAGGCATCTCTGCTGTGTCGTGTTGCGCAGTCATTCATGGGAGTCGCCTGAGAAACCTCACAGGATCGTTTTTTTTTTTTTTTTCCTTCGCAAAGGGCTTTATATTTCCACAGGAGTATATCATTTTCCTCAGTTCAATTTAGGGTTTGTACTTCCGCTGAGTGGAGGGCCCCTTGATTTATGTGGAAGTAGAGACCCAGAGAGTCATGGGTTTAATCAGGCTCTATATCTTTCGCGCCATACAGGCTTTACTTGTATATCGTGACGGTGTATCTACTTTGTGACCATCCGGGTGCTTTAGGGTGAAAAACGCGTTCTGGTCCAACGCTCTCCTACTTCTCTAAAGTAGGAAACGTTATCCTGCGAGCTAAAAGGCAGATCCCTGTTGAGAGTGAAAGGACATGGTATGTACAATTAGCCTAACTGAATTAGGTGTCCTTTTCGGTTGTGTCTGAGGGTGTTTGTGGGTATTTCTTTGTGTGAATGAAATGTGTCTGTGTGGTAGACTGCAGCTACCATCAGGTCAGAGGTTAGGCTCATTGTAAGCTCAGAGAAGAAAAAAAAACAGTCTGTACGCCCGTATTAGTACATTGCATGGTTAATCAGCTTTTAATGTAAAGCCAAGGTATTTAAGGCTGTGCACTTGGGTTTTATTCATGGCACTGTTTAACCACGTTTAATGTGCGACCAAGGTATCTAGTTTGTGACCTGGTGGGTTTACATTGCACGTTTATATTAGCTTTTAAGGTCAAGCCAAGTTAGGTGCACCTTTTAATGGGTTTTATATAGTGCGCTGTGTTTCACCAGTTTGTTTATGGTAGCAACCTTATTTATTTATATGTCTATAAGAATGTATGTCCACTCGGGTTTCTGGGCCATTTCTTGTATAGTTGGACAGTGAGTCTTCTTGTCCTGTGATGTAATGTTCAACCCCAGCCAGGGTATATTGTTATGGTTATGCTGTCACAGTAATTATTTAATATTTATCATATTAAAGTCTGCCCTGAGCCAGGGATGAATCCATTATTTGTGTACACTGCACTTATTCTCACGTAAGAAAACCCAGAGTAGCTTGGGTGTTACTATATTCCTCCCCGTTTCCCTGAACGAGCGCATGTGCGTGGTATGGTGTGGGCCCATCTCTCCTGAATTCCTACAGGTGGCTACCACACCATTCACTAACACCACATTCAGTGGTCATCTAGCACCATCCAAGGGCAATTACACCTTACAGATAGGATTGGAGCAATCAGCGAGAAGGAAAAAGTCAAAATTCAGAATGGGAGAGTTTAGAAATGGTTGAAATTGAGACTCGAATATTGAACTTTGGATTAGAAAGAAGATTGGGAAATAGCTTTAAGTTGGGGGATTGGGAGGCTTCAGTGGGGACAGGGTAAGGGTCCAAGGAGGGGTTTGAGTTGGTATTCACTTTGGTATTTAGTTTAGTTCAGTTCAGTTCCATTAGGTTCATTTGGTTTATATACTTACCTTCTTCCCCGTGTCTCACCCCACCCTCGACCCCCAGGCCTCTTCATTTCATTGGTACGGGTCACCTCTATGCAGCTTGCTCCAGCAGTGATTCGCCCTGACCAAGGTCCAGGTCTCCAATGCTGCAGCTCCCTGGTGACCAGACTTTTATATCAGGGACTTGTCACAATGGGGATCTTGTCACATGTCATCATGACATTGCAGCACTATGGGTGATACCATGTGCGCCGTGACTGATGGGGGGGAGGGGGAATATAGGAGGTTCTACCATTTACAAATCTATTTAACGTAAACATGACCATGTTGGAACCTGATCAGAAGACTGCCTGCTTAATGTGTCATTGTAAGTATTCTTGCTTCTTTCCCCTCTACTGTAGTAGAGGTCTTTCATGTGCAAGCTCTAAAGTCTTCATGTCCTCTAAAGCTTGTGACATCACAGAGGTGTAACAGTGACATCATCAGTGTTATACTCTTAAGTTCCTTCCTGCCTGATACTGCTGAACAGTAATGGAGCAATTTAAGTATATTTCAAATAATGTACCATGAGGAGTCAGGAATGAAACACAACTTAGCCATGATTTTGGTTAAAGACTTTTATTGAAAATAAAAGGGGTTGGGAAAATACTTTTCTGACCCTGCTCTATGAGTAATTTCCCTACCTGATCCAAAAGCTAACAAAACTGTTCCGTATTCTGACCCTCAAACTATAAACTCAATTCCAAGGTGAAGATGGAATTGTCTTTAACCTTGGGAGGTTTAGAAACATGTTCACAAAGAAAGAATAAATGGCTCCAACACAACATTTCTTCAAGGATAAAGGTCCTTGCTCTAGAGGGTGGTTCCCTCCCCCTGAATTCCTCTTTACTGTCTGGTGTTTCACAAATAACAGTTGCTTCTGCCTTTCTTGGTCAACAGCAACACTGACACACAAAACTGCCTGGCTTTGTACGTTTGTCTCTTTCAGGACACCTGGTTTACTTTTCTGCCAGGCTATTGCGCCTGCTCTCCTGGTTAAAGCAATCCCTTTCCTAATTCTGATATTTCTTCTCAAGGCTTCTTTCGATCTTGTACATTTCTTGTAACTGCCTGGTATACTCTTCTGCCAGGGCTTCTTGTATCCACACACTTGTAATTGCCTGTTATGCACTCCTACCATGACTTCCTGTATTCACACACTTGCAATTGCCTTGTATACTCTCCTGCCAGGGCTTCTTGTATTCACATACTTTTAATTGCCTGGTATACTCTCCTGTCAGGGCTCCTTGTATTCACACATGTGTAATTGCCTGGCGCACTCTGCAGGCCAGAACTTCTGTTCATACGGGGTCTCCGTCCTCTCCCACAGTTGCACATATACTTTGTTTGATAATGTATCTTCTTGATATATTATCCTGTTCGAGTTTCCCATATACTTGAACTTAATTCATTCGTATATTTCTAAGAGTTTTGCTCGTAGTTCAATTCCCCCTTTTACAATAGGTCCTTTCACTTTCTCTCTCTCGTTTGCTTTATTTACAATTGCTTGCATTCGGCGGGCCGGTGATACACCCCAGTGCCACCACTGTCTCACAGTGGATTCACTGCTCTTGTTGGCATTCCTGGATTCTTCCGCCATCAGCCAATGAAGGTTTCCCGTCTGCTTCCTTCTCGCGACCGCTTAGTCATGGTTTTCTCGCCTCTTGTGGCTTCCACTGGACATATCTGCTTTGCTCTATGCTCCAGCAAGTGAAGCGCTGCTCTCTGTAACCTGCAAACGGTCAGTAGTTTTTTGGCTCCTGGCGTTCCTGCAGTGTGTCCTTCTCGTGCAGCAGCTTCTTTCTCCTTGGTCAGTGAACCGCCTGGCTCCACCATGACGGTCTCAGCCTTTCATTCTCTCATTCAATGTGGAGAGGCGCAGCTCTCTCCTGCTAGCAGCAGACCTCTTTAAATTTCCTGTGAACAGAAATATGCGAGCACCAACTACATCGCTCGCTAGGCTTGTGGCTGCCTTTGTTCTGCACTGCTTGATCCCCCTTCCTCGTCCCAGTCTTTTGGTAATTCTGGGAAAGGAAGTACATTTTTGACAATTGGCTCAAAAACCTTGGATAAACATTCTCAATTGTTTTCAATGGCAAGTCAGTCTATTGTTTTCAATTGCAAGAAGGTGGAACTGGAGAAGGTGGTTTCATAAATTTTACAAGGTAGTCCGAAGGTGAAAGGTTGGCCTATAGTTATGAGGGAAAGGTTTTCCCTATTCTTCATAGGAGGATGAATGGGGTTATATGTTATTTTACTGGCCACAATGACAGAGTGGTAAATTTCATCGCAGAAAGAAATACTGAAAAACATTAATTTCTTTTTTTTTATTTGGGGTGTCCCCTCCAAGCCCCCATGTTTTTTACCCTTATAACGCCACCCCAACCACATCCAGACCCATTTTAACCCCTTTATCCCACTAACCTTTATTTATTTAATTAATGTTTGCAGTGTTTTTCGGTATTATGTTCTACTCTGAAATGTACCACTCTGTAATATTTTCGATATATTGACTTCATACCGATGAACAGATGTATGACAATAGGCCATGAGGGTATTATATATGGGACAGTTATTTCCAAGGGAAAATGGGGGATACCATGTCTCGCCCGGTGAAGTCATGACATTTCCAAGTAAGTTGTCCCCCCCCATGTGATCCTCCATCATAAAGCCGCCCCAGGGTCAGGATCAGGTAGCGGCTGCCGTCCCCTGGCCACATGGGAGGAGGTAATCGCCGGGAAATCAGTGATGACTCCATCAGATTCATCACACTACTGTTGTCTCAGACATCGTTTCAAATGAATGCCTCTACAGTCATTGTCCTATCTTCTCTCATTACAGTGCAGAGGATCCGCCTCCATAAAACTAGTTTCTCCCCTGGGGAGGTAGAAGGGCTGTTTTTTTTCCCAATGGTACTGTACATTTTCTTCCTGCTTGTTGAATACTCCTCTCCTGCCCAAGCTTCATATTTGAAACTTGCCAAAAGTTGTGGGGTCGAAGGAATAAAAAGAAGAATCTTGCAAATATTTGCGCCAGGTGGGTAATATTCTCGGTGGCATTTTGAAAATATTCTGTCAGGGGGTTTGCTCCCTAATCTTTGATAATCAGGAACACCACTCTGTTTCAGGAAACCCCACACCTTTATGTATAAAGTGAAAGAATAAAAGTGAACCAGGCACATGAAGGCCGGAATTCAGTTTCTTTCCTGTTCATTTCTTTTACCTGTACAATGTTTTGGGCAGAGTTATAATAAAAACAATTCCTAAAGCCCTCATTCACCAGATAGGTCTCTTGGCACAAGTATGCTGGTAAAACTAAAGGGAGGATGGGTTAATATCTGGATTTCGCCTTCGGTCCCTTATCAGGGACCTGGAGGCCAATTCGAAGCAATGTTTTGAGGCCGCTTTGTATCTTCTGAATACACCACAATGTGGACAAGCTTCTTTTTGGGTGAAAACTCATCCGTTCCTTTCCCAGCAAGGATGACGGCTGAAGAGATTTGTGCTGACAAACTTAATGGCCGCTCCCGTCTCACTTTATTACACTCTATTTCCTAAGTCTTTACACTTCAAAAATCCCTTTATGGCAGTAAGCCAGAAAAGGTGACAGAGGCACTCAATGTTCTCCTCCTGCTTCTAAGTGGATGCCTTAATTGCTCACTTGTTTTTAGTTAGGCCCATCTTATTCTCTCATGGCACAGATTCAAATTCCCTGGTCACACTGTTTTCCCTGTTTCAGGTCAATGGTTGTGATGTGGGGATCCTCTCCTCAGGGTCGGTTAAAGATGTGGGACCAATTTTAAAATGTGTTTATTTGTCAAATGTATGGAGGGCACCCTCACAGTCAATGGGTAATTAGGCACTGCGCAGGATCTAAAAATAAAATTATAGTTTGAAGAATGAGATCAAAGATGAAACAAAGTGAAGGAAAAACAAAATGAAAGGAAGAAATCAGGCAGTAAACAATTTACATACATATTATTAACACATGCTTCAGAAAAGGCAAACCCATTGGAATCAAACCATAGATGTCAGTTCTCAAATGAAGGGAAAGCAATACAGAAACGGTGAGTTTTAAAACGCCTGTGGAGGCCTACATCGACAGGGATCGACAGCCAGGGAGCTCAGGCTACCAGATTAGGGTATTTGCCATGGCTAAAACAATGGACGCTAAAACAATAAATAACCATTCTAAATATGGATTTTCTATGAATTTATCTCAGAGTGATCCAGGGTTAATGAGCTAGATACATTTTCTGTGTATGTAAAAGTGCTTTGGAAGTGTTGTATGTTAGTTTAAACTGAAATGTAAAAGAAAGTTGTGTCAAGTACAAAGAGGCTGAAATGGATGTGATGTTTGGAATTCTTTGGATCTGCCAGCAGGGATAGAGAAACTGTATTAGCCTCCATGACCACCATCTAGCACTTTCCCCAAATATTCAAGGACTGTAGTTAAATTAGTGATTTAACCCTGTCTTCGAATATGTTGCAAGTGCTGGTTGGCACTATATTAACAAAACTGTTCCCTAGGAGAAACCCATACAATCAATTCTTCAGTGCCTATGATCAACCTTTTTCTTGACACCATATCAAGTTAACTTTGACACAAACATTCAACACTGTAGTCATGGTTTTTAAACTAGTCAGAAAGGCCTCTTGGAAAGCAAACAGGCGCTACGAGGGAGCACGCATCGAAGAGACACCCATCCACAAATATCTAGGTATAAACTTGGATAATAAATTACTGGGCCTCGAGCATTTTGAACATGCAAGATCATCTACATTGTCTACCTTGGGTCGTATTCTAGCTTTTGCCCGTCAAGGAGGGGGATACTCTGTAGCTAGTATCCTGCAACTGTATCAATCGAAGATCTGCTCAGTCATTGTGTATGGATCGGTTATATTGTTATTGTTATTGTTATTTTGCACTTAAATAGCGCCTTATATACCATTGGTATGGTCTGAAGGCGCTGGTAGGTTGAACGCCCTTGGGAACCGAAGTTCAGATCAGTAGAGAGAGTAGGGAGAGTCAAAAGGTGCGTGTGTGCACCGGATATGTGTGCAGCTCGTGCGGTACACATGTAATAGCTGATTCTTATTGGTAGGTGTGGTGGTTGAGAGATCAGGAGAATGTGTTCGTTCTGGCAGGATTTATCCGGAACGGATGTGGCTGCGTTAGGCCTGAGGAAAACGCCTGGCTGGGGGTGTGAGACCAGCAGTGTTTACATAGAATGATGTGGAGTAAGCGGTGGATGTTCGTATGGGAACAGTTATACCGAATGGTGTCATAGTATCTCTGTGTTCTAGTTGAGTGGTGATGTAAAGGAGAGAGTAAGCGTGGGGTGTGGTAAGAATGGTTATATGCTCTTTCAATGTGCAAACTTCTAAAATCACTTTCCCAGAGAGGCTACCGGGCGAACTTCTAAGTACAATTTTCCATACAGAGGCTATTGGGAACATTTCTAAATTCAGTTTATCAGCGAGGCTATTAGGCGCACTTCTAAGTGTAACATTCGCGGAGGCTATTGGGTACACTTCTAAATGCAAATTTTCACAGAGCGTCTACTGGGCTGCATTTCTAAGTTCAATTTTCCAGAGAGGCTATTGGGCAAACTTCTACTTGAGACTTTCCAGGGTGTTTATTGGATGCACTTCTATAATCAATTTTCACAGATGCTATTGGTAGCACTTCTAAATGCAGCTTTCACAGCGTGGCTAATGGGCACACTTCTAAATGCCGCTTTCACAGAGGATATTGGGCCCATATCTAAATTCAATTTTCCACAGAGAGGCTACTGGGCGCACTATTAACTTCATTTTCCTGCAAGGCTATTGGGGATACTTCTGAATTCAGTTTTCCAGCGAGGCTGTTAGGAACTTTTCTAAATTCAATTTACCAGAGAGGCTATTGGGCACACCTCTAGATGTAACTCTCATTGCGGCTAATGGGTACACCTCTAAATTCACAGAGGGGTTGTTGGGCACACTTCTGAAAGCAACTTTCACAGAGTGGTTATTGGGAACACTACTAAATTCACAGCGAGGTTATTGGGCACACTTCTAATGGAGCATTCCAGAGTGTCTATTGGGTACATTTCTAAATGCAGCTTTCCAGAGTGTCTATTGGGCACACTACTGAATGCAATTTTCACAGAGTGGCTATTGGGCTCACTTCTAAATGCATCTTTCACAGAGGATCTTGGGCACACATCTAAATTCAATTTACCAGAGAGGCTATTGGGCACATTTCTGAGCTTGACGGAGAGGCTGTAGGGCACACTTTCTAAATGCAACTTTCACATGCTAACTTTCACAATTCCATCTAAGAGTGGACATGCTAACTTTTGCAATTCCGTCTAGGAGTGGGCATGCTAACTTTCCCAATTCCGTCTAGGAGTGGGCATGCTAACTTTCACAGTTCTAGAGTGGACATGCTAACTTTCATAGTTCCGTCTAGGAGTGGACATGCTAACTTTCACAATTCCGTCTAGGAGTGGACATGCTAACTTTCACAGTTCTAGAGTGGACATGCTAACTTTCACAAATTCCGTCTAGGAGTGGACATGCTAACTTTCACAGTTCTAGAGTGGACATGCTAACTTTCACAGTTCCGTCTAGGAGTGGACATGCTAACTTTCGCAATTCCGTCTAGGAGTGGACATGCTATGGGCCATGAGCCACCTTGAAAAGGTGTGCAAACTCGAGCGGATCCTTCTCAAGAAATTACTGCGGCACTTACCTGGACAACTTTTGAAAGGGTCTATATGGAATACAACATCCTGCCCATTACAGAGAGAATACAGTCCCGCTGTCTTACAACATACTGGAAATTAGCTGGAGCACCTAAGAACATGCTGCAGGCATCCATCCAGGATCTGGGAAGCTCTGGAGTCTGCTCAGTGTCTAAGAGCAGAATTTCCCTGATTAAGGCCACTGCTTCTCTATGGCTCCCTAGGATCCCCGCAGCTACAGCTGAGTTGGATAACTCATCCTTTAAATTACTGGTGAGGCAAGCGTTTTCTGACTTCAGCAATGACCAGCTAACTGTAAACTTGGCAACTTCTGAAGAGGGGCAGTCTTTGTTCAGTACTCGGAGTTAAGAAAATCTACTCCTAAATACGTGAAAAGTTTTATTTTAAGAATATGCTGATTAAGGTTAAACTACATGCTGTCAAAACATGGGACATGGAGGGGAAATGGCTGGTCGGATGAGAGAAGAGAGGGCATGCCGCCTTTGTGGGGAAGACCATCCTGAAATGGCAAAACACCCCCTGACGCTATGCGAATCTCTGAACCCATTGCGACTCCAGGCTCTACTCTCTGCAGGCCCATCAGTTAGTACAACGGCAGAGGAGCTGTGGGCCTGGTACCCAAGTGGCAACCATGAAGCATGTGTCATATATCTGACCATTATTGTGGAGGAAAATTCAGGAGCTCATACATGCTTTGACTTAGCTGCAGCATGTTGACAATAACTATCTCTCCCATTATTCTGACTGGAAACGGTGTGGGTTTTCCCAAGTTTCATCATTCTATTATTTTCCTCTACAAGGTTCTATTTTGGACTGTGTGACTTAAAAGCATGAAGGGAACTGTTGCAAATGTTTTAAATACACATGTGAAAAGTTTGTATCAACTGTAGCGCATTAAATAAAAAATAAAAAAAGATGCATTTTCAAATAAAACTTCTTATATCTAAAAATGTATCACTCTTTAGTTTTTCCGAAAAGAGGAAATAAAATACATGTAGCTACAATGCAACTCCTAGTCATACATAATGTAAACACTTTTAGCGTTCACACCTTAATCCATATTAAAAAAGTTCATTTTCAAAGACTGATCAAAAAGTCAAAGGCCCTCATTACGACCCTGGCGGAAAGTAACTGACCTGACCGCCATAGCGTAAATAGCGTTTCCGCCATTGCACGACAGAGTAAAGTGCGGCTAATTCTGACCCATCGGGCACGAGCACTACGCCATGGCGGAAGTGCAAAGTCCGTGATGGCGGAAATGTCCCCAAAACGCCCCTCACCGCCGTCGTACGGCGCCCTAGGTGCAATTCCGCCACCCATCATAGCGGTCACCGTAATGAGCGGTAATTGCAAAATACGGTGACCGTAAATATACGGAAACGGAAGCAAAAACATGGGGCCGGAACGGGAAACAGCACGCCGTACACCTATAAAAGCAGAATCCCAACACAACCATTAAAAATCCTACCCTGAGACACATCCCAACCCGTTAGCCACCCTAGTGCAAACAATCAAAATGGGAAAAGTTGCGAAAAAAGCGTGCGACCGCAAGCGGCAGGTCCACTTCTCCCATGAGGAACTCACCGTGCTCACAGAGACCCTCCAGGAGAATGCTGCCGTCGTCTTCTTGACGCAAATGACCAGGACGGCACTTGCGAACAAGAAGGCCACATGGGCCCTGGTGGCACAGCGGGTAAGTGCGGTGGGGAACGCACCCCGCAACCCACAGCAATGCAGAAAGCGATGGGACGACTTGCGGATACGCGTACGGAGCATACTATCAGCCAACCGTAACATTGCCACAGCTACCGGGGGAGGATCGGAATCACCCATCAAGTTGACCCCCTGGGAAGAAATCTGTGCCTCCACCATTGGAATGGAGAGTATAGAGGGAGTCGGAGGGATGGAGAAAGGAGTGCAGACATCCGAAGAATCAGGTAGGTGGGCCAAATAAAACAATGCTAAATCCACAATGTCCAATCATGTGAAGTACCATGTGTCCACATAGTGCAACAGAAACACATGTCCAGGAGAACGTCCACATACATTGGCCTGATAGCGCACTTTAAAAGTCACATTAAATACATAAATAATTAAAAATCCTAAAAACACCCTCTACACGTGCAGCATGCACACCCTAACTGCAGGCTGCAAAACAACTGCATCCTCAATCCACACAAAAATGAAACCACCGCCAAGGCCCTGACCCAAATCACCCTCAGGTACCACCCCAATGCATGTGATACATTGCCATTCCAATTTCCACAGACCCATAAATAACGCTCGCCCTCCTTTACTTCACCACAGGGTCCGATTCAAACGACGAGCTTCAGAACACCCCTACCAGCACACCTGCAAAGAGGGCCAAGACCAACGGGCAAAGACCCTCCACCTCAGCTGCACGGATCAAGACACGGCAGCAGCACAAATCAAGTGGCAGCACACAGGAGGGGACTTCAACAGGCACCCCAGCAGCCAGCATGCCCACAACAGCAGCACCACAGGTCCCCCCAATGGATGCCACAGAAGGCACTGCTTCTGGTGGCAGCAGCACCATAGGTGACACTGCATTAATGGCAGCATGCTCCGACACAGAAAACGGTGCTGTCGATGTAGGATCCATCCATGACCTGTCTCAATCCCCCTGTTTGTTTCATCCCGTACACCATGAGGATACCACGCAGGGGCACCCACAAGACGACGACTGGCCATCCCCCACAAGCCCTGTGGCAAGGCAACATGAGGTGATCAGCCCCTCTGTGACACCACCGCAAATGGGCATGGCCCAGCAGAGGCAACAGTCCCTCGACCAGGTGATCGTGCAACAGCAGCAACTGGCCACGCTCCTCAAGGAGCATGCTGGTGAATGTGGGGGTACTAAGGCAGCCATAGAAACATCTACTGAGACACTTAGGGCAGAAATGGAGAGAAGTACAGAGACACTAAGGGCACAAATGGAGAGAAGCACCAAGAGCCTGAGGGTACAAATGGAGAGAAGCACCGAGAGCCTGAGGGGGGAACTGCATGCGACGTCCAAAGACGTATGTGCTGAACTTGCCGCTGTGCGCCGTGTGCTCAATGAGCTATCACAAACCCTTAGGGACATGCATGGACGTGAGCAGGCAGAGACATCATCCGTTGCAAGTTCCGTCCAGGGCAGCCCCCAACGTAGATCTGGGAGGAACCTGCGCTCCACAGGCAGGGGTGCCCCTGATAACCGGAGAGGGGGCTTGCAATAGCGTCTGCCCACTGACAATGAGCATCTTTGGACACTGGTGTTCGGGGGGGAGGTAGGAGGGTGGAGGGGGTGTGTTGGGCTTTCTTGGGTGGCGGGTCGATGGGGTGTGTAACATAATTTCACATATGCTATAAACATTTCACAATCATCCAATGAGATGTGTGGACATTGATCTTTGTGTACGAGGCCTTTATAGGCGTACAGTCCATATTGTGCATGTTCCAGACACACACAGTGCCACAAGTCCTGTGTCCATGTATCAGCCACCAGGCGTGAGTGCTAGAAGCATGAATCTATGATATTCTGACGAATTTCATGGGCCTCCTGTGCCTTGCGGACTCCTTGAGGTGCTGCCACATCCCCACCCTCATCATGACCATCTTCAGGTGCTTGCAGTTCTGCGTCAGGGGGCATGGGCACATTTCTACGTACGCACATGTTGTGTAGCATGACACATGCCATGACCATCTTTGCAACCTTCTCATGGCGGTACAGGAGTGCCCCGCCAGACCTGCTGAGGCAGCGGAAACGAGCCTTCAGTAGGCCGAATGCCTGTTCTATGACTACACGGGTACGTGAGTGGGCATGGTTGTAGTCCTCCTCATGCTGGTTCTGTGGGTTCCGGAGTGGTGTAAGGAGCCATCTCTTCAGTGGATACCCGGCATCACCTGTATGTGGACAATAAAGGATGTTTGTGGAATGACATTGCTACGTACGCACCCCCCCCCCTTCCTGCCAGGTCATTGCCGCATCACATACCCCACATTATCATTCATGAAATGAGACTCACCGAGTAGCCAGGATCTGTTCCCTGCGTGTCGCTCCATGTAGCGTGGTATTGTAGAGTTCCTCAAGACCATAGAATCATGGGTTGATCCAGGAAATCGGGCACAACAATGTGTAATGATCCTGTTGGAGTCACACACCATTTGTACATTAAGAGAATGATATTGTTTTCGGTTGCGGTACTGGACCTCCATGGCATGTGGGACAACCAATTCCACATGGGTGCAGTCGATGGCACCAATGCAACCCGGTATGCCGGCAAGTGCATGGAATCCCACTTTTGTGTTTGTAATCTCATGCTCCGAGCGTGGTAAAGAGATGTAGTCGTCTGCGTGCTTCAGGAGGGCATCGAGCACTTGCAATAGTGTCCGTGACAACAGTGGCTGTGAAATGCCATGCAACTGTCCGACTGTGTGCTGGTAGGTGCCTGTGGCCAGGAAGTGGAGTACAGACACCACCTTCAGTAGGGGTGGGATGGCGGTTGGGGTATCTATCATGCTGACAAGGTCAGCGTGTGTCATGTCCACAATGGCGGTTATGGTGTCCCGGTCCAAACGGTAGAGGGTGTGGATCTGCTCATCAGTGAGGTTGAACGGATGAGCTCGGAGGCGTGGGATTGCGGGCTGCCTGCGTGGTGGTAGTGGCTGTGCTGGTGGGCCTTGCTGGCCCTGTCTTGCCCTCCTCCTGCGTCTCCTCTGTGCGGCCGGTTGTTGTAGTAGTTGGTGTTCGTCTTCTTCTTGAAGTTGGAATACTTGCAGTGCTATCAGGTCCCCCAGGGCCAACATCGCTAGTCCTGCCGGTAGCATTTTGGAGTGGGTGTGGTTGTGGGAGGGGGTTGGGTGTGCAATTTATGTGTTTTCAGGCTGTATAGCCTCCACCTGTGGTGATTCATTCCACCTGTGCAAGCTGCAATCCCCTTTGGGCGAGCACGTCCCGCACACAACGCTGCAATTTGACGCATGGCATCTTGCTATTACAATCATGTATTTAATCCCGATGGCAGTGAAATATTGGTTTATATGTTCATTCTGCTATGGTCCCATTGTTTCACATACTACCTTTGCAGTCGCGAACAAACTTGTGAAGGGTCAGTGGAATGTAGTACTCGATTAACGGTGGACCCTCATGCAGCACTGTACCGAGGTTCACCGACGGGCGGGGCGTCCCATTTGTGAGTGAAGCCAGTTGCCATTTTCACACACTGCCGCACTACATGGATGAATTTGTGATTTCAAGCGGTCACAGATGCCTTTTCGACGTGATGTTGCAAATGAGGAATTCGAAGGACAGCGCTTTCGGTTTTCAGCTAGCGGCGAGGAGACGCCCACAGGTCTGACTGCAAATATAACGTTCTATTGTTTAATGTCCTTCGGACAGGGGCCATGGCGAGAATGCAATGATTGATATGAATAGTATGGGATGCGCAAAAGCGTAGTGGACGATAAGGCAGGACGTTCCCAAATACATGTTACTTCACAACACTGGAATTCCGGGCTGGAGCACAGTGGATTTTGCAGACTGCATTACGCACAGACTCAATGGAAATTTCACATGTTATGTGAGTAAATAATCAGGCATTTTCATACCGGGATGAGGGAATGATGTATGGATGCATGGACAGATGATTTAATTGAGAGTTTGCCATGTACATGGCTTTTTGGAATCTATCCACTTCCCCTGCGCTATGTGATGCAGAGCTGCCATAGTGGGACCATCGTCTATCTGCCCTCGTTGAACCCTCCCTGTCTCGACGCGCCTTCAAACACTTGTGTCTATGCACGTTACTAATCCCATCTAATGGATTCTGTTTTAACAGACGCATGCACACGAAGACTCGTTTGTAATAGTGTTTTCACCTCGATTAATATAGTTATGATTCGCAAGTGATTTTTGGGTGGGAATAATCCTTTTGAGTGGCCTAGCATGCATATGGCTGTGGATTTAGTGTGATCATTGAAGTGAGTAATTCAAATGAGGTTCTGATGCCCATACTATTCTTTTTCATTTCATTTGGGTGACAGGTATCTCCTCCCCTTTTGCCGCTGCCATCTGTATGCCACTCCTGCAGATGGCTTTTACTCCCGACACCTGCTGCTTCGAGTTAATCAGTGGAGCACCATTACGATCTTATGGGACGATCGCCAATGGGCCACATGCCCTTACGCAGTACTAGTGGCTAGGAGCAACATATCGACCTTTCAGCTGGACTAGTGCCTACCTAATGGGACGGCCCTGCGGTTCTAGGCGCTTCCATGTTGCCTTTTTGAACGTGAATGTAGCCCCTGTGTACCATGAAGGAACAGGGCGTCACACAAGAAGAAGCTGGTCATTTATTGCGGATGCAGCCCACAATAATGAAATATATTTTGGAGTTCATGACCTAATAGCTGTATGGGCTTGGTGATTTTGTTGTGCATTAAATTTTTATTCTGATATTGACCGTGTAGCGTTATTCTTTGCAGGTAATGTAGCATATTCCTATTTGTGGAGCGATGTATTGTGAGAAGATCTGCATTGGGTTCCGGCTTCTGAGTATAGTTGCGTGGTACTGTACTGGCCGCGTTTGCCTACGAAGCCCAGTGAGGTCAGGGATAGGGGCTGCCATTATGACTGTTTTGATGTTGTCATGCTCAGGGGCGGGGGATTAGCTTTTGTGTAACAGATGCCGGTCAGCCAGGTGGATTGGTGGAATGATGTGATTATCAGAATATGGCTGGTCACAGGTGCCTGTGTTTGCGTGCGTTTCTTGGAGGGAGACTGAGGTCATGTCCATTGGAATAGCTTCTGTATTCGTGCCATCTGTGCCCTGCAACTCCCATTGGCCCCTCTTGAGATGAGCCTGGCTGCTCAGTCACTCTGCCAACTTGTGTGGTACATGCTTATGCTGATGGTTGGTTTGTTTACTGGCAAGAGTACAGGGCTGGTGCAGTCTCCCTCAGGATACTGCTTTGAATGTTGCCTTACACTGGTGTCAAGCGATGGGGGCCTGTTGTTGTTTTGTCTCATATTTCAGTTCATATTGCTGTACTTGAACCTTCACATGCCTGTGCTGCATCAGTACGGCAATGGTGACATGCCAAATATGGATGGCCACTCACAAGGCACTTGGAGCCCCTACATTCATTTGTTCGTTGGCATGCATGGGTGACTTGTACATTTCACTGGTTGCATTGTGTGACTTCATTGCACCTACGAGGAGTTGTGCAATGTGGGCAGGGAGTGTTGTACAGGCACTCAGTAGGGCCATTTACAGTTGGTTCGCGATGCCGTAATTCTCACCATGGCGGAATGGTACTTTCCGTCATGCTTGATGGCGTTAGGTAAATGTCCGCTAGGGTCAGAATTCGCGTACCGTTGCGCCATGGTGGTAATTACGGTTTTGCATGGCGCGCGTGCGCGTACTTGGTGCAGTTAGCGTTGGCGTTCACTACGGTGTCGCTAATGGCATCGTACTTTACGGTGACGGGTCATAATCGCACCGAGCGCTATTCGATGGCGGTATTGCATTTCCGCCATCGTTTTTCGATTTCCGCCAGGGTCGTAATGAGGGCCAGGGTAATTCATAGAAATTCGCACAAAAATGGCGCACGCGGCTGGCGCACAGTGTCCACGTGCGATACACTGCGCCAGCCGCGTGCGAAAAAATCCTTTTCATCGGAACAGCGTATTCATGGATTTTAGCCTCCGAAACCAGCTGTGGCGCAGAGTGGCACAGCGACCCTGCAGCAGCGCCAGTTACGCCCCCAAGAACGCCCTCGCGCAAGGAAAAGCCTTCAAAATCCCCAAATCATCGCAAAGGGCTGCGCTAACCCTGGACCAGTTCACAGGGCTGCCAAACAGCAAACGCCAAGCGGGGAACGTGTATTTCAGTGGTTCGCGGGAAGTTCCACACGCGATTGTCCTGGGTACGTGTACATCAGGGGTGCGTGGGAAGTAACACACGCGATTCCATCAGGGCACGTGTATTCCAGGGGTGCGCGGGAAGTATCACACGCAAACACAGCAGGGTATGTGTATTCCAGGGGTGCGCGGGAAGTATCACACGCAAAAGCAGCAGGGTACGTGTATTTCAGGGGTGCGCGGGAAGTATCACACGCAAAAGCAGCAGGGTACGTGTATTTCAGGGGGGTGCAGAAAGTATCACACGCGATTCCATCAGGGTACGTGTATTCCAGGGGTGCGCAGGAAGTATCACACGCAAAAACAGCAGGGTACGTGTATTCCAGGGGTGCGCGGGAAGTATCACACGCAAAAGCAGCAGGGTATGTGTATTTCAGGGGTGCGCGGGAAGTATCACACGCAAAAGCAGCAGGGTACGTGTATTTCAGGGGTGCGCGGGAAGTATCACACGCAAAAGCAGCAGGGTATGTGTATTTCAGGGGTGCGCAGGAAGTATCACACGCAATTCCATCAGGGTACGTGTATTACAGGGGTGCGCGGGAAGCACCACACGTGAATTGCACGTGTGGGTCCTCCCAGGTGTTCCCTCTACACCCTCCACGGCCCCTGCAGGTGGCCCACACCACAGGGGCCTACCCTGCACATGTCCCGCTGGCACCCCCATCCACCATGGCCATGCCCCCCAGCCAACCCACATGTCTACCATCACCCCCACCCCCCAGCAGTGCAGGGGCAGTCTCCACCAGGCCCCCACTCATGTCCCCTATCACCCCCACCCCCCAGCAGTGCAGGGGCAGCCTCCACCAGGCCCCCACTCATGTCTCCCATCACCCCCAACCCCCAGCAGTGCAGGGGCACCCTCCACCAGGCACCCACTCATGTCTACCATCACCACCACCCCCCCAGCATCCAGGGGCACCCTCCACCAGGCCCCCACTCATGTCCCCTATCACCCCCACCCCCCAGCAGTGCAGGGGCAGCCTCCACCAGGCCCCCACTCATGTCTCCCACCACCCCCACCCCCCAGCAGTGCAGGGGCAGCCTCCACCAGGCCCCCACACATGTCCCCCTGCACCCCCACCCCCCAGCAGGGCAGGGGCACCCTCCACCAGGCCCCCACACATGTCCCCCTGCACCCCCACCCCCCAGCAGTGCAGGGGCAGCCTCCACCAGGCCCCCACTCATGTCTCCCACCACCCCCAGCCACCAGGGGCACCCTCCACCAGGCCCCCACTCATGTCTCCCATCACCCCCACCCCCCAGCAGTGCAGGGGCAGCCTCCACCAGGCCCCCACTCATGTCTACCACCACCCCCACCCCCCAGCCACCAGGGGCACCCTCTACAAGGCCCCCACTCATGTCTACCAACACCCCCACCCCCCAGCATCCAGGGGCACCCTCCACCAGGCCCCCACACATGTCCCCCTGCACCACCACCCCCCAGCAGTGCAGGGCAGCCTCCACCAGGCCCCCACACATGTTCCCCTGCACCCCCACCCCCCAGCAGTGTAGGGGCAGCCTTCACCAGGCCCCCACACATGTCCCCCTGCACCCCCACCCGCCAGCAGTGCAGGGGCACCCTCCACCAGGCCCCCACACATGTCCCCCTGCACCCCCAACCCCCAGCAGTGCAGGGGCAGCCTCCACCAGGCCCCCACTCATGTCTCCCACCACCCCCACCCCCCAGCCACCAGGGGCACCCTCCAACAGGCCCCCACTCATGTCTCCCATCACCCCACCCCCCAGCAGTGCAGGGGCAGTCTCCACCAGGCCCCCACTCATGTCCCCTATCACCCCCACCCCCCAGCAGTGCAGGGGCAGCCTCCACCAGGCCCCCACTCATGTCTCCCATCACCCCAACCCCCAGCAGTGCAGGGGCACCCTCCACCAGGCACCCACTCATGTCTACCATCACCACCACCCCCCAGCAGTGCAGGGGCAGCCTCCACCAGGCCCCCACTCATGTCCCCTATCACCCCCACCCCCCAGCAGTGCAGGGGCAGCCTCCACCAGGCCCCCACTCATGTCTCCCACCACCCCCACCCCCCAGTAGTGCAGGGGCAGCCTCCACCAGGCCCCCACTCATGTCTACCACCACCCCCAACCACCAGCGGCACCCTCCACCAGGCCCCCACTCATGTCTACCAACACCCCCACCCCCCAGCATCCAGGGGCACCCTCCACCAGGCCCCCACACATGTCCCCCTGCACCCCCACCCCCCAGCAGTGCAGGGGCAGCCTCCACCAGGCCCCCACACATGTCCCCCTGCACCCCCACCCCCCAGCAGTGCAGGGGCAGCCTCCACCAGGCCCCCACACATGTCCCCCTGCACCCCCACCCCCCAGCAGTGCAGGGGCACCCTCCACCAGGCCCCCACACATGTCCCCCTGCACCCCCACCCCCCAGCAGTGCAGGGGCAGCCTCCACCAGGCCCCCACTCATGTCTCCCACCACCCCCACCCCCCAGCCACCAGGGGCACCCTCCACCAGGCCCCCACTCATGTCTACCATCACCCCCACCCCCCAGCAGTGCAGGGTCAGCCTCCACCAGGCCCCCACTCATGTCCCCCAGCCAACATGTCACCACAATCTAGATCCCCGGCCCTTATGGTCAGCCTCCAAATGCCAAACACCCACCCGAGTATTGCATCCACCCACTTAGAAATGGCAAAAACATGATAGAACCCCAATTGCAAGTTTGGAAACGAACACATGTCCCTCACATACACCCAATGTGTGTCAGTGAATGTCAAAATCCATATCATGATATGCATGAAACCAATGAGATGATACTACACATTGAAGTTTGAAGAAAAAATATGTATTAAACGCAACATAAATTGAATCAGAAATAAACAAACAATAATGGAAATTTAAAAATAAAAAAAACAGCAGGTACGTGAAATAATGCAAAACCACAAATCATAATGCAAACGAAAGGTGTCCAAAGTCACAGTCCACAAAAGTAAATCCAATGGAAAATTAAAATCGAAAACCATTGCTCCATGGGGAAATCATAAAAAAAAAATGAAAATCCAAAAGTCAACTATATACAGATAAACAATCCAGGGTCCATGATCCTAACCGAAGAAATGAAACCGATCTAATAACACTACCTAAAAAAAAAAGAAATATATACAAAAATGTGTCCCATTGTCCAAAAGGTCCAAAAAAAATGCTAAACCAAAGGAAACCTAACACTAACTACAGAACTATTTACAAGGGCAGCGGGCTAGTCCGACGGCTCACTTCGGGATGTTCCGGGCCAGGGCATCATCGAACTCCTGCTCAATGTCCCGGAGGCGCTCCTCCTCCATGGCCCCGAGGGTCCTCAGGGCCGTCCACATGTTCCCCCCAAACTCCCTGCGGATTGCCTCGAGGCACTCGGCCCGCCTCGGGGCCCTCCGCATGGAGTTCTCCGCCCTGACCATCGTGAGCCATGCCTCTTCCGCCCGCTGCCGCTCCGCATCTATGGCGTGGCCCAACCGCTGCCACACGGAAGACACTTCCCGTCCTGGGTCCTCCTGCCCTCCGGCCGATGCCTGCCCCTCCGATGTCGAAGGCCCCGAGCCATCATGGCTTCCACCACGTTGCTGCTGCTGCTGCACCTCTGCCCGTGCACTGCCTCCTGCTGCCTGCACATCCTCCGCTGGCTGGGGTGCAGTCGTTGATGTGGCCACCCCTGCTGGACGTCCGACTCCCGACGGTGGCAGGGATGCCTCCTCCACCAGCCTGGCTGCACCGTCAGAGGCAGCTCCACCGGGCACCCAGGTGACTGATTGGTGGGAAGATGGCACAGAGGACGACTGGCGCATAGGGGGTTCACTTGAGGAGGGGGTCGTAGCAAGCCCCATCAAACGGAGGAATCCGGCCTGGGGGACCTGTCCCAGTAGGCCGACGCAGTCAACGAGCCATTCGAGATGACGTGCAGTCTCCTCATGAAAAGACTGCAGGTCACCTCGCATGGCCCTTTGACGCAACGCCACACCAGTCAGGACAGGCTCAACCCGGACCCGGATAGCCACGTCCGCAGGCAGAGGAAGGCCAGTTGTCGTGAGTTCATCCCCTGCCTGAAAACGGGTCTGGACGTAGGCATCCCTGCTGTTGCAAGAAGATGCAGTGACAGGATCAGGGACAGGATTGCACACAGGCACCTCCGCGGCGACTTGTGCTGCCTCCTGTCCCTGGTCCTGCACTACACCACTAGCACCAGTGGAATCCCCACCTCCAGACCCCATCTCTGTTGCTTGCACGGCCTCCTCCTCCACCAAACCCCCCAACAACCTGGATGACTCCGTGCCATCTTCCCCCTTTGGGCCCTGTGGGGTCCCAGCTGCCCCTTCTGCTGCTGAGGAGTCCAACTCCGACCTCCGCCTCTTGGACCTCCCCCAGGCACCTGCGGCCTGGGACGCGGCACCGGACTCCTCGCTCCCCGACGAGATCACAACCTGGGAGGGGAGCCGGGCCTTGCGTCTCCGGCTGGCGGTGCGATCCCCGCCGCTGTGCTCCACAGCACCTTCTCCGCCCTCTTCATCAGTTGACACTGCAGACAGGGAGGAATAAAACACAGGCATCAGGGCACTGTACAATGGACACATACACACATGACATTTGCACATGAGTGGCATTGGCAAACCTCAGACATGGCATCACAATCGGCAACACACATGTCATTTCAACTTGCACACATGAGCCATACCACAGCCACATCGCAACTGCCAGCACCATCCATACACATACAACAGCATGAGCAGGCAAAGGTGAGCCAGACATCACATGCAACACAGGGAGTGCACTACACATGCACGCACACCACCACACTTGCATGCATGTGTACACCTCAACCAACTGTTGCAGTGTTCCGATGGGCATCCATGTCACATCTGCCAATCAGGCTTCCACATCCCGCTGTCACATGCATCCATGTTGCATCACTGTTGCACCCTTGTCAAATACACACACATGCACATGTACACAGTGCTGATACATGCAGCTGAAAACAACATACATGCGTGACATCACAAACATGCCCACTTACATACACATTCATCCAAACATGTGTGCCCACACAACTGCATTTGGCATGCAAGCCTACACACACAAGCACCATCCATGTCTCACACATGACAGCGCTCGCATGTGTTAGCCTCATGGTCCTGTACACACCCACCCATACTCGGCCCCATACAAACAGATGTGCAACCGGCACACTACTGGCACATCACCACACGCACAGCTTACAATCATGATGCATGTACATTTACCACTCGACTCCAGACGGGTCTGCCTCTCAAGGACCTGGACGTGGAGCGCTGGGGATATGCGTTCCAGGACCCTCATCTGATCTTCCGACAAGTGGCCCAGCGCCCCTTAGCATCCGCTGCCTTCAAGAGGCACCGGGCCTTGCTGAGGGTCCTGGTCCTGAAGTCCTCCCAGCGCTTCTTGACATGTTGAAAGTCGCGGACTGCCACCCCCTCCGCGTTGATGGCAGTCACGATGTCCGTCCAAATCCGAGTCCGTACTTCCTTGTCGGCGCGCACCCTTCCGTAGAGGGCATCATACTGCCCCAGGACTTGCTCCACCAGGACACCAACTTCCCTGGCACTGAAGCTGGTGCCCCTCTGCCTCTCTGGCCGGGGGTTGTCAGTGGTGCCAGATGTTGCAGTGCCCGACATGACAACCCCAGAGGCAGGAGTGGGTGGGCAACTGGGTCCTGGGGCTGGGCTGTGGAGCGATGGAATCCCAGTCCGGAGTCTTCGGTTCCAGCAGGGGTGATCACAGCAACAGCACCCCTGGTTGATGTGCAGGCAGCAAATGGCAGGGCACATGGGCAGCAGGCAGTCAGGCAGCAGCAGATGGCAGGTGGGAGCGTGCTCGGGGCTCTGGGGGCAGTAATTCGTCCTTCTGGGCAGGAGCGTGGTCTTCCATGTGCTTACGCGTGGCCCGCTTGATACGGAGTGATTTTGCACGTGAAAATCCTGCACGTCTGCGTGTAAATCGAGGAAAGGCCCTTAGCGCGTATGCACATTAGCACGCATATGCGATTTCATTGGACCAAAGGCCCTTAGCGCGTAAGCGCATCTGTGACGTGACGCGCACGGGTGTTTCCCTCATTACACGTGATGACAGAGCACACGTGGATTTCCACCAATCGCGTGTGAAACTTCCTGCGCACCCCAGAAATACACGTACTCAGGCCAATCGCGTGTACACTCACTTCCCTCCGATTACACACGATGACACTCGGACGTGCAGTTTTACCACGTGTGCTCTGTCATCACATGTAATGATGGAAACACCCGCGCGCATCACGTCACAGACGCGCTTACACCATTTTTCTTTATGATTTCCCCATGGAGCAATGGTTTTCGATTTTAATTTTCCATTGGATTTACTTTTGTGGACTGTGACTTTGGACACCTTTCGCTTGCATTATGATTTGTGGTTTTGCATTATTTCACGTACCTGCTGTTTTTTTTTTTTTAATTTCCATTATTGTTTGTTTATTTTTTATTCAATTTATGTTGCGTTTAATACATATTTTTTCTTCAAACTTCAATGTGTAGTATCATCTCATTGGTTTCATGCATATCATGATATGGGTTTTGACATTCACTGACACCCATTGGGTGTATGTGAGGGACATGTGTTCATTTCCAAACTTGCAATTGGGGTTCTATCATGTTTTTGCCATTTCTAAGTGGGTGGATGCAATACTCGGGTGGGTGTTTGGCATTTGGAGGCTGACCATAAGGGCCAGAGATCTAGATTGTGGTGACATGTTGGCTGGGGGACATGAGTGGGGGCCTGGTGGAGGCTGCCCCTGGTGGCTGGGGGGTGGGGGTGGTGGTAGACATGAGTGGGGGCCTGGTGGAGGCTGCCCCTGGATGCTGGGGGGTGGGGGTGGTGGGAGACATTAGGGGTGGCCTGGTGGAGGCTGCCCCTGGATGCTGGGGTGTGGGGGTGATAGGGGACATGAGTGGGGGCCTGGTGGAGGCTGCCCCTGCACTGCTGGGGGCTGGGGGTGCAGGGGGACATGTGTGGGGGCCTGGTGGAGGGTGCCCCTGGATGCTGGGGGGTGGGGGTGCTGGGAGACATGTTTTGTGATCAGTAGTGCAAGGTGACATGTGGGTTGGCTGGGGGGCATGGCCATGGTGGATGGGTTGCCTGTGGGACATGAGCAGGGGTACAGGGTAGTCCCCTGTGGTGTGGGCTGCCTGCAGGGGCCGTGGAGGGTGTAGAGGGAACACCTGGGAGGACCCACACGGCCAAATCACGTGTAGCATTCCCCGGCACCACCTAAATACACGTACCCTGCTGAAATCGCGCGTGAATCTTCCGCGCACCTCGGAATACACGTACCCAGGCCAATCGCGTGTGGAACTTCCCGCGCACCCGAAGTACACCTACCCAGGCCAATCGCGTGTGGAACTTCCCGCGCATCCCGAAGTACACGTACCCAGGCCAATTGCGTGTGGAACTTTCCGCGCACCCCTAAGTACACGTACCCAGGCCAATCGCGTGTGGAACTTCCCGCGCACCCCGAAACACACGTACCCAGGCTAATCGCGTGTGGAAGTTCCCGCGCACCCCGTAGTACACGTACCCAGGCTAATCGAGTGTGTGACTTCCCGTGCACCCCAAAGTACACGTACCCAGGCCAATCGCGTGTGGGACTTCCCACGCACCCCGAAGTACACGTACCCAGGCCAAACGCGTGTGGAACTTCCGGCGCATCCCGAAGTACACGTACCCAGGCCAATCGCGTGTGGAACTTCCCGCGCACCCCGAAGTACACGCACCCAGGCCAATCGCGTGTGGGACTTCCCGCGCACCCAGAAGTACACGTACCCAGGCTAATCGCGTGTGGGACTTCCCGCGCACCCCGAAGTACACATACCCAGGCCAATCGCGTGTGGGACTTCCCGCGCACCCAGGTACACACGCACACGCTATTTTTCACACAGCGGGTGTCCGTGTTTGTCGGTACCCCTTTGCACCTTATTTGTCCTAGAGGGCCACTGTATGGACCATTCATCATGGCTGTATATGGGTGCTTTTTGTTAGCGCACATTTTGGCGCACATTTTTTTCAGGCGCAGGGACGCTACCGCCTGCTTTCTTGTGGCGTACTTGTTTGGCCCTGTGCGCGTCTTTGACTGTGCGCTGGTTTGCCCTATTTGATTCCATGAATACGGGTTGTAGGCAAGCGTGTGAAAAGAGAGAGAGAGAGAGAGAGAGAGAGAGAGAGAGAGAGAGAGAGAGAGAGAGAGAAAAAATATATATGTGGGAGACTGTATGTGTCAGTGTTGTAATGGTGTGCACATTGATAATGGGTATTGGCATAGTTGACCTAATGCCAACTTACTTGACCTACTCTCATTTGACCCATCTTTTTGGCCTAATTCTTTAGGTGAAATGGTACACTTTAATTAGAAAATAGTTCTAGGGTGGGGTAAGGTAATACGTTGAGGTGGGGGGATGTCTGGGGGGGCACAGGGGTTCTCCCCACATTAGGGGGAGTTGCAGGGGGTCTCCCTCTACAGTAGGTAAAAAACAATTAGATCAAAAAAATTAGGTCAAGTATCTCAGGTCAAACAACCCATATCCTGATAATGTGGGCACGCACATGCACTCACATTATGCATTCACGTCATTAGTGTATATATGTGTGAATGAATGTTCGAGTTAAATGGAATGATCTCATTTAACTCAAGAATTCATATACACGCGTGCAATGATTGAGTGTTCGTGTGTGTTGGTTGCATGCGTGTGAGGACTGTGATCAATGACGAGTGAACAGAATCTCTTCACTTATCAGAGTGAGTGCCTAGGGATGGCAAGAACAGAACACTCACAATTATATGGCTGGGATAATGGGCAAAGACAACATGAGTGTTATGTGTTGGGTGGGTGGTTTTATTGGTACTGTTTACATTTTCTTACTGTGTAATGGCATTTTTTGACTGGTCGTCAAGGGTAAAGCCAACATGATGAGCATTCTTACGTGTTGGCCTCCACTGAAGCAGCCTGCGCAAGTTACTATGCTGCAGCATGACATTTTTTACTGGCAAAGCCAACAGGAATATGTTCTTACGTGGGGATTCTGGCAGACCCAGCATGGGCATTTATGACCACAGCCAGCAAGAGAATGTTATGAATACTGGCTAATATTGTGGGCAAAGTTATCATGAATGTGCAATTGAAAATGCTCCTCTGCACTGTTGGTGACTTGGTATGTATGGGATTTCTTTAATGTAACCCCTAAAACAAGTTGAAAACTGTATGGCTTTTTACCCAATTTCTCATTGAAAGTACTCTATAATGCACCCTTTTAACACATTATTTAAATTTTTTCTCAGGGGAGAACCCCTGTACCCCTCTCACCCTGCCAGTCCGCCTTCGTTGATTCGGGCTCTCTCACTACACTCAGTCGCTCCTGCATATTAATGGTAAACATTGTAGTGATACACGAAATTGCAACCTTGCCAATCAGGGCTTTAGATGACGGCATTAGCCGCTGAAAGCCAATAGTGTATTCAAAGTATGTGCTAAAAATGCTGACAGTAGTCTGTTGTAGCACTTCCATTATGCAGTAGTGAGCTACAAGGAATATGCAGGCCTAGTATGAGTGATAGGTCACATTATGCATTGTTGATAGACAGGCAGAGAGAGGGCCCTAGCTCTGTAGCTAATAGGTATTTTTGGAGTGTTTGGAACATTATGGCACCTATATAGCGCTTAGATAGCCAGTCTTAAGCGCTATAAACACTAAGCTATGAGTGCATGCCTTTTAGAGCTTGCCGATGGGGTTAATACATCCCTGCTTCCCTTAGAATATTCAGCCTCACTAATGGTAGCCCTGGCCCCAAGCTAATCTTCCTTTTCTCTGGGAAGGCACTGATAAGACATTCCTGAGCTTTCGCAGATGGGAGCCAGGGTGGGGCTCAGACGGAGCAGTGGAAATTAACAGAGTTGGGTTTTTTCCATGAGCCAGCCTATATTTTGCACAGGGAAAGTTCTGGAACTGTGCGTCATGGACGGGCAGCACGAGATTATAAAATATCCATGCTCCCATGACTCGGGGGGAGATCGTCCTGTGGACTTGATTCGTGCAGAAACAAGTGCCCGGAATTGGCTCTGACGGCGTCCTGCAGCACTGTTTCTCTGAGCGGGGCTTGTTTACAGCTAGCTTATGAGAGCCCAGGGTCTCCCAGTGCTGATTAAAGGGACGTAAGACTGTGTTTCTCTATGCTTCTCTATATTTCTCTATGTTTATCTAAGTTCCATGTTTCACTATATTTTGCATTTCTCTAAGTTTTATGCTTTGTAATATTCTCTAACTTGAATCCCACATGTATATGAAATTCACTGCTTAGAATAAATATGCTAAAACGTATTTGAAGGTGTTATTTGTCACTAGCATGAGATCACTGCTCAGCACAATAGAACCTGTATTTTGGGCTGAATTGGGTATTTTTTGCTCTCAAAGGGCTGGCCCCGAGGAAGATTTTGCCCAGATCACGACATTTGGTGGCAGCTTTGTGGGATTTGTGAAGAGCAGTGCCGTGCTGTGACATGACAAATTGTGTGAGAGAACACAGTGTAGAGTGGGGAGCAGGCTGTCGCATTTCCTTGGTGGTCTCACTGCAGCTCTGAGACTTCAAAAGGCAGCTATGTTGTGTCGGCTTGCCGTGGCCGATAGCTTGTGTGGTTAAGACTCCCTTCAGTAAATCAGTCGTGACTGACTTATTGCTTGGGAATGGAGCCAAAGGGAGTACAAGGCGATAAACAAGCGGGAAATGGCTTTGTTTAAAGCGCTCCGATGAATGGTCAAGAAAGATGTATGCTCAATTAGAAAAGAATTTTATCATGCGGTTTCCCTAGTTTAAAGTTGTAATTTGAAATGCAAAGTGAGACGGAGTTCTCATCTCTATTCTGTCATGAGGGCAGGGAAAAATAATTGCAAGGATTTGACATGCAAATTGGGAATAGTAATTTAACCATTGACTCAGCCCCAGTATGCTAGCGAGTGGGGGTTGTAATGTTCGGAGGCGAAGGTTCGCTTTTTTGATGTATGCTTTTGAAGTGTTGACATTCCTGAAAAATAACGTGGGGAATGAGCCGTGCTTAGGAGAAAGAGTAACATCTGTGCTGAGAGCCTAAAGGGTTTGTTTTTCTTTTGGCAACTGTAAATTCCATGTGCTAGTGGAACACACTAAAATGGTTATATTGCATTTTAAGCTGTGCCATGCTTATAATGGGTGAGAGACTCACTTAAAAAAGAAAGTGAGTGATGTTATTTGGATTTTCGATTTTTGTGTATTGATTTGAAATTGCAGAATCAGTTTGCAATGGTTTGGGGGGAGAAAAAACAATTTTTCTAAATTGCCTCTAAATTGCCCCTGGAGTATTTTTGACTGTTCCCACGCTATGCCATGGATTTGTACTGTTGCCTTATAAGTGATGTATGATTTGGAAATAGTGACCTGTTGACTGTGGTACATGGTGAAAAATGTTGTTGACACATTTAACAGCCCACAAGCAATACAGAGTGTGGGTTGTTCTTGCAGGAAAAAACCGTGCAGGGAGCTGCACTAAACATGGCATTTTTATTTTTTAAATGCACTGAAATAAGTGGTTATATTCTGGCAATGGTACAACAGAATGAAAAATCTGTGTGTGATAAGATAGCACAAAGATTTAATGGGTTGCGAGTTCTCTTGAAAAATCGCACATTGCATTGGATTGCGCTTGTGAAGCAAAACTACAAAACTACGAGGAAGAAGAAAAAAAAAACTTATGCTTTTAAATGAGACATTAATCAGTTTAAAACAGGCTAAAGACGCTTTGACATTTTGCAAAATTACATGGAGTAGAATCTGATGACAAGAAAAGTGCCTCTTTTGAAAATAAGAGTCTTGCTGTGTGTGCAGAGCTTGTGCCTTGAAGCTGTCTTGGGCGAGGTGCGCGAAAGGAAGGCAGACAAAAGCAGAATACTGCACTCCTGTGAAATGGTGCTTCAGATATGAGGGCTTTTCTGAGTTGCTGGACAAAAACAGTGCAAGAGAGTTAATCTGGATGAACTGTCTGAAACGAGTGCCTTTCCATTGAAGCCGCCACAGTGTAAGAGTTATAGAGCAAAGAGATAAGCTTGCTGCGTGCTCATGGCGCTGCCAGGTGCACACGAAAGATAAACAATGACATTCCTGCATTCCTTCCCCTGTGAGAGACCGTCAGTGAGCAGAAAACTGAGGAAGGGGGTGCAAAGGCAGAAAAGAGACTTTCTAACGGCATGCAATAACAGAACTGATCAGAAGTAAAGAATTTGCCCAGTAACACTGGTAGGAAAACAAAGGCTGCATGCAGGATGGCAGACGGGCACATCACATCTGAACATTTGGGGAACCTGTGCATCTGTGAATGGGCTAAGAAAAGACAGCTGCCCATTCCAACAGACATTACTGTGCAAACCGCATTCCCATGCACCATGTGATGTGATGTGAAATGAAACGCTATTGCTGTGCAAGCTGCATTCCCATGCACCATGTGATGTGAACTGAAGTAAAGCGCTGTGCACTGGAGAAGAAACCTCTAGGCGCTTTGAGAAGAGAGAATACACAGCTGGCAAACTGCAAGCTACATTGCCAGGGATGGAGTAACTGACAAAGACATTATGGCATTCCAGATGGAAGCAAAACTGACAAAAAGCGCTTAGCCGTTTTGCAAGAGACAACATGCAGAGCAGGGCTTTGGAGTACAACATGAACACTGCACATTAGCCATGATCCAGAAGCCTCACGGCTTAGTGCAAGAATGAATGATTTGTTGAAGCAACAAAAGAAACCGACTTAGACTATTGCGCTCAAAGGGGTGGTCCAAGAAACAGCAAACACCCTTTGAGAAAATGACAAGTGGAGAACCAGAGGCTTGAAAGACACTAGCTGTATGGAGAAAAAATAAACAAAGCTGCTTGTACAACTGCAGGCGGTATTGGACTGAAAGACTTTACCTTTGAAAAATGGAGTGATGCCAGCAGGGCAAACTAAATCAAGATCATGAGACACTGGAAGCAAGTTGGCGCCTGGCATTTCTGATCGCTTTGGTGAAAAAGAAAAGCATTGTGCGACCTGGGTACTTATTATATGGCTTTTGTAAAAATCACAGATCAGTCTGAGGTACCATTGACCAACTATGATCGCATTGCACAAATGAGTTTGTGATTAGGCAGTTACACCCCGTATGGGTGAGTGCAAATAAGCCCCTAGAAAGATGCAGAAGGGTGATAAATAATTGCAGTAGCAATGATAAAGTGTGTAGTTACCTGGTGAGACTTCTGAAGATGGGGGTGGTGTTCAGGGAAGGGGTGGATAACGCTATTATTGATGAATAATGACATTGTACTTTTAATGGCATCCTAACATTTCTGTTTGTATTTTGCCTAGGCAAAAAAGCAAGACAATAGCGTGTCCTTATTGGCGTAAATGTGTGCAGTATGTGGGTGACACTGATCTCAGAAAATATGCGAGTTACTGCGAGATGCGAGTCAACTTTAAACGTGTCCTGCACCGCACTCCATGCTGCTATTTGTTCTGCAACCTGCGAAAGGTGTCCAACAGAGTAATAACTTTTGCTGAACTGGCACGGTGCAGACTTGGCTAATTATCAAATATTTGATGCTACACATTCAAATGATTCAGTTGCTGGAAATAACTTAATTGACATGTCTTGCCTTTCTTGTTTAAAGGACTATGGACAATGAGTTGTGGACTGTGACATCATGCACCACAAACAGCTGTGTGACACAGCAATTGAATGCTAACACATTGAAAAATGGTTTTTAAATGCACTTTTTGAGATGAATCTGAAAAAACGAAATGGTTTTACTCTTCCAACTGAATTGCTTTAACCAGAGATGTTTTGCTTTTTGAAAAAAAAAAACTTCTACGTTGCACGTAGGCAGGAAAATGATTTATGAATTGTTGGGGCAGCAGAATCATGCAAGTAGGAGCGTAATTTATTTTGAGATAAGATGAGTGCGCACATCAAAGTCACCTGTGCGTAGGTTAAGATTCTTAATTGAAGTAATGCTGCCAAGTGTGTGAGCTCTAATTTGAGATGGTAACCTTTGAAACACTGGATACTTTTGCAGCCAGCTTAAGGCAGGTAAATGAAACCATGACTGACTTGATGTTTGATTTTATGACACATAGTGTGACACGGTTTTTTGTTAAACCAACCAGTTTCATGTTTTTGTGGGGACAGCTGTCTCCAGCACACTAATGCAAAGAGTCACCTTTTGATTGTAGACATTTGGAATAATTCTTTGGAAAAGCGCTACAAATGAGTATCCACATGGAATTGCTAGCGTACTGGCCTGGCACATTGTCAGACATCTTTTGTCACTGACTCATATGACTGGTGTCTATGAAGTCATAGGCCCAAATGTTTCAGTGAATGGATACAACGATTTGTTTAAATTTGTTTAATGTGATGTTTTTCTGACCAAGAACTGCAGCGAGTGTTCTCGCCAAGATTTTATGGACTATAACTTGACTAAATGCATTTTACACAGCTGTGTGACACAGCAATTGAATGCTAACACATTGAAAAATGGTTTTTAAATGCACTTTTTGAGATGAATCTGAAAAAACGAAATGGTTTTACTCTTCCAACTGAATTGCTTTAACCAGAGATGTTTTGCTTTTTGAAAAAAAAAAACTTCTACGTTGCACGTAGGCAGGAAAATGATTTATGAATTGTTGGGGCAGCAGAATCATGCAAGTAGGAGCGTAATTTATTTTGAGATAAGATGAGTGCGCACATCAAAGTCACCTGTGCGTAGGTTAAGATTCTTAATTGAAGTAATGCTGCCAAGTGTGTGAGCTCTAATTTGAGATGGTAACCTTTGAAACACTGGATACTTTTACAGCCAGCTTAAGGCAGGTAAATGAAACCATGACTGACTTGATGTTTGATTTTATGACACATAGTGTGACACGGTTTTTTGTTAAACCAACCAGTTTCATGTTTTTGTGGGGACAGCTGTCTCCAGCACACTAATGCAAAGAGTCACCTTTTGATTGTAGACATTTGGAATAATTCTTTGGAAAAGCGCTACAAATGAGTATCCACATGGAATTGCTAGCGTACTGGCCTGGCACATTGTCAGACATCTTTTGTCACTGACTCATATGACTGGTGTCTATGAAGTCATAGGCCCAAATGTTTCAGTGAATGGATACAACGATTTGTTTAAATTTGTTTAATGTGATGTTTTTCTGACCAAGAACTGCAGCGAGTGTTCTCGCCAAGATTTTATGGACTATAACTTGACTAAATGCATTTTACACAATGGTGTGATGAAACAGCCACTGCCGGAGGGTAGTATGGTGTTTGTGGCTAAAACTAATATTGTATATGGTAGATATCCCACTTGAAGAAGGGTATTCTCCAAGTCACAATAGGTAGACACTGTGAACATGTTAGATTTTCCAGTAGTAAGGCAACATTTAAATTGTAGGCTGGTAATGCACACCTCCATTATTACAGTGATACACTTAGACATAGATTTATCATGAGGCAATGTTTCCTTAGTACTACCAAGCTGCTACAAATGGAGTCCATTTCTATGGCCCATCACTAGAGTGCGCGTAGCTAGGGAGCTAGATTCATTAATTGCAGGAGCTTTATATGCTTATGACATAGAAACTGTGCACAATAAGCTAGCCACTATGGGTTCTGATGCCAGCTCTGCTATATAGAACTTCTAGCCTAGTGGGGTTCATTGATACGCCCAACACTGCTACAAGTATTGGCAACCACTGAAGATGGCAGAATTTTAGGTATGAAGACATTTTGTCTGCCATAGGGCAGATCAACAAGACTGCTAAATACACATGATGCATTGTATGGCAAACATTGTTTAATCAGCAGGTTGTAACGCTCACCTGATTCTCGCAGAGGCGCCGGTCTTGACTGGGCGACTACCGTATCTTCAAAGGTGATGTGTAGCACCCGGTTGGCTCTTTGGGCTGGACCTCTGTGCACTGTATGCCTGACGTGTAGAGTAAGATGTCTGCAGATAGAAAATATGGGGTTAATGAACTGGGGTTATTTGGGTGTCCCTATCTCTTTCCTCTTCTCCTCTCCTGTAGAGCCCCAAAGGTTAACGCTCTCACCTTAGGTAAGTGAATGCCGAGCTCTCCATCTGCCTCGGGGCAGGGTGCTGTAACCAGTTTCTTCACTGGATAGGTAGCGCAGGCCTCTTGACTTCAGAGGACTGCTGTCCGTCGTTTACTGCACGAACGGTAAGTTTCGAGTCATTCAAATGTCTTTAAAGTCTTTAGTAATGATGTCTCTTGTTTTGCAGGGTTCCGGCGATGGCGGATGACGGGCTGAAGTGAGTTGAAGATGGAGCCCGTGTGATGAATAGAAGCGCCTGGAAGCACCTAAGTAAGCGCTTGTTGCCTGCTTCACTATGCGCTCTAACTGTCTTTTTATTTTGCAGGTACGAGTTCGGAGCGGCTGCAGGGTGCCGGAATACCCACTGGATTAGATGTGGAAAGGAGTAATGGCACGTGAGTATTAAAGTTCCCCAATGTCTTTAAACGCACCTTGTTTTGTCTTTCAGATGCGGGATGCAGCGCCGAAGGCCTCCGGAGCGTACGAAGAGTAGGTAAGCCTTTGCCTTTCAGATGCCGGAATGCTAACCTGTTCTTTCTTGTCTTTATAGGTGTTGCTGAAGACTGGATTCAGGATGGTAAGCCTTTGCCTTTCAGATGCCGGAATGCTAACCTGTTCTTTCTTGTCTTTATAGGTGTTGCTGAAGACTGGATTCAGGATGGTAAGCCTTTTTCCTTAGGCCCAGGACCGGATGCAGAAGACACGATGAGCGTTCTGCTGCAGAGGTTGCAGAATAACGCAAAGCAAGATTCATCCACCGGGTGTGGTTTAAATAGCCTCCTGTAGTGCTTAGGTGTCTCCTTCCACAGCCACGCCTAAGTAAGAAAAGAGTTCCTGGTAAGAAAAGAGTTCCTGCCTTCCAGAAGAGTTCCAGTGTTCTGAATCTAGGGAGTGGCTCCAGCCCCACCCAACTGGAAAAGTAGTTCCAAACAGAAGAGGATCAGAGGCTCAACTGGCAGGCAAGTAAGCAGCATGGTCTGCTGAAGGTAAGTCCACCCAAGCATTATGAGCCCGGCGCTTCCAGCGCTGGGACTGGGCATATTTATGAGCCTGGTGCCACTGGCGCCAGGACTGGGTCCAAAAGGTCCCAATTGGGACTGGTTGGCACTCGGAACCTGGGTTATGGATCTGCTTCCAAGGGAGTTGGGAAAACCCTGACCTTTTGGAAGCAGAGATCATGACACAGGTGTTGGCTTTTTACTGGGTGGGGGCGACCATCCTCCACACACTGGCACGCAGAGCTACAGTTACCAGCATACATATGGATTAAATTGCTTGCTTTTGATTGCATGAATAACACATGCCATGCTTGATGTAAATTAGTAGAATTGTTTTTATTTAGACAACCTGGTGCCCATGGGTTCACCTTGTTCACGAAATTAGATGGTTTCCGGTTGGGTTCCACATACATGGGGGAAGTGTCTAGTCACACAGCCCATAGTCACGTCTGAATGCCCTGGGATCAGGGGGAGGGTAGGCCCTTAGAGTGAAAGGCTGCCAGGTTTTAGAATTGGTAACCATACATAAATGCAATAGTGCATTGTAGATTAGACTACACTGGATTGCCTTGACATTCTAACTGCATGCTGCTTTTTAACTGACAATCAGTTATACAATAATTATTTAGGTATTTTTGTGTAGGCCAGGTTTTGGCTAGAGTAAATGTCCATGTTCACTTTGTGTAGGTATTTTTGTGTAGGCCAGGTTTTGGCAAGGGTACATGTCACTGTTCACTTTGTGTACATTTTTGTTTAGGTAGTGCTTTACCTTGCATGCCACGCTAACTAACCGCTAGAAGGTAGTTTGCTTAAACCTCTTGCAAAGCCCCAAGGTCTTTATCACTGCACTAAATACTATATTGATAGGTATTAGTCAGCATTTGTCGCACACACGTTGAATAGGGGTGGAATGTAGTGATACACGAAATTGCAACCTTGCCAATCAGGGCTTTAGATGACAGCATTAGCCGCTGAAAGCCAATAGTGTATTCAAAGTATGTGCTAAAAATGCTGACAGTAGTCTGTTGTAGCACTTCCATTATGCAGTAGTGAGCTACAAGGAATATGCAGGCCTAGTATGAGTGATAGGTCACATTATGCATTGTTGATAGACAGGCAGAGAGAGGGCCCTAGCTCTGTAGCTAATAGGTATTTTTGGAGTGTTTGGAACATTATGGCACCTATATAGCGCTTAGATAGCCAGTCTTAAGCGCTATAAGCACTAAGCTATGAGTGCATGCCTTTTAGAGCTTGCAGATGGGGTTAATACATCCCTGCTTCCCTTAGAATATTCAGCCTCACTAACGGTAGCCCTGGCCCCAAGCTAATCTTCCTTTTCTCTGGGAAGGCACTGATAAGACATTCCTGAGCTTTCGCAGATGGGAGCCAGGGTGGGGCTCAGACGGAGCAGTGGAAAATAACAGAGTTGGGTTTTTTCCATGAGCCAGCCTATATTTTGCACAGGGAAAGTTCTGGAACTGTGCGTCATGGACGGGCAGCACGAGATTATAAAATATCCATGCTCCCATGACTCGGGGGGAGATCGTCCTGTGGACTTGATTCGTGCAGAAACAAGTGCCCGGAATTGGCTCTGACGGCGTCCTGCAGCACTGTTTCTCTGAGCGGGGCTTGTTTACAGCTAGCTTATGAGAGCCCAGGGTCTCCCAGTGCTGATTAAAGGGACGTAAGACTGTGTTTCTCTATGCTTCTCTATATTTCTCTATGTTTATCTAAGTTCCATGTTTCACTATATTTTGCATTTCTCTAAGTTTTATGCTTTGTAATATTCTCTAACTTGAATCCCACATGTATATGAAATTCACTGCTTAGAATAAATATGCTAAAACTTATTTGAAGGTGTTATTTGTCACTAGCATGAGCTCACTGCTCAGCACAATAGAACCTGTATTTTGGGCTGAATTGGGTATTTTTTGCTCTCAAAGGGCTGGCCCCGAGGAAGATTTTGCCCAGATCACGACAAACATATACACCTCTCCAATTAAAAGGTTCACCAACCGCCACTGCTTCCGGTGGTACTCTCCCAATCATGCATTTAAAGGGAAAAAACAGATATTGCATGTCATTTTTCACCTAATTTGTCCCATAGGTATCTAGATTGTATCAAAAGATTGTTTTCCTACTATTCTAACTTTCACATCATAGTACAAATGTGTCTACTTTGTATTGCTGTGTTCACTCCGTGTGGGCTTCTTTGAGCTCACAACTTTAATACAATAGTCTAAGAGATTTTTATCATGTCATGTAAATTTCACCATCCAGCAACAACCCAATAGACAGACGATTGGTAAGCGTCTTTAACGGCAATCGGCAAAACAGTATACAGACATCAACAGGTCATGGCGGCACAAAAAACGCCCAGTTCCTAGTGTTCGGACTGAACACTGAAAAGCAAACCCCCCTTCGCCAGATTACATTGCTTTTTTATACCTTCACATACCACATTTTTCTATGACAGACACAAAATGGATCATGCTCTCTCCTGCCTATCTTTCAGTCGATTCATAGTAAGGTACATACGCTTCAACTACCTTCTCACGCCTGGCTGAGCATAACTTGCAACATGGAGCAGACGTATTATGATTCATTTTCCGCAATTCAGCAGTATCTAGTCGAGACTACAGTTCTCTAGGGACTCGGGCTAAGCCGGTTCCACCTAATGTTGTTAATTCTACACAGTGGAACCGTCTCAGCCAAAGCGAGAATGAGGCACCATCCCAAACTTTGCTTGCCGGAGCCAAAAGGTAATATGTAAGAAGTGTGCAAGGTATGACGCGTGTTGCTTCTTGCAGCTTAGTTGGTACATCTCATGATTAGGGCATGTGCACCACTACTAGGGTTAGGCGCAGTCAAAGCAGAGTGTGATGAATCCTGCAGAATCAACACTGATCCTCAGCTTAAAGTCACCTCCCATGTGGCTAAGGGAAGGCAGCCACTACCTGATCCTGACCCTGGGGGTGGTATTCTGAGGGTGGGTCACATGGGAGGAGATGGCTGTCAGGAGTGAGTGGTGACTCCATCAGGAAAGAAGCAATATTCTTCTATTTCTTGCAGGGAAGATCCCTTAGTTCCTGAAGTTTAACTGGCATGTTGTCATTATTCAGAACCATCTAATTATAAACCTCTGAAAAGTACTTTGGTCAAACAAAACCTATTCAGCTTTTATGTATGCCTAATAAACCTTGAACATATCTAACATCTAATGTTTGTAGTGATTGCTGTCTACATAAAACTGTCACACAATGTAACTTTAGATCATTTGGAACTTCCTCTGACTCCAAGTCCAAGAAAGCCTCAAGTACTGAGATGAGGAAGAGGAACATGGAGTCAATGAGGAGGAGATGTGACATTAAGTGTAATGTGCAGTCTAGTTGTCAAGCACCAAGTGAGATGCGCAGCACATTTAAACCTGGAGGTTATCTGCAGCTGGAGGATCAAGGAAGGAGGGAGGAGAAAGGCTGCACAGTACGCAGAGGGGGGTGCTAGGCCGGTGACAAAGGCAATACCATGGAAAAGAGCCGTGGGGAGAAAAGTGAATGTCTGCCTGTAGCAGATTGATGGCGTTCAAGACTGAAGAAGAGGAACTCCGGTGAGGCCAAGGTGAATGGTGTGCAACAGGGTCAAGGGAGACATGGTCCTGCAGAGTTGCACGTGTTCTGGCGGCAAAGGACTCAGAAGCTGATGTAGGAACCAAGCAAACCCCTGCCAATGCAGGGACACTGGCTCTGCGAAAGCCTCTCGCAACAGCACAGTAAACCGGTGAGTCAGCCTAGACGATTAGGGGGCCCTGGAATGTGTGACCCGTTAAAGACTATTTTGGGAAAACATTTGAATAACGACCAAATAGAAGTGAAGAGAAAAGCAAATATTGATTGATTGATATTTTATTTCTATTGTGCTCGTACACAAGTGTTTCAGAGCGTGACAAGGCAAGGGAGGGGAACAGGGGAGAACAAAACAGCGATCTTACTAGGCCCAGTGACATTGAGAACGCACAAGTGCATGGGAGAGAGGGGAGGGGAAAAGTGCATGGAAGGGGGGAGAGGTGGAAAGTGCGAAGCAGAGGAGAAACAGATAAATAACAATAAATAAATAATAAAGGCAACAAACAGTGGTAATGCAACCAGCAATTTGCAAGTGCTAGGTTTAAGGCAGCCGACAGGGTAGGTCCGATAAGTGCAGGAAGAAAAAGGGGGGGGCTGTATGGGTACAGATACAGACCCCAGTGCAACTGGTGGCCCGGAGGCAGTGCGGGAGGGTGACGGGATGAGCAGCTACCTGGGCCCAAAAGACAGAGGGTGGCCAGGTGCACGGTGCCAAGAGAGAACAGATCAGCAGGGGAGAGGGGGAGCCAAGGCAGAAGAAAAGAGGAAGGTCTTGAGGTGCTTCCGGAACCGGAGATGGTTCTCCTCAAGTTTTAGAGTGGCAGGGAGGCTGATCCAGAGGGAGGCCCCAGCCGAAGACAGAGATCTACCCCCAGCTCGTTTCTTAGAAAAACAACTGGTAAAAATATTTTTCTTAGAAAAATATGGTAAAAATCTCCTAATATAAGATGTAATTTGGGGGAAACTTGGAACCACCATTACCTAAGCCAAAAGACATTACCAAAGGAGAAGAAAGGAGCGAAAATGGTACAATTCTCCAGACATGAGATTTCAGTTGGGGGAAACCTGGAACAAGCATTGCCAAAAGCCAATAGAGATTGAAATAAATGTTTAAATGGAGTTTGAACAAACCCTCATGAATGGGATATCAGTTTGGGGGAAGTTGGTACATGTAATAATTGAAGTCAGCAAAGTTGTGTTGTTGAAGTAGTACAATTGTGTGACTGTTGCAGAGAGACCTAATAAGAGAATCGGGTAGTGAACCTTTTTGAAAAGAGATACCTGGCAGGAGAGTACACCAGGGGATCTTTGTGAGCCAAAAGGGGAGATATTCATGGTAGGAGAGTAAACCAGGATATCCAGGTTATACCTATGGGAGCTTGTGAACGTTACAAAGAGACCTGATAAGAGCATCAGGTAGTGAACCTTGTTGGAAAGACTAACCTGGCAGGAGAGTGCAGCAGGGGATTTCTGTGAGCCAAGAGGGGAGATATTCCTGGCAGTAGAGCAAACCAGGATATCAAGAGTTTCAGTTGAGAGGTATTCTGTCAGGACAATTTACCGGGAAATCCATTTTGAATTGGTGTGTTGAAGAGAAACTTTGTCATATTAAGTTGTTGTTTCATTTTAACATTTTGTCAACCGGAGAAGACTTACCTCTTGCCATACTTTAATCCCTATTGGAGAAAAGACATGTGTTAACCATCCTGAAAAGTAGGGAAGACTTTCCTTTGCCACATTTCAACCAGTGTTGTAGAAAATACGTTTTGTTTAGCCATCCTGAAAGACTACGAGAGATGTCATCTTTGTTATATTGCAATCAGTGTTGTGGAAGAGACATTTGTTTTGCCATCCTGGTGAAAGTTTTAGGTAAAAGATACCTCTGCATTGCCTTTCAGAGACTGGTTTTGACATTTTGTCATAGACATTTTAAAACATTTCCTGAAATAATCCAGGGCAGGGGAACCTTATGTTTACGTTTTTGCACATCTTAATTGAATTGAAATATGAAACATTTACTGTGCACCTTTTATTGTTTATGTTAGTGTGAGGGTCAGATTCATTTCGGACCCAAGGACAGCCTGTTTTAGTTTTAGTTTCATAGGAAGGGAAATTTGTTTTAGGATAGGGAAAGTTAGGCCTTTATCCAAACCCTTTCTGTTAATAAAATGGCTAATGTTAAGAATACTACCACTTTGTGTCTGACTCACGTTTCTGACTCCTCACAAGAGTGACACAAATCAATATGGCAGCTACTCGCAAGGTTCAATGCTACAGGTAAGGCATAGGAGATCAAAAAAATGATAGCAGCATAATAATCATTTCCCTCCTATCAGATCTTCACTCCAGTCTCATACGTTAACATCCATGCATAATTGCATGTCATGCTATTGCATTTCTTCTATGGTTTTCATTGAGTACAACATGTATATTCTCCTCAATACTTTACTTGGTTTCTTGCGGACCCATGAACACACATATTTGGTGAGAAGAAATAAACAGTAAATGGCCAGAATGAGAATGAGTATAATCAGGGTAGTGTGCATGATAGATGCTTCCCTGGAGCGAAGTGTACTAGAAAGTAATGACCATAATGACCATCCAGAGAGGTCATCCTTATGCAGAGCAGCTACAGTTCTACGAATATGAGAGACAGTGATATTACTGTCAGAATTAGGTATGTAAGTACAGCATTCAGATTTCAAGAGAGCACAAATGTCCCCTCTGGGTCCAAATGTCCAATCTAGGGTCTGCCCCAAACAATGGGTGGGTACAGAGATCTTTTGATCAAAACCTAAGTCAGACAAGGCTAACTGCAAACCAGAAGCCATTTTATCTCCATTATGCCCCAGCCAGCAATTAAAATCACCCAACAGTATAAACTTAGTGTTAGGTTTCAGGAAGGAAAGAAGGAAGTTAGATAGAGCCATGACGAAATCTTCAGTCATGGCGGGGGGCCTGTAGATCAGGAGAACCTTAACAGTTGCCTCAGCATTCAAACCTATTTTAATGTAGATGGATTCAATCCCGTCCATGAAATGGCCATTAACTTCCCAAATAGATTGAAATGATCTAAAAATGAAAGCTACCCCTCCCCCTCTCCCATCCCTTCTATCCTGGCGTAACATGCAATAGCCTTCCGAGATGGCTAAATTCAAGGAGGGACCTGCAGCACCATGACCCCAGGTTTCAGTGATGGCGCACACGTCTATTTTGTTATCAACACTGAATGTCGGCACCTCAACTGCATGTTTTACCAGAGATCTGGTATTTAACAATAAGCATTTGAGATCAGACACTGTTGAGATCTTACTTCTGCACCCCGGAGGGCTCGAGGTCCCTCCAAGTCTTGGTTTTTGTTCTCTGGTGCCATTAACAAGTCGTCCTGATTAGGAGTAACTCCTGCTCCTGCAGGAGGAACCTCAAAATGAAGTTTCAATATAGGGGTACTACTTGGTATGGCAGTTGCTTCCAAGTTAGGAAGTAAATCAATCAAAATCTTGTGCGGTGTCTTAAGTGCATCATTTATCCTTTGCAGCGAAAGGTCCTCTCGAAGTGCAACACTCTCGGATTCTTGTAATGCTACTGAAGCTTTCCCCACAATGCAATTAATGGTATTGCATGACAATTGACTCACCATAGACCGTAAATCTGCTGATGCAGCACTGTGTGCAAATAAGTTTCTGGCTGCTGCAATAGCTGCTAGAACTTCAGCTATTCCCATTATATGAAAAGGAAAGCCACAAGCAAAGTACCAAAGCCTCTTGCCTTCCTGTCCTGCACTGACCGGCACAGACCAGCTGGTTTTATTCATGCTGGCCCATTTGTGCCTGGATTGTGAATTTAAGATTCACTGGACTACAAAACCTATGGGAATTGTAGTTCCAGCCAGTAACAGTGTGCGTGCAGAGTAGGAAACTCTGTTTCAAATCGCCACCATGAATATACTGCAGATTAAAACACGTCAAGCCTAAGAACCGTGTCTGAGGGCAGAGTAAAACACAAAGCTAATCAAAACCATTTTTAAAATTTAATATAAGAGGTGAGGTAAAAAGGGACTATAAAATACAAATATGACTTAAAAGAAACTAGCAACAGTGTCAGCAATCAATCTATGAGTCGAAATGGTAGTTCACCCTTAATATACCAGCACAGCCGGCTGGTCTTATTCACGCCGGTGTTCTGTAATATTTGGTATCCCATACTGATCTGGTATCCCCTGGTCTTCGGCTCATCGCTGATTGGCTGTATTACGCCTTAGCAGTGGCCCCTCTTCCGAGCTGTCACAGACATAAGCAGCAGAGCACCGCGCGAGCACGTTGCTGTAATAGAATAAAAACACTGTTCATTCTGAGAGAAAGCTTTGCATTAAAACGCGAGGCTGCCCCTGAGGAAGCTGCTGATGTAAAGCTTTCTCTCAGAATAATAAACAGTCATTAATCTATACCCACAAAGGAACGAAGCTCGGCATTGCATAAACTTTAACTTGTCATTAAAATACGAGGCTTCGACTGAAGCCATTAACGACTCGTTACAGTTCATGAAATGTCAAGCTGCGCTTTGTGATAATAACAAGACAGTTACATCTCACCGATATGATTTTGGCATGAAGATGTATATTACTGCAAGTACATGGTTTTTTGTATGATCTTTGTAAAAGTTGATGTATGTACCCCCTACGAACCCCTCTATGCAGTGTCAAGCAAAATAAAATAAAGGTTTAAAAAAAAAAAAAAAAAAAGACAGTTACATCTTATGAAAAGCCTCCCTATATTATCATGTAAGTGGAGTATTCAGCATTGCAAGATGTGGTGAGGGGGACAGCCACGGTGAAACGCCTGCTACTTTCCCCTCAAATGCAGTGCACGCAATTCCAGGTTGTCTCATTCGCGCCCACAAACCGCCCACCCCTGCCCCAATCTATTTTTTTGGTAACATTACTAGTGGCATCTCGCATTTTAACACAACAAAAATGAAAAAGGGCAGAATCATTACAGATGCAGGGAACTCATCTATTAGAGATCTGTCCAGGCGCTGTGGGGCAAAATACATACACATCAACTCATTTGCATATGGATTGCACCAACAGAAATTACTTCACAGAAAGCAAATCGCAAGGAGCATCAACAGTCTTTGATACTTGGAGGCGCCATGCAACTGACTTTAGAATAAGTTGTCATAAGTAAACCAAGTGGCAAATAATTTTCTGGTGCAAAATACCTAAATTGCACTGTTATATATGGAGCAAGTCAGGCTTTTTTTTTAATAACAGCATGATATATTAAAGCTTTGAAGTGAATCACTTACAGAGCTGCAGACAAGACACAGTCTGATTACATGGTCTGCCCAGGATCACACACTTTGTTAAATGGTGAAACTGGGATGTGGACAATTTAAGCAACTGAGCACTTCTTCACAGTTTTAGTTTATATAGATTTTTATTAATGTTTCCCTTTGCATTTCATCTGCTTAAATAATACTTTATCTATGTAACTGGAGGGTCAGCTCATGAACAAGTGGAAGGACTTAAGAGCTAATGATACTTGAAACGAAAGGGATGGCGTCCTGCCACTTACTTTTAGTCTCTTGACCTAAACATTTTGGTCAAGGCTAAGTTATTCAGCATGCTTAGTGTGGCAAAAGCTATTTCATTAAGCTAACTGCCATACATATACAAAAAAGACGAGCTTTGGAGCCCTTCAAAGGTGCCCTGTAGCTTTTTATTTAGCCATTGTCAGTGAATGCAGGGGGAATTTTTTTCCCGCATTTAAGTCTAACATGAAACTAATTCGTTTTCTGGTGCACATAAGGAACAAATTACAGTCATCTTATTAAACAAATGCAACAAAGAAAAGATAGCAAATGCTTAAGGGAAATTAACAAACAAGGCAATCGTTGATGATTTGCCTAGATGTGCAATGGATGCAGCAAAACATGGTCTATTATTTAAACACAAGGCAAACACCTATGTGGGATGTGTGGAGTCCAGACCATGTGTCAGAGAAAAGACTTTCTTTCTTTCTGACACTGGGTAGATTTGTTACTGGCTCCTAAAGGAAAGGGACCTAGTCATTGGTCAACGACTAGAAACGGATCGAGTTGTGAAGCGGGAATGGGGGAATAAAGCCCTCAAAAGGATGTAGTCCTGTGATGTTTCAGCGGAAAGCCTTCTTCATTTGCCTTGACTTGGTCTCCCCTATATGGAAAACAAAGGAAAGAAAAGAAAAAGAGGAAAATGGGCTCAGAAAATATTGTAGAGCTCGTCTAGGAGGTTAAAATCTGATGCTAGTTATACTGGCATGCAATAAAATCTAATTGAGACCATGTGAGTGAACAATATGTCATTGTCCACTGGCTTGCTGGCACCTGGTTACTGACCTGGACAGTAATCAGAAAGTGGTGTTTTCTTCCAGTTGGTGTTACCAGGGGACTGGGAAAAATGAGTGGCGGACCTCTTCAAGCAGTAGGAGGGGATTTCTGCCGCTAGGTAACTGGTGTGCTGGATGCACTTGGGTATTGGGAAAAATATTTAAAAAAACACAGAAAGCATATATGTATGAGTAAATAAATGGTAGTCACTAATGTGTAGTGGAATGCTTGACTAAAACAGTTGACATACAAGTACCTGTTGGCACAGTCTTGCAGCCGTTTGGAGATTCTTGGCTGTGTTCAATTGTGCGAGGACCTTATGAGTGATGCTTGTAAAAGGCAATCAGGCAGTGGTCCACATATTGGTGGGGCTCCCAGGATTACGGGGTCTGAATTTTGCCGCGCCTTAATGTGGCTGCAGGACCCTGGAAATGAGAAACCAGGGTACAGTTTATCAAGAAGACGCTCTAAAGAGATTCCGAAAAATCTGATGCTATGAGACTTCCGAAAGCAAGGGGCGGAAGGCGCCCGCCCGTGTTGGGTTGGATCGTGCCGTCGTGAGAAGAGAGGAGCTTAGGACACGGGTAGCTTCTGTAAACCCCCGGCTCCTTCGTGGTAAGCCCTGCAGGGCGCTCTTACCTATGTGTCCGAAAAGTGAGTCGATCGCTTTCTTGGGCTGTGGAGGTCGGCTGAGAGAGCCGGCGTCGGAACAGAGACAGTCAGAGCTGTGTCGCAAGTACGCTCAGTGCAGGCGCAGGTAAGAAGTGTCTGTACCCCTGCGCATGCGCAAATCATGCCGGTCCAAGGGTTGGCATGGTAACCGAACAGTTTATGCGAAGCGTAATATGGCGTTAAAGGAGTGGGGTGGAATCAGAGCTTCTATCGTGTGGGCTGTGAATGGGGATATTGAATAGGGAAGATGTTGGTTGCGATTACGGAGGGCACAGATGTACATCCCCCATGTACTGGTAGATTCTTATGGATTGAATAGTATGGCAGTTTGTTGCCGCGATGACTGTAGGCTGTGTGTTGTTTACAAAATAGACAGTGACACTAGCATTTCAAAACTCAAATTAAATATGCTCAGCATCAATTGGTGCGCGTATGATGATACAGTATTTATATGTATATATATATATATATATGTACAAGTGATACCAAATAGGAGTGAACCATGGCATATGCAGGAAAGACAAGGTTGGCACAGGATGAAACCCATTAGCAAATAAACTCTTATTGTGCATAACATTAATTGCTTTGCATGACATGATTGTGTGTACATTTTCACGAATGGTACATAAGGAAGCACATTGCTAGTTAGTGCTCCACTTTATAGAAAATGTAAAGCACCTAACAATACGAGGACATGATGTGTACTTGTGCGGTCAGGCGTTGATAGCACACCTGGCATATTGCTCGAGTACAGCCACATAGTGGACTGTCCTATTTGTGTGAAGGAAAAGAAGTGGTGGGTCCCCCCACGAGTTTAGTGAAAGGGGTAGGGACTAACCGGTCATCTGAAGGTATTTGGCATGGCCTCGTTGAGACCCTTAGTTAAAAATCCACCATGATTCCTTATTGTTCAACGCATTGGATGCATTGGTGGTGTTGACTACTGTATCTGCAATCCACCAGTATATATCATCCGCACTATGTTGATACTCCATGAAGTGCGAGACTAGTGGTGCTGTGTGAACTCGACATCGAATCCTAGAGCGATGTTCGCCAATTCTTTTGTTGACTTGCCTCTGGGTCTGGCCAACATGTCTGAGTCCGCAAGGACATTCAATGATGTAGACCACATTTGTAGTTTTACAATTTGAGAAATGTTTGATCTTCCATTCCTTTCCTTCAATTTGGAATGATGTTGTTTTCCTAGTAAACCTGCACACATTACATAATACTTTATAGCAATGCCTTGGAAGCAAAGCACATTACATAAGAAACTACCCTTTCATTATTAACTTTAACTATACATCATTATAGAAATATGTTGAGGAATAAGAGGATGGATTTAGTTTTATTGTCCCCATCCTGCATGCAAAGTCACAATAGCATCATGCAGATTAATGTGAGCCTAACAAACCCCCCCTTGGGTAAAGCCATACTCATTATTTCATAAAGCCTGCAGCAATATGCAACCGTCTCACACCTGATCACTCCCTCCCATGCACATTTCTAAATGGACAAATGTTCCTGCTAATAGTCCACCCTCCCTTCCATCAGTGCCTAATGGTTCACATTGAAATGCTCTTGACACAGAGCAACTTGCGAGCCCCTCTGCTGCTACCTGGAACTCCTTGGGACATTATCCTGGCAGAGGCTTCGGAAAGGGTAAGGTGTCCTGCTGCCAGGACAATTACTGTGCTGAGCAGGAATTACTCAGCACACATTGTCCTGCCAGGAGGACACCTTTCCCGTTTGGGCACCTTCATTGAGGTGCCGAACAGGAGAGGTGGCCCACTGACGAAAGTCCCGGTCAGGCTCTCAAAAGAGCCTGTGGGGTGGCAGTGTGCCCTCCCCAGCCCCCGCTCGGTACGCCACTGTGTCCAGGTGTTCTCCAGCCGATCAAGATATGAAGCTTTACAGTCCCTGGTGCCACATCTATGAGTTTATGAACCACCCTTGTACATTTCATCCATCCTACGGATTGAAGGGCTTTAACACACCACATAAGACTTCCTCCATTAGGTTCTACACTTTTTTTGTCAAAATGTTATATTCAAGAAAGAGCGTGAACAGTAATTTCAACAAAGTGATACCATCCTCATCATATACCGCCACAGATTCCTTACATAAATCAAGAAATGCAACCTTTCAAATACAATTTTCCATCAAAGAGGCACTAATAAAAACAACCACAAACAGCAACACATAAGGAAAGTCGGTGGGTACAAGGTGTGTTTGTGACAGACAGCAACAGGAACATCGACAAGACGGAGCACACTGATACAACAAGCATTAGCAATGCGAACAGTTTGGGCTTTTTTGTAGGCATGGGAAAGGCACTTGTCAGGCACAGTCGTATTGGTATTAACTGCCCATTGGTAGTTGCAGGTGCAAAATGTGGCAGTATCTGGGCATCTAAGCAGTGCCTGGCAAGTTCCTAATATTATACACAAGCCAAAACTGTTGGCTTTGCCAATGCCTGTGCTTAACAGCACTTCAATGAAATCATCACAGAGTGCTTATAAATTAAGTGGCTGACTGCAGACCTGGCTTCAGCATTTTTATTACACCAGTAGCGCGTTTACAGCAGCAATTAAGTCTGCAAGCTGTGTGACCCTCCTCATATGCCGACACCTGAAGGGTTTCTGTCAAAGAGGCTGATACCTTAAAGGTAGGTACTGGGACAAGGAAGAGGAACATGGAGGTAATATGCCTGATAGATATGTGTAGAAATGAGCATTTCTACACATAAAGTTGACTTACGACTGTGCCGGCCAGGTAACAGTGGTGCCGGTAAGCCTACCGGCACTGTTGTTACCGGACTGGCACAGTATGACTCTGCGGGCAGGTGCCGTCCCGCCCGCAGAGTTTCACGGAAGCACCAAAACCGTTATTAACGGTGACGTTGCTTCCTTGGTCCCCATTCCCATTGAGTCCTATTGGACTCAATGGGAATGGGGACGAACAGAATTACCGGCGTCTGACTTCCTGGCCACCGGGGTTGGTGTTACTGGGAAATCAGGTGCTGGTAATTTTTGTCGGGTCTGGCGGCAACCCACTGGTTTTACCGGCAGGGTTACCGCCAGACCCGTAAGGAGGCCCATAGTCTTGTTATTGTTAACAAGATACAGTATTATTCTTCATAAAGTACCTATGCTGCTATCACACCCGGCTGGTGTGCATAGTGTAGTTCATTCCACAAGCAGGAGAGCCCCATGGGAGCAACCGCTCTGCCTGCCGCTCTTTGCTTTTCTGTGCAGCGCCCTGCGAGACCCTCACACGCCTCCTCGACCACGAACGGCGTGCCCTTGTGGCGTCGGGCAGAGCGTTGCGGGCAACACAGTATGCTGTGCCGAAACATCAACACAGTAGGAATACATGGTTGTGCTTCTCACCCCTTACAGCATCTGCAGGTAAGAAGCCCTCAATTCCGAACACAAGTGGGATACTGCTTTGGTGCATGGGTGCAGCAGGCACGCATTATGTTGCCTCCCTTTTACAATGGCCTGGGCTCAAACCCTGAGTCAGGAGATAAGAGAGATGTTGTGCTGCTGCAAAGTGTCACATCTTCTCTCCTGCATGTCCTTTGGTCTCACGTCCTTAGTTCAGAAGATGTGCATGAGTGGAGTACTGTACTGATGTATTCCTCTTTTGTGCAGATCAATACAGAAGCCCTGTCGGATTATTTGTCAGTGAGTAGGATTGATACAGCCTTCCCTTTCAAACCCCACTGCCACAAGCTTGTTAAAGTATGTTCGCTGCTTCTAGTGCAGTTCTTGGTGTAATCCCCTGGTTTAACAAAGTCTTCCATACCAGATGATAGTTAGAAAGTGGAACTGTTCCTATTTCATCAACCTTGCGGCAGTGGAAGCTGCCAATGTTGTCAACGCTGTGAGGCCTCATTAGAATATGTTTCACCATGAAAATATATTAAATAAATAAAATACAAATTGTACCTACTCCTGCTCACATGGAGATCACGGTAGCAAGTGTATTAATCCTCTCACAGCAATATTACCAGTCTAGCTATTTTATAGGCTGTGTATATCATACATTTGTTAAGAAGGAGATGCATACAGCAGGCGCAGGCAGTATGTAAAAACAGATTAATTGGCATGCTTATTAATGCCGTTCAAGGGTGCCCCAGTGATTGGTGGTGTTCCACAGGTGGGGATTATATTTATAACATGTGTTTATCCCTTCCATGATGATTTTCTGGATGCCATATTGGGTGCTGGAATGGTAAGTGGGGAGCAGGTGCAAGTGGATCTCGGTCACCTGGCCTAAACTCTGCCCACCTGGTGCCTTCCTGCCTGCTGCTCTTTTTCACCACTTAGCAAGCCCCGCCCACCTGGTGCCTTCCTGCTTGCTGCTCTGTTTCCCTACTTAAGGAGCCCTCCAGCCTCTTTTCCTTTGCAGATGGGGAGCAGGTGCAAGTGGATCTAGGTCACCTGGCATAAGCACCACCCACCTTCTTAGCCCTGCCTCTTCTTTCCTGCTCTTAACTATTAAATCAAGGGCGTCTCTCGCCTGGGCGTCCTAAGCGAAGGGCAGACGAAGAAAAGGGCAATTCCTGTTTGGGCCTGCTCAGACCAGGAGGACCCAGGGCCGGACCCCCTGCTCAGACAGCAGGTACGCATGCACCAACATGTGTTACCCCCTCTGTCCCCACAGGCCATCCCCACCCTCTCTGGTCCCCCTGTGATGTTCCCTTGTGCCCCAACCCTTCTCGCACACAGGTGTTGCCTGGTTTGCTTGATTCTTCTACCCTGCTCCCCCTACCCCCTTCCAGGCTACTTCTACAGGAGTCTGTCCTGATAAATTCTGGTTTCACCATCACCGTCTTGTGGCCAATGCTGGATTTGACTTTTATGGACTTCATTCATTCACGGTGCGTCACTCTTTCTCAACTCTCATGCTGGATTTCCTTTGCATCTTGTACTCATGGTGGCCCTGAATCATGCTGTTCCCATCTTCATCTTGTATTCTGGCTTGCAACATTATGCGTTACTACTGACTTCTGCAATTCTATCCGCTCTCCACTCTTGCTTCTCCACTCTATTTGGCTGCTTACTCTCCGTTCTCTCCTCTTTTCCCTTCTCCCTTTTCCTATCTCCTCCCCTTACTTTCTTGTATGCACTTACTCTATCAGAATTGTCCCTGGACCTAATATGATAGCAACCTCGTCTGTTTCCTCCACACTTCCATTACTGTTTTTTCCTGCCCACTCCATCTCCAGCACTATCTGAAATGTCATCAGGCCTAGTATGATAGTCGCTTGTTTTGTTCCTCCCCTCCCCTTCTGCACCCCTCTCCCTCACCTTTTGTTTTTCTCCGGCTCTACCAGAAATGTCGTCAGGCCTAGTACGGTAGTCGCCTGTCTGTTTCCATTTCCTTCCCATTCTCCCCCTCCCTTCCTTATCTATGTCTTAGCTCTTGCACTATCTGAAATGTCGTCAGGCCGAGTACGATAGTTAATTTCACATCCTTGCTGTTCATGGCCTGTAAGAATGTCATTGTATTTTCCCTTGTTCCCTCCCTTGCCTTGAAGCGCTTTGAAACACATTGTGTATAGGCGCTATATAAATAAACTATCATCATCATCATCATCATAAGTGTTTGTCTTTATCTCTCTATACCTGTCTTTCTCACACAATCTTTACAAAACACCCTCCATAAACTAAATGCACTCTTGCCACTGCAATAATACACCTTGACCATTAACCTCATATAATTTCAAGGTCTTTGATAGACCCTGAAAGTATAAAAGGTGCAGTCTAGAGGTGTTCCTCAGATCTATGTGGTGGGGACTCAACCCACAGAACAACCTTACTGGCTCAACATATGGCTATAGTCGGCCATGGTCCATAATCGCTGTCCATGATCGGCAAGACTTGACCATGATTGGCGATGCTTGGCAATGGTTTGCTATGATTGGGGATGGTGGGCCATGGTTGGCAATGATTGACTTGGGGATAGGTAACTGTGGTTGGTTTGGACGCTGGCGAATGTCAGCAATGGCCAACTGTGTTTGGCAATGGTCGCCTGCTGTCTGATCCTAAAAAACGTTTGGTAATATGAATAATGCAAAATGCAAAACCTTTTAACTGCAGATAACCAAGACAGTTCAGCCAAACAAAAGCCAGACTCTGTATCTGTCTCTGCCAACCCTTATGCATGCTTTCGCCTACTTGGCGCTTATCTGATCAGGTTTCATTTTGGAAACGCTTTCAAATTGCGTCCCGATCCAAGATGGCTCCCAGACGCTCTTGCCACGCGGTGACATCATCGCGTTCACGTGCTCGGCAACATCTGATACCCGGAAATAAATAGAGGTTTTCAGAAGGCTTCTCGCATTGCAATTGTTTTGTATTGCGGAACGCTAATTTGCCTTGCAACCTCGTGTTTTCTACTTGTTCCTGGTTCCTGTAAAGACAAATTCCCAGAATAACAATTGTACCTGGAATGTCTTCTCAGCACCTTGTTTTTTTCCCCCTCAAGGTTTTTTCCCCCCTGGGACCTGGCTCCCGGGGTAGCTGTAGTGCTTACCTGTTATCCTGTAATCGGGTTGCATGGTGGCTACCTGAAAGGACAGGCCTTACCTCTTCCCAGCAAAGGAGTCCAGAAGCAAAGAGGTAAGGACTGAACCTGACGCCTTATCTCCTAGTCATCATTTAGGGCAGTAATTTTGGCTCACATGCAGAGGGGAACTAAACCACCACCTGATGGAGCCAAAACCTATAAATTCAAATGTAATCAGTACTCAAGTAATTCTACTAAAATAAAAAGTCAAATAAAAAATGAATCAAATAAGAGATAAAAGTAAGTTTGAGTCCCTGTAATATAGCCAGGGGTGTTAATGTCTCTGTTACAGAGATATACGTGTATCCTACGGGTCCGAATTTCCCATTCCCAGTTAGATTGCACAAAGGGTTAATATGCCTGCTCTGATTTGTCTGTTACATGCACTGCACATACCTACCATTCCAAACAATGGAAGAGCTGTAGCCCCTCCAGCCCACCCCTGAAAAACAGAAAAATATATTACATTTGCTCCTCATAAAAACAAATACCCCTTCTTCTGGGTGCTCCAGCACGGGAGCAGGACTTTTTTCATTTCAATAGGGCACTGCTGCTACACCAGAATGGGACAGCCTTTGAAAAACTGCCCATGCTGGTGTGGGAGCGGCCCACTATTTAAGTGATAAGCTCTCCGCTCGTACACATCAGCTTGGAGCTTTTCATTTAAATAGGACGTTGCTGCTACACCAGTTCAGGGTAGCTTCTGAAAGGCTTCCCTGAGCTAGTGTGGCAGCGGTGCCCTATCACCCACCAGATACAGATGGACACCCTGCGGCAGACCGGGCTTACAGCCGCCCGTCTGCCTCATGGGGTAGAGCTTGCTGAGGTGGGTCGTAGAAAGGATCTGGACTGAACTGGGACTTGCCTGTACTTCAGATTCCTATTCTAGAATCAGAAGACGCTGCTCTAGTTTTTTTGTGAGCGGGTGGGGGCTGTGCATGGGGGATGTAGCCGCTTCCCTCGTGTGCTGAGGAGGGACCCATTGAAACAATCAGTGAGGGATCCTAGCATTCTCAGTGTCCCAAAAACGAGTCTGTTTGGGTTGTAGCTGAAGACTGATGGGAGGCAGGCCTAGTTCTCAGTTGTCAAACCCTCAGAGGAAGCCACTCCCCAGGGTTATGATCAAGCTCAGTGGGACAACTTGTCAACTAACTGCCAACTCACCCTAGTTTTGGCAGAGCCCCCATTGTTTGTGATTGCCCAGATACAATTCCCTTTCACACTTTCCCTTCAACATAAAAAACATACAGTAGTCACTCAGTGGCCGATTAAAGGTTGCACCCTATGCCTGTTTAACTGCTGTGAGAAACCTGAAGGTGTCACCCTGGCTAAATCCCAGAGATCTGTCGTCCAGGTGGCCAGGACATGGCCATCGCTATTGGATCCTGTGGGTGGACTAGTGAGGGAGGATCACCTGGATGGGGTGTCCTCGGGGAGTGGGAGTGGGACACTGACGGGTGAGACGTGGTATCCCCCTTCCTTCAACACCTTTTCCCCATCCTCTTCCGTAGGACATTCAAAAACACTGCCCCCCCCCCTTTTCCGACACAAACACTTTCGCACAACATGAAAGACAATGGACTAACACCAGAGCCGTTTACCTGACTTGTCCCAATACCAGGGTCAGGCAAAAGTCAGGCAATTTATCAGAATCACACACACCTGATGGCCCTTTCCCTTCCCCAGAGGGATATAAAGGGGAGCAAGAGAGCATAGAGAGCACAGTACGAACGAGGCAGACCGCACAATGAGACAGCTATCAAGACCAGGCAGTTCAAGAGGAGGAGAAAGGCGACAAACATCGAGAGGCAGACAAGGAGCGACACAACCTTGCCAAAACCCAGCGAAACCTCTGCAAAAGGAATCGTAAGCCCGAGGACAATAGACCAAGTGTCCTGCAGCAGATGTCAAAGGTACACCGAGCGTATTGACGCTGATAAACTGGATCGAGGGAGACTCCTGCTACCATGGTACCGGCCTTGACTCCAGTTGTGAAGAAAACCAAGCGGTTCATCAGAGCGAGTGAGTCGAAGGAAAAACTGATAAGAACCGGGCTGTGAGGAATGAAAGTAAAAGAAGTTCAAAGAAAAATTGTAATGGCGAGACCAGCTGGAGAAGGGGACCAGCACTACGTGGGTGCTGCTTCGAGAAACTCTGGTCGACTCTGATTGATCCCTGAGTGAAACTACAGATACCAGAAGGCCGTAGGAGAGCCGTGGAGATAGCTCAAAGTGGTCATACAGGAGGTCAAGCAAAATCCCTGTACAGTCGAAAGCCTTTGACCTAAGAACTATAAGAAAGCAAGGGAAGTAAGGAACAAGTTACTTACAAGTTACTTACCTGTAACTGTTGTTCTCCAGCATGGGTCTGGGATGGATTCGCTGGGAATCCTCGGTAAAGAAAAAATCAGTTTCAGTTTTGTTTCTGAGATGTCTTTCTACTAGTAACCAATGACTGGTCTCTGGGTCATACTGCCCCCAACCAATGACTGCCCTCTACCTAAGCCCCTCCTCTGGCAGCCATATTCAGATTTGGTAGCACATAAAGTGGCAGTATGACCAAGAGAAGAGTCACAGAGGGGTTGGAGGGAGGGTTCACATGTGAATCCATGCCAGAATCATGCTGGAGAACACCAGTTACATGTAAGTAACTTGTTCCTTCTCCAGCATGTGGTCTGGCATGGATTCACATGCTCATGAATACAAGAATACATAGCAGTACACACATGCAGAACCACGGGAGGTGGCAAGGCTCAACATTAAGCATTTCAACAACTCAACATTAAGCATCTCTTACCTCCTCACCAGGCTCACCTTTAGGCGAACAGGTTGCACAGCACTGCCTGGCCGACTCTGGACTCCTCCCTGGAATCCCGGTCGACGCAGTAGAATATTGTGAAGGTGTGCGTCAACCTCCACGTAGCAGCCCTGCAGATGTCCAGCAGGGGCACACCAGACAGGAACGCCATGGTAGCAACAATCGCTCTGGTTGAATGGGCTCTCGGACAGCTGGGTAACGGTCGGTTTGCCAACCGGTGACAGAGCATGATGCAGTGCATGATGCAGCCGGAGAGCCATCTGGAAATGGAAGCCTTCGAGAGAGCCTTCCCTTGGTTCACAGGTCCAAAGTTCACAAACAGCTGTGATGTCTTCCAAAGACTCTTCGTGCGGTCCACGTAGAACTTCAGCGCTCTAGCCACATCCAGCGAGTGCAAAGACCTCTCAGCCGGCGACGAAGGCAACGGGAAGAAAACAGGTAACACCAAAGGCTCGTTGAGATGGAAGTCCGACGGCACCTTGGGCATGAAGGAGGGGTGCATACTCAGCACTACCCTCATCTCATGGAATGTCAGGTATGGAGGTTTACAGGAGAGGGCCTGGATCTCTCCCACTCGTCGTGCAGAGATGATGGTCACAAGAAACACTGTCTTCCACGACAGGAACTTCAACGGTGCCAAATGCAGAGGCTCGAATGGCGGCCCCATGAGCCTGGTCAGCACCACGTTGAGCTCCCACGCCGGGGCCGGGGCCTTCACCGGCAGGAACGACCGGAACAGTCCTTTCATGAACTCCTTCACCAGGCGATGAGACCACAGAGATGACCGCCCGAAGTTCTGGTGTAGCGGGAGATAGCCGCCAGATGGATCTTGATGGAGGCATGTGCCAGCCCCACCTTGGCCAGCGATAGCAAGTACGGCAACACTTGAGGGGCCGTAATCCGCAGAGGGTTAATCTTCTGTTCACGGCACCAGACAGAGAACCTCTTCCATTTGTGTCCATAGCACTCGAGGACGCCCTGGCCTTTGCAAGCAAGCACCTCCTTGCAGTCCGCCGGGTTATTGTACCCTCCGAACTCTAGTGCTGCAGGAGCCAGGCCTGCAGGTTCAGCGATCCTGGGTAGTGATGGAGGATAGCGCCTCCTTCCCTGGCGAGAAGATCTGCATCCGCCGGAAGTTTGACCAGGGGGACGCTGACATGTCCAGAAAATCCGGGAACCAGATCTGCCTCGGCCACGCCGGTGCGACGAGGATCATCCTGCACCGGGACCGTCTGAGTTGACTGAGTCGCAGCAGCAACGGCAAAGGAGGGAACGCATTCAGGAACAGGCCGTCACAGGGGAATGAGAAGGCATCGCCCATGCTCCCCGGCTGGGGAAACCTGCTGGCGAACCTCTGGCACTTGGCATTCGTCACCGTCGCGAATAGGTCGATCTGGGGATTGCCCCATCGTCGGAATAGGAGATCCACTTGATCTTGCTGAAGCTCCCACTCGTGGCACGAGCGCAGCTCCCTGCTGAGTGAGTCGGCAATGGTTTTCTTTATTCCTGCCAGATGGAAAGGTACCAGGAACATCCCTTGGGCAATGGACCAGTGCTACAGATCCTGCTTCCTGATGTAGAACATTGTGGCGGTGTTGTCGGTGAAGACCCTTACCACCTTGCCCTTGAGGGACGGAAGGAACGACCTGAGGGCCCAGAACATGGCTCGGTGCTCCAGGACGTTGATTTGTAGTGACCTCTCCTCCGGGAGCCAAAGGCCTCTTGCGTGGAGATCTCCGGTGTGCGCTCACCATCCTTCCAGGGAGGCGTCCGTCGTCACTGTTTCCTGATGTGCTGGGTCTGGAAGTCCATGCCCGCCGCTGGATGCGCGCAGGTGCCCCACCACCGGATCGCTTGGCGGAAAGTCTCGCTGAGTGAGATCCTGTCTTTGAAGCTGCCTGCCACTTGCATCCAAAAGGCGTCGAGGAACTCCTGCAGTGGTCGCATCAGCAACCTGCATAGGCGCATGCAGTAAATGCACAATGACATCATGCCGAGTAGGGACTTGATGGACCTCACCCTAGCCACGTCCATGGTCAACAGCCGTTGTACCTTGCCGAAGATGGCCTTCGTCCTTTCCTCCGACCGTGAAGCCAATCGTGCCACTGTGTCGAGTCTGGCTTCCAGGAACAGGGCATCTTGCGACAGTACCAAGTGGGGTTTTGCGAAGTTGATCGAGAATTCCAGATCCGTGAGCAGTTGGACGGTCTTCGCTGTGTGATCGACGGTGAGTTTCCTTGACTTTGCTTCGGATGAGCCAATCGTCCAGGTAGGGGTAAATGTGGATCCCCTGCAGGCGCAGCCGCGCCACCATCACCGGTGCCAGGCACTTGGTGAAGACCCTGGGTGCTGACTTCAATCCGAAGGGAAGGGCCTTGCACTGATAGTGTTGTCCTTAGACCACGAATCGTAGGAACTTTCGATGTCCTTTGAGAATGGGGATGTGGAAGTAGGCATCCTCCAAGTCCAGCGACGATAGGAAGTCGCCTTCCTCCAGCTGTCCCAACACGTGCTGGAGGGTGACCATCTGGAATTTCTGGGACTTGATGCATTTGTTTAGCGACGAAGGTCCAGGAGGGGTCGCCAACCGCTGGTCTTCTTTCGGACGAGGAAGTACCGCAAGTACACTCCGGAGCCCCTGGAGCCTCTTCGGGACAAGTTCTATCGCGCCCTTTTTCAGCATTGCTTGTACCTCCGAAGTAGCTGTGGGACGTGGTTTTCCTTCCTGGCCACAGGTGGTAGACGGGGACACTTTCTTTGGAATTCCAGAGTGTGCCCGTGGCCCAGCACGTCCAGCACCCAACGGTCGTTGGAGATGGACTCCCACACGCTGACGAATTTCACCAGCCGGCCTCCCACCGGGGTGCTTCGGTGGGGGCCCGATGCCGTGGCCGGTTCAATCCTGTTTCGCCAAGGCCTTGGCGTCTTGGCCTCCCTGGCGACGACGACGTCCTCCGGCTTTGCCATGGCCTCTGTAGGCCTCCTGTGACGATGAATGGGCCGCTTGGCGGTACGATGAGGAATCGCCACCAAATCCTTTGGAGGCACCTTGAGACTTGCCTCTGGAGGTCCGAAAGGGTGGCCCTCATTGTTGGAGAGAACCCAAAGCCCGGGCCGTCTTGGTGTCCGCCTTGATAGCCGGCAGTGACTCGTCCACTGCATTGCCGAACCGGTTGTTCCCGTCGAAGGCCATGTCCAGTACCCTGGTCTGCATGTTCTGACGGAAATCGGTGGCCTTAAGCCAACCACGCAGACGAAGGCAAACGCTGTTGCCCATCTGGCGAAAGCCGGTGTCGGTGATGTCCGTGGCCACCGGGATGCCGTTGTCCGAAGCCACCTTGCCTTTCTGCAGGATTTCAAGGGCTTCTGCCCTCTTGTCGTCTGGGAGGAAGTCCAGGAGGGAAGCGATCTTGAACCACAGCTCCCTGTTGTATCGCACTGCGATTGCGAGGGCGTTGGCCGCTTTGATGGTCATCGCCACCGACGAGATGACTCATCGCCCCATGGCGTCCAGCTTCTTCCCCTCGCTGTCCGGTGGGGAAGTGGAAGCTGATCCCGTCGCCCCTGCCGATTTCTTCTTGGCCGCTGCACAGACCACCGAATACGGGGACGGCTGAGCTCTGAGGCACATCGGGCAGAATCTGGGACCCGGTACTTCTTCTCATAACAGTCCCTCTTCGCAGGAGCCGTGGACGGGTTCTTGAGTAGCGACAGTCCTTCGTCCCAGATGTCGTCTAGTAACGGTACTGAGAGGACGGTCTTCCTCTTGGCCTCCCGTCGCTGGAAGAGGAAGCCCTCCTTCTGTTCTTCGGTACAAAGTTGGAAGAGCTCCGAAGGCCTGGCGATCATGGCGTGAAAAGAGCCAATTTCGTCGGAAGGGGAGGCCCGGGCAGGAGGTGATGGGAGATCCGTCCCGTCGTCACCACCGTCGTCGTCCGTCCCCGTCGTCACTGTCTCCGTTCCAGTCTCATCCCTCGGTGGAGGGGAAGGACGTGAAGGCTGGAAAGGAGGGGGAGGATGGATTCACCTCTGCTTGTTCAGTGGGCTTCCCGACGGTCCAGGTGCTGCTGGATCATCCGCTGGGGTTAAGGGCAATCTTGTCCTTATCTCCATACACAGGGCCTGGATAGCCATCAAGATTGCTCCTGAGTTGTCCTGTGGCATAGGCACCAGTTGCGACCGGAGCGACGGCTGGGGAGTAGGGTCCTCCGTCTCCTCCACAGTGCGTGGCTCCTCGTCGGCTCCACCGTCGCTTTCTACGTCTGCCTCGTCGGGATCCCTCCCGTAGGACTGGACTTCCTCGAACCTCTTGACCAGGATCTTTGCGATGCCAGCCAGCTCATCCTCATAGGTGGTATCTGTGTCCGTTATGGCTACCGTGCCCCGCCCCTCTTTCTCCACCCGGGGTTTCACAGGGGTCTTATTGATAGGCTGAAAAGAGGATTCCCTCCGGGGTGGCTGGGAAACTCTAGGCCTGGATGTCGTCTCTACTGGGTTAGCCTCCACAGGCTTCGCCAGGGTCGCCACGACTCCTTCGATCGAGGCCTTAGCTGGGTGAATCAGGGCCGCGTGACTTTGGGCGCGCCTGAGGCCTTCACCTTGTGGGGAGGATCGCTGCCTCGCTCCCCCTCGGCTGTCGCCGTCTGGTTCGACTGGGGCTTTCCCCTCCAGCCAGTTGGCAAGTCGGGTACGACAATCCCTCATGGTCCGTTCCGACATGTTCTTACAAAACGCACAGTCCTTTTCCACGTGCGATTTGTGGTTGTGAAGGCAGTCGACGCACCAGGAGTGCTCATCTTCCTTGAAGACATTCTGTAGTACGCATCCAGGGCAGCTTCTGAACAGCTTGGGTCCTGGAGTCGTGTTTCCCTTGTCCTGGCCCATGACCATGCGGCATAGGCCTCAAAGGTCTTCCGGAATCCTCCGAGAAGTGAAAACTCGACGAAAATTCACCCTTGAGGGGCGTAGAAAATTCCGAAACGGGTCCCCGTTGATCGGAAGTAAACTCTTTGAAAAATCGCAAAATGCAGTAAAAGCTCGAGAGCTATAGCACGAGGACTCTTGAACGTGCGGTAAAAATCTGAAGATGGCTGCCAGAGGAGGGGCTTAGGTAGAGGGCAGTTATTGGTTGTGGGCAGTATGACCCAGAGACCAGTGATTGGTTACTAGTAGAAAGACAGTTCAGAAACGAAACTGAAACTGACTTTTTCTTTACCGAGCCTGACGACGGGGAATATTCATGAGCATGTGAATCCATGCCAGACCCCATGCTGGGGAAATCCGGCAAACATTGAAAGTAAATGTGAATGTGAAGTTGGACAGAGTGAACCCGGAAGAGTGATGCTGACTAAGAGGGGACAAAGTCTAAAGTCCCAAAAAACAGTGCTTTGACAAACGTGAACCTGGTAGAGAGATGTCCACTATGAACTGTTAGAAAAGACATTAAGATTTGGGAACCAAGAGAAAGCCATAGTGAACCCGGTGGAGGGAGGCTGAAAGCAAAGAGGGGTCTGCGCCCGGAAGAGCGGGACCCAGGGGTGAAGCCATCACCCGAAAAATAAGCCATAGTGAACCCAGTGGAGGGAGACGGAAAGCAACGAGGGGTCTGCGCCCGGAAGAGGGGGACCCAGGGGTGAAGCCATCCCCTGAGGAATACGTAGAACAGAACTTTGCGTTTGTTGGTAATTTTTGTAAACCTATCAGGCCCTCGGAAACAGGAGACTCAACCACTGAAGGCCTTGATATCGATAGGAACTGTTTTAGGATCCAAGCCCAGAAGAGGGGGTTCCCGGGATGGAAGTCATCACCCAAGACCCACTGAAAGGGGACTGTATATATGATTTGTGGAAAGCGATTGGTACCTGAAAAGGAACTTTGTGTTCGTTATTTTACTCACCCTAGAAGGCAAGAGACTTTTTGAAGATAAAAGAGACTTGGCCATCGAGGCTCCTGATAAGCTAAAACAGAACTGTCGTCTCATGCTGGGAGAGATCGAGACTGTGCTGTGCTCCAAGACCCCACCTTAACCTGTGCTCAAAACGTGGGCAAGGAAGACCCAGGCTACCATATCCTGACATATTATTTGTGAACACTTCTTTCTTTTTTTGTAAACTATCCCACACCCTTTTTCGATTAGTTGGAAGGCTTGGCAATAGGTTTCTTAGTATAGGCCCTTTTTCATTTGACACAATGCCACTAGGACTGCCTTATTTTCGTTTGATGGTCGACGCTTGCTCCTATCTTAGATTTAGGTTTAGATTAGGAGTTTTTCCAACCTGCATACAGTTTAATAAACACCCTTGAACTGTGATCACTTGTGTCTGTCTTTACTGTTGCCACCAGGAGTTCCTTACACCGCCCTCCCCCTTTTTCTATCTGCCCCCTCATCCACAGAACTTCCTGACAAGAGTTCATATCTGCCAACTAGATATATGCCACCAGACGTAGTGCTATGGGTCTATAGGAGGTACAATTAGTGGGGTCTTTCCTGGGCTTCAGGATTAGCGTAATCGTGGCTTCACCATAGAAGGAGGGAGGGAGCCTTGCAGGAAAGCTTCTTGCCAGACTTTCAACAAGTGCATGGACACGTTAGGACTAAATTCGTTAAAAAAATCCAGCCGTTAAACCATCCGACACCAGGACTTTTGAGGTGGGTAGCGCTGCAATGGCATTCATTATATCCTTTTCCGTGATTGGGGCATTTAAGAGTATAGGGTGCTCTGATTTAACTTGCGCATTGGCATAACGCATAGGTTTGCTTTGAGTTCAATAGGGAACTGTGTATGCTTCCTAGCATACAGTGTCTTGCTAGAAGTATGAAACATATACACTATCACTCAGTTCTGACATAAGTGTCCCTTCATCGTTCAATATGGTCGCTATGTTGGTAGGCCCCCATTCAGAATGCAAAACAAAAGGGGTGATGGCTGGAAGGTTTAGAATTAATCTTAACTACTGGTATTGCTCTAGGCAACCCTCCAGGCCATTGTTGTTTGCCTGCCAAGCCATTACAAAAGGGGAAAGACCATATGCAAATCAGGCTTGGTCCTACCCCAAAAGGGGCAGTCTAGCTTGAACTAATTGGTCACATCCCTTCTGCACGAGACCACAAGCATCCACAAACATGTTTTGGTCTTGTTAGGCCTCATCAGTGAGGAGTAGCTTGGGTCTCTCGGCCCAGCAGTCACGGGACCCATGTCTGGGCATACTCGTCCCACTCGGGGCGACTACAGCAAAACAAAAGAGGTGATGGCTCTTTCAGAACACAACAGTAAGGCTAGTAAGCGGCAGGTCTTCCGTCCTCTCCATATTTCGGGTCTGTGTCTGGGCAGAAACTAATTTCACCTCCTGATCTGCCAGTGAGCGGAATTGGTCCAGTTGAACTTTTATGGATGGAAGCAGGATTTTATTGCTGGACCTGATCCATTTCAATCTCAAGTTGTCTGATCTCTACCTCGAGTTCCGTCAAACTCCTCCTTATGGCCTTATGGACTCCATTCTCTATGCCTATGCAGCATGAAGATAAACCTTGACTGTGTCCCAGATAGTAAATATTCAGGGGGACCAAGCCGATATTAGTTTAAAAAAAGGTGTTAATGACCACGTTGATGTCACTTTTAAATGCTACATCCGACAGTGCATACAATTTAAAATGCCAGAGACGTTGCTCAATCGCATTCTCCTCAAGAAGAAATGCCCACAATAAGCGGGGGTGTTCTAATAGAGTCCTGAGGAGCAGAATGCACTCTCAAGACCTATGTAACAGTCCCGTCCCGATTAAGATACATTCAATCCATGACTCCATTTCATGGACTGAAGGGTAATATGAATATTCCCTATCACTTGGATGGAGTGTCCTCCACAGGTCTAAAAGCTCAAAATCATACATGCCCTTGTGAATTTCCTGTGCAGAGAATGAAAGAGCTCTAGCAACTCTGCTGGATCTACCTAGGGAGGTGCTTAAAATAGTGTTGAAATCTCCAGCCCTTATAAACTGGGTATGAAGATGATTAGCACATTTACTGCTGTTTTTGCTGCCTATGCTCACGTGAGGTGGAGGAGAATGAGCATTTAACCCTAATACAAGTGCGGAGCGTGGCGCGGAGGTGAAGTCAAGTCAAGGCACAAGTGATTATTGGTGGGGGACTGGCAGCCTTTCCAGTCTGTTTTTGCAGCCTATGCTCATGTGAGGTGGAGGAGGAGGAGCATTTAACCCTAACACGAGTGCTGAGTGCTGCGCAGAGGTGAAGTGGAGGCACAAGTGGTTATTGGTGGTTCGTGGTGGAGCGGCATGGAGGGGGTTACTCCAGTCACTAAGGTCTGCAAGTAAGTCATTGGCCGACCTCCGTTGGTAACCCAGGTTTCCTCACCCCTCTGCACTTTGGTACTTCCGCATGATAGTAGAGTGCGGAAAACCTGTAACCCGAAAGTGGGAAAGTGAAAGCTAGACTGTTGAAAAACTGTACGTGAATATATTTGTACTGCCCTCCACTTTTTCCTGCTACTCTACGTCCAGACAACTGAGTGGCTATTTACTTATTCCGGCAATTGGATAAGGAGGAGTGTGCCAAGCTAGAATCCCTCCCGTGCTACTGGTTGACTATTGATTTGCCGCTGGAATCTATCGCTCTCCAATGCCTCTGACTGTTTCAAGTTTTGTGTTTATGAGAGTGGGGTTAGGGGGAGACAGACAGACTAAGGCTGCTCCTTGAGCCATCGGGCGTTCCCTGTCCCCCCTCTCTGGGTCTCTGGAGGTTTTTCCTGAGGACTCGATGCCGGTGGCCATCTGTGACCGTGGGTGTTGTGGCTGCCTTTGGAGCCGAACAGTCCTTACTAAGCTATCAATCCAGGGTTGCGGGTGGCTGTATTTGTCCCGCAGATGGTTGTGGTCCTCTGTGGCCAACAACCCATTACCATTTGTTTCTTATGCTCTGGCGCATGCCAGAAGGTCCCACTGCATAGTCACCATTTAGACATTGACGTTTTAGCGGTCTGTTTACTCTTTTTAACCAATTTTATAATGGCTCAATTTTACTGTTCTTAGGTGCATTTCCACCATAAGCAAGGGATGATCAGAGACCGGGGGCGCTGACAGAAAGGGCAAAAAAATGAAACAAATTAAAACGGCCCAGGAGCTTGCCAAGGTTAAGCTCCATCTTTTGCAACACTCCCTTGATTCGTATTTGGAAGACATGGCCAGCAAAATAGTGAATCGCGTTACTGTTACTGGAAAAGCAACATGGGATGCCATTTCAGGTTCAGGAGGGAATCCCAAAGGTTGCACCACTGAAAAAAATAGTTGTATTGAGGGGATGGGGGCCTTTGGGGGCACAGTGGTTCAGGCAATGGCTCTACGGGAGCAGTTGCTTGGGGTGTGTATGCCTCAGGATCCTCTGCACCCTGGTATGGAGGCAGATAAGAAAGTAGAAGTGGAAGGGGAGGGGGTGAGACTAGGGATGGGGCACCGGATGGTGAGTGTTAGAGGTTACAGTTTGTCATATTAGAATTTATTATATTTAAATGTCTATGTATTGATGGGCTTGTGTGTGCAATACATCTCATCCATAACTTGGTTTCTGTTGTCATAATATGTTTACTGACATGACCTCCTGGAATGTGGAGTCTCAGTATCTGGGGGACTCCACATTCCACTAGGTCAGTTGCGAAGATTTCCCCTGGCTGGGGGTCGTTGCTGTTACTAACTCAATAAAGAGTTAATTATAACTTTTGCACAGTGTGGACCCATCATTACGTGTCTTAACAGTGAGGGTGTGTAGTAATGGATCAATTGGTGAATAGCCATATGGGTGGGAGCCCGGAGAGGGAACTGAGACAGGATCTAAATTCCTCCTACAGGGGGGAGGAGGATAAGATTTGGCTGGAATCACTTCTAGATGTAAAGCTCAAGCCCCTTTAGACCATCCTAGAGTCATTGCAGATGTTTAAGTCTGGGGTAATGAACACACTGGCTATCCTGGATGACTAAGAGTTCTAACAAAAAGAGTGGCAGAAATAAGTACGGTTGGGGTTGGGGCAAAGCTGTTAAGATACTATCGGGTGTGGGAGGGTTGAGGGGTGACCGTCCTGGCCCGGTCACTGAGGTTGGGGGGCTGGTGATGCCGGCAAAGGATAAGGCAGTAACCACACAGTTAAGCTCAGTAACTTAATTCAAATTTTACGGGTACTGGGAGGTCCGACTTAAGCTTTAGGACTTTCATAGGGGACACTGGGGCTAACATGCATATAGAAGGGCTGTAGAAGAGCATTTTGAATTTACTGCCTGCGGCAGCCCCTCTTATGGGGATTATCATGGGTGTACCGGGGCTCCCTAAGTGTGGATTTGAATTAACTATTTCCCTAATGAATAAAACAACCTATTGAATCAACACCAACCTGAATGGACCGATCATTGACCCAAGCCTTATATTAATGGCAAGAAGGGTAGGAAGGGTAGGCCAAAAACCCAAATGTATGAAGGGGCACTGCATAGTGGTTTCCTTCTCGGATGCAACAATGGTTTGTTATTTGGTCAACTCTAATTTATCCAGAGGCCTAAAACCAAACAGCTACAGTCTCCATAGTAGGCCTGTCTCTCAGGATTTGTTTTACGGTTGTACAGGGAGGGTGGCTGATTCAGGGAACCGCTTGAGCAAATTTGTTAGGAGGAGGGAAGCACAGAGTTACCCCACGCACAGGGGCCTTTGTATCCACCTCTTGACCACAGATTACCCTTGAGTTGGAGGTCCAACCCTAATTTAGAAAGATTGACCCCACCGAAGGGAGAGGCGCATACTATTGGGGTTGAGCTAGCTAATCGGTATGAGGCCCTAACCTCCTGTGAAGATCTGGACTGACGTACGGCTGACCGGCCCAGCCCAGTCGACTGGGAGCTTTGTGAGGGGGGGCGGGTCCTGAGATTGGGGGGTACACATGTTATCTAAAGCAGCCCCTTTGGTAGCTAGCTTGTTATCCTGGAATATAGCCAGGCCAGGGGAAAATTCAAAGGGGAAGTCACTGTGGAGATTTAAAAAACCCACAACTAGAAGACCCAAGAGTGGAACAGGGTACCCCGCGGGCTCCATCGTGGCCCAGAGGCCTTCCGCTGACCCTCGGAGGCGCACGTAGCCCGGTGCCTGGAGGAGAAGTAAACCACGAGAGCGAGACCCGACTACAGGAGAAAGTGAGTTCTCCCTGAACAGAGGCAAAGGTGCCCCCCATGCTTCGTTGGTGAGAGAGGCCTTCCCGGGGGACCCCTCTGTGCCGTGGGGCAGAGAGAGGGCTTGAAACCATCTTGTTGCGGAGTGGGGAGGCAGACAACAGGCGGTGGCTGGGGGGCCTCAAAGCACACGGGGGCCTCGCAGCACACGGCCCAATGCCACCTCGCCTCGGAAGGATCCAGAAGAAGAGGTGAGGAGGTTGCGGGGGAATGAGGAGGCCCAGAGGAAGCCAAATCACGAGCCAGGCTCCCCTCCCCCCACACCTGGCATATATAAACGCTCCGAGACACGCTGGAGGGAACGGGGGCCCGAGAACTCTCCCAGACCCTCTTTTTCGGTGTGCATGGGCCCCAACGTTGGAGGGGAGGGCAGCTCGTGGACTCCGGGGGCATGGAGGGGGATAACATAGCGGCCCTGTGAAGCTTCCACATCGAACCCCGGGGTGCCAATAAACGGGACCCCGACCCGTTCCAGCGCAGAGCCCGGGAACCCCTCTGGAGACTAAAGCAGGCACAGAAAATAAGCAGGCAGCAGGTGCCCCACCATCCCAGTCCTCGGTGGAGCTCCGAGCCACGCAATCCAGCCCACCCACGCCAGGGAGAGACAGAGAACACGGAGGGAGCCTAAGGCCAGAAGCAGAAGGCTCAACACGGGAGGCCCCACCAGAAAACTGGGCCCCAGACCTCATCTGAGGAATCTCTAAAGAACTCTGCGCTTGCAGTGTGGCCCCTCCAGAGCAAAACCATATCTGGCTCAAGACATACAAAACAAGGGAGTCTGGAACGAGGTCCCAGGCGTACAGACAGGGAAGCCTGGAAGTCTGCACCAAACTATTGGAACCCAGGGGACCGGAAACCTGGAGCAACCATTGATAGGCACCCCTGAGCAACAAGCACTTACCCACGCAATCCTATCCCTCCAGCGTTTCTGTAGGCCTCAACCAACACTAGGAGCTGTGCCTGGCGACACGCACTACAATATGGCCACAGGAAGTGCCCCCCCCCCGCACCACTTACCAGGGATGATCTTAAAGACATTCTGCAGGAAATCAAGGCCATAAGGACAGATACACAGGCCTCGATAGTGGCTCTTAAAGGGAGAGTTGACACTCTTGAAGAGAAAATGGAAGGTATGGAGAATAACCACCTCCAGACTGATCTGGACATGAAATATGAAGCGAGGCTGACAAACCTGGAAATGAGAGAAGAGGACATGCTTTTGAAGATGGACGACCTTGAAAACAGGGAACTCCGATATAACCTGCGTATTCTAGGGGTGACCCAACAAAAGGGGTAAGACAGCGGCGGACGTTGGGAGGATAGTCCTAGGCTTAATAAAGCAACTCTGCACCCTGGAGTTGGGCAAGGAAGTCCAGCTGGAAAGAGCTCATAGGGGTGGTGGAGGCAGAGGGAAAGGCCCAAGATCCATCGTGGTGCGTTTCCTCTGCTACAGAGAAAAGATGGAGGTCCTGGAAAAGGCGAAGAGACTGGGGTGCTTCTCCTTTGAGGGGGACACAATCAGGATTTATCAAGATCTCTTCGCCCTCACACTTACCTGCAGAAGGGAATGCCGTCCCCTCACACAATGGCTCACTAACAGGATATACGACATAGATGGTCCTACCCATTTGCCCTCGAATTTGAATGGGATGGAGTGGATTATCAAGTCACGGGGGAAGGAGGCTTTACGAAGGGACCCTGACGCCCCAGGAGCATAGACGAGAACTACAGGGCCCCTGGGCCAAAAAGAAGAAGATGAAGGGAAAGAGAAAATATTTTAAAAAACAACACCCCGACGCATGATCTAGAGCAGGATTAAAAGATTGGGGCTGCATCAGAGGTGCAGGAGTTGGGAAAAGTTAAAGGACCCCAGCCGGGGGTGGCGAGGAGATAAGGACAGCGAGGGACGGACAGACCTCTTCCCCGAGTGGCTTGCCAACTGGCAAGCGTCGCAGACAAGGATGGGAGGGGGGTCAAGGGGAGGGAAAGGGTTGGGAATGTATGGGGTCAGGCACAACATAGATCGGACTCAAGAAGTGAGCTGAGCGGCTTCCATATGGCCGGAAGAGGTGTGAATCCAAAAATGTCATTCGATTACAGACAATGAGAAAAGGGGCCGGGTCGAAACTTTAAGGCTAGGATCGCTTAATGTAAAGGGCCTTAACTCACCAACAAAGCGCTCACTCCTGGGGAGGGAAACAAAGAATGCAGGTCTGGGTGTACTCCTAGTACAAGAAACTAGAACAGAGAAAGGGGAAGAAAGGTGCATTCCAGGTTCACATGTGGGCCAGATATTCTGGGCATCAGGCCCCACCAAAAAGGGAGGTGTTGGGATCCTACTCCACAGAAACCTTAGGCTAGAGTCGTTAGTTTGGGGCAGAGCAGATGGAAGAGCGGTGGTGGTCTCGGGAAACCTGGAAAACTCCAGAATTACCATAGCAGCCATTTATGGCCCAAATATGGGTCAGATGCAATTCATCAAGGAGGTACTGAGGGAGGTATTGGATAGGGCTGAGGGGCTCATCCTCTTGGGAGGCGATTTTAACATGTGAGTGGACCGGGGATTGGATCATAGTGGGAAGCCGATCCCCACAGGTAGTAGGGGGGGGGGGCAGCCATACAGAGGGTTCTTGGACTTAATGGGGAACCACAGGTTGGTAGATCTTTGGAGGGAGACTCACCCAATTATGAAAGGCTATACATTTTACTCCGCAGTCCATGGCTCCAGAACCAGGATTGATTATATATTTCTGGAACACCAGCATATGAGCAGAACTGATGCTTGTAACCATCACTGGGTTAGCTGGTCAGATCATGACCTGGTTTGGGGAGACATTATTATATCGGGTTTAAAACCGAGGGAATCATTGTGGAGGTGCAACAACCTCCTATTGAGGGATGCGGTTTTTAGAGAGCAGATGATGTTTTCAGCCATTAGAGAGTACTTTGTGTTAAACAACACTGGTGAGGTTCACTTGGAGACGGTATGGGAGGTGGCTAAAGCTACATGGCGGGGTAGATTGATTAGTGAAGGGGTGGCCAAGAAGAGAACTAGAACGCTCTTGGCCCACAAACTACGATCTGAGATACGCCTATTGGAGAGAGTCGAGGGGAAGGAAGAGGAAGAGAAGGAGAGAGACCTGGGGATCACTAAAACCAAGAGACAGGAACTTGGAGAAATGGAGATGGGTAAAATTGTAGCAGGCCTCCAACACCTGAGACAGAAATATTACAAAAAAGGGGATAAGGCGGGTGCCAGGCTTGTGGCGAAGCTCCGTGCCCAGCGGCCAGATAGATGGGTGGCAAAGATCAAGAATGGGAAAGAGGGGGAAAGATTGGACCCAGAGGCGATAGCGGGAGAATTTGCCAGTTTCTATGAGATATTGTACGAGAAGGAAGGAGTTATAGGTGGGGAAACATTAGAATCCTATTTGCAGGGAGTGACCCTCCCGACCTTTAGACCTGGAGAAGTCTTCAGCCTAGTGGCCCCAATAAAAGATGAGGAAGTCCTCCGGGCAATATCAGGTTTGAAGCTGGGGAAGGCCCCGGGAGAGGACGGGTTCACGGCAGGCTTCTAGAAGGCATTTGCAGGCCAACTGGCGGATTCCTGGCGGATCTGTTCACGAATATTATTTCCACAGGGAGGGCCCCTCAGTCGTTTGGGAAAGCATTAATCACGGTCATCCCCAAAGAAGGAAAAGACCCTGCAGACTGCCAATCTTATAGACCAATCTCCCTCCTGAACGTGGATGCAAAGTTGTTCACCAGAATAATTGCAACAAGACTCCTTCCGGGGCTCATCCATTCTGATAAGGTGGGCTTCATACAGGGGAGGCAGGGAGCAGACACCCTCAAGAAGACTCTCCATTTTATGAGGGAGGCAGCACCCAGGGGGGGCAACCCAGTCTTGGTGGCCATAGATGCTGAAAAGGCCTTTGACTGAGTCAACTGGGAGTTTCTACATGGGGTACTAGAGAAATTTGATTTCGGTGAAGGTGCCCGACGAGCGATCAAGGCTCTGTACGCAGAACCGTTGGCCAGAGTTACGGTAAATGGGTGGCTATCATGTAGATTTAATCTTCAGCGAGGGACCCGACAGGGCTGCCCCTTCTCGCCCCTATTTTTTGCAATGACCATGGAGATTTTGGTGGAATATCTGAGGGGATCCCCTGATGAGATGGGTATAGATGTGGGAGACAGAACCTTTAAACTCTGTTTCTATGCAGATGATATAATGCTCCACGTTAGGCAGCCAGCCCAATCTGTCCCAGCCGCCTTGCGGGTGATAGAGGAGTTTGGGCATTTTTCAGGATTGAAGGTGAATGTGGGCACATTTGGTCCCCACCAGTGAGGGACGCGATCCCTGGCCACAAACATTATCAGTCCTGGTTTGAAGCGGGGCTTTGCAGGTTGGGTCAGTTGGTGAAAGAAAATACATTCATAAGCATCCAGGAACTGGAGGAAGCATTGGGCATTGTCAGGCTGTCCCCACTCCTCTATCTAAGATTGAAGGGGGTATTCATGGCAGGGAAATGGAAGCAGCATTTACAGAGGCCACTCACCCCAGTAGAGAAGGTCTTGCACACGCATGTAGATATGAAAGGTCTCATCTCCCTCCTGTATACGGCGCTTTTGTCCCGCCGTGAAGGAGCAATCAGGGGTCTAAGAACGAGATGGGAGAGGGACTTGGGCTGTGAAAATGGGGACGGTTTATGGGTGCGACTCTGTAGTAGGTCATTTAAGACCTCAATTTCGTGTCAATATAAGATGCACACCATAAAACTGCTTCACAGGTGGAAATATGACCGGGTAGTACTCTCCAAGATGTTTCCAACGGTGATTCCCCGTTGCTGGCATGGATGCAGGGAAAAAGCCAATTATTGGCATATGTGGTGGACATGTCACAAAGTGCGCACATATTGGACAGAAGTGTTGAGCTGGATCAAAGAGGCGGACGGAGGATCCCACCCACTAGACCCAATCTTAGTATTATTTGGACTTGAAAGAAGGGATGAGCGGTTGGACAATCTTCCACACCTGTCACATTGTTTACTTTTAGCGGCCAGAGCCTGTCGAGCTAGAACTTGGAAAAGGACCTGCCTCCCCATGAAGAAAGAATGGGTGGCAGTGGCCAGGGATATTTATCTTATGGAAAAGATCACAGAAGCTATACAGGGATCCAGCGTTCTGATAGAGACTGAATGGCTCGGGTTCTTTAGTGCTTTTAGTAACATGGAAAGTACTGGTTGAAATTCCCAGAGAACCGTGACTCGGCCCCACCAAATAGTTAACTTGGAAAACACAGACTTTAATTCAGAGGAATCGGCCCATTTCCGACGTTCTAGTGCCCGGTCGGGACTGCCGACAATGGATTGAACAGTATAAGTGAAAGCAGCGATCAGAGACTGTGCCTTGAAAGGGGGTTGGGGGAAGGAGGGAGAGGAGGGTGTATACACCAGGGAATTATCTAATTTCTTTTTGTATAAGGTTTATAGGGACACAAGTCCCTTTCATGTTTGCTCCGAAGGTTCTCTGTTGTTTCATAAAACCAATAAAAATAAATTAAATTAAAAAAAAACACAATGTCATTCTCCTGCAAGAGACCTGAGCCTTGGAGACCACACTGTTAGATGGCTACACATCGTAGGGGATCTCAGCAAAAAAAATGCTAGAGTAAGATGTTATGGGGGTCTGGCGATTTTGATTGAAGCCTCCCTAACCTGTAGGTTTAGGGTAGTGGAGACTAACATGGACTACCTACAGGTGCTCCGTATTTTACCCTCTCGAGGGGACACGTTAATCATTTTGAACCTCTATAACAACCCCCATAAGGCTGAGGCAGACAGGTTAGCCAAAGTCAAGGCGTTTATTGATGAGTTATTTCTAAACAGGAGGAATCGTAATGAGCAATGCATATGGGGAGGAGATTTTAACCTCAAAATGGGTGTAGATCTACCAAAGGATCTGTCAGATCCGCTGGAGCACTGGTCACTGAACATCCCCTTGCCCACAATGTGCAAAGGGTCTCCAAATGTGTTTATGGCTCATCGAATGGGGGCTGCGCATGGTAAACGGATGCAAAGCACCCGATATACCGGGTAACCTTACCTTCAATAATCACCAAGGTTAGAGGGGGGTGTGGCCAGCAAGCGGGCAATGAGGAGGTGATTCCTCACTGCTCCCAGTCCGCCAGCTAGATCCTGCCTTTATCCTGACAGTTCATGTTGTTAAACTCACAAAAATAGCTTCCAAAAGCGGAACCCTTCTGCAACGGGTCGCTGCACTATGGACCTGGACCGACGTGTGGTTCCGGAGATACGTGCTGGGGAATCCAGAAGCGGCTGACTGCGTATGCCAGACAAGATGGCCGCCGGGACTGCGAGCTAAGAGGAAGGTGCGCATTACGTTAAAGGCTCCACTGAACCAAGCGCCCCGCGACAGCAACGACCATCACATCGCTGAGGCCGAAATCAGGAAGACTAAACAGTGATACCGACGCCAAACAACACTGCGAATAGGCGGCGAGCGCGCCCATGAAAGCAGGCGGGCACTGGCATCCCCTGCTCCGATACGAGGTGGAGCAACCCTGCTTGAGGACGACAGAGGACCAGCCGACGTTACGATCCTGATCACTGCAGCAACAAGGTGAGCCGCGCTATGGGTCCTCCACCTGATGGGATCTCCAAGTGCCAGCGAGGCTCGGCTCCTACCTGCTGCCCCGGCGGTCGATGGGGCGTTCCCATCTGAGGCTGCGAGAAGCTGCTGTGGGCCCTTGGGAATGACACGACCCGAGCTAGCAGGCAAACCGAGGAAGGCTGCCTGAAGGCGCTCCGGTTGCAGGAGAGCCAGGCCGACAGCAAAGCGAGCAGCGCCTGCGACAAGGAGTGAGCGGGGGCAACCAAATCAAACACGTCTCCTACCCAGAGACGGTGCGAAAAAGCTAAACTGCCTACCAAAAACGATACGCAGCAGAATTATCCCTGGACCCCAACCGCTCACAGTGGGACCCTGAAAGTGGAACGCGACTCGTGGATTCCAACACACGTTCCACAAAGCAACCGAGAATGGAAGGTAAGCTGCCTACGCTGAGGGCATGGCTGTTATAAGGTGAATGAGAACTGCGCACTAAATCTACAACGCTCCGAGCTCCCAATAAAGTAGTGATGTGGCTGAGCGCTGAGTGTCCAAGGTGAACCCAATAAGACTAATATCCTGTGAATACATCACCTAGCCGCCATAACACGCAGCAATAAACGTGGTTTACACACTTAAAATCGCTTGTGAGCCCAGACCGTTATCAAAAGCAACCACCTGCTGGGAGGCGAGCTTGTACACAACCGGTGCGCCGGCCTGAGTGACAGCACGCACTTCAGAAGCTGAAGGGATTTGAGAGAGCAAAACAACATTCTGATATCACGGGCCCCGATGAAAGACTACTACTGGGGACAACTGAAACGTCTCCCAGGAAAGGAGGCAACTGGAGTACTGGCCTGCTTGTCCGTGGCGTGAAGCGGCAACAGGGCCCCTAATCCTGCACTGTACGAGTCTAAGACACACGTTTGAACTGAGACTAATAGAAACACCTCCTTCCCGAAAGATAGGTTGCCGACCAAGCCAATCCTCAGGCCAACAAAACAAAGGAGGGAGAGGGCATAGGTGATTACGCAGCGGACTTTGGGGAAGAAAACCATGAAGTGGACAGTGCATATAAACCGTAAGAGAAACCAAAAGTAGGGAAGAGGTGTTAGAGATTACAACGGCACCTCCCTAGCGAGATAGAAGCCAAGGCTTGTGGCTCTGCCGTCTTTGGAGTACCGCAGCCGAATGGTCACGGACAGCACCATTTGGTAATAAACGCTGGACAGTGCACCTGCAAAGGCGGAACAAGTGTCTCTGGTGAACCACTTGACCAGTATCCACAAGATCCTGAACCAACAGCAACAACTGGATGGTGCCTTGCCGAATCGTTGCGCCCGAAGCGAGCACCCCACTGACCTAAACAGCTGCACAAACATCGGCTGAGAGGGAAGGGAGCAACTGCAAATCAACACTGGCTTGACCACCATGGGGAAAGACAGGGCAAAAACGCGACAACGCAGAGCAAAATGGAGCAGTACACAATCAATACCCAAGTGCCCCTGCAGGAGCAGGGCACCATGGCGATGCATTGGGACCGAAGGATGACAATATATCCCTTAAAGACATCATGAATGCTATCACCAACTCAAGGACCTCCATGGAAAAAAAGATGGATGGCATAAGTACTGAGGTGTCGCTATTGCGCCATGAGCTGCAAAAATTCACGGCTCGTACTGGGGAAGCAGAGGGCCACAAGTCGGAAACAGAGGACAGCCTGAGGACTGTAAATCACCAAATGACCTGAGCATTGGCACGCCTCAAGGCACTGGAAGAATGAGTGGAAGAGAGTGAGGGCAGAGCAAGACGGAACAACATATGGATCCTTGGATTGCCTGAAAACTCTGAAGGCACGAGCATGGAGCTATTCCTAGAGCAATGGCTTGCGGATCTATTCACTCCCAAGACCCTACCAAAATTCTTCTCAGTTGAACGTGCTCACCAACGGGCAGACAAATACCCAGAGCTCCCCCGCGTACAGTAATAGCAAATCGCCTGAACTATAGGGATCGGGACGCCATACTGCAGATGGCCAGAACTAAGGGCTCCATAACATTTAATGGCTCCAGAATCGCCTTTTTCACAGACTTCACCAGGGAGGTTCAGAAAGCGAGGCAGTCCTTTGACCCACTTAAGAAACGCCTTCAAGCTCTTCACATAAAATATGGACTTCTGTTCCCAGCACAACTGAAAATGTACCACAACCGTACGACATTGCATTTCACGGATCCCAGAGAAGCGTGGAGCTGGGTGGAAAGAAACCTAGAGGGTGACTGGAGGCCGAATCGGAGGCAAGACATCGACAGGAGTCGCCCACAACCAGAGAAAGCACCACCTGAGCTCCCACAACAGGAGATGGAAGCACTGCCAAATGAAGGCAATGACTTCTGGAAGCAATCTCATCCTTTTCTTGAAGGGGATACCAAATATTACAGCTAATATAGTGTTGTAATATTTGGTATCCCCTTGATTTTGAGGGGTAACATTTAACAAAGCACTGCTTGAACTATCCCTTGCATTGGGGAGGGGAGTACATCATACATAAGCCTACACTGTGACAGCTTCTGGAAGCCATCTCATCCTTTTTATGAAGGGGATACCAAATATTACAGCTAATATAGTGTTGTAATATTTGGTATCGCCCTGATTTTGAGGGGTAACATTTAACAACGCGCTGTTTGAACTATCCCTTGCATTGGGGGAGGGGAGCACATCATAAGCCTTCACTGTGACAGCTTCTGGAAGCCATCCCATTCTTTTTATGAAGGGGATACCAAATATAATGGCTAATATAGGGTTGTAATATTTGGTATCCCCTTGATGTTGAGGGGCAACATATAACAAAGCACTGCTTGAACTATCCCTTGCTTTGGGGAGGGCAGTACATCATAAGCCTACACTCGGACAGCTTCTGGAAGCCATCTCATCCTTTTTTTGAAGGGGAAACCAAATATTACAGCTAATATAGTGTTGTAATATTTGGTATCCCCTTGATTTTGAGGGGTAACATTTAACAAAGCACTGCTTGAACTATCCCTTGCATTGGGGAGGGGAGTACATCATAAGCCTACACTGTGACAGCTTCTGGAAGCCATCTCATCCTTTTTATGAAGGGGATACCAAATATTACAGCTAATATAGTGTTGTAATATTTGGTATCCCCTTGATTTTGAGGGGTAACATTTAACAACGCACTGTTTGAACTATTCCTTGCATTAGGGAGGGGAGCACATCATAAGCCTTCAATGTGACAGCTTCTGCAAGCCACCCCATCCTTTTTTTGAAGGGAATACCAAATCTAATGGCTAATATAGGGTTGTAATATTTGGTATCCCCTTGATTTTGAGGGGTAACATTTAACAAAGCACTGCTTGAACTATCCCTTGCATTGGGCAGGGGAGTACATCATAAGCCTACACTGAGACAGCTTCTGGAAGCCATCTCATCCTTTTTTTTGAAGGGGATACCAAATATTACAGCTAATATAGTGTTGTAATATTTGGTATCTCCTTGATTTTGAGGGGTAACATTTAAAAACGCACTGTTTGAACTATCCCTTGCATTGGAGAGGGGAGCACATCATAAGCCTTCAATGTGACAGCTTCTGGAAGCCATCCCATCCTTTTTTTGAAGGGGATACCAAATATAATGGCTAATATAGGGTTGTAATATTTGGTATCCTCTTGATGTTGAGGGGTAACATTTCACAAAGCACTGCTTCAACTATCCCTTGCATTCGGGAGGGGAGTACATCATAAGCCTACACTGCGACAGCTTCTGGAAGCCATCTCATCCTTTTTTTGAAGGGGATACCAAATATTACAGCTAATATAGTGCTGTAATATTTGGTATCCCGTTGATGTTGAGGGGTAACATTTAACACGCACTGCTTGAACTATCTCTTGCATTGGGGAGAGTAGTACATCAGAAGCCTACACTGTGACAGCTTCTGGAAGCCATCTCATCCTTTTTTTGAAGGGGATACCAAATATTACAGCTAATATAGTGTTGTAATATTTGGTATCCCCTTGATGTTGAGGGGTAACATTTAACAACGCACTGCTTGAACTATCTCTTGCATTGGGGAGGGGAGTACATCATAAACCTTCACTGTGACAGCTTCTGGAAGCCATCCCATTCTTTTTTTCAAGGGGATACCAAATATAATGGCTAATATAGGGTTGTAATATTTGGTATCCCCTTGATGTTGAGGGGCAACATTTAGCTTCTGGAAGCCATCTCATCCTTTTTTTGAAGGGGATACCAAATATAACAGCTAATATAGTGCTGTAAAATTTGGTATCCCCTTGATTTTGAGGGGTTACATTTAACAAAGCACTGCTTGAACTATCCCTTGCATTGGGGAGGGGAGTACATCATAAGCCTACACTGTGATAGCTTCTGGAAGCCATCTCATCCTTTTTATGAAGGGGATACCAAATATTACAGCTAATATAGTGTTGTAATATTTGGTATCCCCTTGATTTTGAGGGGTAACATTTAACAACGCACTGTTTGAACTATCCCTTGCATTGGGGAGGGGAGTACATCATAAGCCTACACTGTGATAGCTTCTGGAAGCCATCCCATCCTTTTTTTGAAGGGGATACCAAATATAATGGCTAATATAGGGTTGTAATATTTGGTATCCCCTTGATGTTGAGGGGTAACATTTAACAAAGCGCTGCTTGAACTATCCCTTGCATTGCAGGGGGGAGTACATTGTTTGTCTACACTATGCCTCCTTCTGGAAGCTATCCCGCCGGTTTTTTGAAGGGGATACCAAATATTACAGCTAATATAGGGTTGTAATATTTGGTATCCCCTTGATTGTGAGGGGTAACATTTAACAATGCACTGCTTGAACTATCCCTTGCATTGGGGAGGGAAGTACATCATAAGCCTACACTATGACAGCTTCTGGAAGCTATCCCATCCTTTTTCTGGAGGGGATACCAAATATTACAGCTAATATAGGGTTGTAATATTTGTATCCCCTTGATTTTGAGGGGTAACATTTAACAAAGCGCTGCTTGAACTATCCCTTGCCTTGCAGGGGGGAGTACATTGTTTGTCTAGACTATGCCTCCTTCTGGAAGCTATCCCACCTGTTTTTTGAAGGGGATACCAAATATTACAGCTAATATAGGGTTGTAATATTTGGTATCCCCTTGATTTTGAGGGGTAATATTTAACAATGCACTGCTTGAACTATCCCTTGCATTGGGGAGGGAAGAACACCATAAGCCTACACTATGACAGCTTCTGGAAGTTACCCCATCCTTTTTCTGAAGGGGATACCAAATATTACAGCTAATATAGGGTTGTAATATTTGGTATCCCCTTGATTTTGAGGGGTAACATTTAACAACGCACTGCTTGAACTATCCCTTGCATTGGGGAGGGAAGTACACCATAAGCCTACACTATGACAGCTTCTGGAAGCTATCCCATCCTTTTTCTCAAGGGGATACCAAATATTACAGCTAATATAGGGTTGTAATATTTGGTATCCCCTTGATTTTGATAGGTAACATTTAACAACGCACTGCTTGAAATATCCCTTGCATTGGGGAGGGAAGTACACCATATGCCTACACTATGACAGCTTCTGGAAGCTATCCCATCCTTTTTCTGAAGGGGATACCAAATATTACAGCTAATATAGGGTTGTAATATTTGGTATCCCCTTGATTTTGAGGGGTAATATTTAACAACGTACTGCTTGAACTATCCCTTGCATTGGGGAGGGGAGTACATCATAAGCCTTCACTGTGTCAGCTTCTGGAAGCCATCCCATCCTTTTTTGAAGGGGATACCAAATATTACAGCTGATATAGGGTTGTAATATTTGGTATCCCCTTGATGTTGAGGGGTAACATTTAACAAAGCGCTGCTTGAACTATCCCTTGCATTGCAGGGGGGAGTACATTGTTTGTCTACACTATGCCTCCTTCTGGAAGCTATCCCGCTGGTTTTTTGAAGGGGATACCAAATATTACAGCTAATATAGGGTTGTAATATTTGGTATCCCCTTGATTGTGAGGGGTAACATTTAACAATGCACTGCTTGAACTATCCCTTGCATTGGGGAGGGAAGTACACCATAAGCCTACACTATGACAGCTTCTGGAAGTTACCCCATCCTTTTTCTGAAGGGGATACCAAATATTACAGCTAATATAGGGTTGTAATATTTGGTATCCCCTTGATTTTGAGGGGTAACATTTAACAACGCACTGCTTGAACTATCCCTTGCATTGGGGAGGGAAGTACACCATAAGCCTACACTATGACAGCTTCTGGAAGCTATCCCATCCTTTTTCTGAAGGGGATACCAAATATTACAGCTAATATAGGGTTGTAATATTTGGTATCCCCTTCATTTTGAGGGGTAACATTTAACAACGCACTGCTTGAACTATCCCTTGCATTGGGGAGGGGAGTACATCATAAGCCTTCACTGAGTCAGCTTCTGGAAGCCATCCCATTCTTTTTTTGAAGGGGATACCAAATATTACAGCTAATATAGGGTTGTAATATTTGGTATCCCCTTGATGTTGAGGGGTAACATTTAACAACGCACTGCTTGAACTATCCCTTGCATTGGGGAGGGGAGTACATCATAAGCCTACACTGTGACAGCTTCTGGAAGCCATCTCATCCTTTTTTGAAGGGGATACCAAATATTACAGCTAATATAGGGTTGTAATATTTGGTATCCCCTTGATGTTGAGGAGTAACATGTAACAACGCACTGCTTGAACTATCCCTTGCATTGGGTAGGGGAGTACATCATAAGCCTACACTGTGACAGCTTCTGGAAGCCATCCCATTCTTTTTCTGAAGGGGATACCAAATATAATGGCTAATATAGGGTTGTAATATTTGGTATCCCCTTGATGTTGAAGGGTAACATTTAACAACGCACTGCTTGAACTATCCCTTGCATTGGGGAGGGGAGTACATCATAAGCCTACACTGTGACAGCTTCTGGAAGCCATCTCATCCTTTTTTTGAAGGGGATACCAAATATTACAGCTAATATAGGGTTGTAATATTTGGTATCCCCTTAATTTTGACGGTTAACATTTAACAAAATACTGATTGAACTATCCCTTGAATTGGGTAGTGGAGTACACAAATTCTTTCTGTGCACTGTGACTCTGGGCCAGCCCAAGGGGTGCTCGGGGCACCGACACACAATTAATGTGGCAGGGATTACCCTGATCGCCGTGGTCACACGACAAGACCGCAGCTGCCGTGGGCTCCCGGACAAGCAGCTGCTCTGCGATCATACAGAGGGCCAGTGGCCTGGAGACACCCAGTTTACACATGCTTGTCTGGGGGCACCCAGACTGTACCCAGACTAGCAGGGCCGCAGGCCTGTGATCACACAGGGTAGGTTTGCAGGCCCAACACAATGAGACACAGAGACAGAGTGCCATTACATTTAGTCTACCGCCGTGGTATTGCACGTGCGTGCGCAGGCTCCTTCTTTTCCCAGTCAGGTATGAGGCTGTCATGACACATCCTTAGAGGGAAAATACATGTTCTTAAAAGGGAAACACCACAAATACTCCCACTATGCTATGAGATGTGTAATATATATATTGTCAGTCTGGTTTATTGTGTGATTTACCTGCGTTTCATGTCAACCCTGTAAAATGAAATATTATTTGTATGTGTTTTACGTGCCTGCCATGATGACTGCACCGCTACGCCACACCCTCTACAGTGAACCCATCTATCGGGTCAATTTCCAAAGGAGGTAGTATTCCGGAGTATTTTTTCAATTTCCAGCCATAATTTGTGTAGTCATTTCCATCACTGTTGGCAGCTGTGATTTATTAAGCTACTAATTATATAACCCACTAAGTGTTGGCAGCTATGATTTTTTAAGCTACAAATAACCATATAACCAACTAAATTTCATCCAACTCAAAGCAGTTCGGCTGACTCATCAAGTAACAGTGGCGTACCGAGCCGCGGTAGTGGGGGGCCAAGCTGCCACCCCACAGGCTCTTTTTAGAGCCTGACCGGGACTTTCGTCAGTGGGCCACCCGTCCCGTTCGGCACCTCAATGAGGGTACCCAATGAGAAAGGTGTCCCGCTGGCAGGACAATGTATGCTGAGTAATTCCTGCTCAGCACAGTAATTGTCCTGGCAGCAGGACACCTTACCCCTTTCTGAAACCTCTGGGAGGACAATGTCCCAAGGAGCTCAGCGCAGCAGCAGATGGGCTCTCAAGTTGCTATGTGTCAACAGAGCATTTCAATGTGAGCCATTAGGCACTGATGGGAGGGAGGGGGGGACTATTAGCAGGGACTTTTGTCCCTTTAGAAATGTACACGGCAGGAAGTGATCAGGTGTGAGAAGTTTGCATAATGCTGCATGCTTTATGAAATAATGAGCATAGCTCTCAACTCACACGCTTTTGGCGGGTGTCACCCGCCTTGTAAAGGGCTGACTCACCCGCCAAGCCTCCTGCACGTCCATGCATTCCAATGGGCGTCTCACCCGCCAAAAACAAAATCGGGTGGTTTCACCCGCCTCTGCAACACAAATGGTTGAGAGCTATGTGACTGGAAAGATGTGCTCAGTTGCTTAAATTGTCCACATCCCGGTTTCACTATTTTAACCAGTGTGTGATCCTGGGCAGATCATTTAATTAGACTGTCTTATCTGCAGCTCTGTAAGTGATTCACTTCAAAGCTTACGTGTTAATATATGATGCTATTTTTTTTTTTTAAAGCCTTACTTGCTCCATATATAACAGTGCATTTTAGGTATTTTGCCTCACAAAATTATTTGCCTCTTGGCTTACTTATGACAACTTATTCTAAAGTCACTTCCATGGTGCCTCCAAGTATCAAAGACTGATGATGCTCCTTGCAATGTGCTTTCTGTGAAGTAATTTCTGTTGGTGCAATCCATAAGCAAATCAGGAGATGTGCATGTATTTTGCCCCAGAGCGCCTGGATAGAGCTCTAAAAGATGAGTTCCCTGCATCTGTAATGATTCTGCCGTTTTTATTGTGTTAAAATGCGATATGATGAGAAAACCTGGAATTGCGTGCACTCCATTTGAGAGGGGAAAGTAGCGAGTTTTGAGAGGGGAAAGTTGCAGGTTTCACCGTGGCTGTATGGGACTCGGGCGTTATGCCGGTGTTATGCAACATTTGGTATCCCATACCGAGGCTCAAAACTTACCGAGGCTCGGAACTCTCCTACTTTGGTCTGTGATCTACGAAGACAGGGGATACCAGATCGGTATGGGATACCAAATATTACAGAACACCGGCACATTCTCGCCTGGATTGCAAGTTTAATATTCAGCGGACTACAAAACATATGGGAATTGTAGTTCCAGCCAGTAACGGTGTGCGTGCAGAGTAGGAAACTCTGTTTCAAATCGCCACCACGAATATACTGCATATTAACACACGCGAAGCCTAATAACCGTGTCAGAGGGCAAAGTAAAACACAACGCTAATAAAAAGCAGTTTTAAAATGTAATATAATAAGGGGGTAAAATGGCCTATAAAATACAAATATCACTTAAAAGAAACTAGCAACAGTGTCAGCAATCAATCTATGAGTGGAAATGGTAGTTTGCCCTTAATGTACCAGCACAGACCGACTGGTCTTATTCGCGCCGGCGCATTCGCGTCTGGATTGCAAGTTTAAGATTCAGCTGACTACAAAACCTATGGGAATTGTAGTTCCAGCTACTAACAGTGTGCATGCAGAGTAGGAAACTCAGTTTCAAATCGCCACCACAAATGTACTGCAGATTAACATACGTCAAGCCTAATAACTGTGTCAGAGGGCAGAGTAAAACACAAAGCTAATAAAAAGCAGTTTTAAAATCTAATATAATAGGTGAGGTAAAAAGGACATATAAAATACAAATATTACTTAAAAGAAACTAGCAGCAGTGTCAGTAATCAATCTATCACTGGATGTGCAGAGGCACTGGTTTTAACTGCTCGCCCCACATTATGAGACAGACAGATCACACAGTTTTCACAATAAGTTTCAGCCACAGATGAAAAGGAAGCAGCGAACCAATCACGGTTTATAATGTCAGTCGTAGCCCTTTTCCTGAGTGCGCCATAGACTGTGCTAGGAGGGCCAGGTATAGTAGGATTACTTTATGTGCTAGCATTCAGCCATCAGGGGAGAGTCAAAGTGAGTCAGGGAACAACTTGCAAAGGTGGCTCGACCATAGCTTCTTTTCAGACTCGGGTGTGTGAAGGGTCAGGAATGAAACTCGGAAACAGTGGATTCATATTTTTGTCTATAGACTTTTATTAAACAAAATGGGTTTGGAAAAACACCTCTGTCCCTGCTCTAAGAGGTATTTCCCTACTAAACAAAACTAATGGGTCAGTAATTGTCAGAATGTCCAAAACAACAAAGTACTATTCTGACCCTCACATTCTAAAATCAACTCTAAAGTGAAAGGGAAATGTCTTTGGCCTTGAAAAGTGTACAGTTGTTCAAAAAAGAAATGTTTAACTCCAACACAAAACTTCCAAGTAAATACAGCTCACAGCTCCAGTTCTCTCAGTTCCTTTACATCAACAGAATTATTATTCAAAACACTGCCTGGTGTACTCTCCTGGCTGGCCTCCTCTTCACACTCCTTGGTTATCTCTTGTCATATTTCTGCAGGATTCTCTCATATAACATTGTCCAACATTGCCTCTCCTGGAAAGTCCTCTTGCCAGGGTTTGCCTTTTCCATGAGCACCTCTTGTTGCAAATGCCTGGTATACTATCTTGCCATGGCTTTGTTTGTGTGGAAACCACTTATTCTGATACACTTGTTCTCATATTCTTAAACCCTTGTGACTTGTAATGCCTGATATTGCGAGGAGTCAGGAATGAAACTCAGTTAGCTATGTTTTTGGTTAAAGACGTTTATTAAAAATAAAAGGGTTTGGAACAAGGCCTCTCTGACCCTGCTCTAAGAGGAATTTCCCTTCTTAAACCAAAGCTAAGGATCTGTCTGTGTCAGGATGTCAAAATCGAAACTGTCCCTCTGTCCAAAAGTTCTATTCCAACCCTCGCCCTAAAACTAAACCATAAAGGTGAAAGGGGAAATATATTTAACCTTTGAAGTTCCTGCAAAAGTGTTCATAAAAGAAGACTAAATAGTTCCAACACAAAAGTTGTTCATGTATGAAGAGGTCTTGTTCCAAAACGGGGAGTGCGGGCTGGGGAGGCTGCTTTCCCCTGGATTTCTCTTCAAAAAATGCAACAGTTCCTTTTGTCTTTCTTGGCCCACAATAGCACTGTCACAACCAAAGATCCCTAGCTTTGTAATTGTTTCTGTCAGGACTTGGCTTTTCCTCATACACTTAACACTTAACACAGTTTGGATATTCCTCTACTTAGAAGTTCTAGTTCCCTACACAATAAGGAAATCATAAACCAGAATAATTGCTCTTTTCCATGTATTACAAGACGGTGTCTTTAATATACAGTTGGATTACATTGAATGAAGTAGTCCTATCTTCTTCTTAAGTGTGTGACAACATTCATATACCAAATACAAAATGAAATAAAGATTTTACAATGTATCAATCATGTGTTCAAATCTACATTATAAACTATACAGAAAAGTAACCCAGCCGAAATGTGTTTCGACCATTTAGGTCCGTTTCAAGGCTTTACATGGACAGTTGGTCTATTAACAATGGATTAAAATCACATGTTATATGTCACAAATAAATCAACATCAAGTTGGATGTTTGACTCATTTGATATGGGGAAATGTTTTCCCTATTCTTCAAAGGCAAAGGTGTAGACGTATGACAATAGGCCATAAGGGTCTTAGGTATGGTAGGAGTATCTTCAAAGGCAAATGGGGGATACCATGTCTGATCCAATGAAGCCATGCCACCTCGCTGCAGGTTGTCTCCTCACATGTGATCCTCCCTCATATAGGCGCGCCCAGGGTCAGCATCAGGTAGCGGCTGCCATCCCCTGTCACATGGGAGGAGGTCACTGCCGGGAGATCAGTGATGACTCCATTGTATTCATCAAAGTATACTCTCCTGTCAGGGCTGCATTTCAGATACACCTTTCTCTAACTTAGGGCTGCCTGGTTCCTCTCCTGCCAGGACTTTCTATACCTGCACTGAACACACTTGCAAACTTGATAGTCTCTTGTTATGACACTGTTTGGTTTCTTTAAATTATTTGGAACCTTTGGTTCTGTCTCATTCAACTTATTTGCTTCGGTTTCCTTTCAATACCATTGTTGGAATAAATGCACACACTTGCAACTTTGATAGTCTCTTTTGTTATTATATGACTTGATTTCATTAAACTTTGTGGCACCTTTTGTTCAGTTTCATTAATTGTATTTAATTTAGTTTCCTTTCGGTACCATTGTTTGTATGCCCCGGTGCCCCCTCTTCCCTCGGCTGGACTCACCGGGCAGCTGCATCGGGAATGACTTCTCCTGTGGTGCACCGTCAATTGCCTGCAGGCACCCCAGTGTCTTCTCTGGGGCTCGCCGCCTCTGCTGTAGGGTTCCTGTCCTGCTCGTGTGTCTCACTCGCCTCTTTTACGCCATGCTGCACTCTAGTAGTGCAGAGACTGTTCTCCGGTACAGCTGCCTGTTAGGTCACCGTTTTCTTCACTTCAGTGTTCCCTGAGCTTACCTTGCTGGGCAGTCTTTCTCCTCCAGTTCCTCTCTCGAGCCGGCTCGATCCACACACCTCGCTTCTGGCTAGCAGTCCCTCGGTCAGCACTGAGTGGATAATCGTCTTCCATGCAGGTCTCTCTACTCAGCTGATCTCTCTGTTTAAATGTCCTGCCTGCAGTCCAGCACTCGCAACAACTAGAGTGCAGTGTGTGTTCCTGGCCTTTGGTGATCTTCATTACTCAGCTCCTCTTCCTCACAGTGGTTCCAGTATTAGAAAAGGGAAAGTCAACTTGTGCTATTTTACAGGCAGAGTTTGAGGATATGCCTTTAGTAAGTTTAAAGGGGGGTTGAGGAAAGCTATAACAACTTGCCGTCAAGGCATGAGGAATAGAAGGGAAATCCTCAAAAGGGAGAGGGGAATACCATGTCTCATCCGATAGTGTCATGAGATCTCCCCACAAGTTACCTCCCCCCATGTGATCTTCCCTCATACAGCCACCCCAAGGGTCAGGCAGTGGCTGCCATCCCCTGGCCACATGGGAAGAAGCCGCCCCCAGCACAGCAGTGATGACACCATCAGATTCATCACATACCCTTCCCCTAAGGCCACTGGTTCTCTCAGATCCTATTGGGAAATGGGAGAGGAAGTCTACATTTCCCTGTTCTCCACCTTTCCAATGTTCTACCGTAAAGCAATAGGGCTGCATATTTAAGAACCAGCACATGACTCTTGCATTGGTATCCTTACAGAGGCTCATCCATGTTAACGGTGAATGATCAGTAATCAACTTGAATTTCCTACCGGTAGGGTAATACTTAAGATATGAAACTGCCCATTTTATGGGTAAGGGTTCCAACTCTATAGTGCATAGTTCTTCTCTCGGGGGAACAATTTCCTACTGATGTAGAGTATTGTGTGTTCTATGCCATCAACATTTTGTGAAAGGACAGCCCCTAACCCCACATGTGAAGCATCGGTCTGTAGGATAAACTCCTTGTTAAAATCTGCCACTTTTAACACTGGTTCACTACACAGGATATTCTTGAGTTTAGAAAAGCAACTCTGATCTTCCTTCCTCCACTGTATCCCTTGGGGTTCCACATTTCCAAGCTTATCACTGAGGCAGGATGTAATAGAAGAATAGTTAGGTATTAATCATCTATAATACCCCACCAAGGCCAGAAAGTCTCTTAAATCTTTCTTAGGCTTAGGTACTGGAGTGTCCTTTTCACTTTGGGGTTGAACCTGTCCATTACCCATGAGAACCCCCAGATATGTAACTGCTGACTGGGCCAAGTGACACTTCTTCCGGTTGGCTGTGAGCCCGGTGTTTCTCAAAGCTCTAGTAACCAGATATAGATGATGCATGTGCTCGTTCCATGTCTTACTATTAATGATTATATCATCAATATAAGCCCCACAAAGAAGATTAATAAGGATGTAGGACTTGATCCATCAATCCCTGGAAGGTGGCGGGGGCCCTGTGTTATCCAAAAGGTAATACTTTGAACTGGAATAGCCCAATGGGAGTGGAGAAGGCTGTCTTGTCCTTGTCCTCTGGATTAATAGGTAGTTGCCAATGTCCTTTTGACAGATCGATAGTGGAAAGAAAGAAGGCAGTCCCCAATCGACCAATCAGATCATCTATCCTGGGCATGGGATAACTGTCGAATTGGGATACTGCATTCCCCTTTCTGAAATCAGTACAGAACCTGATCTGCTTTGGCAACAAGTACTATTGGGGATGACCAAGGACTCTGAGATGGCATGATAATGTCAGACTTGAGCATATTCTCCACCTCTTCTATGACTATTCCTTTTCTGGCTTCTGAAATCCGATAGGGTTTTAAATGGAACACCTTTACTGGGGGTGTACGTATATGGTGGAAAACTCCCTTCACTCTTTCTGGCCCAGATCTAAAGACATCAGAAAAGTGCTCTAGCAACTCCAGTAAGTATTCTCTCTGGTTCTGGGATAAGGAGGAAGAAATTAATGTATTTTTATCTGTTTTTTCAGATAATAGACTAGTAAATACCACAGTGATATTCACAACAGGATCTTCTCTCCATTCCTTGAAGAGATTCATATGATAAAAATGGGTCTTAATTTGTCTATCAGTTTGAGAGATAGGATAATTGTGTTGTCCTGTTTGTTCTGACACCTTGTAAGGACTCTGCCATTTGGACAACATCTTGTTCTAAGATGTTGGGAGGAGAGCAAGAACTTTTTGTCCAATGGAAAAGATCTAAGCAGCGCTCTCTTATCATAAGAGATCTACCGGCCTTCCTGCGCTTTCACTAAATGAGCTTGGACTATGGTTTTTACCATAGCCATATGTTCCTTCACATGCTGGGCAGTTTGGAAGTGGGGTAAGATGGCCTCATTCTGTTCCTCCCATGTCACCCCAAACATATCGAGGACAAGCCATGGTTCTCTACCATATTACAGTTCGAATGGGGAAAATCTAGTTGAAGACTTTGGTGTTTCCAGGATGGCAAAAAGGGCCAAAGGTATCATGATGTCCCAGTTTTTGCTGTCTGCCTCAGCTAAGTTCTTTAGGACATATTTCAGAGTTTGTTTGAACCGTTCCACTAAACCATCAGTTTGCGGGTAATAAACAGAAGTCAACAGAGTTTTTATGTGTAGGACTCCCTTCACCTCTGCCATTAACCGACTCATGAATGTAGTCCACTGGCCAGTAAGTATCTCCTTCGGGAACCCAAACTGTGAAAATAACGGGATCAGGTGCTTTAAAACTTGCTGGGTTGTATTATTGTGTAATAGGAATGCTTCATGGTATCTAGTTGCATAATCCACAATTACCAATATATACTGCTTTCCTAACCTAGAGGATTCAAGGGGTCCAGCTATATCCATGCCTATATGGAAAAAGGGTACCTCAATAATAGGCAAAGACTGTAGTGGGGCTGGAAGTGGTAATTGGGAACTGGTCTTTTGACACAGCGCACAAGTTAGCACAGCGTTTTTCACATGGATGTAAATTCTGGGCCAATAGAAACTGCTTAATATTTGTACCTGAGTTTTAGGTGTTCTAAAATTACCACCGGTTAAATGAGAGTGAGCAATTTCCAAACCCATTCTTTTATGGATTTTGGGTACCATCATCTGTGACTTGGGGGTAACATCAGGATTAGCAATATCTCTATATAATAACCTAGACTTTAGGAAGAGGAATGGTCTCCCTTTTTGTCAGTGCTCATCTTCAGATAATATACGAAGGAAAGTCTCAGCTAACAAGCAGGTCATTCCTTTGGGCAACCAACAAACCAGGAATAATCTTGATTTCTTCCCCAAGGTTTGTTAGTGGTACTGCCTTAGGTGGGGGTTGTGAATCTTCACCTGCCTCCGTAAAACCTTTGCTCCCTCTTTGTTATATGAACCTTCTTGATTTTATTGGGTTGGGGAAACAAAGCCCTCTTTAGAATCTCATGGGCTATTCTTTCTCCTGCCTTTACTTGAATTCTGAATTCTGAATAAGGATATCTATGCCAAATAATAAGAGATCAGTTCTAAATGTCTCTTTCAGCTTATTATATGCTCTTTCCAAAGTCTGTTGTGTATATCCTCTGGCCAGGAAGCGATCACCTTCTTCGCCCGCTTCATCATGGAAATAGCTTTCTAGTGTACAATTGCGTTTGATCCTGATAAGTTCCCCAAAGGGTATACTATTAATCAATGTTTTAAGGTGGTGACTATTTGCATGTAAGACAGAATGAGAGGATGTTGACGTTCAATATAATCTACTATTCATCTTACCATCTGCCACAAAAAATGTGACATTGAGGAACACCAATTCAATGCGACTGTCTTTGTCAGGTGAAGATTCATACCTTTTTGATTCAGTAGATGTATATATTGTACCAGGGACTCTACCATACCCTTCCAAATCAAAAATAAATCATCAATAAATCAATGCCAACATATGAAATGCTCCACAGAGTAATCATACTTCTCTGACCAGGATTCTGTAAGCTCCCACCAGCCCATATATAGATTAGCATATGTGGGAGCTGAAGATGAGCCCATGGCAGTACCCTTTTGTTTATACAAACAATCAATGAATAGAAAGACATTATTTTCAAGGCAAAACTGGAGTAGAGATAGAATCATGTCATTATGGTGTTTGTAACTAATAGATTTGAGTCTAGAAAACATTTACATGCTTTAAGACCATTCTTATGTTGGATAGTAGTGTATGATGATGTTACATCAAGAGATACTAGCAGAAAGCCAGGGTCCTATTTCAGATTATCTACCGTGTTAAGAAGATCCCAGTATCTCTAATGTATGAGCTCAGATCTTTGACAAAAGGATTAACAAAAAGAAATAAAAAAATTATAACTGCTTCCGCCAATGTACCGTTACTAGAAAATACAATGGGCCTCCCTGGTGGATTATAAATGTATTTATATATTTTAGATACAAAATATAAAATTGGGGTGACTGGTGCATCTACTCTTGCACACAATTCCTCTTCCCAATCAATAATATTGAGATAATTCCACTTCTTAACCAACTGTTGAAACTCTGATTGTATCTTTTTCAACATTTCTATTTCACAAGTTTCATAACGGTCAGTATCTGATCATTGCTGATAGGCTTCCTCATTATACCTTTCTCTGCTCCAGACAACGACGACTCCTCCCATATCCACCTGTCTGATGACTATACCATCATCATATTGTAAATATTTAATCGCTTGCTTCTGTTCTATTGTAAGATTATCAGATTTACTAAGTGTCCTGTTGGATTGAGATCTTAAGTCTTCAATGACTAGTTCTTCAAAAAGATCTATCTTTTTGGCATTGATATTTGGAAAGAATATGAATTTCACTCTAAGATCACTAGGTCTAAAGAAATTGGCCTCAATACCAAATCTCTGTAATAATGGAGAGTTATCTGGATACATATCCTACATTAATGATAACTCATCACTTAACACCTCTGAAGATAATAGGGCATCCAAGTCTTTAACAGATAGATTTGGGACAGGAGCAGTCGCTTCTGCATTAGTATTAGTGATAGGTATATTATAGAGAAAGTATTTTGTCAATTTGCGCAGAAATTTAAACAAGTAAATCCTGGTGTTTGCGACATTAAATGCATCTGAGGGAGAAATGGTCCATCCTAATTCTAAGACTGATTTCTCTACCAGCATAATGGGTCAGTCTGACATATTAAATATTTTGACTGTTAGGTTTTCATCCAGCGTCCTCTTCCTCTGTTCCTTTGCCCTCTGTCCGAATGTGTGATCCTGCTCAGAAATGTTCCCTCTCCCTCTCCCACTTCTCTTACTCCTTCTCATTCTCTCTGTTCCTTCTCCTTGTCCTCTTCCTGGTGGTCAACCTCTTGGTCTGCGTTCTGCTATATTGTCCATGTGTAGGAGTTTGAATTCTTCAAGAAGATTCAATTTAGTGGGTCTTAATTACATATCTGAGGACTCTCTTTTTCAGAGGATGATGATTCAATGGGAATGTCTGAATACGTTGTTTCAAATTTAGTTTGTTTCAATTGTTCTTTCATAGTTTGGTTAAACCGTTTGGCAAATTTCTAGATCCGTTCCTGTTCTAATCTTTTCTGTCTTGCTGGAAGTTTCTTAGTCAAATTTCTCCCTAATATCTCTCCAGATTTTCTTCCAAGCTGTAGTGGATTGTTGCACATGCACTTATTTTTTTTTTTTTTGCAGGTGTTATTTTTTTATCTTTGGTAAATTAGGATTGCAAAAGACATATTAAATAGCCCATTAATGCACAATTCAGAACCATAATTGATTATGGAGTATATGAACTGTTCTAATTGTGTAGAAATGTAATAGATGTCCCACTTGGGTTCAATCCAATACATTTGAGATTGCTAATATAGCATCTAGGTGCTAGGAGTTTATAAATATACAATGTAATATACATTTCCTGCCATTCATTATTTTTCAAATGATATAATTGGGTGATATTTTATTAATGATTGGGAACATATTGTGTGTATTATTGTATTTGTGTCTATTTATTTTTTGCACTTGCACTTTAAGTATAGATAGTGGAAGCGCCTCCAGTATTAATACAGGGAACACACCAGGTGGCTGCTGTGCTGTTATAAATATATAACCCACTCGGGTGAAACTCTAATAAATTATATATTCTAATAGCATCTCTCCATCTGTAGCCACAAGAGAGAAAGTGGCCTCTTAGTTAGGCAACCAAAAGTATTCCAGATAACATGCATGAGCAACAATATTTAGGTAAATATTTAGGCACGCAAAATTACGTTTCGAGGAAGGTGCAGTTAGGCAGGAGCTGCTGTGTATCTCTGTTTCCTGCAATATTCACAACGTTTTGGGAATTGCTGCCACCTGTTTGCAACTGACCTACATAAAAGCTACCAGCGTCGCGTCCGGCACGCGCGCAATTTGAATTTGCGAGGAAGGTGCAGTTATTCAGTTTGGCTGCCGGGGCTGTTGGGCTTTAGATTTCGGGTGAAGGTACTGCTGAAATTCACTGCATTATTTGTATTGGTGAGCCAACAGATTTTGTTTATGTTTCTTGAAAAAGCAACCGTGTATGTTTTGCTCTGTTGGCTACATGGTCGACAGATTCCACAGACAGACTTCCTTGAGACCCTCCAGAACAGCCTACAAATATTGCCTCTCTATTCCTAACTTTAATCGCTCCACAATAGGTGGCAACAGCTTCCCGGTGAAAGCAGCCAAACTGTGGAACTCCCTACCTCCCACTCTGAGAACAGACCTTCCCTACCAAAACTTCCGGACTAACGCTATCCTATGGCTGAAAGCGAATGATCATTAAATGCAACAAGTAGCCAGGTTTTACTGTGAGGAGCACCGACCTTCCACCCCACTGTTTATTTGTACATACTTTATTTCACTTACACTTGTATATACCACCAATGCCAGTAAGTTGTTTGCTTGCTCCTGTACTTTATTTTTATATATAGTGTACTTATACTTGTATGTATGTATATTATTACGCTGTTGTAACTAAGCTTCACATATACATGTAATTGCTGCACCCTGTTACCTGAGGGTATGTTCGCGCATTATAAATAGTAAAACAAACAAACAAACAAACATACCCATTGCTACCGTTGTTTTTGCTGAAAGAGGGCAAAAACTTTTGGTTTTAATTATGCCTGGCAAAGCGGTGACCAGAAGTAAACATTACAACCTAAGAAGGAATAAACCTTATGGCAACAGTGGTAAATCCTTGTAAGTTACACCCGCTTTTCAAACCCTGCTAAATATTTCACACATTCCTTTAGAAGAAAGGTCTTCAGAACGGCCAATAACTACCAAGCAGCTTGGTCAAATCACTACTTTCTTTGCACCAGACCAGGTGCCTGCTGTCACACAACCTCTTCCATCAGTACTAGCAGAGACGGCTCACACAACTGAAGAGGGGGGGGGTTGTGTGGAGTAAAGAAACTTCTCTTCCTATCGATAATAATTCCAACCTGGATTTAAGATACTCACTGCAGAAGGCAGTAGCCTCTAAGGAGGTTCCCAATTTAGGAGTGACGCCAAAGCCCAGGTCGACGTTAATGCCATTGTAATCTCTGCCATTTATTCCAACCAACATCTGTCAACAACACCTGTGCTTTATCCTCCTTCGGCGCCTTCAGAGTGTGCTAATTCATTGCGTAGCGAGACAGTAGATCTGGGCTCAAACATAGCAACATTTCAGTTTGCTGTGAAGATCTTGCTGCAATAATGTGGATGAATAAATGAAGTGCAGCTTGCATATGGCGAGATGATGGTTCAAGTGGAGAAACTGATGGGGGACCTCATTGCCCACTCAACGGTGGATGTTCCTATGGTTCCTCATTCCGTCCCGCCAGCAACAAAATCTGTCTTAGAGGTGCAGGCCACACAGCAAGTGTATATAGATGCGCCAGACCAGTGTGAGGATGGAGCTGACATACAAAATAGCTCCATCCTTCATTTGACCAGAAAACAGAAGAGGTTGGCAAAAACAGAAAGGATCAGGGAGGCTAAGATAAAATAAAAACCTGCATTGCTGCCTTAAGTGGTTCCTACTGCATTTTGGAACCAACCAAGCTCCCCAGAAAAAGAAGGCAAAGGGGAAACTGACGCAAATTGCTTTCTTTGGAACCTAATGGAAACTTGAGAAGCTGGTTGTCAAGGGCACTGCATCAGCGGTCCGTTCTAGCAACCCATTGGAGTTTGCTCCACTTCATGAAGCAGAAGATGACTCCATACAATCCTCAGATGAGTCGCATAATGACGATGTGACAATGTTGTTAAGACCAATTTCCCCCCTCAGTCTCTCCAGGGATTTTGGGGCTGCGACACGAAAGGGCATAACTGAAGGGGCAAAGTTCTTCACCATTGCCCGTAAATCTTCAAAGGAGCTAAAGTGGTTAAATCGTTCTGATTAATACACCAAATCCTACCACTGAGGGTTTTGACTTCTGATGATTTTGATCTTCTTGAGCCCTTGGTTATGGGTGGGGAATCCAATGTTTCATGTATTCACTGCCATATGACTGATACTGTCACACTTCTGCGATCTCAGAAAACTGCCATAAAGATACTGAGGTTTGAATTAGATGGTAAATATGAGCGTACACCTACATCCTACTTTAACTGTACTAAGAGACCTTTAAGCTCACACATTACAAGAGAATCATCACAAACACCCTTTTTGGTAGAAGGAAGTGACAACATTCAAGGGTGGGAATAGCTGTTGATTTATTGTGTCTGTGAGACCGACTGTCAAGGCGTGATCTTTTAGATTGATGTCCAGGAATATGCGAGATCATCGTAATTCTGGTCCTTGAAAGAGCTTCTTGGTAAATGACATCTTTTTACTACAAGAAACATGGATTATGTCAGATTTCTATGCTAATGGTCAGACGCTGTTCCAGAGTCCGGCAAATAAGGGTCTGCCACTTTAGACTATTGGTTCACATACGAATGCCTGTAAAATAAAGCATGGAATCTAACTGTGAGCTCTTTTGAATAGAGTGATCATGCCAGGGTCTATTCAACTCTCTCTCTCCATTCATAAAGAGAGTGACTTCTCCAAAAATTGGAGACCTGGACATAAATCTCACGGGAAACAGTGTGTCCTGGTCGCAGGCCAATGTGGTTACATTTTCCAATTTCTGGTCAAATAGCCATATGGAAGGGATGCCTGAATTGAGCCAGTTAACTGGGGACGATCTGGAAATTTGGCTTTGCCAGTAGTCTAGCAAATTTGGCTAAGTTGCAGGCTATTGTGAAGCCCCCCCGTCACATTCGAAGGGCAGGTCCTTTAATAAAAACATTTGGGAGGCCAAGAGATGGAAACTTAGAGGAATTCAAAGGGCAACATGTAATGAATCTAGTAAGAGCCTGATGGCTAAAACTATGGCCAAGATAAAGTCCTGCTATAGAAACTGCGTCACATGGTGGAACCGCTCAGAATAAAATGCCCAGTGGCAAGAAATCTATAACATACTGAAGAGTGGTTCCACTAGGACTATTTGGAAGGCTCTCAGAGCAGCAAAGGAGGTAGAAGGACTCACAGTTAATCAATCCAACTAATGCAGAGCTCTGGTCCGAACATAGTCACTCCTCTTACTATGAGGATACAGACTCTTGGTATGTGAATGTCACATCTGACATGGATTGGGCTCTGGACTGGGATCGAGATTGCATCCTAACTGCTGTGAGGAAGTTAAAAATATCTAAGGTCTCAGGGCCCTAACGGGCTGGCAAAAATCATTCTCAAGCAAGATCCTGAAATTTGGGCCTACATTCTGGAGATACTGTTCAAAAAGGTTTGCCAGTCATGCACTATCACTGAGTCTTGGCAGAGTGCAAACTTGATCCCTTTCTACAAGAAGGGATTGTGCACCCTTCCTTCAAACTATCGCCTCCTATCCATCAGGGACGTCATTTCACCAAAATGCTAGGGGTAGAGGAAGTGAGATCACACAACCCTTGACCTCTGATGACATCACAGGAAGTGATGTCCTATGACCCCACCTCAAAGTGACATTACGGGAAGCAATGGAACACGGCCTTTCAACCCTTGACAAAACAGGAAGTGGCATTACATGGTATTGTTCCTAAGTACACTACGAAAAATAGGGTTACGATATCACTGTACTGTGATATACATTTCATACAAGAATGGATCACCATATGTATCGTTAATATCAGTGTGTATAGACCCATATAACCAAATTATTGTGAATGCAAGAAGACATCCAAAGCCAAATGATAATGCTATGTTATATAGCACTTACGCTTAAGTGCTTTATATAGAACAAATATACATACAATATCGCCCATGCTGTGTTGGTACTCATTTATCAACCTCAGAAGGATGAAAGGCTGAGTTGACCTTGCCGGGACTCAAACCTGCAAATCACACACATATTGCAGCAGCGAGCACTCAACCCACTGAGCTATCTTCCTGGCTATAGCTATCTTATCGGCTATAGTAAATTGGGTAGTTAAATACATAGTCTGAAATGGATGCTTATTCTACTCTAAATGCTTTTAGGAGGTTTTTGTCTGCATTGTGAAAGTGAGGTGTTTAAGAACAGACTAAATCAGTGACTCACCCTTTGAAGTGTGCCTGAAATAAACCTTTAATGAGTCTAGCAAAGATTGGATAGGATTTCAGAAAGACAAATTATGTGTTATTCCCATTCTTTCTTATTTAGGGTCACTGCTCAAAGCGTTACACTTGTGGCACCCCCTGTTTTTTTAAGAGGCCTGAACAAGAAAGCCAGCCATTCCAGAAACAAAGAGCCACATGGTGCTGGCCACAGCCCAGGAGCTTCAATTTTAAAAAAAAGAAGTGTTTTCAAAATGTTTAGGGGTAGCAAGGGAGACCTCAGGGGTCGCCGGTGCGACCACTGGCAACTCCCAAATGGCATCCCTGCTATCCATGCTGGATGTGACAGGGAAGATGTTCTCATCCTTCGTCCTCAGCAAACTTCAAAAGTGGGTAGATGGTTTTCACCGCCTTGATGATTTCCAAACAGGTTTTCGCCCAGGATGTTCCACATCTCACAATTTGCGCCTGGTTGATAGCCTTACAAGAAAAGCAAATGTCAGTGGCGGCACAGACCTTTACATTTCTTACATCGACTTTCATTAAGACTTTGACAGAGTAAACCGGGCTCAACTTGAGGGGGTGGGTGCCTAGCCTATCTGCTCGGGATCTTGATACAACTACACACATGCACAAGGGTGCAGGTCCGGTTGGATGGCGTCGGCCATTTTACAGATTGGATAACTACCACCAGGGGGGACAAACAAGGTTACTTGTTAGCCCCTGTAAAGTAGTGAGCCAGAGACAAGGAGGTAAGTTAACCAATAGTATTTATTTTTTTATTTTTTTATTATTTAAACAGTTTATATGGTTTCCATATTTGAAACCTTTAACCTGATCATGTCCATTCTTCCATGATGTGTCTTCAGTGTGATGTGCAGTATCCTGATAGCAGAGCTTGGTAACACCTTATTGTACCTGGGTCATGTTGTTGATCGCCTCTAGTTTCTTGAGGATTAGAATCACTAGTCTTAAGAGTGCTAATGTTATTTTCATTTTTTCTCCTTCTACAAGAGGTATTTAGTATTTATTTCTTACAGCTCACCAGAGGTTAAATGGTTGTGCACCCGGACTTCTCTTTATCCAATTAACTTCACTCTAGCGTTCATATCAACAAAACCAAACTAAAACGTCTTCTAGGTTGCTCCAAAAGACAAAACTCAAGGATTGCAATATTGCTTGTTCACAAAAGAATGCAGTTCAAAATACGGATAACACAGGAATGGCAGTCTTTCGTTGTTCAAAGCAGCAATATTCAGCCCAGAGCGTTTACTCAACACTTCCGAATGGTTCCAAGCCTTTCTGTTCAAGCTCTGCGGCCGGTGCTCGGAGCCAACCGTTCCACACTGGCCTTGGCTGGACTTCAGTAAATAACCAAACTTTCCTTTTTCCGCCGTTGGGACTCAGGTGTCTTCATCTGTTGTGCAGTCGGATTTGACTACAGGTCCGGTACGGTACACTCCGCCGAGTTTTCCTTTTTTCTCTAATACGCCCACTGATATGGGGTACTGTCCTCGTACCATTCTGAGTCCACTCTGTCAGCCTCCTTCCACTCCTGCAAAACGAGAGACAAGTTGAGCTGTTTTCTGATGCTTTTAACCCCGGTGAGTCTCCTCCCCAGTAATTAGCGTTAGGCGTTCCCAGCCCTGGGCTCCTTACACCTGAGGCTAATTCACCTCTTCCCAGCTTCAACTTTACGGAGTTAGCTTTGCATTTAACCCCCGCCTGCCCGGAGCCCCCATTATATGGAAACGTGGTTTTCCGTCTTCCTTGTCTGATTTCTATTCCTATTTTCTGGCTTTTGTTTTGATTATATATCCGTTGGGGCATTCTGGGATATGTAGTTTGTGTCTTTTCTCTTGTGTCTCTTATATTTGTATTGTCCGGTGTGATAGTTGATTGGTGGGGCATTCTGGGACATGTAGTCTGGGCTTTTACTTGTTCCCGAGTGTCTCTTAAACTTGTCAATATATGGTCTGGTGTGATCATAGACTCATCCCCCTCCCTCTTGTATTGTTCCGTATTGGCCGCTATTGGTTCCTCATTACAGCCCCCTATTGTTTAATCTGTACATGGCCGATCTCCCGCTACGATTGAGTGCTGCTGCCCATTGCCCCCCTAAATTGGGTATGGTCCATGTGACCACACTTATATATGCAGACGATCTGGTCATTTTTGGTCATACCTGTACAGGCATGTTAAGATCACTAAAAGATCTGGGTACATATGCTCGGGAGAACCATCTTGAGATTAATTACGACAAATCTAAAGCCATGCTCTACTCTCCTCACCCTAAATATAAGTTACCTCTGGTTCTGGACCGCAATGTTATATTATATGTTACCAGTTATACTTAATTGCGTCTGGTACAAGGTTTGTAAGGCGTTTTGTGGAACTACTCTCTATGAAGTCTAGGAGGGCTGCACATCTGGCAGGCTTGATTCACACTTTTGCACAGCAGACGATAGGATACAGTTTGATTGGTCTCAGAAAACTCTACATGCAGTGCTTCTGCCCAGCAATTTTATTATGGATTGGAGGCATTAGCGGCACCTGATTATGACTGGCTTAAGGTTCCTGAAGGCCATTTCTGGAAACTTATGTTAAATCTTCTGCAGGCAGTGCCCATGGAAATGCTAAGATTAGAATTGGGCTTAACATCTATGAGAGCCCTGGCACTGAGATGTAGAGGCGAGTTGTACCTGAACTCTGTCAACTCTCCCAGATGTCCCCTATTAGATACTTTGGCAGGGTAATATGATAAGGAATCCAAAGTAAAAGGGGTTAACTTTTCCTTGCTCAACAAAAGGCTCTTTGAAACCATAAACTGGTCCCCTACCACTTGTAAGGTTGAGTATAGAACGGATTATTACATGCTTAAACACTCCTTCAATGCATAGCTCTCAACCTTTTGTGTCGCAAAGGTGGGTGAAAACTCACGATTTTATTTTTTGGCGGGTGAGAGGCCCGTTGAAACGAATGGGCGTTCAAGGGGCTTGGCGGGTGAGTCAGCTGTTTATGCGGGTGACACCCGCCAAAAGCGTGTGAGTCGAGAGCTATGTCAATGAGAAGATTCTTTTGTGGGATTGGAACCTGAACTTTACGCACTTAGAGAAATTAACATCCTACCAAATGGTGTCACGGATGTCGTATGAGTTCTTAATTCCTCAAAGATATTTTATAGAATCTCCAGATCCCGCAGTGAAAAATCTAATGCTAAAACTCCATACTAACCAGCTCCCTGTTATGTCAATTTTTGGGCCAAGACAGGGATTGATGGCTAAAAATAGAAACTGTAGGATATGTAAATAATCTCACATTTTAGAAACCCAAAGGCATGTTATGACAAAATGTGAAGAACTTGGAAGTGTATAAATGTGCAACCTGGGAGTGTATGTTGGGGATTCCAATGTGATCAAGACCAATAATTTCTGGTTTTATTGTTTACATTATGGCTTGGTTCACTTGCAGATTGCATTATATAGAATCTGAATAATAGTGGATAATCCTTTAAATCCATAATCTACATAATCTCAGAAGTTCATCAAGACTTGGATACGTGTCTGCTGTTTCTTTTTATGATTAATTGATGATGTATATATTTATGAATTGTATATTTGGTTTCTTTTTCGTAAAAGTTTACATTTGTTTTTCTTTTCTTTATGTGATAAGTTCTTTGTGAGCTGAACACATTGCATTAAATAAATAAAAACATAAATAATGATGTGTTCAAATTGAATTTGATTTTTGAAATGTCCAATCAAGATTTCTCGCAAGTGGTATAACATATTTGCAAATTTAAGATAATGCAGTACACTTGATCTAAAATGTATAGATTGCAAATCGAAGTCTATTTGAGATACATTTCACGAACATATATGTTGATTTACTCAGTCCGTTATAGGATTTGGACCTATTATAAAATGGCCGTCACTTTGGTAGCGATTGTATCAGTAATAGCATCTCCATGAGAACGTGTTGGTTTAGTCAGGTGATCTGTATAGAAATCAAAGGAACACCCAAAGGACAAGTAGCTAACTTGGCAAAGTCCCCACAGAGGGTTGGGACGCATGCTTGATTTCCTGTTTAGGATTCGTTGTTACTCTTGTAAGTCCATGTGTTTTATTCTTTAACAGTCATGTTTGAATACATGTTTTTCACTTTTGCACGAGATTGAGTGCAGGGGAGTTTTTTATGGTCAGGCTTGAAAACTCTGGATAGGTAACAGCGCTTTTTGTTAGCTGATTATTTTGTTGGTAATATATGTGTGTGTATATATATATATATATATTTATATTTATTTAATTTAAGAGAAGCGAAGCAGCGGGTGTGAGAAGATGTAGGTGAGATGAGGCTCAGAAGCTAGAGAATAAAAAGTAAACATTAAAAGGGGAGCATGAAGAAAAGGAGTGAAATGGAGGAGTAGTGAAGGGGGCAAATGAGCAAGAACACTAACATTACACACACAGGACAGGAAGAGGGTCAGCAGGAAAGTGTATCAGTGAGAAAACTTGGTTCAGTATACATAAACATTTGTCTGCCATTAAAAACATGTCAGGCTTGTGGGAAATTCAGTTCACCATTAAAAAACCACATAAAACCTGTTTGAGTTCACTAATTATGGAGCGACAACCAAAAGCCTTCCACTCCAAAGAGTAGTGTAGATTTCAGTGGGGGTCAGAGTTAGCCCTACTGATCGGGGAAAGGCTACAAGGGATGTTGAAGAGTTATCCATATTTAGAGCGAGATACTGAACAGTTCTTAGACTGGTGTCTGTTGATTTCGAAAACTGGTTATGATCTATGACACAGAACAGTAGCAGTGGTTCTAAGATGTGCATATGTTTGGAATTTATGGAGAACAAGTCTCCCAGTGTCACTTGAAAGAAATAGATAGAAATCTGTGAGCAGTACATGCTGGAGCCCAATGCCAGGGGTCAGGAAGCAAGGAAGGGGCGGCACAGCGGAATAAGAGAGCTCTGAGGCTAGACTCCCCAAACATCTGCACAACTGGGAAAGGGGTAGGGTCCCATCAGCTAGAAGAATTACTTTTATAGCTGTGATTCTTATTAAGATCTGTTCCCAGTGTGTTAAAAAGCCTGTGAGTGTGTATTCAGGTTTTTCTTTTGGTTTCTCTCTCTTTAAATGACTTCTTCAGATCATCAAGGCTGTGTGGACTTCATCCAAAGGGCTGTTTCCGGCGTGCCCGCCTCAAGCTGGCACCGTGGAGATTCATGTTCCCAGACAGGACTAAATTCACAAAGAACGGCAATTGGACATGTAAGGACGAGTAGACAGTGGTAAATTGCAACTAAGTGTGGCCGTAACTTACGACTGGACATGAACAAGGTTAAAGACATGCTTAATTGAACCGTGTTATATCAGACACATGAAGTTGGATTTATTTACAAACAAAACACACTTGGACCTGAAAAGGTGGTCTTATCGTCACACGATGTAGGATTTGAATGTTCTTTTTCCCATGGCTTGTGGTCGTTTTCGGATTACTGCTGTAACTTCCTACGCATGTTGTCAAATTGACATACATTCGAGCACTGTACCTCACTAATTACATCACATGCGTAGATGACTCAGATGTACGTCAGTTGCAAAGCTGAGGGTCCCAAAAGCATTTGAACATGTTTGTGAATGCACATGCGAGTTACAGCTGCGTGGGCTTCACCGCCTCTCTTGCGGATACACCTTTGGAACATCCACCTTTCTAGTTCTGATAGTAAGTTGCAGATATGTAAACTACACATGTATGCAAAACTTACTCATGAATGTATGCATGTTCAAGAGACATAGCTTAGCTGGCTTTGTGACTCATGTGTAAATGGATTTGTGTAAAGGGTGTAACTTGCATATTCGTATGTTATTCGTTTTTCCAGACGGAAGTTGCATGAAAGCCTATAAAAAGCTCTGTGCATTAGGCCTGTAGATCTCATTTGTCTCCTATATATTGGCACATCTTGGTGAGTCCAGGGAATCCAGTTTAGGGTCCCCATCTGGCTGCGCATCCACACCACTGCGCTCCCTCCCCAGGTTCCTGTTGTGCCTTTTACCTCAGTGGGCAGTGAATTGGGAGCCTCACAAAGATGACCGCCATGGTCAATATAGAGTTCTACGTGCTGTCCTTGTGTTATGAACCGCCGCCGCGTTCCCCGTCTCCAAGCATCTCCGATCTGGCAACGCTGGACATTACCATGGAGACGTGGCTTTTCCGCTGCCCGTGTTCCGGGTAGTCACGTGACACAACGTTTACGCGCAATACGCGCACAGTGACGCCTCCTTTCCTCTTCAAATACGAGTGCCAAAGGAGTAAACGCTGCTTCTAATTAGCGTTACTACTTCAATTCCTTTTGATCCAGAAGCTCTTCTTAATCTGAACTCGGAACGTTTTTGACCTTTCTATTGGATTACCCCTTGGATGTGACGTACCATCCTGGCTTGCTGCATCCTTGCAGCAGCTTTTTCGGCAGCGGTTCCTCCTGTTTGCCGATACTCCTCGCTGCCTTTGTTCCTTCAGGCAAGTCATTCTGCCGGCGCGCCGCTCCTTGTAGTGGTCTCCTCAACAGCTGTTCCACCTACCTGCTGAGACCTCACGCTGCCTTCATTTCATAAGGTAAGCCTTCTTGCTGGCCCGCTTCCCTTCACCCGACCACCACTCAGCCTACAACATTCCACGTTTTAGCAGTCACTGTTTATGGGGAATGTATGAACACATGAACAATGGAACTTTTCAATCAGCAACTGTGCACTTTCTGAATGCTCTCCTGTAGTGCACCATCCCGGATCTAGTGTGCGACCCTCGTGCCGTTCGGGGTAGTTTTCCCTCACTAACCTTATTTTCTCCTCCCGTTGGTTAGTACTTTCGCTACCCGAAAAACACCTATTGGGTAAGCCTTTAGTCATTTGGTTTGTTTTCTTGATAATCATTAGACTACCATTCTTACCTGTCTCTCCTTATTTTCAGTCCTCTTGTTTCCCGACTACGCATCCTATATTGCCTTAGAGTCCTATCAAACCTTTACGAGGTATTGTTTGTTGGTCTGCTCTTGAAATTACACAGTTGTCTCCAAGTCAGTGACGTAATATTGTGCTTTGTTTCTTACAGCCTGGGTTTGGCGGTGTGGTTCTCCCCGCTCTTTTGGTTAATTGATTCCTCTGACTGTTTGTTATTCAGCAGAGGGGTACATTGCCTTAAAGAGGTCCTCGCGTTGAGGAGGTCTGGTTCTGGATTGTACCTTTGTACACTCCAGCTTAGACTGAAAACTTTCCGGAGCTGCTCCCTCTTCTGGTATCCCAAGGTCGAGCAACGCCCCGACCAGTTCAGCAACTGGTGAGTAACAGAATTAGAAGCCTTAAAAAACATGGAACCCGATCAGCCCATGGCAGAAGCCATAGAGCCGGTTGAGCCCATGGCAGAAATCCTGCACCACCTTGCAGGATTGAGAATGGAAATGGCTACCATGAAAGCCGAATTCCAGCAGAGGATTAATGAGATCCAATCACTTATATCTGCTCCTCCTGGGCAAGAGGGAGGAGCTGGGGCCCCCCTCCGGCTCGGGTTTTCCTATATCTGCTCCAGAGCCTCCTTCCATTGTGCTCTCATCCCAATTCCCGCTGGCTCCTCCTGAACTGTTTATGGGGGATCCGAAACATTACCGAACCTTCATTAACCAGTGCAAATTACACTTTTTGTGTCGTCCTACCTCCTTTCCGACTTCAACCACTAAGGCAGCTTTCGTCCTTTCACACTTAGGAGGGACGGCCGCCTCTTGGGCTAATCCATTGCTGGAATCGAACAGTCATGTTCTTTACAATTGTGATGCCCTCCTGACCGCTATGAGTCGGGTCTTTGATACCCGTTACACCTCACAAGCTTCCGATCTTGAATTACTCAAATTGAGACAAGGGTCCACGCCTTTGCTTGCCTATCTGGCCCGTTTCAACCAACTAGCTGCAGAAACAGACTGGCCTGAAGAAAAGAAATCTGCAGTTTTCTATCAGGGCCTCTCCGATGAACTAAAGGACACACTGACTACTTTACCAGTGGTGCCCAGCGCCTTTAATGAACTATTAGACATGGTCCTTCAAATAGATGCCAGAAGGGCTGAACGCAAGGGAGAAAAGCGACCCAGCATTCCGCTTTCTGTCCCAGACATCCCCACTGCGGGGGTTCCCACCCCGGAACCTATGCAGATTGGAGCCGTGCGAGGGCCGCTGACTCCGGCACAACGTGAACACCGCCGTACACACCATTTGTGTATGTACTGCGGTTCCTCAGAACACTCGTTGCCAGAATGTTCTAAGAAACCAAAGAAGAAGGCGGGAAACGCCAAATCCCGACAGTAAATGGGGTCCATACATCGGGAAAGTCGGTTTTGGACTCCCTCTGTTCCTCCCAAACCCAGACTACCTTAATCAAGCTGCCCGTCACCTTCACAGGTGCCTTGAAAAATCCTGTTCCGATCTCAGTGGTGATCGATTCCAGAGCCACCGGTAACTATATCGATCAAAGCTTTGCGACCTCCGCTGAAATAGCATTAAAAAAAAAAATCACACCCGGAAAATGTCAGTGCAGTCGATGGATCAGCACTCGTTTCAGGATTGGTGGTTCAACAGACGATACCTATTAACATGACCACAGCCGAAGGCCATACAGAAGAAATATGGTTTGACGTTATCCAAGTCCCTGCCTACAGAGTAATCTTGGGCATCCCGTGGCTTAAACTACATAACCCGCTGATAGATTGGTCCTTAGGCCTGGTTCAGTTTCCATCTGTTTTTTGTAACAGCACTTGTTTCTCTTCATTAGGTATTGTTGACGACAATCCAAGCCGGGTTCTATCAGGTTTGTCTGCTCATATAGGGGCAATCACCAAGACATCCGTCCCTCCGGTCCCAATCGAATATACGCAGTATCTCAATGTGTTTGACAAATGCAAGGCGGAGACATTGCCTCCACATCGTTTACACGATTGTCCAATCGATCTGGTACCAGGGGTCAAGATACCTTCGGGACGAGTTTACTCATTGTCCATTAAGGAGGATCAGGTCCTTAAAGAATATCTGGACAAAGCACTTGCTACAGGGTTTATACGCTCATCTAAGTCCCCTGCAGCATCTCCCTTGTTTTTTGTTCCCAAAAAAGAAGGGGACCTACGCCCTTGCATCGACTATAGAGCACTGAACGAGGTAACAGTGAAGAACCAATACCCTTTACCATTGATTTCCACTCTTATTGATCAATTGGGCAACTCCAGCGTGTTTACCAAACTGGACCTTCGAGGGGCCTACAACCTCGTCCGTATTAAAGACGGGGATGAGTGGAAGACTGCATTCAAAACCCGTTTTGGTCTATTTGAGTACCTAGTGATGCCGTTCGGACTCTTTAACGCCCTTGCCACCTTTCAGGCATTTATGAATGACGTGTTTCATGACATCCAAGACCAGTTTGTTGTGGTTTACCTCGACGACATACTCATTTACTCTGCCTCGATGGCAGAGCATGTTCAACACGTTTCCATGGTCCTACAGAGACTAAGAGAAAACCATCTATATGCCAAGGCCGAAAAATGTGTCTTTCACTCCTCCGAGGTTGAATTTTTGGGCTTTAACATCACCAACCAAGGTATCAAGATGAGCCAGTCCAAAGTCAAGGCAGTCTTAGATTGGCCTATCCCGAAGACAGTCAAGGAACTTCAATCGTTTCTTGGCTTCGCTAATTTTTATTGACGCTTTATTCATTCATTTTCGGCTCTTACTGCTCCACTGTCGGCCCTGACTATTTCGAAGGTCTGTTTCATGTGGAATGACGATGCTCAGTCAGCCTTTGAATCTCTGAAGGAGGCTTTCACCTCAGCTCCTTTATTACAACATCCCAATCAGAACGTACCTTTCTTTGTTGAAGCAGATGCATCAGGGTATGCCATAGGCACCATTCTCTCTCAACCCTGTTCCCTCACAGGGGAAATACATCCTGTTGCCTTCTTTTCTCGGAAACTATCCACCTATGAAAGGAATTACCCTATCATGGAACGAGAACTGCTAGCCATTAAAGATGCTTTCATGGAATGGCGACACCATCTCTTAGGCGCCAAACATGTGGTTAATGTCTACTCAGACCACAGGAGCTTGTTGGCATTCAAGACCATGAAGTGCCTTACCGCCCGACAAGCTCGGTGGCACTTGTTTTTCTCACAATTTCAGTTCATCATCACTTACCGCCCAGCACGCCAGAATGTCCCTGCGGAAGCCTTGTCGAGGCAGTCTTCCGATGATAAAACGGTTTCCATGAATCCGGCGCCGTTACTGGGGGAAAAGGTGATATGTGGGTGCACTGTCCAGCCTTCTCTACGTTCCATCATTGAGGATTGGGTGAGTTCTAACCCATCCGAAGTAACATCACTCAACTTGGACGTCCAAGGGGGGCTTCCTTTCATCCAAGGGCGTGTTTACATACCTCCTGGCCCTGCCCGCATTCACGCCCTGCGCTGGGCTCATGACTCAGTGGTGGCGTCACATCCTGGCCACCAAAAAACGATAGAGTCCCTTCGCCGGTGGTCTTGGTGGTCATCCATGTCCAGAGATGCCATGGATGACATCTCTGCTTGCGCCATTTGCGCTCAATGCAAAACTTCCAGAACCAAACCTGTGGGTCTTCTGCAGCCCCTACCAGTACCATACAAACCATGGCAAATGATATCCATGGATTTTGTGGTGGAGCTTCCAGCCATCAAAGGAATGAATACTATTCTAGTTGTAATTGATTACTTTACCAAGTATGCGATATTCATTCCCTGTGCCAGTCTTCCTAATGCCCCTACTCTGGCTGAGTTGGTGCGTATACATGTCTTTCAACAATTTGGTTTGCCTTCTATCATTGTTTCTGACAGAGGAACACAGTTTACCTCACGATTCTGGAGGGCTCTTCTTCTCTCCTTATAGATGACCGATTTTCCTCGGCTTTCCATCCTGAAACGGATGGGCAGACAGAACGCCTTAACGCTACTATGGAACAATATCTGAGGTGTCTATGTCTCCAGTTTCAGTTTTCTTGGTTAACTGCCTTACCACTGGCTCAGTTTGCATACAACAATTCATTACATACCGCCACAGGGGTGTCTCCTTTCTTTGCCTTATATGGTTTCCACCGCGATCCTTACCTTTGGATCCGTCATTGCCCATAGACAACCCTGCGGCTTTGGCTAGTGTTAGGGACATGGATCAGCTACATCGAGATGTCCGGTTGCACTTGCTACGATCCCAGGTTAGCGCTAAGAAGTCCGCTGATGCACACCGAACCCCTGCCCCGGTATACACCCCAGGCAGGAAGGTGTGGTTGTCAACTCGCAACTTGAAGATCCCGGGAAAAAAATCCCTCCTACCTAAATATGTAGGCCCATATGAAATCACTGCGGTCATCAATCCTGTGGCAGTTCGGTTATCCCTACCATCCGCATGGCGAATCCATCCGGTGTTTCATGTGGCACTGGTTAAACCCTGCCTCCCGGCTACTCGTCTGTCTCGACGCCCGGCGCCAGTTCAGGTTGACGGGCAGGAGGAATTTGAGGTTTCTGCCATCCTTGATGTTAAGGTATCCAGAGGGTCGCTCTACTATTTGGTGGATTGGAAGGGTTATGGTCCGGAGGACCGCACGTGGGAACCCTTGTCTAATATTCACTCACCTGCTTTGATGCGTGCTTTCCATGCTGCCAGGGGGTTGCCGTGGCCTTTGCGGGTGGATACTGTTATGAACCGCCGCCGCGTTCCCCGTCTCCAAGCATCTCCGATCTGGCAACGCTGGAGATTACCATGGAGACGTGGCTTTTCCGCTGCCCGTGTTCCGGGTAGTCACGTGACACAACGTTTACGCGCAATACGCGCACAGTGACGCCTCCTTTCCTCTTCAAATACGAGTGCCAAAGGAGTAAATGCTGCTTCTAATTAGCGTTACTACTTCAATTCCTTTTGATCCAGAATCTCTTCTTAATCTGAACTCGGAACGTTTTTTGACCTTTCTATTGGATTACCCCTTGGATGTGACGTACCATCCTGGCTTGCTGCATCCTTGCAGCAGCTTTTTCGGCAGCGGTTCCTCCTGTTTGCCGATACTCCTCGCTGCCTTCGTTCCTTCAGGCAAGCCATTCTACCGGCGCGCCTCTCCTTGTAGCGGTCTCCCCAACAGCTGTTCCGCCTACCTGCTGAGACCTCACGCTGCCTTCATTTCATAAGGTAAGCCTTCTTGCTGGCCCGCTTCCCTTCACCCGACCACCACTCAGCCTACAACATTCCACGTTTTAGCAGTCACTGTTTATGGGGAATGTATGAACACATGAACAGTCCTTCTTGACCAACTCCTATCATCCTGGAACCCTTGCGTGGACATCTGCGTTTGGAACTTTTCAATCAGCAACTGTGCACTTTCTGAACGCTCTCCTGTAGTGCACCATCCCGGATCTAGTGTGCGACCCTCGTGCCGTTCGGGGTAGTTTTCCCTCACTAACCTTCCTGTTTGTTATTTTCTCCTCCCGTTGGTTAGTACTTTCGCTACCCGAAAAACACCTATTGGGTAAGCCTTTAGTGATTTGGTTTGTTTTCTTGATAATCATTAGACTACCATTCTTACCTGTCTCTCATTATTTTCAGTCTTCTTGTTCCCCGACTACCCATCCTATATTGCCTTAGAGTCCTATCAAACCTTTACCAGGTATTGTTTGTTGGTCTGCTCTTGAAATTACACAGTTGTCTCCAAGTCAGTGACGTAATATTGTGCTTTGTTTCTTACAGCCTGGGTTTGGCGGTGTGGTTCTCCCCGCTTTTTTGGTTAATTGATTCCTCTGACTGTTTGTTATTCAGCAGAGGGGTACATTGCCTTAAAGAGGTCCTCGCGTTGAGGAGGTCTGGTTCTGGATCGTACCTTTGTACACTCCAGCTTAGACTGAAAACTTTCCGGAGCTGCTCCCTCTTCGGGTATCCCAAGGTCGAGCCACGCCCCGACCAGTTCAGCAACTGGTGAGTAACACCTTGCTTTTTCCTGGCACAGAAAAAGGAAGGCGTGTCTGCCTAGGTAGCCATGCCTCAAGTATGCCCTATTCCAAAACCAATCCAAGTTGCATAGAGAGGACAGTGGACACACAAGTGTGACCAGACATGGTCCTCTCAATTGTTCTTTAAATGACCCCCAAAATGTATGTATGCTGTATGTCCATGCCAGGATTTGCATAGGACATGCTGGAGCGTGTCCCTTTCTCACAAAGAGCCGTGCTCTGGGATGCTGTCACGGTTCAGGCACAGGTGAACGTGTATAACATAAAGTGGTCTTTTTAGGCTGGTGCCAGCATGGAGGGCCCCGAATAGAGTTTCATGCCAATCACGCTTTGCTTCTTTTTTGTTGCATTTCCTCCACTAATGTACATTGTCACTGTAAAGCCGGAATTATGGAACCCTTTAAGAGCTGTCAGCTGAAATCTACACCCTGCACCAAAGTGGCTGGAGGCCCGAAGGAAGCCCTCCAGCAGGGGGTCAGTGTACAATTTGTTATCATGCGACAAGGAGTGCTGCACCACAAGGCTCTCTCAAATGCAACCACAGTCTCTATTTTAATGCATGTCACCTTTGTGAGCAGGCGTGTGGGGGGTTGTGATCAATCCTTATGGTCACAGTATAGAATGGGCAGTTTTCTCATTGTACCCTGCACATGACAACATATGAATATTGGAGTCAAGGATTGTACAGGTTTATTCTAGTCTGGTGTATCTTAGTATATCTAGATAAATTGTGTGGCTTGGCTGTATATAGCAGTCAGTTTTATGTGCACTCCATTAATTGTGTCATTTTTCAGGCAACTTGCTTGGTTTGTTGGTTTAGAAGTCTCAGTTTTAAGTCTCATAGTTTTTTGTTTGTATTGATTTCTACGCATAAATACAGATGACAATCAATCTGGTTCCTATCAGTGTTCAGGAAAAATGTGAAAAGTAGGCCCCTTGTTTATCTCACAATGCGGTCAGTCATGCCTTGCAGGCCAGTGAGTGGGAAATCTGACAGCCTAGTGAGTGTACAAAATGAAGAATGGTTAAACGGCTGCTGACATGATGCTGTAATTACTGGTGTCATGAACCACATCTGCTTGATTTGAAAGACGACATTTGATTCTAAGGTGAAAAAAGCAGTTTGGATTGGTGTACATGTGTGATTTTTAAGAGAATACATGTGCGTGTGTGCGTGCATGCGTGTGTGCGTGCATACGTCTGTGTGTGTTGTGAAGACATCATGAAATAAGACACAGTTAACAGATTCAAATGTATACTCAAATGGTTTATTTAACTTAAAAGTCAGGATGGAATAAGGCCTAACTTGCTCTATGCTAAGGTGGGATTTCCCTACCTAAAGAAAACTAAGGATAGTCTGTGTCATGACGTCTGAATCAAAAAGTCTGCCTGTGTCCTAAACCTATACTTGCCCTCACAACTAACTGTATATAATGTGTAGGGATGTCAGCACCAAAATGAATAGTGGTCAAAATAAAGGTCTGAGCTTCTTACAGCTCCTGGCTTGTACTCAGTTTCCCCTTCTCCAAGTTCGAAACAGTTCACAAAGTCTCGGGGATCCCTTCCTCAAGTTCAAATCTTCCAGATTTTCCAAAATAACACAGTTCTTTGGGGGCACTTACCATATCCTGTCATCAATGCTTTTCACTGGTTCAGATAGTTTGTTCTGTTTCTTCAGTTCAGAAATCACTCAAGCAACTGTTGATTAAGATAAACTTCTTTATGTTTACTTTCTTTGGCTCTTTCCAAGACGGGGCAACCGGTCTAGGCGCAGTTGTCAGACCACATGGTACACCCATTACAGGTCACCCAACTGATATCCCTATGCACTTTGTTACACTTGATGTGTTCCTCTGGCTCTTGCAAACACAGGTCTCCTCTTAACCTGTAACACCTAACCGTGGCTTGTTGCCCACCATACACAATTCACTTGTGTCCCACACAGTTCATTTTGTGGTATCTGCTGTTCAAACCACCTTGTTTCCACTTCATTCGTAAGCGCCCATAGCTTGCTTTTGGTCTGTGCAACATTCAATTGTGCTTAACAATGTCTTTCAGTTCGTTCGGTATTCTAAATTACTGTTTCAGCTTTCAAAATTGTTTATAACAACCTTCAACTTGTTCGGTATTCAAAGGCACTTGTCTTGGCCTTCCAAAGTGCTCATAATAACTTTCAGTTTGTTCGGCATTCACAGATGCTCGTTTCCAGTCCGCGCAGTGCCCGGGTATGAGTTTTTCCCTTTTCCACTCACCGGTTGTATGCGGCAGCTCCCTCTGGGTTCTCTGAGATGCTTCCCGGCTTCAATTAGCTCCGCTCCTCTCTTGCGATAGCAACAGCAAGCCGTGCTCGCTCTCCTGAAGTCCTGTGGCGAGTAGTTCTGCTCTCTTCCGGCGGCAACAACAGAGAGCACCACTCACTCTCTTAGAGTCTTGCAGTGTTCGGGAGGCTCTGGCGCCCCACAGCTCCTGCTATGTGTACCTAGCAAGGAGGGCAGCACGGTTTCTAGACCCTCTCATGGCCAGCTTTGGCCTTGGTGTCTCTCTCTCTCACTCCTGCTTGGCACAGCTGCACTCCAGTCCGTTCCTCTCCATCCCGCTTTGACTCTCCAGCCCACTTCCTTCTCTCAAAGCCATGTGTTTCTCTCTTCTTTTATACACCTGGAGATTGGTAAGGTGCCACAGGTGTGGATCCTTGATGTCAATTGCATGACCATGGCGAAACTGATTAGCTGGACATGCCTGATTGTTCCAACTGAAATCCTCCATAGGCCTCTTCCTACTCTCAGTACCAGAGTAGTGTTTAGGGAATCAAAGGAAGTGTTCATAACTCTGTGTTGTCTCCTCCTCGTGCCAGTATTACTGTAACAATTCTGTGGGACATTTTGGGGGGGAAGGAAGGGAAAAAGACTGACAGTAGCCTACAAAGGCTCAAGGAATAGAGGGTTAATTTTGACAAGGGAAAGGGGGATACCATGTCTCAAATAAGCATGTCCCCTCCCCTCTCCCCAAGTACCCTCCCCCCAGTTGATCCTCCCTCGCATATCATGCCCCAGGGTTGGGCTCCAAAAGTGACAGCCTTTCCCTGGCCAGCTGAGAAGAGGATCCAGGGGAAAAAGAAGAGAGAACGCCCTAAGGTTCCTCACAATGTGTGTGTTTAGTTTAGTTTAGTTTCTTTATTTGTACCGCGCGCCGAACCCTGGGGTAACCGGGTGCCGGAGACTTAGATACAGTTACAACATGGCAAGAATATACAATACAGACTGTGAAATAACAACAATAAGTGTGCTAGACCAGGTTACGAGCTGGTCGACAAGGACATGCGGAGAGGAAGTACATTAAGCAGAATTTTTGTTGGAAAGCCATGTTTTTGTTTTGGCTCTAAAAGTCCAAAAGGAGGGTTCTGCTCTAAGGTTTAGTGGCATAGCGTTCCATAGTTTGGCAGCTAGGACCGGGAAGCTGGCGCCACCTGCTTTTTTTAGGGAGAATTTGGGAACGGAAAGGCAATTTGAGTATGGCGTTCTAGTTGGTCTAGTTGATGTGTCATTGTGGAACTTGTCTGCCAGGTATTTGGGTGCCATTTGGGTGCGTCATTGGAGCGGCATTTATGGACGATGACGAGGGATCTGAGAGTGATTCTGTCTCGTACAGGGAGCCAGTGAACATCTTGCCTGATGCTGGAGATGTGGGCGTGTCGTGGGATACTGAGGGCGTCTCTGAGGGCATAATTTTGAAGCACCTGTAGTTTGTTCAGGTTGCGTTCTGTCGTGCCGAGAAAGAGGGTATTGCAGTAGTCAATTTTTGAGAGCACTAGCACTCTGGCTAGTGTAATGCAGCTGGAAGGAGATAGGAAAGGTTTGCAGGCGTTGATAAGCTTATTTGCATTAGCCGTGGATGAGGCTATGGCGTTGACCTGTCTTTTGAGCGAGTAGAGTCTAGATAATCCCCAAGGGTTTTAATTTCTTTGGCTACTGTGATTAGGTTACCGTCTATGTTGATGGACGCGTAACGGGGGTCTAGTTTGTTTAGCCGTGGTTGGAAGCCGACAAGAAGGAGCTCAGTTTTCTCATCGTTGAGGCTTGGATCTCCAAATATAGGTTGTTGATTCTGGTGGAGTCCTCATCGTAGCACCCTGATCGGGTGATGAGAACCTGGGTATCGTCAGCATAGTTTGTGTATGTGAAACCCAGGTTATCTAGGCGGTCAAACAATAGCTTAGTGAAGATATTGTATAGGGTCGGCGAGACGCACGAGCTTTGAGGGACGCCGCAGGTGATGGGGACAGGGAGTGCTGAGGCCCCCGGGGAGAAGACCCGGGTGGTTCGGTTGGCTAGGAAGGATTGGATCCAGGCAGTCGCCTGGTTAGAGAAGGCCGCTGAGGTCATCAGATGTTCCGTGAGGATCTGATGGTCGACGAGGTTGAAGGCTGCTGATAGATCTAGCAGTAAGAGAATGGCTAGATTACCATTGTCCTTTGCCTCGTCCATCTGGATTTTTAGGTCCAGTAGCGCTGACTCTGTTCCGTGCCTTGGCCTGAAGCCGGATTGTCTGAGACCCAGGAGGAGGTTGTCTTCCAGGTGCTTCTGTATTTGCAGGTAGGCCACTCTGTCTAAGATCTTTAGGATGTAGGGAACGGTGGTGATTGGCCTGTAGTTGGTTGGGTTATTGGGGTCTAGATTAGGTTTTTTTAGTAGTGGCATGACCCAGGCCTCCTTGAGGCTGCTATGCACTGAGCTTGATTTGAAGGATGCGTTGATAAGGGCTGTTATGAAGGGGGCCAGAATGTTGGTGCCTTCCTGGATGATGGGAGCTGGGCATGAGTCCCCTTGGCATCTGGAGGGTTTGAGGCCCTTAATGATGCTTTCTACTTCCTTAGTGGATACTAGTGAGAAGGAGAAGGGGGGCAAGTGGGTGTTTTGGGAGTGGCGGACGGTGGATGGTTTGTTTTTTTGGATAGGCTAAGCTTTTTCTGTTCGATTTTGGATTGTAACATGGTGATTTTGTCTGCTAGGGCTTTTTGAATCCTCTCACACCATTCTGCATCTTTCACGCAGGTTTCTGCCAGTGTAGGGGGGGATTCAATTTCCCTGAGGATATTGAAAAGCTCTTTTGTTTTGGATTTGGTGCTCTCAATTCTGTTGTCATATGTCTCTTTTTTGGCCTTGAGGATGTCAGTTTTGTAGGTGGTGGCTGCTATCGAGAGTTGTGTTTTGTTGGATAGGTTGGGCGTTTTTCTCCAGGTGGCTCCTGCGGCTCGTTTGGAGTTTCGTAGGATTTTTTGCTCTGGTGTGAACCATTTGTTCTCCGCATCTAGGTTAACGTAGTTTGTGGGGGTAAGGATATTGTCTATAAGTGGGCGGAGGTTTTGTAATGTAATGTTGTGGTTATTTCTGGTGAGGGTTTGAGGGATGATGGGGGTTGGAGTGTTTGGTTGTGATTTCCCTTGGATGGAGAAGGAAATGGCGTGGTGGTCAGACCATGCAGTTTGCTTGTTTTTTGTGATGGCCGTAGAGCACGCATGTGTGTCTGCACACACACACATGCTTAGAAAGGAGAAAATTGCGATTAATTGGCTCATCAGTTGCATTCCAATTCCATGAGCGGTGCAGTTCATAATATAAAATACAGTTGTCTGTTTGTAATTGTTGCCGTTTGCAGTAAAGATGTGAATGAACCTTGATTTTATTTGGAGTTTCTCAGTACTTGATTTGTAAAAAAATAAGTGCCAGGTCCCGAATATTTTCTAGCGCATTTGGGACACATCGGGCGGGAAACTCCCGGCCCACTGCTGCCAACACACATGATTGTTCCCCTACAGTGTCTGCACATTAAGGGTTAATGCTGCAACTGCCACTGGCTATTTTGCTGATGGATGCACTAGCCATGGCAGATGTGCAATGGACAGGTGCCAAACATAAAACAATGTAACATACTAGTTTAAAACAAATGTTTAAGTGCTTCTTTCAACACATCATCATTAACATTTTGCTCAGATTGTATAGGTGGCAATTCAAACATGTTGACCATCTATCCACAGAAAGACAAGCAAACCTGCATCCTACTATGTTTAATTTATTGACAAATGCCGGAACAATGATTACTGAACTGTTAAACCTGTCTGTCAAAAATTACAGTAAAACCTTTGTGTATAGGTTGACATTCGTGAAAGGCACTCCAGCACAAGCACCTAGTAAAGTCACATTCCAACTAGCTGTCTACGTGAGTCATCAGGTTCATGAATAACGATGCGCCGAGACAGAGCGAAGAGAATGTGGCCAGTGCACACTGTTGTTGCTTATTGTCTGACAACTGCTGAATGAGATTTAACAATAAAGTTGCCAAAAAAGATCATAATCAGACTGAGTCTGAGAAAATAGGTTCCAGGTTCAGAAAGAGGTCCCAGGGCTGAGCCCTGGAAAACACCCCAACAAATTAAGCACTGGAGTTGCTCAACTCTACGAGTGGACCATGTCTTTTTAAGAAAATGGTAATAGTATTGTCGGGGAAAATGGAGCATATAGGATATAAGATGCTCTCTTACTTGAATGGGAAATAAAACAATTGCAACTGTGATTTAAAGTTATAAAGTTGTAGTTTTAGAATTTATACAATGTGATCTTTTATCTTCCTTCCGAGAAAGAAGCAACGAATATTAAATAATCAGTAAGGGTAAACCACTTTTTTTGTAAGACATTAACAATCCTTACTTTATTTTTAAGTCATGCACATTACAAAATAAGTTACTGGGGTTCATTTTCTATGACAAATTCTGAATGTAAGCTTTAAAATCAAGGTGAATCATAGCCCCGTGTTTCCTTTTTTCCCGCAGCCCCTCACACTTGCGGTTGACTCTAGCGTACTCATCACGCCAGCCTGTTCCACCCACATTATGCGCAGCAGCAGGCACTCAAGGTAAGCTTGTTCTTACCCTTTTTTACCCTTAGTCAGACCCTCCAGAAAATCGCGGCATGAAATGGAAAATATTGCGGCACAAAAAAGAAAAAAATTGCGGCACCCAACTGCGTTTTTTGCGGCATTTTCTAACGTTGAAAAATATATCATTTAACATCTTCTTTAGCCTAAAACCAAGTAATTGCAAGGCTTTTGTTAGTGAGGAACAAAATGTGTTCTGTCTGGCTGCGCTCTGTAGGACAGCCAGGTCGAGTCACCACAGCCTAACATTTTGGATTGTGGTGGGGGAAGGGGGATACAGCCAGATGAGCTCCAAGGAAATGGTGCTGTGCCACTACTTCCAGCAGACAAGTGGAAAGCAAATAAACAGATAGGCTTGAATTCAAAAGTGTAACCCTGGTTGAAGCCCATAGGTTTGCTTTTCGCTTGTCCTATGACCCCAGGAGAGAGGGGGGAACAACTCTACACTTCTCCATGGAAGGAATCCATGAGGCCAAGACACAGGGGCAATGCAGTGGCAGTAACTGCAAGCCCATAATACCTAGCCAAACAATGAACTCTCTTGGGTGGTCATAATTCCTTGGTTATGCCACCCACACATGGTGACTAAACACACCCACAAACAGAAATGAAACATCACAACACTACCAGGGGTCAAGTCCTACAAATTAAAGTGGGGGAGGGAACTCATTAACAAATGCAATGGCATGTGATGTCATCAGAAATTAGCATATCAAGGTGAAATATGCATATATCATTAAATTGGCTTTGCATAACCACCAAAATTGCACAGGACGAATGGCATTTGCCTTTCATAAATTTTAAAAACCCAATTTTGTGCGTAATTGGTGTCATACAGCCCAGCCTTGATTCAAGGCTGGGCTGCATGATACAAACGCTCGTAGCTGTATTTGTTTCAAATTGCTTTACAATTATTGTAAAGCAATTTGAAACGAATACAGCTACGAGAGTCTTCAATTGGCATCATGCAGCCCAGCCTTGATTCAAGGCTGGGCTGCATGATGCGCCGGGAATGAAAACAGTCCAGTGGCCTCTTTGGGTGCTCTGAGTTGGGGGCAGATGAGTGGACAGGCCAGTGCTTACCTGGCTAGCTTCACCAACTGTCAGCTCGGTCACTCAATGAGCCTTGGAGGTGCCTGGGGTCACAGCCAAATGCTGTGCATCTCCCAGGCCTACGTGACCCTCCCCCAATCCTGGGCCTGCAACGCAGAGCCGAGGTGTTAACCCTCAAGCTGCTTCAATCAGCAGCCAGCTGTGTTCGCTCTAAATCATTAAATGATCGCGAAAAAAGACACACTAAGCTAACGTGTCTTTTGTGCGCTCATTTAATGATTTATAGCGGCAATTGCGGGAAATGGCAAATTTTGCGATTTTTTTGCAAATCGCAAAATCGCCATAAGGTGGATGGTCTGCTTAGTGGCTCCACCACTCCATATGGCTTAACATAGCCTCCTTGTCCTTCCTACTTCCACAGGAACGGCCACCTCTAGGACCTTGAAAATCCTCCAGTGTACTGCTGACACTGCCACTCCCTGAGCCACTGCGCTCCGAAGTTCCGGTAAGCACCGGTCCTTCATGTATTGATACCTCTACCTGTGCTAGTTTTCAACAAATGTGCCCACTCCTATAACACCCAGTCTGTTTATCTCAACAGACCTCACAAGATACTTCCCGCCTTGGAATATCTCGTCCTGATGAAAGCCACACCATCAGAGCTCATCCAAGCTCACTCTCTGGCCGAAACACTGTCGTGTTGACTGTTATATTGTCTGCGTTGTCCTTGTTCAACCCCTCATTGTTTTGATGTATATGTGCTGACTGTTACATGCTATCACCTCACTAAATCCACTGGTCTCCTTCCCAAGGACCACTCAGTGGATGTGTAAGCAGTGAAAGACGTTACAAATATTTGAAATTTGTCACTCACAAACTGGTTACTATACCTTCAAAATGTGTAAATACTGTTGTATCTTGTGTTACTCTCAAATCAAGTGTATCTAAAAACACGTAAACTGCAGTTTTATTAAAAATCTAACTGCAGTACTCAGAACTGTCCTGATATTTTTTTGTCAGAAGTCATTCACAGTTACTTGTACACACTCACCAAGGTGTAACCCCCATAGGTGTGTGTTCACCCTTCGTTAATCAGCCAGGTACCCTATGACCTTGCTCAATTTTGCTCTTTAGTACGTGACTACCCACCTGGGTAGAGCAAGGCATCAACCAGGTGCCCTTTTTGATAAACATTTCAGAGTACAGCCCGTGGCTGTAGGCTTTTGCAACCGTTCCCTACTCACCAGGAAATCCTTGCAACTTCTTAAACAAAGAAAGAAACAATCCAGACAACACGCCACTATCTCCACCATCAACCTACATCATGGAGAATGTCAACATCTTGTCTTATTCAGATGATTATTTTAAAAAACTTCTGGGTACCACTTCCACTCTCAGCAACCCAGAAGGCATACTCACCCTCGGCCTCGCTAAAGATGAATTAGAAAATATCAATCAAAAGAAGAAGAAACTAATCCGTACCGAAATGCATGGTAAATTTATGCTAGAATATCTCAAAGCAAGCATAATACCAGAGAAGTGAAAAATATACCACATGTTTTTACCGACAACCCAAAATTCAACAAAAACTTCAGCGGGGTCGGTAATAAATGCAACCGCGATTGGCTGATCCTTGCCATCTACACAGCTGAAGAGGAATGTAAAAAAACAAGGCACCGAACTCATGGAAATGGAAAAGAAATTCCAAGAGGACGCCACCATCAAAGATGCCAAACTAAAACTCGAGAAGCTAGAAACCGAAATCGACAAATTCAAAGCCATCACCGTCCAAAGAAAGGCACAAAAGTTCAAGAAGGACTTACAAAACTATGCCGAGGACAAAACGTACTCTTACCTCCGAGAAAATTACTACATAGAAGTCCAACAAGGCACCTTTAACAGAAGAAATCGTGGGTTCACTTTTTCAGGCAGTTCGTCCAACAGCAGCGGAAGTGCCAGTGGAGGCCAAGGCAACCAACAGCACCCACAGCAACTTTTTTTTCCCAGAGGCATGCAACGAGGATGCCCCAAGAGGAGATCGGCACAACAGGGGCCACAGATGCGCACCCGACAGTGGTACAACAACCAACGACAACAACAGAGAGGATTCCCATCTTCAACTTTTCCAACCACACAATGACGACCGCAGAAATAAACCTCCTGGAAAAGGGCCTATCATTTGTTACCGCGGCAAAGGCCCAAGCATTCGACACAGAGGTCGAACTCAAATGCTTTTTTCGCAACATTCGTCTCAAATATTTCTTTGAGGTATACTTACCCGAACATTCACCATCCGGATCTAACCCCCTGGAAAGGGATAAAGAAAACACCACAGGATTAAAAATTAAATCCACATTCATGCCACCACCGCACACTATCCCCTGTGAATTCGACACTTATGAGAAAATGGTGACCAGCACGATCCGCGAAGGTCTCTCCAAAAGGAATTTCTATCCAGATAACTTTCTACTGAAGAAAGAAAGGCCCTCTCCTCACTGAAAGCCAATCACGCTATCACAATCAAACCGGCCGACAAAGGCGGGAGTATTGTCATCTCCATTACCACAGATTACGACACGGAATGCTTACGTCTGTTGAGCGACGTCAATGCATACTCACTTCTACACAGAGATCCGACCAAAGAACTGCAGGAAGAAATTTTGAGCCTGACAAACCACGCTCTACAAGAATCCTGGATATGCGACGAGGAACATTGATTTTTGAACAAAAACCACCCATGCATTCCAGCATTTTACATACTACCTAAAGTGCACAAAAACCTCACCAATCCACCCGGTAGACCCATTGTCTCCACCTGTGATTCGATACTTGAACCCCTTTCGGTCGACCCCGACTTTTTTCTCAAACCCTTCGTCAACAGAATGGACTCCTATCTAAAGGACAGCACAGATACCATCTGTATGCTTAATGAGATTGATATGAAACCTGAATACATCCTGGCCACCTTGGATGTGGAAGCTCTATACACATCAATACTCCAGCTAGAAAGCTTGGAAGTACTGAAACTTTTTTCTCAACACAAGAAGCAACATCACGGCAGTCCCCACTGAGTTCATCTTGGAGTGTGTCAGATTGGCCATGACCAAAAACTTTTTCCTGTTCCGAGACCAACTGTACATACAGATCAAAAGGGTCAGCATGGGCGCTATGTTCGCTCCTGACATAGCGAACCTATATATGGCTCATTATGAAACAGAACACATCTCGTCAGCGCACAATCCCAACCAACAGAACATCATCCTATGGAAGAGATATATCGACAACGTTCTTCTCATCTGGAAAGGCAACTCTGAAGATCTGATGGCTTTCCATGGATGGCTCAACCAGCGTAACCAGCACATCAGATTCACCATACATTGGGATTTCCATGGGATCGATTTTTTAGATCTACAGATCTATAGATCTGGCGACCATTTCAACACAGAGCTGTTTCGCAAAGCCACCGACAGAAACACCTTGCTTCACTTCAACAGCTACCACCCGGAAAGCATAAAGTACAATTTACCGTACGGACAATTCCTTCGCATCAGAAGAAACTGCACCAAACACACCTCTTTTGACAAACATGGCACTGACCTCCAAACTAGGCACTCCGATAGGGGGCACCCCAGGAAAGCCATCAAGAACGCCAAGAAGCGGGCCGCCAACACCAACCGCACGATATGTCTCACCAAAACAACTAAAAAGGAACTCGACAGACTGGTATGCGTCACTACGTTCAGCCCACTCAGCGACCTCATCAAAAAGACCGTCAAACAACACTGGCCCATCATCAGAAACACAGGATCACTACAAAAAGTCCCACTATTTGCCTTCAAGAAAAAACGGAACATCAGAGAATCCCTGGTACACACCTTCATCAAGCCCACCAAGTCTACCAGCACCCTATGGAATCTTCCATCCGTACAAGGTCACTACCGATGTGGCAAATGTACCGTCTGCCAATTCACAGAGACTACCAAAATATTCAAACACAATGACATTAATTGGACTCTGCAGGACCACACCAATTGCAACACAAAGCAGGTCCTATATGCCATAACCTGCCCATGTGGACTCATATGTGGGCAAAACCATGAGACCAGTGAAGACCAGGATATGCGAGCACCGCTCGTGCATAAAAAACAAAGTACCTGACAAACCACTGGTAGAACATTTTGTCAAGAAAAATCACACCAATATGGACGTCAAATGGGTGGTAAAACAGAAAGTTTCTGCCACCATCAGAGGGGGAGATGTTGACAGAATCTTGACCCGTTTAGAACAGAAATGGGTTCACAAATTAATGTCAGGTCAGGTTTAAACATCTGTGTAGAGTGGAAACACTTCCTGTAATTGAGACAATGCTTCCAATCCCAATTGACCTCATGTGGCACCGCTGGACTCTGTAAATGCCACCCCACCGGGGTAATATGTGCCTTCTTCTGTGTCAATGCTAAACATAACCACCATCAATGGGGTATGTCCTGCAAATATGTACCATGATATGTATCACCCAAACATGTTGGTATGCTGACCTCACCCCTTTTTAGTAGCTCCCGGTACCATCAGCACCACACTCTGGACGCTGACCAATCAGCATCCCAGCCTAACATTGAGGCGTCCTTCGCCCGCCTGCCTAGACATGGATCACCCACCTGAGCCACACATCCTCGCAAGCGGTTGCGCTCACAATAGTATGCCCCCTTTTGGCTGAGAGTGTTTTTTTGGCCTTTTAGTCTTATTTGTATTCTGATTTTCGCCCTGGGTACTTAGTGCCTTTGTTTTGGTCAGGCATCCCCACGGGCACCCCGGCCTCACGCACCTCATCATGGCCGCTCACCCCTTTTAATCACAGTCCGCTCAACAGCTCACTCTGTGCGCAGCCAGGGACCACGACCGCTGACAGCTTGCTCTGCAGCGCTCATCATTCCTTCATCCGCAGGTAAGCACACGCGCATGCTACCACTGCAGCTCTGCGATCTCTTGCACCTATTTCACGGCTGCATGTCTCACTGTAGAACGGGAGCTCAGCCTCCATTTTATACCGTCCTCGCCCAGCATGCTATCCCGCACAGGCCATCCCGCTATTCCGCCACCTGCCTTTGAGGTTGTAATTTTAGTATCAAGGACGCTTCTGTCCATTTATAAGTCATACTCAGACCCACTTCCGCATGGAACACGCACGCTCTCATCAGCCACACCTTGTTCGTGGCCAGCTGTTACCTGCACGTTTCACCAACCCTCACGTGCACCTTGACACTGTCCGAGGCTTTGAATCATAGCCCCGTGTTTCCTTTTTTCCTGCAACCCCTCACGCTTGCGGTTGACTCTAGCATGCTCATCACGCCAGCCTGTTCTACCCACATTATGCGCGGCAACAGGCCCTCAAGGTAAGCTTGTTCTTACCCTTTTTTACCCTTAGTGGCTCCACCACTCCATATAGCCTCCTTGTCCTTCCTGCTTCCACAGGAACGGCCACATCTAGGACCTCGAAAATCCACCAGTGTACTGCTGACACTGACACTCCCTGAGCCACTGCGCTCCGAAGTTCCGGTAAGCACCGGTCCTTCATGTATTGATACCTCTACTTGTGCTCGTTTTCAACGAATGTGCCCACTCCTATAACACCCCGTCTGTTTATCTCAACAGACCACACAAGATACTTCCCGCCTTGGAATATCTCGTCCTGATGAAGGCCACACCATCAGAGCTCATCCAAGCTCACCCTCTGGCCGAAACACTGTCGTGTTGACTGTTATATTGTCCTTGTTAAACCTCTCATTGTTTTGATGTATATGTGCTGACTGTTACATGCTATCACCTCACTAAATCCACTGGTCTCCTTCCCAAGAACCACTCAGTGGATGTGTAAGCAGTGAAAGACGTTACAAATATTTGAAATTTGTCACTCAAAAACTGGTTACTATACCTTCAAAATGTGTAAATGCTGTTGTATCTTGTGTTACTCTCAAATCAAGTGTATCTAAAAACACGTAAACTGCAGTTTTATTAAAAATCTAACTGCAGTACTCAGAACTGTCCTGAAATATTTTTGTCAGCAGTTATTCACAGTTACTTGTACACACTCACCAAGATGTAACCCCCATAGGTGTGTGTTCACCCTTCGTTAGTCAGCCAGATACCCTATGACCTTGCTCAATTTTGCTCTTTAATATGTTTTACATATAGGCCCCACGTCGAATCTGGAAAATAACATTCCCCAAATGTGTGATTGTTGACAAATCATGCCTCTCTTCTTATATCAGGCTGAAATCAGGCATCTAACACCTGTGAAAACACAGGTGTTAGATGCATCTGAAGGTCGTGTGCCATCACTTCGCGTGATGTCACTTGGGGTGGGGTAAAATGACATTACTCCTGTGAGGTCATCAGAATTTTTGTTGGAAAGCCATGTTTTTGTTTTGGCTCTAAAAGTCCAAAAGGAGGGTTCTGCTCTAAGGTTTAGTGGCATAGCGTTCCATAGTTTGGCAGCTAGGACCGGGAAGCTGGCGCCACCTGCTTTTTTTAGGGAGAATTTGGGAACGGAAAGGCAATTTGAGTATGGCGTTCTAGTTGGTCTAGTTGATGTGTCATTGTGGAACTTGTCTGCCAGGTATTTGGGTGCCATTTGGGTGCGTCATTGGAGCGGCATTTATGGACGATGACGAGGGATCTGAGAGTGATTCTGTCTCGTACAGGGAGCCAGTGAACATCTTGCCTGATGCTGGAGATGTGGGCGTGTCGTGGGATACTGAGGGCGTCTCTGAGGGCATTATTTTGAAGCACCTGTAGTTTGTTCAGGTTGCGTTCTGACGTGCCGAGAAAGAGGGTATTGCAGTAGTCAATTTTTGAGAGCACTAGCACTCTGGCTAGTGTAATGCAGCTGGAAGGAGATAGGAAAGGTTTGCAGGCGTTGATAAGCTTATTTGTATTAGCCGTGGATGAGGCTATGGCGTTGACCTGTCTTTTGAGCGAGTAGAGTCTAGATAATCCCCAAGGGTTTTAATTTCTTTGGCTACTGTGATTAGGTTACCGTCTATGTTAATGGATGCGTAACGGGGGTCTAGTTTCTTTAGCCGTGGTTGGAAGCCGACAAGAAGGAGCTCAGTTTTCTCATCGTTGAGGCTTGGATCTCCAAATATAGGTTGTTGATTCTGGTGGAGTCCTCATCATAGCACCCTGATAGGGTGATGAGAACCTGGGTATCGTCAGCATAGTTTGTGTATGTGAAACCCAGGTTATCTAGGCGGTCAAACAATAGCTTAGTGAAGATATTGTATAGGGTCGGCGAGACGCACGAGCTTTGAGGGACGCCGCAGGTGATGGGGACAGGGAGTGCTGAGGCCCCCGGGGAGAAGACCCGGGTGGTTCGGTTGGCTAGGAAGGACTGGATCCAGGCAGTCGCCTGGTTAGAGAAGGCCGCTGAGGTCATCAGATGTTCCGTGAGGATCTGATGGTCGACGAGGTTGAAGGCTGCTGATAGATCTAGCAGTAAGAGAATGGCTAGATTACCATTGTCCTTTGCCTCGTCCATCTGGATTTTTAGGTCCAGTAGCGCTGACTCTGTTCCGTGCCTTGGCCTGAAGCCGGATTGTCTGAGACCCAGGAGGAGGTTGTCTTCCAGGTGCTTCTGTATTTGCAGGTAGGCCACTCTGTCTAAGATCTTTAGGATGTAGGGAACGGTGGTGATTGGCCTGTAGTTGGTTGGGTTATTGGGGTCTAGATTAGGTTTTTTTAGTAGTGGCATGACCCAGGCCTCCTTGAGGCTGCTAGGCACTGAGCTTGATTTGAAGGATGCGTTGATAAGGGCTGTTATGAAGGGGGCCAGAATGTTGGTGCCTTCCTGGATGATGGGAGCTGGGCATGAGTCCCCTTGGCATCTGGAGGGTTTGAGGCCCTTAATGATGCTTTCTACTTCCTTAGTGGATACTAGTGAGAAGGAGAAGGGGGGCAAGTGGGTGTTTTGGGAGTGGCGGACGGTGGATGGTTTGTTTTTTTGGATAGGTTAAGCTTTTTCTGTTCGATTTTGGATTGTAACATGGTGATTTTGTCTGCTAGGGCTTTTTGAATCCTCTCACACCATTCTGCATCTTTCACGCAGGTTTCTGCCAGTGTAGGGGGGGATTCAATTTCCCTGAGGATATTGAAAAGCTCTTTTGTTTTGGATTTGGCGCTCTCAATTCTGTTGTCATATGTCCCTTTTTTGGCCTTGAGGATGGCAGTTTTGTAGGTGGTGGCTGCTATCGAGAGTTGTGTTTTGTTGGATAGGTTGGGCGTTTTTCTCCAGGTGGCTTCTGCGGCTCGTTTGGAGTTTCGTAGGATTTTTTGCTCTGGTGTGAACCATTTGTTCTCCGCATCTAGGTTAACGTAGTTTGTGGGGGTAAGGATATTGTCTATAAGTGGGCGGAGGTTTTGTAATGTAATGTTGCGGTTATTTCTGGTGAGGGTTTGAGGGATGATGGGGGTTGGAGTGTTTGGTTGTGATTTCCCTTGGATGGAGAAGGAAATGGCGTGGTGGTCAGACCATGCAGTTTGCTTGTTTTTTGTGATGGCCGTAGAGCACGCATGTGTGTCTGCACACACACACATGCTTAGAAAGGAGAAAATTGCGATTAATTGGCTCATCAGTTGCATTCCAATTCCATGAGCGGTGCAGTTCATAATATAAAATACAGTTGTCTGTTTGTAATTGTTGCCGTTTGCAGTAAAGATGTGAATGAACCTTGATTTTATTTGGAGTTTCTCAGTACTTGATTTGTAAAAAAATAAGTGCCAGGTCCCGAATATTTTCTAGCGCATTTGGGACACATTGGGCGGGAAACTCCCGGCCCACTGCTGCCAACACACATGATTGTTCCCCTACAGTGTCTGCACATTAAGGGTTAATGCTGCAACTGCCACTGGCTATTTTGCTGATGGATGCACTAGCCATGGCAGGTGTGCAATGGACAGGTGCCAAACATAAAACAATGTAACATACTAGTTTAAAACAAATGTTTAAGTGCTTCTTTCAACACATCATCATTAACATTTTGCTCAGATTGTATAGGTGGCAATTCAAACATGTTGACCATCTATCCACAGAAAGACAAGCAAACCTGCATTCCTACTATGTTTAATTTATTGACAAATGCCGGAAAAATGATTACTGAACTGTTAAACCTGTCCGTCAAAAATTACAGTAAAACCTTTGTGTATAGGTTGACATTCGTGAAAGGCACTCCAGCACAAGCACCTAGTAAAGTCACATTCCAACTAGCTGTCTACGTGAGTCATCAGGTTCATGAATAACGATGCGCCGAGACAGAGCGAAGAGAATGTGGCCAGTGCACACTGTTGTTGCTTGTTGTCTGACAACTGCTGAATGAGATTTAACAATAAAGTTGCCAAAAAAGATCATAATCAGACTGAGTCTGAGAAAATAGGTTCCAGGTTCAGAAAGAGGTCCCAGGGCTGAGCCCTGGAAAACACCCCAACAAATTAAGCACTGGAGTTGCTCAACTCTACGAGTGGACCATGTCTTTTTAAGAAAATGGTAATAGTTGTATTGTCGGGGAAAATGGAGCATATAGGATATAAGATGCTCTCTTACTTGAATGGGAAATAAAACAATTGCAACTGTGATTTAAAGTTATAAAGTTGTAGTTTTAGAATTTATACAATGTGATCTTTTATCTTCCTTCCGAGAAAGAAGCAACGAATATTAAATAATCAGTAAGGGTTAACCACTTTTTTTGTAAGACATTAACAATCCTTACTTTATTTTTAAGTCATGCACATTACAAAATAAGTTACTGGGGTTCATTTTCTATGACAAATTCTGAATGTAAGCTTTAAAAGCAAGGTGAATCATAGCCCCGTGTTTCCTTTTTTCCCGCAGCCCCTCACACTTGCGGTTGACTCTAGCGTACTCATCACGCCAGCCTGTTCCACCCACATTATGCGCAGCAACAGGCACTCAAGGTAAGCTTGTTCTTACCCTTTTTTACCCTTAGTCAGACCCTCCAGAAAATCGCGGCATGAAATGGAAAATATTGCGGCACAAAAAAGAAAAAAATTGCGGCACCCAACTGCGTTTTTTGCGGCATTTTCTAACGTTGAAAAATATATCATTTAACATCTTTTTTAGCCTAAAACCAAGTAATTGCAAGGCTTTTGTTAGTGAGGAACAAAATGTGTTCTGTCTGGCTGCGCTCTGTAGGACAGCCAGGTCGAGTCACCACAGCCTAACATTTTGGATTGTGGTGGGGGAAGGGGGATACAGCCTGATGAGCTCCAAGGAAATGGTGCTGTGCCACTACTTCCAGCAGACAAGTGGAAAGCAAATAAACAGATAGGCTTGAATTCAAAAGTGTAACCCTGGTTGAAGCCCATAGGTTTGCTTTTCGCTTGTCCTATGACCCCAGGAGAGAGGGGGAACAACTCTACACTTCTCCATGGAAGGAATCCATGAGGCCAAGACACAGGGGCAATGCAGTGGCAGTAACTGCAAGCCCATAATACCTAGCCAAACAATGAACTCTCTTGGGTGGTCATAATTCCTTGGTTATGCCACCCACACATGGTGACTAAACACACCCACAAACAGAAATGAAACATCACAACACTACCAGGGGTCAAGTCCTACAAATTAAAGTGGGGGAGGGAACTCATTAACAAATGCAATGGCATGTGATGTCATCAGAAATTAGCATATCAAGGTGAAATATGCATATATCATTAAATTGGCTTTGCATAACCACCAAAATTGCACAGGACGAATGGCATTTGCCTTTCATAAATTTTAAAACCCAATTTTGTGCGTAATTGGTGTCATACAGCCCAGCCTTGATTCAAGGCTGGGCTGCATGATACAAACGCTCGTAGCTGTATTCGTTTCAAATTGCTTTACAATTATTGTAAAGCAATTTGAAACGAATACAGCTACGAGAGTCTTCAATTGGCATCATGCAGCCCAGGCTTGATTCAAGGCTGGGCTGCATGATACAAACGCTCGTAGCTGTATTCGTTTTCAAATTGCTTTACAATTGGTATCATGCAGCCCATGATACCAATTGTAAAGCAATTTGAAATTAATACAGATACGAGAGTCTTCAATTGGTATCATGCAGCCCAGCCCTGAGGCTGGGCTGCATGATACCAATTGTAGACGAGCGTCAGGAAGCATTAAGTTTATGCTTTCTTTTCCGGCGCTCGACAGGAAAGTAATTTACTTTCCTGTCGAGCGCCGGGAATGAAAACAGTCCAGTGGCCTCTTTGGGTGCTCTGAGTTGGGGGCAGATGAGTGGACAGGCCAGTGCTTACCTGGCTAGCTTCACCAACTGTCAGCTCGGTCACTCAATGAGCCTTGGAGGTGCCTGGGGTCACAGCCAAATGCTGTGCATCTCCCAGGCCTACGTGACCCTCCCCCAATCCTGGGCCTGCAACGCAGAGCCGAGGTGTTAACCCTCAAGCTGCTTCAATCAGCAGCCAGCTGTGTTCGCTCTAAATCATTAAATGAGGGCGAAAAAAGACACACTAAGCTAACGTGTCTTTTTTGCGCTCATTTAATGATTTATAGCGGCAATTGCGGGAAATGGCAAATTTTGCGATTTTTTTGCAAATCGCAAAATCGCCATAAGGTGGATGGTCTGCTTAGTGGCTCCACCACTCTATATGGCTTAACATAGCCTCCTTGTCCTTCCTACTTCCACAGGAACGGCCACCTCTAGGACCTCGAAAATCCTCCAGTGTACTGCTGACACTGCCACTCCCTGAGCCACTGCGCTCCGAAGTTCCGGTAAGCACCGGTCCTTCATGTATTGATAGCTCTACCTGTGCTAGTTTTCAACAAATGTGCCCACTCCTATAACACCCCGTCTGTTTATCTCAACAGACCTCACAAGATACACAAGGTAAGGAGAAATGGGGGCGATGGAGAGTGGGGGAGGGGTGAGAGAGGTAAGAAGGGGGTCAATAGGAAGGCAATGAGCGAGTGCTTGTACAAGAGAAGCCTCAAGAGAGGGGGATGAGAAGAAATCCGGATGTTAAGCAAAGCGATGGGGAAAAATGAAAGGATCAAGGAGGCTGTAGGGGGAGAGGAAACAGGCAGGTGGATGATAAAAATGCGAGGAAGGCAGGAGGTACTGAGGGAACAGGAGAAAAAACAGCAGATGAATGAGAAAGATGAAAGGAGGGCAGGAGACACTGAGGGGACATGAGAACAACTGTTAAAAAGCCAAGCAGCGATTAAGGGAGCCCCCCCTCCCAGCAACTGCCCCAAGGGAGCCCCCCCTCCCAGCAACTGCCCCATGTTGCCATTTAGCAGACTCATAACCTGACAAAATATTTATCTCTATATTACTTTATTTATTATTTATTACTATATTCAGATGGGGCTTGCCTTACAAGCTGTATTTGTGGGAGACCTTGCGGCTGTTACTTCGGTTGGGGTGAGGCAGGTTTAATTAGTAACTTTTTTGAAATATTTGATGTGTCAAGGGCATGAAAGGCATCAGGGCCTTTCAACCTTTTAGTTGAAAGTGGCCATGAGCGTGAGGGAGGCCCCCAGCAACTGCTGCATGTTGCCAGTCACCAGTTGTATAACACAGCAATATATTTTTCTCTATATTACTTTTTTTTCGGGTATACAGAAGTGTTATCACCTTGTTGTCTTTTCACACCGGATCCTCCACAGCAGGCACTTGTTCAAATAGAAGGATGTGTAGCTTTGCAGTGGGCATTTTGTGTTTCAGCTCCCTGCTGGCTGGCCATCTCGTGATTATCAGCGGGTATGTCTGAAGAGGAAAATATGTGTTTTTGGATAGGCCACACCAGGCAGTCTTTCCCTGTGATCTCTTCAAGGCCATATGTCAGTTCAAGTCATTTTCTGTGGTGACTGAAGGCCAAAGTTCATATGACATCATTTCATGGGATATCATCATTATGCTAGTTACTATTTTTGAAACTTTAAGATTCCTACAGATTTTTTGTTACAGAATATTGGCATGTATGAAAAAGTGGCCCACCCCTCGCCTCATAAAATTGGCCCACTCCTCCCCCCATGACACTTGACCTCTGATGACATCACCGGAAGTGATGTCATTTGACCCCACCCCAAAGTGACATCCCAGGAAGTGATGAAACACGACCTTTCACACCTTGACAGAACAGGAAGTGGCATCAAATAGCAGTGTTCCTAAGTAGACTAAATTACTGTGAATCCAAGCAGACGTCCAAGGCCTAATGATAATAATAAGGATAATACGTTATTGTATAGCACTTACGCTTAAGCTCTTTTTATACAACAAATATGCATCCAACATCACCCAACCTGTGTTGGTACTCCTTTATCACCTAAGAAGGATGAAAGGCTTTTTGAAAAAGAAAAAAAAAATGTGAACAAAAAAAAACTTTTTTTTCCACGTTTTCTTTCTTCCAAACCGGCCCAGGCATGACCAGAAACGGGCCCCCACTCCCCAGGTACGATTTCGGCCCGGCCGAGGGGCCAATCCGACCCTGCCTGCTCCCTCCTCTGTTTACTTAGCAAACACTAGCATTTAAGCACTTTGGAATAATCTACTGCCCAACCTACGAGTTTTCCTATATTTGCACCTTCATAAACACTAAATACAGTTCAGTAAAAGGTTAACTATAGAATGAAATACACTTAGCTTTTAGTTTCGTTTCGAGGAACTTATTCTATGGTTTCTGTCTGAAATTACTTTTTATTCTAAATTGTATCTGGAACTCACGAATGCTATGACCTGCTAATTTTGTGTCTTGAACGAAATGCAGTTGAATTCCACCAAGCATTCTAAGTTGCCTTTCTAAAGCCTCCAACCAATCAGACTGAAGGAAAATTCCCTCCATTTTAGGAAGGGGTAATTTCAGTCTTCTAATGGAACTTCCATAAAGGAAACATTGTTGTCTCATAAAACACTCACGCACACTCCAATTACATTTCCCCTACTCCTAGTAGGCCAACCCCCCCCCACCGTATGCACCACTTTCCATTTCCTGGAATATTTTCCACGCAGGATAGAGGTTGAGGAGGAGGCAGGGAGTATGAGGCCAGCGGGAGGGACATGGGTTATGAGGGATTGGCAGGAGCAAAAGGATATGGGGAAGTGGAAAGGGTGCAAATGGGAGGAGGCAGAGTGGGGTAGGAAGAAGTGAGCAGGTAGCATGGGGTGAGGTGTGGGGATAGAAACAGAGAGAGAGATGGCGGGAGACAAAGGTGTGAGTAAGGAGTAATAGTGGTTAAGGGGATGAGCTGGCTATAGGAAGAAGGGAATGTAGATCAGGAAGTGGGATAGGGTAAGGGAGAAAGTGAAGAAGGCAGCAGGAACAGATGGGGCAGAACGGGAGGGTAATGGATTACAAAATAGAGAGGTTTGGGTAAGAGGGTTGAGAGGGAGTCGGGACAGTGGAAAGAGCAGAGGGGAGGTGCGCCTAGCAAAGTTGAAAGGGGAGATGGATGAGTAGAACTGGAAGTAGGGGTCAAGGTAGGAAGGCTAGACGGGGGGAGATAAATGTGAGAGGGGGTGTGTACTCTGGAGGAGATGGCAGTCAGAAGGGGGAGAGCAGAACAGGGGAGACAAAAGAGGGAAATGGTAGGGAACAGAATCAGAGGGGGTACAGAGAGGTCATGGGAAGTGGGAGACAGAATGAGGAGGAAATGGAGAGAGGGGGAGGAGAGAGAGAGGGTGAGCAATAGGCAAAGACAAAAGGGAATAGAGTGATGGCATTTGGAAAGCAGGAACAGCACGGAGGGGTAAAGGGAAAATGAATGAGGGGGCTTGAGGTGTGGAATGAAAGTAGAGAGGGAAGCCGGATGGGGATGAGGTGAAAGAGGGTGGGAGGGGAATGGCGTGGATCTTGTGTAGAGGTTATGTCTAGGGGATAAGGAGGGTTAAGAGATGGGGAGCAGAGATGGTAGAATGGAGGGGAAAAAGGGTGGGGTAATGGTGTGAGGGGGTAGTTAGGGGAATGGGAAATGGAACAGAAACATGGAAGTAGGAGGGAGGTGTGAGGGAAGAGGAGACTAAGGGAGGGTAAGGCAAGGGAAAAAGGGCTAGGGTGTATAAATTAGAAGAAGGCAGTGTGAGGTGGAGAGAAGGGGCAGTTGAGGGACCGTGGGGGAAGGTAAGGTAGGGCGGGGAGGAAAGTGTGAGTGGGAGGTAGCAAGAGGAGATGGAGAGAGGTATAGTGAGGCATATAGGGAAGAGGGGTCAGAAGGGAATTGGGGTAGTTTGACAGGGGAGCAAGACTGGGTGGGAAGAGAAAGTAGAGGGGAGGAAAGCATGGGTATCGTGGGAGAGTGTTGAGAGGAGAACAGGGAGAGTATGAAGGGGATTTGGATTGGGGGATATAGGAGAGGGATGAGAGGGATGTGAAAGGGATATCAGAGTTGGAAGGTAGAGTGTGATGGAGGACAGTGTGAGATGGACTGGGGAAGGGGGTGAGGCGGAGATGAGAGAGGTAAGAAGGATGTGGGTAAGAGGGCAGCAGGAGGGGGTCGGTTTGGGGGCCAGGGGAAAGGTTAAGGGGGACCAGGGGTGGGTAGGAGCATTGTGGAAGGAGGGAGAGGATGTGAGTGGCAAGGCTGAGAAGGAAGGGGAAATGGGCGGGGTACAGGGAGGTAGGAGAGGGGAGATTTCGGGAAGAACCAACAGAGGAGATGGAGGCAATGGAAAAAAGGGGATGGGCTAGAAGTCATGGGGTGTGGGGTGGGGAGAGGGTGCAGAGGTACGAGGTAGCACAATGGAGGTGAGGAAGAGGAAAGGGAAATGGAGGCATGGGAGAGAAGAGAGGGAGAGAGGGGATTTGGTAAGGGTGATTAGTGGGTAAGACCACGAGGGAGCTACAGAAAAGGGGGAGTCTAGAGCAGAAAGTAGGATAGGACAAGGGAGAAGGTGGCGTTGAGGGCAGGGGCAGAAGGGGAGAGGTATTTTCTGAAAGAGAAGGGGGTAAGGTTAAGATGGTTCAGGGTCACAGGGGAGAGCGAAGGGGTGTATGGCAAAACCAGTGTGAGGAGGGGAAATAAGAGAGGTACATTTTAAGTAGCGGGCAAGTTGGGGGGACTGGACAGAGGGAGGGGTGACAATGGCATTATGGGGGAGATGACACTGGGAAGGGAATGAGAAGGGTAGGAGAGCAGGTTGAGGAGGGTAACACGAGATGGGAGAATGGAAAGTGTCAGGGAGGGTAGGGTAGAAGTAGGGTGAAGATGATGAGGGGCTAGAAGAGTTGGGAGGGTACAGACAGAAGTGGGATTGGCATGAGTGGAAGCAGGGGAACACAGGGAGGGCAGGAAAGGGGTGAGTGAGAGCAGGATGGCTGACGTAGAGAGGGGTAAAGGAGCAGGAAGGGATTGGGCTAGCATTGGAATAGGGGGCACCAGGGGGAACGCGAAGCGTTTCCCTCCGGGGAAGTTTTTGGCGCTGCACACGGCCAGCGAGTGGCCGTGGGGGCAGAGTGCCTCCTGGGGTATTTAAGGGGCCAGGGAAGGTTCGGGAGGCAGGTGACGGTTGGACTTGGGCCCAGCTGGAGGGGGTGGTGGGGGAGGTCACGGGTGAGGGGGAGACAAGTGGGGGTAGGCCGCAGCGCAGAGCGGCAGCCGATGGGGCTCTCACGGCAGTGGTGGCTTGCACCCCCGCGGCGGGGAGAGGGGAGGTGTGGGAATCCAGGGGCAGGAAGATGAGGAGGGAGATAGACAGGAGGGCGTCCGGGGACGAGATGATTTCGGGTGGGCAGCCATGTGGGGAGGGAATGAGGGATAGCACTAAGGAAGCAGGGAGTGCTCAAAGGGAGGGGGCTCGAGGGAATAACGGCGGTGCTAGGGATGGGGCACAGAAGGGGGTGCAAGGGCAGCAGGGAAGAGGGGGGAAATACCTGCGTAAGAGTGCGGGTTGGAGAAGGAGGGAGAGGTCCCCATCAATTGAGGTGGATAGGGTGGGGTGCGGAATGGCCCCCCCGGTTAGGAGGAGTGAGGGCGGAGGGCGCTGCTCAGCCCCCGCTGGTCAGGTGGAGGTAGAGGGTTTGGGAACGGTCCCTCCTCGGTCAGCGTACGGAGAGCCTAGAGGGTTCAGCACGGCCCCTAGCAATGAGGTCCCCAGGGCGGAGGTCGGAGCGCCTCGCCCGAGTGAAGAGGACCAGGCAGGGGTTTCCACGGCCCCGCCGAGAAGACGTCAAAGGAGTGGCCGGGTGGACACCCCGGGCTCGCAGGAAGGAGATCAACTCGTCTGGGGCACGAGCTCGCAGCCACAATGGTATGGGACGGGTGATGAAGTTGGTTTTGAGGATTATGTGGGGCAGTGGGAGGGGGAAGGTTTTAGGGAGGTGGGGGAAAAGGGGGAGGAGAGAAGATATTGGGGGTGGTATCTGGAAAGGCAGGTGCAGGTGGATCGGGGGGTAGGAGGGCGGGGGAACTGTTGGCTGGGTGAGTCTGCTGACATGTTTTGTCCCCGCAGTAGGAGCCCTCTAAGAAAAGAGATGAGGAGCATTGGTGTGGACGCCAGACCGCAGACGGCCGGTGTGGAAAGAGGTGAGCGGGAAAGGGAATGGTCTTCTGCATGGCAGAGAGGGGTCACAAGAAGGGGGACGGGAAATGAGGGGTCTGGATTGCAAGGGGTAAGGAAGGAAGTTGGTGTGCAGGCCATTGGAGCCTTGGGGGTTGAGAAGAGCATTTGCTCAGTGGAGATTCAAACAGACAAGGTGGTGGAGCCATTGGGGCTCGAGGTGCAAGGGGGAAAAGAAAAGGAGGTTGAAGGGAAAGGAAAGGAGAAAAAACTGCCATACATGGGGATAACAAAACCGTTGGGGGCGCACTTGATGGCGGCGACCATGGAGAAGATTCAGGCGGGGGAATTTGTAGACGTTGTTAAATTGCTCCATAGGGAAGTGAGAGCTAAGGAGGGGTCTAAAGAAGAGGAGAGGGAACTGGCTGCGCGACCAAGGGTACCAGTGACCATTGAGAATTGGACGTCGGCATTCATCATTTATGCCAGTGTTTATTGTGAAAAATTTCCTGAGAGGTGTGTGGCCCTACTTAAATATATGGACGTAATTAGGAAGGCTTTCACGAGTTTCGGGGGATTTGCCTGGGTAAGGTATGATGAGGAATTCAGAGCGAGGATGGCGGAAGACAGTCAGGCGGTCTGGGGGGAGATAGATATGGATCTTTGGCTGCAATGGATGGCCCCAACGAGGCCTTTCCCGACATTACACACTGCAAGTGGGCTGCCGGTGCCCTTCCGGCCCTTTCTTGGTCGCCCCGCCCATGAAGGGGCAGGGGGAGGGGGCAGAGGGCAGTCCTCAGCAGCATGTTGGGCGTTTAATAAGGATGGCTGCACAAGGACCCTGTGTAGGTTCAGGCATGAGTGTAGCAAGTGTGGAGGAAAACACCCTCTGACTCAATGTTTCCAACAGGGGTACAGGGGGAGGGGGAGAGGTTCGGGCAGAGGGGTTGTGGGGAAAAGCTTTTACGCCAATTAAAGTGGGGGTCTTGCAGAAATGGTTGCAATTCTATCCAGACAGGGGAGGGGCGAAGATTTTGAGTGAGGGGTTTAGTGAGGGTTTCAGATTGGGTTACCAGGGCCCAAGGGTGCGCCGGTGGGCTGAAAATCTGAAGTCAGCCAAAGAAAATGTTGAAGGGGTAAGGCAAAAATTGAGCAAGGAAATAGCGGCGGGAAGGATCGTAGGGCCATTTGATGACCTGCCGGGTGACTTGGTTATATCCCCACTGGGGGTGGTGCCCAAGAAAGCTCCGGGGGAGTTCAGACTGATTCATCATTTGTCATGGCCGGAGGGTATGTCAGTTAATGATTTCATTGCCCCGGGAGAATATGGGGTTGTGTATGCGAGTGTTGACCAGGCGGTTGAGCTGATAAGGAAGGAAGGGCGAGGGGCCTTCATGGCCAAGTGCGATATCAAGGCGGCGTTCGGGTTATTGCCGGTACACCCGGAGGATTTTTGGTTGTTAGGTTTGCAGTTTGAGGACCGCATATACATAGACAAAGCCGTGCCAATGGGGTGCGCAATTTCCTGTGTGCTGTTTGAGCGATTCAGCTCTTTCCTACAGTGGGTTTTCTCATTTAACTCGGGTTGGGAGAGTGTGCTGCACTACTTGGATGATTTTCTGTTTATTAGCGGGGCAGATAGTGAGGGGGAATGCAAGGGAATGCTGAAGTTGTTTCAGGAGCTAATGGAGGAGTTGGGTGTGCCGTTAGCGGAAGACAAAACGGAAGGGCCTGCAGTGGTGTTGACATTTCTGGGAATTTAACTGGACTCAGTGGCTATGACCTCACGCTTGCCGCACAACAAGGTGAGCAAACTGGTGGTGTTGCTGGAAAGGGCGGTGGGGGCCAAGAAAATGACGCTGGTGGACATGCAGAGATTGGTGGGCATCTGAATTTCGCATGCAAGTGGTGGCCCCAGGGCGGACGTTTTGTAGGAACATTGCGAGGGCTATGGCGGGACCAAAGTGCCCGCATCACCGGATAAGAGTATCGGGGTCAGTGAGGGAGGACTGCAGAATTTGGCTGTGTTTTTTGGAGAAGTTCAATGGGGTGTCAATGTGGTTGCAGGGGGACCCGGTGACATGGGAAGTGCAGATATTCTCGGACGCAGCAGAAGCAGGGGGTTTCGGAGTATTTTAGGGGGGGAAATGGTGTGCGGAGAAATGGCCTGATCGGTGGTTGAAGGAGTATAGCATTCCTGGAATTTTTCCCATTACTGGTGGCATTGGAGTTGTGGGGGAAGGATTTGCAGGATAGGAAAGTGAATTTCAATGTGGACAATGAATGCGTGGTCCATGTGGTAAACAGGCAATTAGCGAGGGATCAGAGGGTGGCAAGACTCATGAGGGAGTTTGTGCTGCGTTGCATGGAATTGAATGTGGTGTTTAAGGCAACATATGTGCCAGGGAATGATAATGGCATCGCTGATGCATTATCTCGTTTTCAATGTCAGAGATTCCGTGGATTGGCTCCAGATGCGGATCAGGAGGGGCAGCAGATTCCGGAGGAGCTGCGGAAGATAGGAAGATGAGAGTGCTGGCGTTGGTGGAGGGTTCATTGGCCGGGGCGTCTAGGGAGTCTTACAGGAGGGCCTGGGAGGATTTCATTGGGGGGGAGCGCGTAGTTGGAAGGGCAGATGGGATGCGGAAGAGAGGAGGAGGGATGATGTCATGAATTTCATCCTGAGGTGCATGGACAGGGGCTGGTCAAGAGCAACTATAGCGGGGAAGTTAGCAGGAATTGCTTTTTACGGGAAATGGTTTTGGGGTTTCCAGCCGAGTGGGGGGGAAATGGCGAGTAGGATGTTGGAAGGATGGGCAAGAGAGAGTAAGAGGGACAAGGACAGGAGGTGGCCAATATCGGCGGAGTTGCTGCGAAGGTTGGTTAAGGTAGTAGGGGGAGTTTGCTGGTCGGTATGGGAGGGGGAGCTGTTTGCGACCTGTTTTACATGGTTGTTTTTCGGGGCTTTTCGGGTTTCGGAGCTGGTGGGGGGAAAAGGGGGAGTCTGGGGGTTTGCAGTGGGAGGATGTGCAAGTTACAGAATGGGGTTTGGACATCAGGATTAATAAGTCTAAAACGGATCAGAAGGGGAAGGGTTCCTGGGTTTTGTTGGGGCTGGGGAGCAAGGATTTATGCCCAGTGCGGGCAGGCAGGGTGTGGAAGGAGCGGAGTGGGGGGAAGTCAGGCTTGGTGTTTAAACATGAGGATGGGTCGCCGGTTTCAGCGGCACAAGTTTTGGGGGTATTGCGGAAGGCTCTGCGGGAGGTAGGGGAAAACGGCGAGGATTTTGGTACACATTCATTCAGGATGGGCGCAGCATCAGAGGGTAATAGGTTGGGTTTCAAGGAGGATAAGGTGAAAAGTTTGGGGCGTTGGAGCTCTGGGAGATACAAGGGGTATGTCAGGGAATTTTCACAAAGGGGAATTTTAAGGATGGGGGTATAAGTGGTCTGACAACAGCGTGGGGGTTGTATGTATTGTGTTGGTAATTTTGTAATTTCTTTTTCAGATGCTGTGCGAAAGGAGGGGGAGTTGGCGCAAATGTGGATTGTCGGCCATTCAATTGTTAAATGGGCGGGGAAGGAAGCGGAGAAAAGGGTTATGGGCAGGCAGCTGGGGTGTAGGTATAAGGATGTGGTGGTAAGATGGCAAGGGTTAGGGGGCCTGCGCTGGGACCAGTTGCTGCCTATGCTGGCGGGGATGCGGGAACGCTACGGGGCGCCGGAGGTGTTGATTATTCACGCTGGGGAGAATGACCTGGTTAGGGATACGGGGGTGGCCCTGCTAAGGAAAATGAAAAGGGATTTAGTTTGGGTGCGGGAAATGTGGCCTCGAGCAGAGGTGTTGTGGACTAAGTTGTTGCCGCGCATAGTGTGTTCGGGGGGCGGCGAGGAGCGAGGGAGCGATAGAGAGGGCTAGAAAGGGAATTAACAAAGAAATGGTAAGGTTTTGTGCCTCTGTGGCGGTGCAGGTGATGGAGCATAAGGAAATAGTGTATGAGGGATTTATGATTTTTAGGGAGGATGGGGTGCACTTGTCGGTTTATAGGAACAACCACTATTTGGCGGACCTGTGCTCTTGGCTGGGAGATTGGTTAAAGAGTTGGAAGTAAAGGAATGTTGTTGGGGGGTGGGGCAGAAAGAACACCTCGGGGGAGGGTTTTTCTGGTGCCGGGGGCATGGCCCCTTTTGATGTGGGGGGAGGGAAGCACAATGGGGGAATGACACGGGAAAGGATGGGGTGGTGCTGTTTGCACAAGCGGGGCACCCCGGGGGAACAGGTATTGAGCCTGGAGGGGCATGGCCCCAGGGAGAAAGCGGGACGCCTGGAAAAGGGGTAAGGAGATGGTAGGGTCCAAGGGACAGGTAGGGAGGAAATGGCTTTATTTAATTATTTAATTGTTGGGGAAATGGAAAGGTGTAATTAGTTAATTGGTTGTTTAAATATTTTGTTAGTCTGTAAGGCCATGGAGCCAGGTAAGCGTTTTATTGTAAGCTTTGGCCTGTCACATTAAAGCGACCTTTTCCACTTTTAAATGAGTCTGGGTTTTTGTGCAGTAAGCCAAAATGTAACCCTGCATATAATTGTGTGTCTGATTGACGAAGACCGAAGGAGGGGGTGTGAACCCGTAACATGAAAAAAATGAAAATGAGAACGAAAATAAATCTGTGCTGAAATGTTCTTAATATGGTGCTGTGTAAGGTACATGTGGTATGAATGTGCGTCTTGTTTTACTTTGTTGTGGCTGGGGCATTCTGGTTGTCCGGTTTCAGGTATGGGGGTTTCCTACATTTGTTAGACAATGTATGTCCCAGTCCCTGTTTATTTGAATTAATCAATTTTCATCCATGTTGCCGCATTTGCTGGCTTTAGAGGGGATTGTGTGCAAAATGGAGGGCGCTGGGACCTCCTGTCGGCAGGGGAGACCTTGCTTCACCTGAGAAGAAGTTGGAGTTTACAGACAGCCAAACCCCCTACCCCTTGCGAGCAGGGATAGGGTATGGCCCTGTGAGAAGTAAGCCTGCGCTTTGGGAAAGGAAGAGGGACAAACGAGAGAGGAGGGAGTCAGGCTGGCTCTCATGCTGACCGTGGGGTCCTGTCATGTTTCATTTTCAGGCTAGTCTGGACTGAGCACACTCTTCTTTGGAGACTGGGATCGTTTTGCCGTCAATAATGAAGGACTTGTATGCTCTCTCTAGTTTATTCAGGAGTGCTTGTGAACCGATCAAGCATCATTCAGACACAATGAGTGCATGGTCATCCAGGTCTGAATAGTTTGGTAGATCATGTTGTGTTGGAGTCTGTGTTGTAGGAGCCTGATAAGGGTAGGAGGATTTGGGTATTGTCTGCATAGTTAGTGTAGGAGATACCCAAGGAGTCGAGGAAGTTGAAGGGAGGTTTAGTGAAAATATTGTATAATGTTGGAGAGACGCGTGAGCCTTGAGGGACTCTGCAGGTGACAGAGGCTTGGTGGGGGGCAAAGCAGAGGCGGAGAACACTCTCATTGTTCTGTTTGATAGGGAGGATGAGATCCAGGCTGTGGCTTCAGGGGAGAAATGTTCTGCTGTCGAAAGGTGTTGGCAGAGGTTTTTATGATCTATCAGGTCAAAGGCCGATGAAAGATCCAAAAGGAGGAAAAGGGCAAGTTTGCCCTTGTCTTTGAATTCATGTATTTGGATCTTTAAGTCTATGAGAGACGATTTGGTGTTGTGGCCAGGTCGGAGCCCAGATTGGCGCAGCCCTCGAAGGTTATTAGATTCTAGATGCTATTGTATTTGTAGATAGGCTGCTCTATCCAGGATTTTGAGTAGGAAAGGCACGTTGTGATTGAGCTGTAATTGGTAGGTGTGTCTGGGTCAAGGGTGGGCTTCTTAAGGAGCGGTAGTACCCACACATCTTTTAGGTTTGTGGCACAGTACAGAAGGTGAAAAAGGCATTGATGAATGAGGCGATCAAAGGTTCCAGCTCTTGTGCACAATCTTTGATGACTTGGGCTGGGCAAATGTCACCATGACATCTGGACCATTATAGACCTTGGATGAGTTTGCTTATTTACCATTCAGTGATTGGGTTGAAATTTGGAAGGCAGTTAGTGGTTTCAACAAGGGAAGGATGGCGGCAGGTGTGATATTTTGTGTGTTTCTTGTGAGGGTGGCCAGGGATAGTGTTGGTGAGGCAGACGGTTGTTTAATGGTGGGTACGATGAAGGAGATGACATTGTGGCCGGACCAAGGGCATGGCTCATTAGAAAGGATGTTGATGTTACAGTGAAGATCTGCCAACCAATCAAGGATGCAAACTTTGTCATTGGTATGGCTAGTAATATGTTGGGAGAAGCGAAGTGCTTTGATGGCGTTTGCTAGAGCAAGAACATTCAGGTCCAATGGCTAATTGAAGCCTAAGTTTAAGTCTCCAAGAAGCACAATTGTCGATGATGGTTTGATGTCAGTTGAGAGGAGTTGCAAGATATCCTCTTCAAAAGATAGAGTTGGGCCTGGTGGTCTATAGATTACGTGTAGAGTCAGGGTGGCATTATGGAGAAAGTCAATTTGGTTGACACCAGTTCTCCTAATTGCAATGTTTGGTTGTCGGTTTCTCTGAGGGATAAGAAGTCTTTAGCTATAATTGCTACTCCCCCCCTTTGGAATCTAGTCTCTCCTTTCTAAGGATGGTGTAGTTGCCAGGAATGGCTAGGGAGAGGGCAGGACACGCTGCTACATGCAGCCACGTTTCTGTGATGGCTAGTAGGTCAAGGTTATTGCTACATATTTGCAATATAAGGAGATGGAAAAGAGAGCACACAGTTCTCAGGAATGCAATCAATACAATACGAAATTCAGTTCCCCCCCAGCAAGCTTAGAGGAAAACAGGTCGGAGTTTTAAACACAGGCCCAAAATGCTTTGAATGTGGTTTGCAAGGAAGTGAAAAATATGCTAAAATGCTTTTAATTCCCTCTAGAGGTTCAGGGTGAGTGATAAATACTTTGAATGAGTTCAGGATCACTTTAGCAATGCTCTATGAATGGTTGTCAGGTTGCACACGAATTTTTGCAAAGGAAGGCAAGCAGCTGCAGATTTTTACACGTGAGCTAACCTTTCAATTCGCGGCAAAATGTCAAATCGCGGCAGATTTTTCCGAGTGCGCCGGGCGCGATTACAGAGGAACTACAAGGAGTAGCACTATCGTTTTGGGGTCCTAGGACAGCCTAGGATCTCAGCTTCCAGATGGAAGTTAAATCTCGTTCCTAACCCAAACGGTGCCGGAGTTATGAACGATTTAGTAAAGGTAGATTTTCGGATTTAAAACAACTCAAAATGACAAGTGACAGCGTGCAACTTTGGAATTACATATGACAGCTCGCAGCTTCAGAATGACAGGTGACAGGATCTCTAGGAGACAGTTCTACTCAAGTTAAAATAGCTTGCATTAGATTATTTTAACTAAGAGATTGGGTTCTGCACAGTTTTGGCGGATACTCACTCCTAATTTTTAGAAGGACTGGGCCTCGTCACAATCTGGTCAGCGGGTTTTCTTCACTCGCCACGGAAGGTCTCTGCACACAGCGTCTGGGTCAGCTCTACTCTGCTGGTCTGGTCTGGGTCTCTGGTTCTGATCAGGTCTGTGGGTCCGGATACAGCGGTCTCCGGTTCAGCTGGTCTCTCTCTGGATACAACACTGCTTTCTGGCAAATGGCAAGAGTTCTTGCAAAGAATTCAAACTGCTCGCCTGGCTGTGAATAGTTGCAATGATTTGAGGCCTGCTAAAGAGGGATTTAGCTTGTAGTTGACCTCTCTGCTACAAATTCTGAAGTAAAGTCTTGGTCTCTGAAGGTGGATGGATTGAAGTCTCTGTGTTGGCTCTCTGGAGGTTGATGGAGGTAAAGTATGGATTTTCCCGGCAGAGCGTCCCGCAGCAGATGGAATAGAATGTCTCTATCTGTCCTGACTGTCTGCTTTTATGTGTTTTGAAAGTGGGTGGAGAGGCTAGCTTTCTAGGCCCTACCCCTCTCCACTTGTCATTGGCCACTTCCTCCTCTTCCCCTTGATTGGGGGAATGAAATGAAGTGTCATCATGATGAGGTCTGTTTATGATACAGAGAACCCACCCCTGTCAACTTTACACACAATCTATATCTGATCCAAATACATACTTCCCCGATAGACAATTGTTTGGCATTGCATACACACATCATGCATTTACTGATGGTAGCCCCTGTTCCAATTCTGTCGTTTCTAGGAGCTTGGGTTCAAAAATGGCAACATATTTCACTTTTTGGTCGGGTTACCAATATTGGATTTGTCCCCGCATTTACACAAATGTTCGCAAAGCATGTGGGCATTAGGTGGTGGAGTGTCAGATTTTTAACATACATACATTTAGAGTAATATCCTCTTTTCTGCTAAAAACCCCCCTGAACATACCACCGGGTCTTAACATGTCTTCAAATGTGCACAGAAAAATCACAAGAATAATGATATCACTTATAAAATTTTCACAAGTCCGCTTAATGAATGATCCATCTTTTTAGATTTATGTTCTGGCCCCAAAGGGGTGTGGTTTCCCCCCAGCACAAGGTTGAATTTCTGGTTTTTCCAGTTCTGCCAAGCCAGCTTGCTCTCACAGGCAGTGCTCCTCCCCTTTCCTTCCAGGAGGAAGCCACTTTTACGACCCCTTTCCCCCAATAAAACATTTGCCTGAGTCAGGACAGGGCTTTGTTCAATTTCCTGCAGAGCCCAGGTAATTCAATCAGAGAAGTGTCATATCCCTTTTGGTGGGAACAGCAAAAGGCAGCTAGGCCTGGGAACACAGCTGTTGTGCAAGTCTCAACTCCTGTCAGGGGTAGCTGGTGGGCAAAATTCCCTCTCTTTTTAAGCCAGGCCTCAGCTAAATGTCTCTTTGGCTGCCAGTTTTCCTGTCCAAATCAAACTTCCAATTTTTACGCATGCAGCTAGAATGCTGATTCTAAGTTTAAAACTATGACATTTAAACAATTGCAACCTATGTGACACTCAAAAGTAGGTCACTCATTTCTTTTAAACATTTAGATTTTTAGTGTCTTTCAGTCCAAATTTACTTAAACTGCTGAAATCCACAGCTCAGCCAGTTTTGCTATGAACATTATTTTAGGCTCATCCTCTTTCCAGATTTTGTATGCCCACAAGACTTTATTCTGTCAAATGTCTGCTGGTGTTCAGTGAGATTGTTGGATATTCTGCAATGTTTGAAATGGGCATTCTGAGCTTGCCTTCAGAGAAACAAAGGGTGATTTTTAAAGTGCTTTCTAGCGAACAGGCACTGCTGTTTTTCTCTTTGGCACCTCATTTCACTCATGGCTCTTCTGACCCAGCACACCCGCACCGGGGGGTGGCAAGTCAGGCGACCATTTTGGTGTGCGCACAAACTGCGTGGTTCTCCTAGATTCTGGCGCACATGTGGGCTTTTTGGCCATCTTCGATTTTCTAAGCCCACAGCACCAAATGTTGCAGCATGATAGCTCAAACGTGGGTCAGGACACCCAACAGTGGGCTCTTAGCGATCTGGCATTGGATGAAGACTCCTTTGAGCGGTCTTGGTGAGTGCTGGACTGAGGTTGCCGGGATATTGTATAGGGGGGGTCCATAAGTGAGTCAGGTACATTTACTGTGGTTGTCGTACTTGGGCATCAGGCATCAGTGGAGGTGCTACAGTGGTAGGGCAATCTGGCACATTTACTTGGTCTAACAATGAAGGTGCTGCATTACTAAAGCAATCTGGCACAATTTCCTGAGCTAACATAGTATGGCAGTCAGGCATCACTCTATGAGCTGAGGTAATAAGGTAGTATGGCACACTTACGAGGTCTAACAATGAGGGTGCTGCAGTACTAAAACAATCTGGCACAATTTTGTGAGTGAACATTGTATGGCAATCAGTTATTGCTGGATGTGCGGCCAATATAACGCGATTGGGCACATTGGTAAAGACTGGTTTATTTTGCTACTTAGACTGGAGTAACTCCCCACAAGGATGGTCACAGGAAGACAAATCAAGCTGGCTGCCAATTTGCGAACATGCCGATTATGTAAAGTTCAAGATCAGCTGGAGACAGCAAAGCATCTTTTGACCGAATGCCCTGAGATGGCTAGCACTTTTATCCCTCTGCTGGATGGCTTTGTCCATTCTAGGAACTACATTAAGGACGATCTGTTCTGGAATCACTGTGTTAATACTAACAGCAAGCGCCTGCTGATTGCTCTGTATACCATCTGGCTGAGGATTGAAGGCAGACTGGATATAACATTTTAAGTAATAGTTTTCAATTGAATAATTTGTAGATAGGATTGGCTGCATAGGTAATTATGTGGTATATATTTGCTGTTTGAAAAAATTATGCTTAATGTGATTTTTATTTGCACTTTTATGCTTATAAGATATTTAAATTTGTATTTTGTGTAAAGTTTATAAACTAAACTATATCACAATCAATCAATAAATAAATAAATAAATAAATTGGTAAAGACTGGTGGGAGGAGTGTTCATATCTTTTAAGTGAATCCGGTACAATGTGGTTGAAAGCTGTGGGTTGCCATTGCTGAGGTCGTGGTGTACTGGGGTGCCACGACTAATGACTGCAACTCGCTGAGTAAGTCTTTGGGGTGGTGATGAGCGCAGGACATGAAAGTCAGTGTACAGCAGGCTCCGTGAGCATAGGCGGTCATTTCTGCTTGGAATGTGCAGGGGTTTAAAGGCGCGAGGTTTGCAATGTCTGGTTCACACAGACAGCCTCCGGTTTCTGACGGGGCCAGTGCAGGGTAATGAATTCTGAGAACCGTTGGTGAAATCTGCACGTGAGGGGGCACCGCGCCTTTTGGGCAAGGAAGAAAGGGATTCCTAAAATGGAGCATTGCAGCGATTGTGAAGAAAACAGTTGGGCAGATATCTTCATGGGCGGGTAGTGTGCGCGACATGGATAAATTAACGTTGCGTTTACCGGATATGTCGCACCTTGTATGTGGGTCGGCGAGAAGGCGGCTTCCAGCGCCCTGACAGGGCCGGAGAGGGGAACTCACGGCATTATACTTTAATACAGATGCACTGCGGACCATCTGTTCGGGTGACGGTTAGTCAAGTTTCATGAAGAGAAAAAAAAAACGCACAGGCTGACGATGTTTGGTTAGTCAGCAACTGTTTGGAAGCTTCATGTTTGTTCTGTGTCTTCCTTAGATCACATATTATGAGAGAACTCTGTAAACGACAATGACGGATGGTGAGCAGCAGACTGCATTTCAGATATCATTTGTTTGAACTGGTGGCAGCTTAATTACAACAACTGTATATTTATATTTATAATCTGTTCTTTCAGCTCTGGTCTAAGAGAGGAAACAGGTAGTAATCAGGCTCGGACTGGCCTACAGGGCAATGCTAGTGTGGGGCAGTTTTTTTGGTCAGTATGATGTTTCTTCACCATGCGGCTAGTAGTTTTGACCAGCATTACTGAATGTATTTTCTTTAAAATGCACAATTTGACTCATATCCTCGCAGATTCCCTTTTGTCAATGAGGCAAAGTTGATGATGCCAATGCGGCAAATGTGGGCAAAAGCATAGGCGATGTTGGTCCAAATAAGCCCCTTGGGGAACCTTGAAATGTGTGCCGCCAACAGACACGGGCGGAAACAGGCAGGGCAAAGTGAGGGTCCGGAAGCACAGACAGGCCCCATCGCCGCTGTAGTAGAGAGGCTGCAGCAGTACACACTATCCGCACCCCAGATGCGGAACACAGGCAAAGATAAAATGGAGTACCTTAAGCAAGCGAACGAGTGACCTGCGCCATAAGAGTATCATATCCTTGTAGAGGGAGTTAAAAGAATCCAAATGCAGTCCCCTTAACACCCACGCTCACCGCCGCTCACTCCACTGAGCACCGAGGTCCGGAGTAACCAGTCAGTCCCTCCACCGTGATCCAGCTGTATTAGATCCCGTGGAGCCGACTCATCAGGCCTTCATCTGGACCTTTACTAATATCTTCCTGCACGCGAAGGTGCTGTGCTCGGATAGTGGCATAGTATGGGGGGGGGGCAGTTTTACCGCAGCTAACTCGCATCTCATCTCACTCCTGGGCTCTGTTGTTGCTCTGGGGGGTTTGACGATGGGTCAAGGCCTGATACAGGTTGCTGACTCTGTCGTTGTGGAGCTCTCTTCTAATGCCATGGTCAGTTTTTATGTCCATTGTTTGGTGCATGGGTTCCTTAAATAGGTCCCCCTTGTTTTCTCCCCCCCTTTTTGTTGCGGGATTTACTTGGTTGATATCTACTCTTTGGTGACCTATTTAGAATACTGCTTTTACTGGGTTTTATGGGGATTGATGGGTTGATGTTTATGCATATTGTTTATGCATGACTTTGATTATTAATGTTAGTGGATTTGACGACTACCTTGGATTTGGGAGGGGTGCTGGGGCGTTGGTTTGGTCTCCGGTGCTTCTTCTGCATTGGCGTCCTTTTTCTGTTGCAGAGGGTTTGGGGTTGTTCTTCTTTTTTTGTTTTGTGTTATTGTTTTCATTTTCTTTATTTCTTTGACATCGCCTGAATTTTATGTAATGTCTACTGCCGGGGACTCTCAACTTAAGTTCTCCTCCTGGAATGTTAACGGAATGAATAATCCTCTCAAAAGGCAAAAGATTATGAATAGTTTAAAAGATATGCAATGTGATATTTACTTTTTGCAGGAAACTCATCTTTTGCTGGAGGATATTGGGGTCCTGAGTAAAGGGTGGTTGGGTGAGGTTGCTGTCTCATGCTATTCCTCTAAGTCCAGGGGGGTAGCTATTCTTTTGCGGAAGGGTTCTCCTGTCAGGATTATGAAGACCACTAGTGATCGGGAGGGGCGGGCAGTGGCTGTATTGGTGGAAATACAGGGAGTCCAGCATGTGCTATGTAATGTTTATGCTCCCTCGGTGGACCGTGGCACTTTCTTTGGGGAAGTGTCACAGTTGCTGCTTGATCTAGGCTCAGCTAATATCATTCTGGGTGGGGATTTCAATTTAGTGATTGATTCTTCCATGGATAGTACTGGACGCTCTGCTGTACAGAGAAAGGATGGGCATTTTTGTTCTTTTCGGACACTACTTGAGGATTTTGATCTTCAGGATTGTTGGAGGCTACACCACCCGGACTCCAGGGAATACACATTCTATTCGGGTGCACATGACACCTATTCAAGGATTGATATGTTTTTTACTGCTGGGGATGCGACTGCCAAACTTTTGGATAGCCGACTTGGCTGTATAGCTGTCACCGACCACGCGCCTATCTTTTTGGGCCTGTCCTTGCATTTTGTGCGATGCAGGACTTTTCAATGGAAGATGAACACTTCTATATTGCATGATGAGTCTGTTTTAGAAAAGATTCGACTGGAAGCTGAATATTTTGTGACTGAGAATTCTTCTGATGTTATTAGTAAAAGAGTCATTTGGGAGGCATTTAAGTGTACGATGAGGGGCATTGCTCTGGGTTTGTCCTGTAGTAGGAGGAATAGAATGTCTAAAATGCAGAGAGACACTGAGGCTCGTATTGCAGAGGTGATGGATGAATTGATTCGTGATCCGAATGATATTGCAATGCGAAGGGAGATGAAGCAGTTGAAGAGGGATCTGAATGACGCCTTGGGCGCAAGAGCTGAGAAGGATTTATATAGGATCAAAAGCACTTACTTTGAGAAAGGAGAGAAATGTGACAGGTGGCTGGCCTATAGATTAAGGCAACAGATTTCAGAAGGTGCCATTAATTCTATAAAAGGGACAGATGGGGTGGTTACTTTTGATCCTTGTGAGATTAATGAAATTTTTAAAGACTTCTACATGAAGCTATATGAAAATGAGGCTAGTGTTACTAGTAATAGTGTATGCTTCCTGGAAAGTTTGAATATTCCTAAAGTTTCGGATGATGACATGAATAGTTTGAGTCAGCCAGTCGGTATTGATGAAATTAGGATTGCTATTGCGAGTCTGAATTCAGGAAAAACACCTGGTCCTGATGGTCTGCCGGCTGAATTCTATAAGGTTCTTCCGGAGGCGGTGTTGGGACTTCTAAGGGACATGTATGTTGAATCCAGTGAGGTGGGGGTTCTTCCAGAGTCTACTAATCATGCCACCATCTCCGTGTTCCTTAAGAAGGGCAAGGATTGTGCTCTGCCTTCAAGCTACAGGCCGATAAGTTTAATAAATACCGATAACAAAATCTTGGCCAAGGTTCTTGCGTTACGTGTTGAGGACTTGATTCAGAAACTTGTTCACTCAGATCAGTCGGGTTTTTTAAAAAATCGTAGGTCCTCCAGCAATATTCGGAATCTTTTGCTGACCATAACTGCGGCCCGAGATTTGGACGATGATGTAGCTGTGTTTTCCCTGGATGCTGAGAAGGCTTTTGATCGTATTGACTGGCAATACATGTTTGCTGTGATGAGGTTAATGAATCTGGGTGATGGGTTTATCTCGTGGGCCTCGCTTTTGTATGCTCGCCCCACGGCCAATGTTAAGACGAACGGTTTACTATCCGATACTTTTACTCTAGGGCGTGGCACAAGACAGGGTTGTCCGTTTTCACCTTTATTGTTTGTGTTGGCTATTGAGCCTCTTGCAATTGCTCTACGGAGTGACTTGACCTTGGAGGGTGTACCCTTCCATGGAGTTATGCAAAAAATTTGGTTTTACGCGGATGACCTTCTATTGGTTTTGAGAAATTTGGAAGTCTCTTTACCTTCATTGATGGCGATTTTGGATCGGTTCCATACTGCATCTGGGTATTTGATTAATTGGTTGAAATCAGAGGCTTTACCTATTACAAGAAGTTGCATTAAATCTGTGGTGACGGGGTTTGGATTCCAGTGGTGCACTCAAAAAATGAAATATTTAGGGATTTGGCTTACTCCGATTGTGCATGATATGGTGGAGGCAAATTTGGGGGAGGCTTGTCGTGATCTAGGGTCATCCTTGCTCCGATGGTCGACTTTGCGTCTGTCATTATGGGGCAAGGTAAACGCTTTGAAAATGGTGGCGGCCCCCAGGATAAACTACATTCTGGGTATGCTTCCAATGAAGATTGGCGCAAGTTATTGGAGAATGATTGATGTTTCTATGCAAACCTTCCTGTGGGATGGGAAACCGCCGATGCTTAAGTTATGGAAGCTGCAGCTCCCTGCTGACAGAGGGGGTCTTGGGGTCCCCAATTTTAGGGCATATCATCTTGCCTTCTCTTGTCAATTTTTGATTCCTTTCCTGGATGTGTCTCCGGGTGCATGGGCGGTGGCGGAGGCGGGTGCTTTGGGTCCTCTTGCACCAAGAGCGATTCTTACGACGGCTAGCAATAGGGGTAAGACGCTTCCATTGACTGGATTTTTGCGAGATGTGTGGAGAGATGTCCATGAAATGTGTGGCTCATCGGCTCAGAGATCTCCTTCGGCATCGATCTGGTTTAATAAATCCATCACTGAGGCTGGTAAGCCTATTTTTTGGACGGAGTGGTTTCTGGGTGGTGTTCAATGGATTAGAGACATTTACCGTGACGGAAAATTCATTAATTTTGACCTCTTATGTGCTGATTTTGATATTGAACATGTATCCATGGCAGACTACAGGAAATTGAAAAGGTGCGTTGGTGAGATTGATGTGTGTGAACTTGAAACTTTGGAGAATTTGGCGGTGGACTCTCGGTCGGTGGCGAGTAGATTATATCGCAGAATGGTTGCGAGCTATAAAGATAATACTGGACTGGTGGAGGAATGGAGCAGGCGTTTAGGTTGCGAGATTACTGTTGATATGTGGAATGGGATGTGTGCGAATGTACAGCTTTGCTCAATCAATCTGTGTGAACGTTCAAGGCAAATTAAATTCTTAACAGGGTGTTTTGGTGCCCGGAGAAGCTCAGGAAGAGGGGCATGATTGATTCCGACGCGTGCTGGTGCTGTGGTTTGGATGTTGGGACTCTTGAACACATGCTCTGGGATTGTGTCAGGGTACGGAACTTCTGGCATGAGGTTTGCAATATGTGCTTGCGAGTCCTGAATTGCACGATTGATCTGGACTTTAAGACGATGGTTTTGGGATGTGGTGATTTACTTGAGGATCTTTCGGTGTCAGAAAGGAAATTTTTGTTTAGGGGTGCTTCAGTGTCTAAAAGACTGATCTTGAGGGGTTGGAAGTCCCGGATTCCTCCAACTGCGGAAAGTTGGATTGATGAGATGATTTCATTGGCGAATGTTGAGAGGGTGATATTTAGGCGATTGAGGAAATTGCATATACATGCTAAGGTGTGGGATTCGTTCTTAGACCTGTATTAGCAAATGGCCTGTATGTGTACTTATGTTGGTCCTAAGAGTTGACTTTATTACAAGAGGTGGGGTTTTTTTTTTTTTTTTTTTTTTTTTTTTTTCTTTTCTCTCTTCTCATTTTCATTCATTGTATTTGCTTGGTGATTGTTGTATTCCTGTATTGGTTTAATTGTAAATAAATATTTAAAAAAAAACAATTTGACTCATATTTTATCAAACATATTCTCCTTGTGTACTACTAGTCAAAGGTCTGTCACAAAAGGAATGAATTGCCATTTGCAACTGTGGGCCATTTTTTTTATTGATGCCTGGGGCACTTGTATGCTCCAGTCCAACCCTGGTAGTAATCTTTGGAATTATTATTATTATTATTTTGGTAGGCTCCGCAAGTGCAGTGTGTGGTTTCTGGATTGTAGTTGCCGTACTCCCTGCACACTCCACGTTTTATACATAGCTGTGTTTTATGGTCTGGACTTGTTCCGCTAGTAACTGCGTAGGCCTAGCAATTTCCCTGCTGAGCCGCATTGTTGTGACCGTTATCAACACAAACCTGCGTGGCAGCCTTGAAAGGGCTCGATTCACACACTTCCTTTTTACAGCTGTTTTCCGGCTTTTAAGGCATCTCTGCTGTGTCGTGTTGCGCAGTCATTCATGGGAGTCGCCTGAGAAACCTCACAGGATCGTTTTGGTTTTTTTTCCTTCGCAAAGGGCTTTACATTTCCACAGGAGTATATCATTTTCCTCAGTTCAATTTAGGGTTTCTTCTTCCGCTGAGTGGAGGGCCCCTTGATTTATGTGGAAGTAGTGACCCAGAGAGTCATGGGTTTAATCAGGCTCTATATCTTTCGCGCCATACAGGCTTTACTTGTATATCGTGACGGTGTATCTACTTTGTGACCATCCGGGTGCTTTAGGGTGAAAAACGCGTTCTGGTCCAACGCTCTCCTACTTCTCTAAAGTAGGAAACGTTATCCTGCGAGCTAAAAGGCAGATCCCTGTTGAGAGTGAAAGGACCTGGTATGTACAATTAGCCTAACTGAATTAGGTGTCCTTTTCGGTTGTGTCTGAGGGTGTTTGTGGGTATTTCTTTGTGTGAATGAAATGTGTCTGTGTGGTAGACTGCAGCTACCATCAGGTCAGAGGTTAGGCTCATTGTAAGCTCAGAGAAGAAAAAAAAAACAGTCTGTACGCCGGTATTAGTACATTGCATGGTTAATCAGCTTTTAATCTAAAGCCAATGTATTTAAGGCTGTGCACTTGGGTTTTATTCATGGCACTGTTTAACCACGTTTAATGTGCGACCAAGGTATCTAGTTTGTGACCTGGTGGGTTTACATTGCACGTTTATATTAGCTTTTAAGGTCAAGCCAAGTTAGGTGCACCTTTTAATGGGTTTTATAGAGTGCGCTGTGTTTCACCAGTTTGTTTATGGTAGCAACCTTATTTATTTATATGTCTATAAGAATGTATGTCCACTCGGGTTTCTGGGCCATTTCTTGTATAGTTGGACAGTGAGTCTTCTTGTCCTGTGATGTAATGTTCAACCCCAGCCAGGGTATATTGTTATGGTTATGCTGTCACAGTAATTATTTAATATTTATCATATTAAAGTCTGCCCTGAGCCAGGGATGAATCCATTATTTGTGTACACTGCACTTATTCTCACGTAAGAAAACCCAGAGTAGCTTGGGTGTTACTATATTCCTCCCCGTTTCCCTGAACGAGCGCATGTGCGTGTATGGTGTGGGCCCATCTCTCCTGAATTCCTACAGGTGGCTACCACACCATTCACTAACACCACATTCAGTGGTCATCTAGCACCATCCAAGGGCAATTACACCTTACAGATAGGATTGGAGCAATCAGCGAGAAGGAAAAAGTCAAAATTCAGAATGGGAGAGTTTAGAAATGGTTGAAATTGAGACTCGAATATTGAACTTTGGATTAGAAAGAAGATTGGGAAATAGCTTTAAGTTGGGGGATTGGGAGGCTTCAGTGGGGACAGGGTAAGGGTCCAAGGAGGGGTTTGAGTTGGTATTCACTTTGGTATTTAGTTTAGTTCAGTTCAGTTCCATTAGGTTCATTTGGTTTATATACTTACCTTCTTCCCCGTGTCTCACCCCACCCTCGACCCCCAGGCCTCTTCATTTCATTGGTACGGGTCACCTCTATGCAGCTTGCTCCAGCAGTGATTCGCCCTGACCAAGGTCCAGGTCTCCAATGCTGCAGCTCCCTGGTGACCGGACTTTTATATCAGGGACTTGTCACAATGGGGATCTTGTCACATGTCATCATGACATTGCAGCACTATGGGTGATACCATGTGCGCCCTGACTGATGGGGGGGGGAGGGGGAATATAGGAGGTTCTACCATTTACAAATCTATTTAACGTAAACATGACCATGTTGGAACCTGATCAGAAGACTGCCTGCTTAATGTGTCATTGTAAGTATTCTTGCTTCTTTCCCCTCTACTGTAGTAGAGGTCTTTCATGTGCAAGCTCTAAAGTCTTCATGTCCTCTAAAGCTTGTGACATCACAGAGGTGTAACAGTGACATCATCAGTGTTATACTCTTAAGTTCCTTCCTGCCTGATACTGCTGAACAGTAATGGAGCAATTTAAGTATATTTCAAATAATGTACCATGAGGAGTCAGGAATGAAACACAACTTAGCCATGATTTTGGTTAAAGACTTTTATTGAAAATAAAAGGGGTTGGGAAAATACTTTTCTGACCCTGCTCTATGAGTAATTTCCCTACCTGATCCAAAAGCTAAGAATCTGTTTCAGAATGTCCAAAACAAAACTGTTCCGTCCAAAGTTCTATTCTGACCCTCAAACTATAAACTCAATTCCAAGGTGAAGATGGAATTGTCTTTAACCTTGGGAGGTTTAGAAACATGTTCACAAAGAAAGAATAAATGGCTCCAACACAACATTTCTTCAAGGATAAAGGTCCTTGCTCTAGAGGGTGGTTCCCTCCCCCTGGATTCCTCTTTACTGTCTGGTGTTTCACAAATAACAGTTGCTTCTGCCTTTCTTGGTCAACAGCAACACTGACACACAAAACTGCCTGGCTTCGTACTTATGTCTCTTTCAGGACACCTGGTTTACTTTTCTGCCAGGCTATTGCGCCTGCTCTCCTGGTTAAAGCAATCCCTTTCCTAATTCTGATATTTCTTCTCAAGGCTTCTTTCGATCTTGTACATTTCTTGTAACTGCCTGGTATACTCTTCTGCCAGGGCTTCTTGTATCCACACACTTGTAATTGCCTGTTATGCACTCCTACCATGACTTCCTGTATTCACACACTTGCAATTGCCTTGTATACTCTCCTGCCAGGGCTTCTTGTATTCACATACTTTTAATTGCCTGGTATACTCTCCTGTCAGGTCTCCTTGTATTCACACATGTGTAATTGCCTGGATTACTCTCCTGCCAGGGCATCTCGTATTCACACACATGTAATTGCCTGGCGTACTCTGCAGGCCAGAACTTCTGTTCATACGGGGTCTCCGTCCTCTCCCACAGTTGCACATATACTTTGTTTGATAATGTATCTTCTTGATATATTAACCTGTTCGAGTTTCCCATATACTTGAACTTAATTCATTCGTATATTTCTAAGAGTTTTGCTCGTAGTTCAATTCCCCCTTTTACAATAGGTCCTTTCACTTTCTCTCTCTCGTTTGCTTTATTTACAATTGCTTGCATTCGGCGGGCCGGTGATACGCCCCGGTGCCACCACTGTCTCACAGTGGATTCACTGCTCTTGTTGGCATTCCTGGATTCTTCCGCCATCAGCCAATGAAGGTTTCCCGTCTGCTTCCTTCTTGCGACCGCTTAGTCATGGTTTTCTCGCCTCTTGTGGCTTCCACTGGACATATCTGCTTTGCTCTATGCTCCAGTAAGTGAAGCGCTGCTCTCTGTAACCTGAAAACGGTCAGTAGTTTTTTGGCTCCTGGCATTCCTGCAGTGTGTCCTTCTCGTGCAGCAGCTTCTTTCTTCTTGGTCAGTGAACCGCCTGGCTCCACCATGACGGTCTCAGCCTTTCATTCTCTCATTCAATGTGGAGAGGCGCAGCTCTCTCCTGCTAGCAGCAGACCTCTTTAAATTTCCTGTGAACAGATATATGCGAGCACCAACTACATCGCTCGCTAGGCTTGTGGCTGCCTTTGCTCTGCACTGCTTGATCCCCCTTCCTCGTCCCAGTCTTTTGGTAATTCTGGGAAAGGAAGTACATTTTTGACAATTGGCTCAAAAACCTTGGATAAACATTCTCAATTGTTTTCAATGGCAAGTCAGTCTATTGTTTTCAATTGCAAGAAGGTGGAACTGGAGAAGGTGGTTTCATAAATTTTACAAGGTAGTCCGAAGGTGAAAGGTTGGCCTATAGTTATAAGGGAAAGGTTTTCCCTATTCTTCATAGGAGGATGAATGGGGTTATATGTTATTTTAATGACCACAATGACAGAGTGGTAAATTTCATCGCAGAAAGAAATACTGAAAAACATCAATTTCTTTTTTTTTATTTGGGGTGTCCCCTCCAAGCCCCCATGTTTTTTACCCTTATAACGCCACCCCAACCACATCCAGACCCATTTTAACCCCTCTGTAATATTTTCGATATATTGACTTCATACCGATGAACAGATGTATGACAATAGGCCATGAGGGTATTATATATGGGACAGTTATTTCCAAGGGAAAATGGGGGATACCATGTCTCGCCCGGTGAAGTCATGACATTTCCAAGTAAGTTGTCCCCCCCCATGTGATCCTCCATCATAAAGCCGCCCCAGGGTCAGGATCAGGTAGCGGCTGCCATCCCCTGGCCACATGGGAGGAGGTAATCGCCGGGAAATCAGTGATGACTCCATCAGATTCATCACACTACTGTTGTCTCAGACATCGTTTCAAATGAATGCCTCTACAGTCATTGTCCTATCTTCTCTCATTACAGTGCAGAGGATCCGCCTCCATAAAACTAGTTTCTCCCCTAGGGAGGTAGAAGGGCTGTTTTTTTTCCCAATGGTACTGTACATTTTCTTCCTGCTTGTTGAATACTCCTCTCCTGCCCAAGCTTCATATTTGAAACTTGCCAAAAGTTGTGGGGTCGAAGGAATAAAAAGAAGAATCTTGCAAATATTTGCGCCAGGTGGGTAATATTCTCGGTGGCATTTTGAAAATATTCTGTCAGGGGGTTTGCTCCCTAATCTTTGATAATCAGGAACACCACTCTGTTTCAGGAAACCCCACACCTTTATGTATAAAGGGAAAGAATACAAGGGAACCAGGCCCATGAAGGCCGGAATTCAGTTTCTTTCCTGTTCATTTCTTTTACCTGTACAATGTTTTGGGCAGAGTTATAATAAAAACAATTCCTAAAGCCCTCATTCACCAGATAGGTCTCTTGGCACAAGTATGCTGGTAAAACTAAAGGGAGGATGGGTTAATATCTGGATTTCGCCTTCGGTCCCTTATCAGGGACCTGGAGGCCAATTCGAAGCAATGTTTTGAGGCCGCTTTGTATCTTCTGAATACACCACAATGTGGACAAGCTTCTTTTTGGGTGAAAACTCATCCGTTCCTTTCCCAGCAAGGATGACGGCTGAAGAGATTTGTGCTGACAAACTTAATGGCCGCTCCCGTCTCACTTTATTACACTCTATTTCCTAAGTCTTTACACTTCAAAAATCCCTTTATGGCAGTAAACCAGAAAAGGTGACAGAGGCACTCAATGTTCTCCTCCTGCTTCTAAGTGGATGCCTTAATTGCTCACTTGTTTTTAGTTAGGCCCATCTTATTCTCTCATGGCACAGATTCAATTCCCTGGTCACACTGTTTTCCCTGTTTCAGGTCAATGGTTGTGATGTGGGGATCCTCTCCTCAGGGTCGGTTGAAGATGTGGGACCAATTTTAAAATGTGTTTATTTGTCAAATGTATGGAGGGCACCCTCACAGTCAATGGGTAATTAGGAACTGCGCAGGATCTAAAAATAAAATTATAGTTTGAAGAATGAGATCAAAGATGAAACAAAGTGAAGGAAAAACAAAATGAAAGGAAGAAATCAGGCAGTAAACAATTTACATACATATTATTAACACATGCTTTAGAAAAGGCAAACCCATTGGAATCAAACCATAGATGTCAGTTCTCAAATGAAGGGAAAGCAATACAGAAACGGTGAGTTTTAAAACGCCTGTGGAGGCCTACAGCGACAGGGATCGACAGCCAGGGAGCTCAGGCTACCAGATTAGGGTATTTGCCATGGCTAAAACAATGGACGCTAAAACAATAAATAACCATTCTAAATATGGATTTTCTATGAATTTATCTCAGAGTGATCCAGGGTTAATGAGCTAGATACATTTTCTGTGTATGTAAAAGTGCTTTGGAAGTGTTGTATGTTAGTTTAAACTGAAATGTAAAAGAAAGTTGTGTCAAGTACAAAGAGGCTGAAATGGATGTGATGTTTGGAATTCTTTGGATCTGCCAGCAGGGATAGAGAAACTGTATTAGCCTCCATGACCACCATCTAGCACTTTCCCCAAATATTCAAGGACTGTAGTTAAATTAGTGATTTAACCCTGTCTTCGAATATGTTGCAAGTGCTGGTTGGCACTATATTAACAAAACTGTTCCCTAGGAGAAACCCATACAATCAATTCTTCAGTGCCTATGATCAACCTTTTTCTTGACACCATATCAAGTTAACTTTGACACAAACATTCAACACTGTAGTCATGGTTTTTAAACTAGTCAGAAAGGCCTCTTGGAAAGCAAACAGGCGCTACGAGGGAGCACGCATCGAAGAGACACCCATCCACAAATATCTAGGTATAAACTTGGATAATAAATTACTGGGCCTCGAGCATTTTGAACATGCAAGATCATCTACATTGTCTACCTTGGGTCGTATTCTAGCTTTTGCCCGTCAAGGAGGGGGATACTCTGTAGCTAGTATCCTGCAACTGTATCAATCGAAGATCTGCTCAGTCATTGTGTATGGATCGGTTATATGGGCCATGAGCCACCTTGAAAAGGTGTGGAAACTCGAGCGGATCCTTCTCAAGAAATTACTGCGGCACTTACCTGGACAACTTTTGAAAGGGTCTATATGGAATACAACATCCTGCCCATTACAGAGAGAATACAGTCCCGCTGTCTTACAACATACTGGAAATTAGCTGGAGCACCTAAGAACATGCTGCAGGCATACATCTGGGATCTGGGAAGCTCTGGAGTCTGGAGTCTGCTCAGTGTCTAAGAGCAGAATTTCCCTGATTAAGGCCACTGCTTCTCTATGGCTCCCTAGGATCCCCGCAGCTACAGTTGAGTTGGATAACTCATCCTTTAAATTACTGGTGAGGCAAGCGTTTTCTGACTTCAGCAATGACCAGCTAACTGTAAACTTGGCATCTTCTGAAGAGGGGCAGTCTTTGTTCAGTACTCGGAGTTAAGAAAATCTACTCCTAAATACGTGAAAAGTTTTATTTTAAGAATATGCTGATTAAGGTTAAACTACATGCTGTCAAAACATGGGACATGGAGGGGAAATGGCTGGTCGGATGAGAGAAGAGAGGGCATGCCGCCTTTGTGGGGAAGACCATCCTGAAATGGCAAAACACCTCCTGACGCTATGCGAATCTCTGAACCCATTGCGACTCCAGGCTCTACTCTCTGCAGGCCCATCAGTTAGTACAACGGCAGATGAGCTGTGGGCCTGGTACCTAAGTGGCAACCATGAAGCATGTGTCATATATCTGACCATTATTGTGGAGGAAAATTCAGGAGCTCATACATGCTTTGACTTAGCTGCAGCATGTTGACAATAACTATCTCTCCCATTATTCTGACTGGAAACGGTGTGGGTTTTCCCAAGTTTCATCATTCTATTATTTTCCTCTACAAGGTTCTATTTTGGACTGTGTGACTTAAAAGCATGAAGGGAACTGTTGCAAATGTTTTAAATACACATGTGAAAAGTTTGTATCAACTGTAGCGCATTAAATAAAAAATAAAAAAATAAAAAAAGATGCATTTTCAAATAAAACTTCTTATATC